>NC_053038.3:276631012-277275568 GCF_002575655.3 Aegilops tauschii subsp. strangulata | reverse complement strand
CGCGACAAGGAACAAATCCTTGTTACAATTTAAGATAAACGTTTTCACCCGGCAACAGGCCTTGCCGTCCCCCTACTTCGCTCGACCATTCTCGCGCCCTTGGCGGAGGAAGGGATGAAGCGGGCTTAGGCTCCTCATTCTACTTCCTTGCCACCGCGACTACAACCAAATCCGGGCCCAGGAGATAATCCTTGGGTATAGAAATGGGGAGAAAGTGGCCTAGAAATAAAATGAGGTTTCACATATCCCAGTTCCGTTCTGAAATGCATGATAGAGGATGAAAGACTTATCTGGATCTGTAGCCCCCGGCAACCTTGTCTTGCCGCGGTTGGATCCTTGTGCTTGCAGCCCCCGGCATCTCTGGTTTGCTGGGGTCGGGACGCCGGTCTGTTTCCTTTCTTCCGAGTAGCTCAGCAGAAGTGCTCATGTGCCCTGCGAACCAAAGGGGGACCGAAAAGAAACACATAGACGCGCACTCGACCTCTAGGCTAGGGGTTAGTCACCGCTAAGCACTATCAACCCTAACCAAGGAAGAGACTCGACCTAGCATGCATGCTATAACTTAGGGCGCCAGCGCTTCATTTATTTATGCTCAGGGTCTGCGCCTGGCTTTTTACAAAGGGTTACATGCCTTGCCGGCAAAGCTTGTACAAAAGGTGGTTTGCCGGGAGGCCCGGCAAGCCGCGCCTTATGGGTAAAACTTGCGAAGATGCTCGATGTTCCAGGAGTTGCTCACTGGGACAGCATCTTCGGTCTCCAGGCGGACTGCGCCGGGCCTGGTGACTCGTATTACCCGATAAGGGCCTTCCCACTTTGGCGTCAACTTGTTGGAATTCTTGGCCGACTGAACGCGCCGAAGAACAAGGTCGCCTTCCTCAAAGCTTCGGGCATGAACCTTGCGGCTATGGTAGAGGCGCAAGGCTTCCTGGTAGCGTGCTGCTCTCACAGCCGCCCGAAGACGATCTTCCTCAAGGGGCGCCGCGTCATCTTTACGTAACTGCTCTTGATCAAGCTCATCATAAGCGAGCACTCGAGGTGACCCGTATATGAGTTCCGTAGGGAGAACTGCCTCCGCCCCATATACTAGGGCAAAGGGTGTCTGGCTGGTGGCTCGATTTGGCGTCATCCTGATCGACCAGAGAACCGCCGGCAATTCATCAATCCAGCGCCTTCCGCTCTTGCGCAGCTTGTCAAAAGTCTTTGTTCTTAGGCCTCGCAACACTTCAGCATTTGCCCTCTCCGCTTGGCCGTTGCTCCGTGGGTGTGCCACGGAAGCAAAACAGACCTTGCTGCCGAGGTCTTGGATGTATTGCATGAAGGTGTGGCTTGTGAACTGTGTGTCGTTGTCGGTGATGACTCTGTTTGGCACACCAAAACAGCAGACCAGTCCTTTGAAAAACTTGACAGCTGACTGAGCAGTCACCTTTCTCACTGCTTCCACCTCCGGCCACTTTGTGAACTTGTTGATTGCAACGTACAAGTACTCAAAGCCCCCGACGGCGCGGGGGAAAGGGCCCAGTATATCGAGCCCCCAGACCGAGAATGGCCAGGAGAGAGGGATTGTTTGAAGGGCTTGAGCTGGTTGATGAAGCTTCTTTGAATGGAACTGACACGCTTCACACTTGGTTACTAGTGCTGTCGCATCCTGGAGGGCGGTGGGGCAGAAGAAACCTTGCCGGAACGCCTTTCCGGCAAGGGCCCTCGACCCTATGTGGGAGCCACATATGCCTCGATGTATCTCTGCAAACAGCTCCAGTCCTTCCTCCCGGGGGATGCACTTCAATTTCACGCCGTTCGGCCTTCTTCTGTACAGGACGTCGTCGACGAACTGGTACAGGGCGGACCGACGGGCTACTTTCTCCGCTTCTTCCTGCTCCTCAGGAAGCTCCCCTGTTTGGAGGAATTGGATGGTATGTTGCACCCATGCCGGAGCCTGGGGCTCGACGGCAAGGACCAAAGGCGTCTCTTCCGCCATGGGAGCGGCTGTCTCTACGGCCAGGGCTTGACGCCCTGCCGGAGCCAGTTGCTCTTGGGCAGGCTCAGCGTCCGCGGCAACACCCTTGCCGGCAGCCCCAGGGGACTCGGTAGGAAAGTACTTGCCGGGACCTGACTTCCTCCGCTTGTTCTGCCCCGTTGATGGTTCGACGGATGGTTGGGTTAACCGGAGCAAAAAGGTACCTGGTTCCACAGGTAGCTTGAATGCAGCACGCTTTGACAGGTAGTCGGCGATGTCGTTCTCCATTCGGGGGACGTGCTCCGCTTGGATACCGTCAAAGCGTTCCTCCAGCTTCCTCACCTCATCTAAGTAGGCCTCCATGAATGGGCTCTGGTAATCCTTGTTGACCTGCCTAACAACTAGCTGTGAGTCACCCATGATGATGAGTTTCTTAACTCTGAGGTCTGTCGCGATCCTGAGACCGGCGAGCAATCCCTCGTACTCAGCAGTGTTGTTGGTGGACATCTCCCTGGGGAAGTGCATCTGGATCATGTACTTGAGGTGCTCTCTGGTGGGTACAACGAGCAGCACACCGGCACCGGCGCCTTGCAGCGAGAAAGCCCCGTCAAATTACATGATCCAGTCGCGGTCTGTTTCCTTGCCGGGGAGAGTGGTCTCCTGGATTTCTTTGTCGGGCGTCGAGGTCCATTCTGCAATGAACTCCGCCAAGACTCTGCTCTGGATTGTCGAGGTACTTTCAAACTTCAAACCAAAACTTGATAACTCCAAGGTCCATTCCACAATCCTTCCGGTTGCATCTGGGTTATGCAGTATCCGCTGCAATGGGAGGCGGGTGACGACAGTGATCTCGTGGGCTTGGAAGTAATGACGCAGCTTCCTCGAGGCCATAAGGAGGACGAAGAGCAATTTTTGCACATCGGACTACATCGACCTAGCCCCATGCAAGAGGGAGCTGACAAAGTAAACCGGGTGCTGCATCATCTTCTTCTTCCGCACCACCTCGCCTGACTGCGCGAGCACTGCCTCGGTGGCGCCAGATCCTGCCGGGGGCCCTGCCTTGCCGGCACCAGGCCCTGCCGGGGGATCTTTGGCTTTCCATCCACCGGTTCTGCCGCCGCCACTGCCTCTTCATCAATCTCTCTCTGCGCCACCAGTGCGGCGTTGACCACTTGATTCGTCGCTGCTAGATATAGCAGCAACGGCTCTTGTGGTTTAGGCGCAACCAGTATTGGCGTGGAGGAAAGGTATTTCTTCAGATCCTGCAATGCTGCCTCGGCTTTTGGGGTCCACTCCATTGGGCCTGCCTTCTTCAAGATTTTGAAGAAAGGAAGGGCGCGCTCGGCGGACTTGGAGATGAATCGGCTCATGGCGGCGACGCAGCCGGTGAGCCGACGCACATCCTTGATCCGCTTGGGCGCCTCAATCTGCTCGATAGCCTTGATTTTGTCTGGGTTTGCCTCGATCCCGCGCTGTGACACAAAGAACCCGAGAAGCTTGCCGGACGGAACACCAAAGACACATTTCTCAGGGTTCAGTTTGAGGTTGATCTTGCGCAGGTTGGCAGATGTCTCTTCCAGATCTTGCACAAGTGTTGGCCCATCCTTGTTTTTGACCACTATGTCATCCATATATGCCTCCATATTTCTATGGAGCTGGGGTTCAAAACCAATTTGGACTGCTCTTGCAAACGTCGAGCCAGCACTCTTCAACCCGAAAGGCATCCGTAAAAAGCAATATGTACCACATGGGGTGATGAATGCTGTCTTTTCTTCATCCTCTCTTGTCATGAAAATTTGGTGGTAGCCCGAGTAGGCTCGAGGAATGATAACAGATCACACCCGGTCGTGCAGTCAACAATCTGGTCGATGCGCGGCAACGGGAAGGGGTCCTTGGGACAAGCTTTATTGATATCTGTGTAATCAATACACAGCCTCCACTTCCCATTCGCCTTGCGCACCACTACCAGATTGGCCAACCACGTCGGGTGGAGCACTCCTCTCACCAAACCTGCCACTTCCAACTTCCTGATCTCCTCTATGATGAACTCCTGCCTCTCCAGAGCCTGCTTTCTGACCTTCTGCTTGACGGGCCACGCATGAAGGCAGACAGCTAGGTGGTGCTCGATCACCTCCCTGGGAACACCGGGGATGTCGGGTGCTTGCCACGCAAACACGTCGACATTCGCCCGCAGGAAGGTGACGAGCGCCCCTTCCTATTTGCTGTCGAGGGTGGAGCCTATGGTGAAGGCCCCTCCCATGCCATCCTCCCCGGTGGACACCCTCTTGGTCTGCGGCGGCTCAGCTCTAGATTTCTTGCTCTTGTCGCTAGAGCTCTCTAGCACGTCCTTGACGGTAGCACAACACTCCGAGGAGGTGCGCTTGCCGGAGTGGGTGCGAGAGGTCTTGCCGGCCTTCTTCTTCCCTCCCGGGCCTTCAGCGGCAGGAGCAGGCGCCTTGACGGCAGCTGCTGCAACTGCTTCCCGGTAGAGTTGGTCGGGCAGATCAGCGCGTCCTTCTTGTCGGAGGGGACGGAGATGATGGTCAATGGCCCGGGCATCTTTAGCATGTTGTAGGCGTAGTGTGATGCTGCCATGAACTTGGCTGGTGCCGGGCGGCTGAGGATCCCGTTGTAGGGCAAGGGGATTTCGGCCACGTCGAAGGTGATCCTCTCCGGTCTGTAGTTCAACTCCCCTCCAAACGTCACAGGCAGTGTGACCTTCCCCTTCGGGTGGCTCCTCCCTGGATTGACCCCTTGAAACGTGCCCGTTTCCTCGAGGTCTCCATCGGGGATTTGCAATCTTTTGATCACGACAGGTGAGATCAGGTTCAGGCCGGCCCCGCCGTCAACCAAGATCCTGTTCACCCCGAGGTTGCGTATCGTTGGTGAGACCAACAATGGCAAACACCCGACCGCGGTCAGGGTGGTCCTCGGCGTCAAAGATGAGGGGCGTGTTGGACCACTTCAGCGGCTTCTGAGCGTCGAACAACGGCTCCGCTGCTGTAATCTCACGCGCCCACTGCTTGAGCTAGCGGTGAGAAGTATGCAGCGAGGCGCCGCCATCGACGCACATGGCCTCCGTAGCCTTCTGGAACCTTTGCTCACCAGACTCGTCGTCCTCGTCATGATCATCGTCTTCTTGTTTCTTGTCACGGCCCCGGGCGGGCCTCTCTTGCTGGTTGTCCTTGCCGGGGCGGCTTCCTTGGCCGCCACGCTTCTTACCGGATCCCTCAGCACCGTCCTGGTCCTTCTCCTTGTCCCGCCTCTTGTACTCAGCTTTTTGCTTCTCAGCAAGCAGCTCCACTTGTCGGCAGTTCTGGAGGTCGTGACCCTTGGTGCGGTGGATCTTGCAGTATTGCTTGCCGGAGCTTCCTGGCTTGTCGGTAGCCGCCAAGGCCCGGCAGGCGGCGCACCCGGCGATCTCCTTGCCGGGGGCGTCTGCCTTGACCTTCTTGTCGGCGCCGGTGTCGTCAGATCCTTCAACGGAAAGCACGGCCTTGCCTTTGCATTTCCTGTTGCGACGCCGGCCCTTCTTTGTTGGGGTGGCGCCGTCTTCGTCGGTAGAGTCGGTTTTCGCACCGGCGTCTTCGCCGGGGTACTTCCTTCCCTCTTCAGCCCAGCGCACCTATCAGCCAGAACGTAGAGCTCGGCCACATCCTTAACCTTGGTAATCGCCAGCTCTTCGCGCATCTTGCGGATGCGCACGTTCTGGTGGAACGCGCTGATCACAGCGGCGGGATGAACGTCGGGGATGTTGTACTGCACCCGGCTGAATCTTTGGATGTACTTGCACAGGGTTTCCCCTTCCTTCTGGGGAATGATATGCAGATCACTGGCCTGGCCATGAGCTTGGTGGCCTCCTGTGAAGGCGCCAACGAACTCATGGCACAGATCCGACCAAGAAGAAATGGAATCCACCGGCAAGTGCATCAACCAAGACATAACATTGGGCTTGAGCGCCAGCGGGAAATAGTTGGCAAGCACCTTGTCGTCGCGAGCTCCAGCAGCCTGCATCGCGATGGTGTAGATGTTGAGGAACTCGGACGGATGGGTCTTGCTAGTGTACTTCTCGTCGACGTCGGGCTTTAACGTGCGGTGGGACGGCCACTGGAACTGCTGCAGCTCACGGGTGAAGGCCGGGCAGCCCACCTCGTAAGGTAGGCCGCTGGAGCCCCCCGGTGTAGGGTGGTCCATAGCAGGTCCCGCCCGCTTGTCCGACTGGCGGCACGTCTCGCGCTGGCGCTCGACGGTGGTCCGAGCGTCTTCGTGAGCTCGTTCCCGAAGAACCTGGCACTGGTCGCGGAGGGTCCGCGGGTCGGAGACGCTATGGAGATATTATCACAAGCGTCGTCACGACGAGCCGACACCCGCGGCGGCTGGCGAGGAGGGGGAGAGTGCACCGTGGCCGCAACTCCCCCGGTCCTCCCAGCGCCAGCGTGTGGTGGCTCGATGGAGTGCCGGCCCGAGGGCCCCGCCGGCCGCGGATCGTCTTTGTTGGCGATGGCGACGAGGCTCCGGATGGTGGCCCTCCACTCGTCGAGCTTCTCTGCAGCAGGAGGGAAGTTGAGGAGCAGCTGCGCGCGCGCCAAAGCTTCTGCTGGCGTGGGCTGCGGTGACAGCTGCGTGGATTGCGGCGCACTTCGACTTCTAACTACGTTAGAAGGAGCTCCGTTACGACCCAGCGGTTGCGTGCCATTTTCGCCAGCACTGCGGCGGGCATGCTGAACCCCTTCATCTCGCGGATGACGCATAGGGATCTTCCCACGGCGGTGCCCAGGGTCACCAGCGTGGTGACGCTGCTCGGCGCGCACACCATGGGAAGAGCGCGCAGTGGTCGCCGGTGTGGGCGTCTTGGAGGTCGCTGCACCGCCCAGAGGTGGCACAACGACACCCCTGGAGGGCCCCGCGCCGCATGCAGGGGGCCCAGCTCCATCTTTGGATCTGGCAACGTGCGGCCGGTCGTCTGGCGCGCGACGCCGCTCGCCAGGCTCTGACTGCCAGGGTGATGCTAGTACTCGCGGACCACGGCCCGGGTCCTGTCCGCGACCGGTCCACTGCTCGTCCGCACCGGCACGGGCCGTTCGACTGCCAACAAGCCGATCGCCATGGTCGTCTTCTTCTTAGGAGCCATGGCGACAAAGAACTGCTAGGCTAGCTACTAGACCAGATTCTCACAATCGCTCCCCCTACCTGGCGCGCCAAAGATGTCGGGGGAAACGACACCTATGGGATCACAAGAATCCCTACTACGGTTGCCGGGGCGCGGGGTTGCGAGAAGAACAGGATTAGTAACAAGCACAAGGATCGTTTACCCAGGTTCGGGCCGCGAGGATGCGTAAAACCCTAGTCCTGCTTTGGTGGGTGTATTTCAGAGAGTTCTTGAGCTCTCGAACTAGCTGTGTCGAGTGCGTGGTTCGAAAGAGCCGAATCCTTCTCCAGTATGCCATGGGCCTCCTTTTATAGCCGAAAGGGGTTGCCACAGTGGCACACAAGAGGTGGAAAGGCGCACAGCGCTATGAGCTTATCGCTCGTATTACAGGACAAGACGCATTTAATACGTAGCTTAGGTGTCCCCTTGTTTACTGGGGACAGGGGCGAGGCCCGTCCCGTCCGTCGCTGCTCCTCCTCGCTTCGACACGCGCCCTAGCCAGTGAGGCATGCGGTGCCATGTAGGCAGGCAGGCAGCTGAGGTGGCGCGGTGGTGGAGCCTTCACGAAGATCTGCATGCCGCCACGCAGGCGCTCGATGAGTTGGCCTGGGAGCTGCATGTTGCCACGCAGGTGCCCGCCCAGCTGGTTGAGCTGGGAGCTGCATGTGAACGGTGGTGGAAGCTTGGTTGGCGCTGGCCTGGCGGTGGCCCCGCTGGCGTCCTTGGTGAGGGCCTTGCCGGGTGGCCCGGCAAGGGTCTTGCCGTGGCGCGCTATCGTCCCCAGCAAGGGCCTTGCCGGTGGCCTTCCTCGGCAAGGATCTTGCTGAGGATCGTCGTCTTCTAATCCTCATCTGATCTTGAGTGTTCCTTGTCTTCACAAAGATCTACATGCCACCATGGAGGTGCCTCCCGAGCCCTGGCCTAACGTGATGTTGGAGACCGTGGGCTCAAGGGTGGCTCGCTCTGTTGGTGTGGGGCGAGTTGCCCCGGCAAGGGTCTTGCCGGGGGAACCTGCTTCGTCCCTCTGCTCTTTGTGGCCTTGGCCTTGGCGTTGCTCTGATTATCTTGGGCTCCGGTCTTACCTTGGCTCACCTCCCCTGTTCTGCTTGGTGTGACCGTGGGCGCGGCTCCGACTGCCCGTGCACAGGTAGAGGGGTACAAAAGTGTGCCCCTCTTTTTGTACACCGACACTAATTGTCATTGCAAACATGTTTCATTCATAATAGGCTGAATCAGGAACGATGAACTACTCATATTTACAAAAACAAGAGAGGTCGAGTTCATACCAGCTTTTCTCATCTCAATCAGTCCATCATATATCGTCATTATTGCCTTTCACTTGCATGACCGAACGGTGTGGATAATAATAATAGTGCACGTGCAATTGGACTAAACTGGAATCTGCAAGCATTTAATACAAGGGAGAAGACAAGGTAATATGGGCTCTTGGTTAAATGAACAATAATGCATATAAGAGCCACTTCAACATTTTCATCATGGTCTTCTCCTCTCGACCCCCAAAGAAAAGAAAGGAAATAAAACTATTTACATGGGAGAGCTCCCAACAAGCAAAAGAAGAACGAGAAATATTTTTGTGTTTTCTTTTAATTATTACTACTACAGGCATGAAAAGTAAACTAGCTAAAAGCTACAACTATTTTTTTTGGTTTTTCTTAAGGTTATTCAAACACACAGGAAGAAAGCGAGAAAAAGAAAGTAAACTAGCATGGATATTACAATGAAAAAGTATGAGCACCGACAACTAGAATGAGTGTGTGCACATGAGTGTAATGTCGGTGGGAAATACATGCTCCCCCAAGCTTAGGCTTTTGGCCTAAATTGGTCTAGGCCCATGGATCAAATTTGTAGTTGGGGTCGTAGTGCGAAGGATCCTCAGGGTGCCACTGGTTGGCGATCTCCTCCGAATCCCACTGGTAAATAGACTGACGGTGAGGATCAAGTTGTGGCTCCGGCTCTGGCTCTGGAGCTGGTGTGAGGTTCCGATAGGAATGAATGGCCTCCGGCAGAACAAGATACTTGCCTGAAGATAAGTTGAATAAAGAAGGAACAGGCAAAGCAATAGTATCAAAGTAATTTTTATCAAATATCAGTCTATAGTTAAGCATCTTTTTCTTATTCTTCATGTGCTACCATACTCTTATAGTCTAGAAAAATAGGAGGCAACAACTTTTCTTCTTTCTTAAAGTGTGCAGCGAGGCGCGAGGCGAAGATACCTCCCAAGATGGGACCCTTCGTACGGTTTGGATTTAACCTCTTGGCAACAATAGCGCCTAGACTAAAAGTGTTATCACGAAACAAGGCATGGCACAAAATAACAATATCAGGGGCACTAAGGTTTCCACAGTTCCTGTGACCAATTAAACATCTACTAGCAAATATTGCAAAATAACGTAGAACAGGAAAGTGTATGCTAGTGATTCTTGCATCGGAAACTTTCCTTGTTTCACCTACAGCAATCATCTCAATAAACCCTTCCACATCATCACGATGTGGCTCCTCTATGCTGCCCGCAAAGGGTAACTAGCAAACCTCACAAAAATCATAAAGTGACATCTCCTTATATTCATCATATAAATAAAAATCCATCGAAGGTGGTGATCTCCTAGCATGGAAATGAAAATTTTGCACAAAAATATTAGTGAGTATGAGATACTGTTCACGCTGGTCGCAGAGGAAGTCGGTGAGGCCCGCATTATCAGCCAAATAATAAAAATCATCATGAATCTCGGCTGCCCTCAAGAAATCATCACAAGGCCATTCACACGGTCGAAACTCCACGGTGCGAGGGAGATTATATTTGGGCCTCTTATCCTCTTCACTTTGCTTATCTTTCGAGCTTCGGCTCGAAGAGCCCCTCAAAAATCTCTTCATCATTTTCTGAAAATTTCTGAAATTTTTAGTAACTTAAAATATAAGTGAACCAAACTCAATAAAATTGATAGCAACTACTCCCACAAGTGCCTAGAGACTATATCATGCATTATAACTACTTCGGACCATATAAATTTGACATGCAAGCTCAAGAACAGGGTCACCTAGGCAGCAAAAATTTGCAATGAATAAAGCATTAGAACAAAAACTAATTGGACCATTGGAGGAGTTACATACCGAAGAACAATCCCCCAAAGCAGTTTTGTGAGTGGAGCTTTGAGCAAGGAGATCAAAAATGGCAGCAAGATGAGCTAGAACTCGTGCTTGAGCTGGTTGGCGATTTTTTTGGGAGGAAGAAGGAGTGTGTGGTTGCTGGAATAAGTGGAGGGGGCCACCAGGGGCCCATGAGGCAGGGGGCGCGCCCTGGACCCTCATAGCCAGTTGTTGGCTCCCCTGGTGTGTTCTCAGTGCCAGATATACTCAAATATTCTAGAAAAAAATCATATTTAATTTTCGGGGCATTTGGAGAACTTTTATTTTCGGGGTATTTTTTTATTGCAAGGACAATTCAGAAAACTGACAGAAAAATACTATTTTTGCTTTATTTAATCTAAATAACAGAAGGTAAAAGGAGGGTACAAAAGGTTGTGCTTTCTAACTTCATCCATCTCATGCTCATCAAAAGGAATCCACTAACAAGGTTGATCAAGTCTTGTTAACAAACTCTTTTCGAATAACATGGAACCGGAGAAATTTCGAATAACACTAGGTTACCTCAACGGGGATATGCACATCCCCAACAATAAGAATATCATATTTCTTCTTGACAGTAGGAAGAGGAAATTCAAAACCTCCAATAGTAATCGTTGAAATTTTTCCAATAGAATTGATAATGTGGACTTGAGGTTGTTTCGTCGAAAAGTGTACCATGTGCTCATTACCATTAACATGAAAAGTGACATTGCCTTTGTTGCAATCAATAACAGCCCCTGCAGTATTAAAAAAGGGTCTACCAAGGATAATCGACATACTATCTTCGTCGGGAATATCAAGAATAACAAAGTCCGTTAAAGTAGTAACGTTTGCAACCACAACAGGCACATCCTCACAAATACCGACAGGTATAGTAGTTGATTTATCGGCCATTTGCAAAGATATTTCAGTAGGTGTCAACTTATTCAAATCAAGTCTATGATATAAAGAGAGAGGCATAACACTAACACCAGCTCCAAGATCTCATAAAGCAGTTTTAACATAGTTTCTTTTAATGGAGCATGGTATAGTTGGTACTCCTGGATCTCCTAGTCTCTTAGGTATTCCACCCTTGAAACTATAATTAGCAAGCATGGTGGAAATTTCAGCTTCCGGTATCTTTCTTTTATTTGTAAAAACATCTTTCATGTACTTAGCATAAGGATTCATTTTAAGCATATCAGTCAAACGCATACGCAAAAAGATAGGTCTAATCATTTCAGCAAAGCGCTCAAAATCATCATCATCCTTTTTCTTGGATGGTTCAGTAGGAAAAGGCATGGGTTTCTGAACCCATGGTTCTCTTTATTTACCGTGCTTCCTAGCAACAAAGTCTCTTTTATCATCACGTTGATTCTTTGATTGTGGGTTATCAAAATCAACAGCAGGTTCAATATCTACATCATTGTTATTGCTAGGTTGAGCATCAACATGAACATCATCATTAACATTATCACTAGGTTCAAGTTCATTACCAGATTTTGTTTCAGCATCATAAATAGAAATATCATTGGGATTCTCAGGTGTGTCAACAACAGGTTCACTAGAAGCATGCAAAGTCCTATCATTTTTCTTTTTCTTCTTTTTAGAAGGACTAGGTGCATCAACATTAGTTCTCTGAGAATCCTGCTCAATTCTCTTAGGGTGGCCCTCAGGATACAAAGGTTCCTGAGTCATTTTACCCCCTCTAGTCATAACTCTAACAGCATTATCATTCTTCTTATTATTTAACTCATTGAGCAAATCATTTTGAGCTTTAAGTACTTGTTCTACTTGAGTGGTAACCATAGAAGCATGTTTACTAATGAGTTTAAGTTCACCTTTAACTCTAGACATATAATCACTCAAGTGTTCAATCATATACGCATTGTGTTTCAATTGTCTACCAACATAAGCATTGAAGTTTTCTTGTTTAACAATAAAATTATCAAACTCATCTAAGCATTGGCTAGCAGACTTGGAATATCACCTTCATCAAATCTATAGAGAGAATTTAAGTTTACTACCTGTGTCGGGTTATCAAGACCACGTATTTCTTCAATAGGTGGTCAATTCTTAACATCTTCAGCTTTAATACCCTTTTCCTTCATAGATTTGTTTGCCTCTTGCATATCTTCAGGACTGAGAAATAGAATACCCCTTTTCTTCGGAGTTGGCTTAGGAGTTGGTTCAGGAAGTGTCCAATTATTTTCATTTGTCAACATATTATCCAATACCAATTCAGCTTGATCAACTATTCTTTCCCAGAAAACACAACCACCACAACTATCCAGGTGGTCTCTGGAAGCATCGGTTAGTCCATATAAAAGATATCAAGTATTTCATTTTTCTTGAGAGGATGATCAGGCAAAGCATTAAGTAATTGGAGAAGCCTCCCCCAAGCTTGTGGGAGACTCTCTTCTTCAATTTGCACAAAATTATATATTTCCCTTAAAGCAGCTTGTTTCTTATGAGCGGGGAAATATTTAGCAGAGAAGTAATAAATCATATCCTAGGGACTACGCACACAACCAGGATCAAGAGAATTAAACCATGTTTTAGCATCACCCTGTAATGAGAACGGAAATAATTTAAGGATATAGTAGTAGCGAGTTTTCTCATCATTAGTGAATAGGATGGCTATATCATTTAATTTAGTAAGATGTGCCACAACAGTTTCAGATTCATAGCCATAAACAGGATCAGATTCAACCAAAGTAATTATCTCAGGATCAACGGAGAAATCATAATCCTTATCAGTAACACAGATAGGTGAAGTAGCAAAAGCAGGGTCATACTACATTCTAGCATTCAAAGATTTTTCTTTCAGCTTAGCTAATAATTTCTTAAGATCATTTCTATCATTGCAAGCAAGAAAGTCTCTAGATGTTTCTTCATCCATAACATAACTGTAACACCCCGGATGTAACTTTCCATATTTGTAACTCCAACTCTTGCCATTTTCGGCTATGTGTTATGATATTCCCTTCGTGGTCGGGTTTTGTCTTTCTTTTTGCATTTTGTTTTCGTCATGCATCTCGTATCATGTCATCATCTGCATTGCATTTGCATACGTGTTCGTCTCATGCATCCGAGCATTTTCCCCGTTGTCCGTTTTGCAATCCGGCACTCCCACCTCCTCCGGCGCACCCCTCTTGTTTCGTTTCGTGAGCGGGTGTTGAACATTCTCGGAATGGACCAAGGCTTGTCAAGTGGCCTTGGTATACCACCGGTAGACCACCGGTCAAGTTTCGTTCCATTTGGAGGTCGTTTGGTACTCCAAGGGTTAACCGGGTAACCGCAAAGTCCGTTTGTGTGTTGCAGCAAAACCCCTCTCTAAATAGCCCCAAACCCCTCTAAGTCACTTCCATGCTCTAGGTCATTCGATCACGATCGTGTGGGCGAAAACCCCACCCCATTTGGAGCCTCCTAGCTCCCTCTACCTATATATATGCATCCCCCCCCCCCCCGAAATTTCGCAGATCAAACCCTAAAAATCGCCCTCCGGCGCCGCCGGACACGTCCGCCGCCACCGGACAAAATCGCGCCGCCGCCCTCAGCCACTCACGGCGTGCCACGTCACCCCGCCGGATCTCTCTCTCTCCTCCCGCGCCGGCCCGCAAAGCCCGCCGCAGGCCCCGACGGCCCGTCTCCGCCCCGTCGCCCGACCGCGGGAGCCCGCGACCCCGCGCCGCCGCCTGGCCGAGCGCCGCCCCGCCGTCGCCTCCTCCCGCCGCTGCCGTTCCAGCCGGAGCCGCCGCCACCCAGGCCCGCCGCCACCCGCGCGCCCCGCGCCGGCGTGCCCCGACGCGGCCTCGCCGCCTCCTCCTCCCGCCGCCGACCCCGGCGTCCCCCGGGCGCCTCCTCCTCCTCCCTCGCCCGAGAGCTCCGGCGAGCTTGCGCCCCGATGAGCCCCGATCTGGATCCAGCGAATGAGACGGTTGACTTCTATTCCCCCTCGTTTTTCTCAGTCCCGAATTTCTTACAATACTTGCTCATGTTCATCGCATCATAACTCTCTGCATATAGCTCCGTTTCATGTGTGCAATATATCAAAATGTTCGCCTCAGGATGCTCTTCATTTTGTTCCATTGCACCATGTTCATTTGAGTCCATCTTGATACCCAAATCTCTGGTGCAAGAGTGCTAGTTGCTGTTATCTGCTGTTGCTTATCAGATCTTGGCGATTTGTTATTTTTGTTTCATTTAATATGTGCATCTTATGGGCATGAGCTCTACATGTGTTTTGTTGTATGCCATGCCATCTTTACAGAGGTGTATGCCATGTATTTTTGTGATCTATGTGGTGATTACCACAAGCATGTAAACTAGGCTCCGTAATGTTTCTGATTTCAGGGACTTAATAAATTTACTTAGTCTTTGTCTGCTGTTATTTTGTTGCTATGTATCCATGTGGCTATAGAGAGATCTATGCTCCTTTTGGAGATGTTCAGTAAGGATGTTTTGTAGATATTGTTGTAATTGATCCATTACTGCCCTTTGTTTGCAATTATGGAGTGCCATAGTATGACTCAATCTTGCTCTATTTTTGCTATAAAATATTTCTGGCAGATTGTTTACGTGTTATTCAATTTTGCCAAGGTTGTTGTAGTTGTTTCACACAGGCTATGTACTTGCTCTTGCCATGGATAGCTTTATAAACATGTCATCTTGCTGTAGGTATGCTTATTTTGTCATGCATTGCTTTGTGGTGAGTGCATCAAGCTCACCAAGATGCCTTCATATTATTGTTTCTGACATGCTCTGTTTTCTGCTAAGTCTGAAACCTGTTAACGAAACTTGCTATGTTTACATGGTTGCCATCATATCTTCTGTTCCTTTTTGGCTTATGGTCAGTAAGGGACTTTTGTCATATGAATTTAGTAGAATACTGCCATGCCTTATTTTGCCACGTTAAGTTCCTGTAGCGTGTTGATTTCGTGCTCTGAACATTGCTACCTGATGCTGTTTCAGGCATGTCCAGTAATTTCACTAAGTCTGCGAACCTGTTATCTTTTGCACTTTTGCCATGCTTGTTTGAACCTGCTGTGGAGTGAACTAGCCATAGCTCAGTGTTCATCTTTGGTCAAGCATCTCCTGTAGATTACTGCCATATGCTTTGTTGCTATGTTGGGGTGCTGTAGCTTTGTTACTTGTTGCATTCTAAGTGCTATCATGCTGTTTATCGCAGATTCGTGTCATTGTTTTGCTTGCCATTTGCAAACCGTGCATCCGTTTCCCGTGATCTTTATGTCGATTTCAACCGAAATCATCTCATCTTTCCAGTGGCATGCTTGGTTTGCCAAGTTACTGCCTTGTTCATCATTTTTCTTCCGGAGCACGCATATGCATCGCATATCATATCTTGCATATCATTCATGTATTGCATCATGTTGCTTGTGCATTTCCCGTATTTGATTGTGGTTCCGTTGCTTGTGCTCTTGTTTTGGGTAGAGCCGGGAGACGAGTTCGTGAATGAGGAACCTGTTGAGTACGCTTACGAGGATCAAGCTTTCGACAACTCTGAGAACCTTGCAGGCAAGATGACCATACCCTCGAAATCACTTCTATATTTGCTTTCCTAGTTGTTCGTTCTATTGCCATGCTGCGCTACCTACCACTTGCTATATCATGCCTCCCATATTGCTATGTCAAGCCTCTAACCATCCTTTCCTAGCAAACCGTTGTTTGGCTAAGTTACCGCTTTTGCTCAGCCCTTCTTATAGTGTTGCTAGTTGCTGGTGAAGTTGGAGTTGGTTCCATGTTGGAACATGAATATTTTGGGATATCACAATGTCTCTTATTTAATTAATGCTTCTATATATTTGGTAAAGGATGGAAGGCTCGGTCTTATGCCTGGTGTTTTGTTCCACTCTTGCCGCCCTAGTTTCCGTCATATCGGTATTATGTTCCTTAAGTTTGCGTTCCTTACGCGGTTGGGTGATTTATGGGACCCCCTTGACAGTTCACCTTGAATAAAACTCCTCCAGCAAGGCCCAACTTTGGTTTTACCATTTGCCACCTAAGCCTTTTCCCCGGGGTTTTCGCGAGCCCGAGGGTCATCTTTATTTAAACCCCCGGGCCAGTGCTCCTCTGAGTATTGGTCCAACCTGTCAGTCGCCGGTGGCCACCAGGGGCAACTCTGGGCTCGCCTATCGGAAGCTTGGACAATCCGGTGTGCCCTAAGAATGAGATATGTGCAGCTCCTATCAGGATTTGTCGGCACATTCGGGTGGCTTTGCTGGTCTTGTTTTACCATTGTCGAAATGTCTTGTAAACCAGGATTCCGAGACTGATCGGGCCTTTCCGGGAGAAGGTTTATCCTTCATTGACCATGAGAGCTTATAATGGGCTAAGTTGGGACACCCCTGTAGGGTTTTATCTTTCGAAGGCCGTGCCCGTGGTTATGAGGCAGATGGGAATTTGTTAATGTCCGGTTGTAGAGAACTTGTCACTTGACATAATTAAAATACATCAACCGCGTGTGTAGCCGTGATGGTCTCTTCTCGGCGGAGTCCGGGAAGTGAACACGGTTTGAGTTATGAATGACGTAAGTAGGAGTTCAGGATCACTTCTTGGTCATTACTAGATGACGACCATTCCGCTGCTTCTCTTCTCGCTCTCATTTGCGTATGTTAGCCACCATATATGCTTAGTGCCTGCTGCAGTTCCACCTCATTACACCATCCTTTCCTTTAAGCTTAAATAGTCTTGATCTCGTGGGTGTGAGATTGCTGAGTCCTCATGACTCATAGATTCTACCAAATAGTTGCAGGTGCCGACGATGCCAGTGTAGATGCCGCAATCGACCTCAAGTGGGAGTTCGACGAGGAACGTGGTCGTTACTATGTGTCTTTTCCTGATGATCAGTAGTGGAGCCCAGTTGGGACGATCGGGGATCTAGCATTTGGGTTATCTTATTTTCATTTGGTTTTGACCATAGTCGGTCTATGTGTGTATTTTGGATGATGTATGAATTATATTTATGTATTGTGTGAAGTGGCGATTGTAAGCCAACTCTCGTTATCCCATTCTTGTTCATTACATGGGATTGTGTGAAGATGACCCTTCTTGCGACAAAACCACAATGCGGTTATGCCTCTAAGTCGTGCCTCGACACGTGGGAGATATAGCCGCGTCGTGGGCGTTACAATAACCCTCAGGCACAACAGGCAATTCATATCTAGGGGGAGAATCTTCATCATCACTTTCATCGATATTATCAGTTTCAATAATTTCATTGTCTCTAGCCCTAGCAAGTTGTTCATCAAGAAATTCAACTAATGGCACAGTAGTATCAAGCATAGAAGTAGTTTCATCATAGGTATCATGCATAGCAGAAGTGGCATCATCAATAACATGCGACATATCAGAATTAATAGCAGAAGCAGGTTTAGGTGTCGCAAGTTTACTCAAAATAGAAGGAGAATCAAGTGCAGAGTTAGATTGTAGTTCCTTACCTCCCCTCGTAGTTGAGGGATAAATTTTGGTTTTCTCGTCTTTCAAGTTCCTCATAGTGATCAGCAGATATAAATCCCAAGTGACTCAAAGAATAGAGCTATGCTCCCCGGCAACGGCGCCAGAAAATAGTCTTGATAACCCACAAGTATAGGGGATCGCAATAGTTTTCGAGGGTAGAGTATTCAACCCAAATTTATTGATTCGACACAAGGGGAGCAAAAAAATATTCTCAAGTATTAGCAGTTGAGTTGTCAATTCAACCACACCTGGATAACTTAATATCTGCAGCAAAGTATTTAGTAGCAAAGTAGTATGGAAGTAACGGTAACGGTGATAAAAGTAACAGTAGTAGCTTTGTAGTAATTGTAAAAGTGGCAACGGAAAAGTAACTAAGCAAAGAGCAATATGTGGAAAGCTCGTAGGCATTGGATCGGTGATGGAGAATTATGTCGGATGTGATTCTTCATGCAATAGTTATAACATAGGGTGACACAGAACTAGCTCCAATTCATCAATGTAATGTAGGCATGTATTCCGAATATAGTCATACATGCTTATGGAAAAGAACTTGCATGACATCTTTTGTCCTACCCTCCCGTGGCAGTGGGGTCCTATTGGAAACTAAGGGATATTAAGGCCACCTTTTAATAGAGTACCGGACCAAAGCATTAACACTTAGTGAATACATGAACTCCTCAAACTACAGTCATCACCGGGAGTGGTCCCGATTATTGTCACTTCGGGATTGCCGGATCATAACACATAGTAGGTGACTATAAAATTGCAAGATAGGATCAAGAACTCACATATATTCATGAAAACTTCAGATCTGAAATCATGGCACTCAGGCCCTAGTGACAAGCATTAAGCATAGGAAAGTCATAGCAACATCAATCTCAGAACATAGTGGATACTAGGGATCAAACCCTAACAAAACTAACTCGATTACATGGTAAATCTCATCCAACCCATCACCGTCCAGCAAGCCTACGATGGAATTACTCACGCACGGCGGTGAGCATCATGAAATTGGTGATGGAGGAAGGTTGATGATGACGGCGGCGATGGATTCCCCTCTCCGGAGCCCCGAAAGGACTCCAGATCAGCCCTCCCGAGAGAGATTAGGGCTTGGCGGCGGCTCCGTATCGTAAAACGTGATGAATCCTTCTTTCTGTTTTTTTCTCCCTGGACGTGAATATATAGAGTTGGAGTTGAGGTCGGTGGAGCACCAGGGGGCCCACGAGGTAGGGGCGCGCCCAGGGGTAGGCGCGCCCCCACCCTCGTGGACAGGGTGTGGGCCCCTGGCCTTGATTCTTTCGCCAGTATGTTTTATTTATTCCAAAATATTCTTCGTGAAGTTTCAGGTCATTCTGTGAACTTTAATTTCTGCACAAAAATAACACCATGGCAATTCTGCTGAAAACAGCGTCAGTCCGGGTTAGTTCCATTCAAATCATGCAAGTTAGAGTCCAAAACAAGGGCAAAAGTGTTTGGAAAAGTAGAAACGATGGAGACGTATCCAGCATCACCTGAAGGTTTGCCCCAACGTACGCCCGGTGAAACAGAAGGCACGACAGATATCTATAGAGAAGCAGGCTTTCGTCGTCCAAGAGACCCGCAAGCTGGAAGAAGCGGGCGTCATTCGCGAGGTACGTTATCCGAAGTGGCTGGCCAACCCAATTGTCGTGCCCAAGAAAGTCGGGATGGAGCGCATGTGCGTTGACTTCACCAACCTCAACAAAGCCTGCCCCCAAGACCCGTTCCCGCTTCCGCGCATCCACCAGATCGTCGAGTCCACCGCGGAGTGCGACCTGCTGTGTTTCCTCGAGGCGTTCTCAGGCTACCACCAGATCAAGATGGCAGTGGAGGATGTGGAGAAGACCACCTTCTTGACCCCATGCGGGGTGTACTGCTACACCTGCATGCCGTTCGGACTATGCAATGCTGGGGCGACCTTCCAACGGCTGCTGATGCACATCGCCCTGGGGCGGCAGCTCGGGAGGAATGCGGAGGCCTACATCGAGGATATCGTGGTAAAGTCCCGAGAGGCGAGAACTCTGATTCAGGACCTGGAGGAGACCTTCGCGAGCCTGCGCCAGGTGGACCTGCGGCTTAACCCAGAGAAGTGCGTGTTCGGTGTTCCCTCCGGCAAGCTGCTGGGCTTTCTCGTGTCCCACAGGGGGATTGAGGCTAACCCGGAGAAGGTCAAGGCGATAGAAGACATGAGCCCACCACAAACTCTCACGGAAATGCAGAAGCTTGCGGGCTGCGTGACCTCGCTAGGGCGCTTCATCTCCAAGCTGGGGGAGCGTGCCCTGCCATTCTTCAAGCTGATGAAGAAGAAGGGCCCGTTCAAGTGGACCCCAGAGGCCGACCTGGCGTTTCAAGACCTCAAGAGATACCTGACCAGCCCTCCGGTGATGGTGGCACCTCGTCCCCTCGAGCCCCTGGTGCTTTACCTTGCCGCCACTCCCTACTCCGCCGGCGCAGCGCTAGTGGAGTTTCGGGAAGAGCGCCAGGCCAAGAGTCTGCCGCGCTGTGCCGCACCTCTAGTCGGGGCAATACGGCACCAAGAGGGTGCCGCAAAGGCTGCAACAATGCCAACGAATGATCAGGCCCGGCAAGACAGCGTTCTCGAGCATGCAGAGGCCCCAATGGATGACCAGGCTCCTGAGGTCCCATCAACTCAGAAGATGCCCCAACCTCTGGCGGACGTGGGCTCCATCAACGCTCCCGCCCTTGTCGAGCACCCAGTGTACTTCGTCAGCATGGTACTAGGGATGCGAGGGCACGGTACCCGATGCCACAGAAGCTTCTGCTCACGCTCCTGGTGGCCTCACGCAAGCTGCGCCACTACTTCTAAGGCCACCCGATCAAAGTCGTCTCAGCTTACCCGCTGGAGAGGGTGCTCCGGAGCCCTAATGCCCGGGGAAGGGTCACCGAGTGGAACATCGAACTTCAGGCATTTCAGCTCGAGTTCAGCACAACCAAGGTCATCAAGGGGGCCGCCCTAGCGAACTTCGTGGCCGAATGGACTGACGTCCCAGAACCCGAGGTTGGCAAGATCCTATCTCTCTCGCCAGGAAGTGAAGCACCAGACGGTTGGGTCATGTACTTCGACGGCGCCTTCGCACGCCAAGGCGCGGGTGCTGGAGCCATGCCCATCTCGTCCACCCAATACAAGCTCTACTATGCCGTGCAGCTCTGCTTCCAGCGGGGCGAGAAGGTCTCCAACAACATTGTGGAGTACGAGGGGTTGATCGCCGGCCTCAAGGCCGCCGTGGCCTTGGGGGTAAAACGTCTCACCATCAAGGGTGATTCGCAGCTCCTCATCAACTTCTCCAACAAGGTGTACGAGCCGAAGGACGGGCACATGGAGGCGTACCTCACGGAGGTGCACAAGATGGAGAAGCAGTTCTTGGGCCTGGAGCTACAACACGTGCCTGGCGGCACGAACAAGAAAGCCGACGACATCGCCAGAAGGGCATCCAAGCGCCTGCCCCAGGAGCCCGGCATCTTTGAAGAGCGGCTTTTCAAGCCATCAGTAGCACCCCCATCTACGGGGCTGGCGTCACCTCGGGAGGAGATCCCCCAACCACCAGCCTCGGGAGCCCCCGCCTGTGGCCCGACCACAGGAGCACGCCTGCTTCTGGTGCTCGAGCCTCGGGAGGGGTGCTGGACTGAGGAGTTCAAGGCGTACC
The DNA here is from genome assembly GCF_002575655.3 of Aegilops tauschii subsp. strangulata. Taxonomy (NCBI): domain Eukaryota; kingdom Viridiplantae; phylum Streptophyta; class Magnoliopsida; order Poales; family Poaceae; genus Aegilops; species Aegilops tauschii. The sequence continues at coordinate 277,254,180 of NC_053038.3, read as the reverse complement.
TGACACGAGGGACGCTGCCAGAGAAAGAGGAGGACGCGGAGCGCGTGGCATGGCAGGCCACGGCATACTGCATCCAGGATGGTGAGCTATACAGAAAGCGACCAAATGATGTTTCCTTGCGATGCATCTCCAGGGAGAGGGGAATGAGTTACTAGCTGACATACACGGCGGAGACTACGGGCACCACTCATCATCACGCACCCTCGTCGGCAAGGCGTTCCGCAGCGGGTTCTACTGGCCCACAGCACTCAACGACGCCACCGAGCTGGTGAGGTCCTGCGAGGCCTGCCAATTCCATGCCAAGAAGATCCACCAGCCAGCCCAGGGCCTCCAGACTATCCCACTCTCGTGGCCATTCACGGTCTGGGGGCTGGACATCTTGGGTCCGTTCCTGCGAGCGCCTGGGGGCAACCGCTACCTCTACGTCGCCATCGACAAGTTCACCAAATGGGCAGAGGTGGAAGCCGTCCGCACCATCCCAGCCGAGTTGGCAGTTAAGTTCATCAAGGGCCTCGTGAGCCGGTTCGGGGTCCCCAACCACATCATCACCGACAACGGCTCGCAGTTCACTAGCAATCTCTTCAGGACATATGTTGCTAACCTTAGAACGCAGATCTGCTACGCTTCGGTGGCACACCCCAGGAGCAATTGCCAATCCGAACGCGCCAACGCGGAGGTCCTGAGGGGCCTCAAGACCAGGACCTTCAAGAAGAAGCTCGAGGCCTGCGGCAGGGGCTGGCACGACGAGCTCCAGTCCGTGTTGTGGTCCATCCGCACCACCGTCACCAAGCCAACAGGCGAGACCCCGTTCTTCTTCGTCTACGGAGCAGAAGCGGTTCTCCCTCACGAGGTCCATCATCGCTCCGCGTGGGTCCTGGCGTTTGATGAGATGCAGCAGGACACCATGCGGGGGATGGACCTTGTGCTGGGGGTGGAACGCCGCCGTGAAGCCCCACTCCGAGCGGCAAGTTTCCAGCAGGCGTTGCAATGGTACCACTGTCGCAGCGTCCGCTCCAGGACGCTCGAGGTGGGTGATCTCGTTCTGAGGCGGGTGCTCTCCAGGGAAGGGTTGTACAAGCTCCCGCCCATGTGGGAGGGCCCGTTTAGGATCGCCCGCGTCTCCAGGCCTGGCGCCGCGCGCCTGGAGACGCATGAAGGGATCCCCATCCAGAACGCCTGGAACATCCAGCACCTCTGGAAGTTCTACCCATGAAGCAAGGCCCAGTGCCTGTGAAGGTCTCCGCTCATGACACTCTCACATAATAATGAGTGGGGCTGTACATGCCCCGGAGTCTCCGGAGTGCCGCCCTCGGGCCTCGGGGGCTCCCTCCCACGTCCTAGTGGCAGCACTTAGCTCCGCGCTGGTGAGAAGACTAGACTAGGTGCCGGACGTGGCTGTTCATTTGCTTTCCGTAGTTGGCTTGCCTCTCTTTAATGGAAAATTTGAATTCTGGTGTTTCTCGCTGGCTTGGTTCGATTCCCTTTTCTCTCCGGTTCTTCCCTCGGTTTCTTGTTTTGCCCGACACTCTCCATCGCACGCCTCGCGAGGGGGCTGGACAGGTGCGCACGTAAGCGCTTCCCGTGGTCTTCACGAGGCACCCTCGTTCGAGCTCGCGACTGGTGCACCCCCTTTTTTAAGTCCGTGCCCCACGGGTACCGCGACGTGGTGCGTTAGGCCGTGCCGGGCCACGCCTGGGGTCCTGAGCAAGGTAGGATTCTTAACGAATTTTTGCAGTACCACGACACCTCCCAAGTCCATAGCAGGGAGGTCTCATCAGGTGCCAGGAGGTATGCGCCTCACGACGTGAAAGCCGCTTCAAACGCATCGAGCTAAGTTATCCTTACATGCCTACGTAAAGCACTGATGCTACAGCACAACTCAGAAGTGATAAACATAGAAAAAGGCAGGAAAAGCGTTACGGTTCATCATACGCCCCCGCGGGGCCCCATACTTGTTTCTTGTGATGCAGGGAGAAAAGGAAGGAAAAACAGGCAAAAGCGGCCCCTACGCCCGTGACTACTCCCGAGAACCAGCTCCCAACACTTCCCCAAGCTCAGCCGGAGCCCTCTCGCGCTTCACTGGGGCGCGGCGATGGGACGACCCGCCACCATCCTTGAAGTGACTGCGGCGACGGGGCGGCTGGTCGTACCCGCCGCTGCTGGAGCTTTCGCCGGAGGAGGAGCCGCCGGTGCTAGACGAGTCGCGGCCGTCACCGAGGGCGAGCTCGCCCTCGTCCTCGTCGAGGCCGTCGCCAAGGCCAAGCACTTCGTCGCCGTCGCTGTCTTTAGGGCAGCACCCAGCGCGGCGACCATCTTCCCCGAACACCCTCACGAAGAGGGTCGCGGCGCCGTCGTACTTGAAGTCGAGGGTGTACCGCCTGCCCAGGCCACGTGCGCGGGCAAACGTCTTCCAACCACGAGCCAGGGCTACGTTGTCCGTGACGGAGATCTCACCGCGACTCACGAGGCCTTGTTGCAGCAGCCGTCCGCCTGCAGCCAAAGGCCACCGGGACCCGAAGTTGCCAGCTCTCCGGCAAAGGAGCGCGAAAGATGGAGCCAGGTGCCGGTCGGGTTCTCCGACCACAGAACAAACTCCGGCAGCACCTCCGCTGAGTGGAAGCGTGGCCGGGGAGGCCGAGCGACCACGGCGCGCCTCCCCTCGCCGGTGGGACCGCTACGCCCCAAGCGACTTCCACCGGGAGGAAAAACGCCGCCTCGGACGCCCGGAGCGGCACCGGACCCCGAAGAGATCCGTCCTCGACCACGGGGAGCCACAGCGGGGTTGGCGGCGTACTTGCGAGGGCAACCACGCCCCCTCTTGGGCAGAGGAGAGCCGGGCCCCTCTTGGCCAGCCTTCCCGTCTCCGCAGCCGAGAACCTCTTCGTTGGCGCCATGGGTGTCGCTGCAAGATGGTGGAGCAAGGAAGAAGAAGCAAGCGGAACGAAAGAAGAGATGGGCGACGGGGCTCTGCCCCCTCCCCATTTATAGCAGGAGGAGGCCAACCGCCGGCCTCCACGATCGCAGGTAATGATGGCTTTTCTGCATGCACCAGGGACTCGTCAAGTTGGGCAGTTGCTGAGGCAGCATTGGGAAGCGGAGACGCCCCATGTCCTATCGGTCGCCACGCGTCAACCAAGGCTGCAGGCGTTTGGGGCCTGCGGCACTCTGCACTTGCCCCTTGGCTTCGCCTCGAAGCCAAGTTCGAGCGCGCCTTGGGCCCGGGGGCTACTGTCGGCATTCTGGGAACGGGGGTCCCCAGACTTGCCTGCCTGCGGCCCATGGCGTGGCTCCACTAGCGGCCTGGTACGGCCCATCTTCACCATCAAACACTCAAGACCCTCACGACGGGCCAAGCCTCGCGAGGCGGGCAACACAAGACCTCCTCAGGGGCAGCCTCACTAGGCTGGCTCGCGAGGAGCGGAGAGATCAAGGCAAGGGGCACCTCGAGAGGTTCCCGTGACTTGAGCCATGACGACCAAGGCCAGGGGAGCGCCAGCGGGCGCATAGTATTGGTTTCCTCTTTGGTGCTAAAGGAACAGGCGCAGGTGAGGAGTCCCGAGGCATCTGGCAAAGGTTTCCATATCGGTGCAACGAGACCAAGACCAGCAGGACGACAGGACGGAGGTCACCGCGGAGCCCACGACACCGTCACCACCAGAGCCTTTGGCAGGCGAAGACCATCTTTTGTCAGGATAGCTTGTACTAGCTGCCCCCCTTCAAATTGGCCGTTGTGGGATCCCTTCACGCCTAATATTTGGGAAGAGGACCCGGGCCTCTATAAATAGGACTAGCCACCACCCTAGCATGGGGACGGATCATTCATATCATCCTCAACCACACAAGCTCATCGAGCTCAAGGACACCTCTCCTCATGAGGTAGTTCTTCCCTTGTACTTGTTCACCCTAGCCTACGAGGCAATCCACCACACCACACTGGAGTAGGGTATTACACCACATTGGTGGCCCGAACCAGTATAAACTCTTGTGTCCCTTGTTCTTCGGGTTCGGCGAGCTAAGGTTTGCGATCATGGTGAGAGCGTGAGCTAGGGGGAGAGATCTTCGTGCGCACCCCAAAGTTCGAACCTCAAGGGTTTAGCCAGAACCCGCAATCCGACAACCTCTTTCAGCGGCGGCGAGAGTTGATGAAGGAGCCGGCTTCTTTGTAGCCGGAATCTTCCTCCGCTTTACGCCGGAGACCGTGCCAACCTTCTCCGCCGCCGGCCGGGATCGCGCAGCGGCGTTGGCGCCCGGAGCGTGGGCCTTCACGGCAGGACTGCCGGAATCGCGCCCTGCATGATCACGTTGCCCTGCCGCTTGCGGACAGGCGCGGCATTAGCTTGGGCGACAGCGGCGGGGCCAACATCGCCGGCGACGAGATCCGCCCAAGGGGAAGGAGCGTGCGTGACCTCGACAGTGACGGGGGACAGCAGGGAGTCGTCCATGGCGGCGAGGGACGGCTGGGGAGGATGCACCGGAGCGTGCGGTGGTGGGGCAATGGTGGCGGAGGGTGGGGGAGCGGGAAAGGGCGCACGGAAATGTCCCTCCAACCAAATCTCGCTGCGGTAGGGGCTAAGCTCGGGTCGGCCTCCCAGCCCGTGAAACTAGAGGTTGGGGGAGAAGTTTTGCCGCGCCCCACAAAAATATTTGCGGGCCGGGGCGGGATACGGGGTCTAGTCGGGCATGTTTTCCCGCCCCGACCGGCACTTTGGCGGTTATTTTGCGGGCCGGGCGTATTGCGGGGTCTGCTAGTGTTGCTCTGAGGGGTGTATACCATAACCTGCCCCCAAATGGGACAATTTTTTTACCATAGCATGTTGGTGCCATTCCATGATAGCATGACAAGTTCCATGAATTTCAGATGAGTTTTGGATTTACTAGAATTTAAATAGCAAGTATCTCAGCGTTTTCCAACAAGCAACGGTGCCGAGGTGTTTGAAATTCATTCCCATTTCTTGCATGGGCCTGAGCATGGACCCAAGGACAAACTTTTGATCTTTCAACCCATTTTATGCACCGGAGCAAGTGCATGTAGTTTATATTTGAATTATGCACATAAACTGCCTACAAAACCCGGTTTATGTATAAAATGTCCTAATGAACCCAGAAAATTTCCAAATTTTAATACGACAATCCTGTTGGTCTTCGTTGCCACTAGGCGGAAATTTAAAATCAAAAAGAGGCAACCAATATTGTATAAAAATGCCAAGATATCTCAGTTAATGTATTTAAATGTCCTCACAAACCGTGGAAAAGTACAAAATTAAAACAACACTCCTGTTGTTCTATGTTGACACTACATAAAAATTGAAAGCGGGAAGAGGCAACGAATATCGTTTCGTCCACAAAGATGACACGTTCCCGAACCGGAACCATGAGACTTCTTCTGAGAAACTCTGGTATGTGGCAAGTTTATACCCAAATCTGCCCCAGATGGGACAATTTTTTTACCACGGCATTTTCATGCCATTCCATGATAGCATGCCAAGTTTCATGAATTTTAGACGAGTTTTGGATATACTAGAATTTAAAAACCATATATCTCATTGTTTGCGGCTAAGCGACGGTGCCGAGGTGTTTCAAATTCATTCCCATTTCTTGCGTGGGACCTAAGCATGCACCGAAGGACACACATTAAATTTTTCAACACATTTTTCAGCACTAGAGCATGTGCCTATAGTTCAAATTTGAATTATGCACATAAAATGCCTAGAAAATCAGTTAATTTATAAAAATGTCCAAACGAACCCCCAAAAATTACAGAATTTAAAACGACACTCTTGTTGTTCTATGTATACACTAGATAAAAATTGAAAGAAAGAAGAGGCAACAAATATCATTTTGTCCACAAAGTTGACACGTTCGCCTACCGGAACCATGAGGCTTCTTGTGATAAACTCTGGTTGGTGAGAAACTTATACCAAAATCTGCCACAAATGGGACAATTTTTTACCACAGCATTTTTCGTGCCATTCGATGATAGCATGCCAAGTTTCATGAATTTCAGACGAGTTTTTGATTTAATGGAAATTCAAGACCAAGTATCTCAATGCTTGCGGGCGAGCGACAGTGCCGAGGTGTTTGATATTCATTCCCATTTCTTACGTGGGACCTAAGCATGCACCGAAGGACACCCATTTGATTTTTCAACACATTTTTCTGCACTGGAGCATGTGCTTGTACTTCAAATTTGAATGATGCACATAAAATGCCTAGAAAATCAGTTAATTTATAAAAATGTCCAAATGAACCCCCAAAAAATTACAGAATTTAAAACGATTCTCCTGTTGTTCTATGTTGACACTAGAAAAAAAATTGAAAGCAAAAAGAGGCAACAAATATCGTTTCGTCCAGAAAGGTGATATGTTCTCCTACCGGAACCATGAGGCTTCTTGTGAGAAACTCTGGTTTGTGAGGAGGTTATACCCAAATCTTCCCCAAATGGGACAATTTTTTAGCACAACATTTTCGTGCCATTCCATGATAGCATGCCAAGTTTCATGAATTTTGACGAGTTTTTGATTTAATGGAATTTCAAAGCCAAGTATCTCAACATTTGAAGGCGACCCACGGTGCCGAGGTGTTTGAAATTCATTCCCATTTCTTGCATTGTACATAAGCATCCAGCTGATGTCTACTACGCAACCTTCTTCTTGTAGACGTTGTTGGGCCTCCAAGTGCAGAGGTTTGTAGGACAGCAACAAATTTCCCTCAAGTGGATGACCTAAGGTTTATCAATCCGTGGGAGGCATAGGTTGAAGATGGTCTCTCTCAAACAACCCTGCAACCAAATAACAAAGAGTCTCTTTTGTCCCCAACACACCCAATACAATGGTAAATTGTATAGGTGCACTAGTTCGGCGAAGAGATGGTGATACAAGTGCAATATGGATGGTAGATATAGGTTTTTGTAATCTGAAATTATAAAAACAGCAAGGTAACTAATGATAAAAGTGAGCGTAAACGGTATTGCAATGCTAGGAAACAAGGCCTAGGGTTCATACTTTCACTAGTGCAAGTTCTCTCAACAATAATAACATAATTGGATCATATAACTATCCCTCAACATGCAACAAAGAGTCACTCCAAAGTCACTAATAGCGGAGAACAAACGATGAGATTATTGTAGGGTACGGAACCACCTCAAAGTTATCCTTTCTAAACGATCTATTCAAGAGTCCGTAGTAAAATAACCCGAAGCTATTCTTTCCGTTCGATCTATCATAGAGTTCGTACTAGAATAACACCATAAGACACAAATCAACCAAAAACCTAATGTCACCTAGATACTCCAATGTCACCTCAAGTATCCGTGGGTATGATTATACGATATGCATCACACAATCTCAGATTCATATATTCAACCAACACAAAGAACTTCAAAGAGTTCCCCATAGTTTCTACCGAAGAGTCAAGATGAAAACGTGTGCCAACCCCTATGCATAAGTTCACATTGTTACGGAATCCGCAAGTTGATCACCAAAACATACATCAAGTAGATCACGTGATATCCCATCGTCACCACAGATAAGCACATGCAAGACATACATCAAGTGTTCTCAAATCCTTAAAGACTCAATCTGATGAGATAACTTCAAAGGGAAAACTCAATCCATTACAAGAGAGTAGAGGGGGAGAAACATCATAAGATCCAACTATAATAGCAAAGCTCGCGATACATCAAGATTGTACCACCTCAAGAACACGAGAGAGAGAGAGAGAGAGAGAGAGATCAAGCACATAGCTACTGGTACATACCCTCAGCCCCGAGGGTGAACTACTCCCTCCTCGTCATGGAGAGCGCCGGGATGATGAAGATGGCCACCGGAGAGGGATCCCCCCCCCCTCCGGCAGGGTGCCGAAACGGGTCTAGATTGGTTATCGGTGGCTACAGAGGCTTGCGGCAGCGGAACTCCCGATCTAGGTTATGTTCTGGGGGTTTCTATATATATAAGAGGTTTTGGTGTCGTGAACAAGTCAGGGGGGTCTCCGAGGCGGCCACGAGGTTGGGGGGCACGCCCCCCACCCTCGTGGGTACCTCGGGACTCTTCTGGCCCATCTCCGATACTCCGTGGGCTTCTTCTCGTCCCAAAATAATCTCCGTGAAGTTTTAGGTCAATTGGACTCCGTTTGGGTTTCCTTTTCTGCGAAACTCAAAAACAAGGAAAAAACAGAAACTGGCACTGGGCTCTAGGTTAATAGGTTAGTCACAAAAATCATATAAAATAGCATATAAATGTATATAGAACATCCTAGATGGATAATATAATAGCATGGAACAATCAAAAAATTATAGATACGTTGGAGACGTATCAGCATCCCCAAGCTTAATTCCTGCTCGTCCTCGAGTAGGTAAATGATAAAAACAGAATTTTTGATGTGGACTGCTACATAACATAATTTTCAATGTAATTTTATTTATTGTGGCATGAATATACAGATCCATAAGATTCAAAATAAAAGTTTAATATTGACATAAAAATAAGAATACTTCAAGCATACTAATAAAGCAATCATGTCTTCTCAAAATAACATGGCCGAAGAAAGTTATCCCTACAAAATCATATAGTCTGGCTATGATCTATCTTCATCACACAAAATATTTAAATCATGCACAACCCCGATGACAAGCCAAGCAATTGTTTCATACTTTTGATGTTCTCAAAAAATTTCAATTTTCACGCAATACATGAGTGTGAGCCATGGACATAGCACTATATGTGGAATAGAATGGTGGTTGTGGAGAAGACAAAAAGGAGAAGATAGTCTCACATCAACTAGGCATATCAACGGGCTATGGAGATGCCCATCAATAGATATCAGTGTGAGTGAGTAGGGATTGCCATGCAACGGATGCACTAGAGCTATAAGTGTATGAAAGCTCAAAAAGAAACTAAGTGGGTGTGCATCCAACTCGCTTGCTCACGAAGACCTAGGGCATTTTGAGGAAGCCCATCATTGGAATATACAAGCCAAGTTCTATAATGAAAGATTCCCACTAGTATATGGAAGTGACAACATAGGAGAATCTCTATCATGAAGATCATGGTGCTACTTTGAAGCACAAGTGTGGTAAAAGGATAGTAGCATTGCCCCTTCTCTCCTCTTCTCTAATTTTTTTGGGCCTTCTCTTCTTCTTTTTTGGCCTCATTTTTTTATTTTTCGTCCCGAGCCTCATCCCGACTTGTGGGGGAATCATAGTCTCCATCATCCTTTCCTCACTGGGACAATGCTCTAATAATGATGATCATCACACTTTTATTTACTTACAACTCATGAATTACAACTCGATACTTAGAACATAATATGACTCTATGTGAATGCCTCCGGCGGTGTACCGGGATAAGCAATGAATCAGGAGTGGCATGTATGAAATAATTATGAATGTGGCTTTGCCACAAATACGATGTCAACTACATGATCATGCAAAGCAATATGACAATGATGAAGCGTGTCATAATAAACGGAACTGTGGAAAGTTGCATGGCAATATATCTCGGAATGGCTATGGAAATGCCATAATAGGTAGGTATGGTGGCTGTTTTGAGGAAGGTATAAGGTGGGTGTATGATACCGGCGAAAGGTGCGCGGTATTAGAGAGGCTAGCAATGGTGGAAGGGTGAGAGTGTGTATAATCCATGGACTCAACATTAGTCATAAAGAACTCACATACTTATTGCAAAAATCTATTAGTTATCGAAACGAAGTACTACGCGCATGCTCCTAGGGGGATAGATTGGTAGGAAAAGACCATCGCTCGTCCCCGACCGTCACTCATAAGGAAGGCAATCAAAAAATAAATCTTGCTCCAACTTCATCACATAACGGTTCACCATACGTGCATGCTACGGGAATCACAAACTTTAACACAAGTATCTCTCAAATTCACAACTACTCCACTAGCATGACTCTAATATCACCATCTTCATATCTCAAAACAATCATAAAGAATCAAACTTCTCATAGTATTCAATGCGCTTTATATGAAAGTTTTTATTATATCCCTCTTGGATACCGGTCATATTAGGACTAAATTCATAACCAAAGCAAATTACCATGCTGTTCTAAAAGACTCTCAAAATAATATAAGTGAAGCATGAGAGTTCATCTATTTCTTAAAAATAAAACCACCGCCATGCTCTAAAAAGATATAAGTGAAGCACTAGAGCAAATGACAAACTACTCCGAAAGATATAAGTGAAGATCAATGAGTAGTCGAATAATTATGCAACTATGTGAATACTCTCTAACATTTAAGAATTTCACATCTTGGTATTTTATTCAAACATCAAGCAAAACAAAAGAAAATAAAATGATGCTCCAAGCAAAACACATATCATGTGGTGAATAAAAATATAGCTCCAAGTAAAGTTACCGATGAACGAAGACGAAAGAGGGGATGCCATCCGGGGCATCCCCAAGCTTAGGCTCTTGGTTGTCCTTGAATATTACCTTGGGGTGCCTTGGTCATCCCCAAGCTTAGGCTCTTTCCACTCCTTATTCCATAGTCCATCGAATCTTTACCCAAAACATGAAAACTTCACAACACAAAACTCAACAGAAAACTCGTAAGCTCCGGTAGTATAAGAAAATAAATCACCACTTAGGTACTGTTGTGAACTCATTATAAATCCATATTGGTGTAATATCTACTGTATTCCAACTTCTCTATGGTTCATACCCTCCGATACTACTCATAGATTCATCAAAATAAGCAAACGACACAATGAAAACAGAATCTGCCAAAAACAGAACAGTCTGTAGTAATCTGTATCAAACGTATACTTCTGGAACTCCAAAAATTCCTAAATAAATTGGTGGACCTGAGGAATTTGTCTAATAATCATCTGCAAAAATAATTAACCTAAAATCACTCTCCAGTAAAAAATGGCAGCTAATCTCGTGAGCGCTAAAGTTTCTGTTTTTTACAGCAAGATCATAAAGACTTCACCCAAGTCTTCCCAAAGGTTCTACTTGGCACAAACACTAATTAAAACATAAAACCACATCTAAACAGAGCCTATATAGATTAATTATTACTAAAAAGGATCAAAAATCAAAGAACAAAAATAAAATTGGGTTGCCCCCCAACAAGCGCTAACGTTTAACGCCCCTAGCTAGGCATGATGATTTCAATGATGCTCACATAAAAGATAAGAATTGAAACATAAAGAGAGCATCATGAAGAATATGACTAGCACATTTAAGTATAACCCACTTCCTATGCATAGGGATTTTCTGAGCAAACAACTTATGGGAACAATAATCAACTAGCATAGGAAGGCAAAACAAGCATAACTTCAAGATTTTCAACACACAGAGAGGAAACTTGATATTATTGCAATTCCTACAAACATATATTCCTCCCTCATAATAATTTTCAGTAGAATCATGAATGAATTCAACAATATAACCATCACATAAAGCATTCTTTTCATGATCTACAAGCATAGAAATTTTATTACTCTCCACATAAGCAAAATTCTTCTCATTCGGAATAGTGGGAGTATCATAAGAAACTCGAATACTATAAATTGTTTCCACATTAAAAGAGTAATGTTCAGAAAAAGGGTAATCGTAATCATGAAAAAATTTATAAATATAATCATCGCTACTTTTTATAGCATAAGTTTCATCACAATAATCATCATAAGTAGCAACTTTCTTCTCATCATAATCAATTGAAACCTCTTCCGAAATAGTGGATTCATCACTAAATAAAGTCATGACCTCTCCGAATCCACTTTCATAAATATTATAAGATTCAAAACCCTCCAAAATAGTGGGATCATTACTTCCTAAAGTTGACACTCTTCCAAACCCACTTTCATCAATATAACCATCATAAATAGGAGGCATGCTATCATCATAATAAATTTGCTCATCAAAACTTGGGAGGCTAAAAATGTCATCTTCATTAAACATTGCATCCCCAAGCTTGGGACAAACATTAATTGCAGCAAATATATTCTCAAACATGTCATTCTCATCAAACATAGCACCCCCAAGCTTGGGCCTTTTCATATCATAAGCATAATCACTCTCATCATTAATAATACGGATAGCACCAATAGTATAGCAATTATCATCATCACAATGAGTAATAGGAGCAATATCATTTGGGAGGGATACCTTTTTACCTTTGCTTCTCCGTCTTTTCTTTTTCTTCTTCACATCATGTGTGGGTTTAATCCTGTTTTTGGAGCTCCTTATTAATGAGATTGGTTGAATAGAAAGCTCCTCCTCGTCACCTGATTCATCATAAGAAAGAATAGGAGGATATTGGGAAATCTCTTCCCTTTCATTAGTATTCTCTTCATCCTCTATTTGTTTTCTTTTCTTTATGTAATTGACAATATAAGGATTTTCAATGCAATTCACCGCACAATACATAAAAATTTCTTCTAGATCAAAATCAAGAACTTTATCAAGGACAAATTCTGGCATATCCTTAGTTATACGTTTCATTTCTTCATAACCCAAAAGCAAACTAAGTTCATTATGATGTGCAAGGGAAATCAAGTCATCACAATTTTTGGACACGATACGATCATGAAACAATTTGCATTAGGGATTTAAATGATCACGTTCATTGCAAAGTTCACAAGGATAGCAAAGAAATTTTAAATTTTTAGCACAAGCATCTAGCCTCTCTTGCAACCATTTAGTTTCTAAATACTTATGCCTCTTGCAAAATCTATCTTCCCTATTTGGTGTGTACTTTCAAACTCTATGCACTCCACAAAAATTGACATGCTTATAAGAGACATTTTCATCATGACTAGTGCAATCATCATTAGTACTATGGATATTCAAAGAGTTCATACTAACAACACTGCAATCATGCTCATTATTCAAAGATTTAGTGCCAAACATTCTAATGCATTCTTCCTCTAGCAATTGAGCACAATTATCCTTCCCATCATTTTCACGAAAGACATTAAAAAGATGAAGCATATGAGGCACCCTTAATTCCATTTTTTGTAGTTTTCTTTTATATACTAAACTAGTGATAAAACAAGAAACAAAAAGATTCGATTGCAAGATCTAAAGATATACCTTCAAGCACTCACCTCCCCGGCAACGGCGCCAGAAACTGCTTGATGTCTACTACGCAACCTTCCTCTTGTAGACGTTGTTGGGCCTCCAAGTGTAGAGGTTTGTAGGACAGTAGAAAATTTCCCTCAAGCGGATGACCTAAGGTTTATCAATCCGTGGGAGGCGTAGGTTGAAGATTGTCTCTCTCAAACAACCCTGCAACCAAATAACAAAGAGTCTCTTGTGTCCCCAACACACCCAATACAATGGTAAATTGTATAGGTGCACTAGTTCAGTGAAGAGATGGTGATACAAGTGCAATATGGATGGTAGATATAGGTTTTTGTAATCTGAAATTATAAAAACAGCAAGGTAACTAATGATAAAAGTGAGCGTAAACGGTATTGCAATGCTAGGAAACAAGGCCTAGGGTTCATACTTTCACTAGTGCAAGTTCTCTCAACAATAATAACATAATTGGATCATATAACTATCCCTCAACATGCAACAAAGAGTCACTCCAAAGTCACTAATAGCGGAGAACAAATGAAGAGATTATTGTAGGGTACGGAACCACCTCACAGTTATCCTTTCTGATCGATCTATTCAAGAGTTCGTAGTAAAATAACACGAAGCTATTCTTTCCGTTCGATCTATCATAGAGTTCGTACTAGAATAACACCTTAAGACACAAATCAACCAAAACCCTAATGTCACCTAGATACTCCAATGTCACCTCAAGTATCCGTGGGTATGATTATACGATATGCATCACACAATCTCAGATTCATCTATTCAACCAACGCAAAGAACTTCAATGAGTGCCCCATAGTTTCTACCGAAGTGTCAAGACGAAAACGTGTGCCAACCCCTATGCATAAGTTCACATTGTTACGGAACCCGCAAGTTGATCACCAAAACATACATCAAGTAGATCACGTGATATCCCATTGTTACCACAGATAAGCACATGCAAGACATACATGCGCCCAGAGGGGTAGGGCCCGCCCCCCACCCTCGTGGGTGCCTCGGGACTCTTCTGGCCCATCTCCGATACTCCATGGGCTTCTTCTGGTCCAAAAATAATCTCCGTGAAGTTTCAAGTCAATTGGACTCGGTTTGGTTTTCCTTTTCTGCGAAACTCAAAAACAAGGAAAAACAGAAAATGGCACTGGGCTCTAGGTTAATAGGTTAGTCACAAAAATCATATAAAATAGCATATAAAACATCCTAGATGGATAATATAATAGCATGGAACAATCAAAAATTATAGATACGTTGGAGACGTATCACCAGCCATGGACACATATATGATTTTACAACCCATTTTGGTGTAGCGGAGCATGTGCATATAGTTTAACTTTGAATTATGCACCTTAAATGCCTAAAAACTTAGTTAATGTATAGAAATGTCCAAACGAACCCCGAATAATATCAATTTTTTTTACTACACTCCCGTAGTTGCATGTTCATTGCAGATAAAAGTTCTAGCAATTCAAACACCTTCCTTTGCCGCTATGACTCCATTATGTATTTCAAATCATGACGAAAAATCAGGTTGGTCAGACGCAATTTATTATCACCAACTGTGTGTGACGCAATACAAAATATCTCGGAGCACCGTCGGAGTATTATATGGCTTACCCGAGAAGTTTCATCGACTTTGCGCGCAAGTTTTCTCACTGCACCGATCCAAAATTTTCGGCTTCCGTGGAAATATCTACCTCCCCGCCCCCTCCCCCTTACCAAAAGCCACATTTCCCCTGTTCCGCCTTCCTTTCCAAGTTCAAACCTTCACTCCTTGCTTGCGCACCACCTCCTTGTCGGCGACCCTCCTTCACGCTTCTCAGCCTCGTCGATCCATGCAGGTAATCCACACCTGACCCCCATCCTCCTCCTCCTTCCACATCCCCCATGCCCCGACCGCCGGCGTGACACCTTCCACCCAAATAACCGACCCCTCCCCCAAATAAGCGCCACCCTAAGCCATGGTGCACGCAGTATAGCCAGGAGCTCAGGGAGCATTTAGTAGCGGAGAAGCAAATCGTGGCGCACGTGCGTATGAGGTCGCGATGGCTGCCATTCATGCCGACCCCCAGATCTTGGAGGAGCACCTCACTATCGAAGGCACCATCGACGCCTCGCGCACCGACGTCGCGACGCGGTTGGCTGCTTTAAACGACAATTCATGGCGTTCTCTCGAGGCCACCATCGGTGCCTTCGACGAAGACTATAAGGTGTTTTCTCTGCGTGCCCGTGCTTACCTCAACTCGAGAGCCAGCAGGTTGGTGCCCGGAGTGGCTCAGGTAACTCACCACTACGAGGAGGGCACCCACGATGTGGAGGCCTCTCCCTCTTCCATGTACAAGGAGCCAATCATCATCGATATATCCGACGATGAGGAGTATCTTGTCTTATTAGCTCACTATAAGGACCTATGTTTAGTTAGCTATCTACGTCGGTTAAGCATGCTCGGTTTACCCGTTGCATGTGTTGCTCCTGCCTTTCCTTATCAAATTCTAGTGAATTGTCCTCTCTACTTTTACCATGCAATCTGTTGCTCTAGTGTATATGTTCTATATGTCATGCAATGTGGTGCTCACTTATTAACTGTTTGGCTAATTAATTGTCATGTTCAATTAACTGTTTGGTTCAATTCTACAATGTGATGTTCAATTCTTCAGGGTGCAATTTTGTATGGTCGTCCATGTGTGAAATAAATCGAATTTATCTGTACAAAATACATGAGAAAAAAATAGAATAGCTATATTTCCAAGTTGTGAAGCATGCTTGGTTTGCTTAACTGTCTGATCTTCTAGTATGTTATATATTATGCAATGTGGTGCTCAGTTAATGTTTGGTTCATTTGTTGTGGTGTTTAGTTAATTGTTTGGTTGAAGTCTGCAATGCGATGTTCAATTGTTGTGGGTACAATTTTGTATTGTTATGCATGTGAGGAATAAATTGAATTTGGTATCCTAATACATGAGAAACATATACAATTGCAACATTTCCTAGTTGTTAAGCATTCTTGGTTTTGGTAAATGGATTTTCCATGTGGCTCGAATTAATCTGCTGAATCTGCAATGTGTTTTTTTTCGTCAACATATTTTACTGATAGTATGCCAACCCTGACTTAACCTGATTAATGTCTACCTTATATGTGTTGCAAGGAAACAATGGGAAGCACTGATATTTACAATCGAGGTGTGCACATGCATGGTCCTTGTCTAATAGCACATTATTGTGCAATTGCGGGAACCATTCTAATATTTAGGTTTTTAACAATTTTGTCTTGCACATGTAGGTCCTGCTGTCAGAGGTTCTGACCCACTGTTCGACCCATTTTACATATGGGGAAATGAGTTGTCCATGAATATCAGCCAAGTCAAGAAACTAAGAAAGATTGTTAGGATAAAGAAACTAGCGATGCGGAACAGCAAGATTTTTGTCTGCAAAATGAAGAAGACATCACTGCACCACATGATGGTACTAACTATTATACCTTGTCTTTTTTATTCCTTTGCGCCATTTCCAAATTTAGAGAAGATATTTATGCATATCTTTGTTTTCGGGCTTTTCCAAAGCAGTTCACTGATGATAACCTCTCAAACCACTTGTATGGTCAGGAGGCGAGGAAGCTATTCATACAACACCCATGGTACAATATTGAAGTCTTCCTTAAGAGGACGAACGATGGATGGCCAATCGTCCACAGGCATTGGCCTAAAGTTGCAAGGAGCTTCAACATCAATGAAGGCTCAATATTCGCCTTCCGCTTCAGCATTTTTCCAGATGAGATTCATCTGTCTATCTACCGTCTCTGATGCTAATTTCCAAAGGTTATAGATGTTGCATGTGAAACTTGGTGTTGGTGCAGTTGTGTAATGGGGTAGCTAGCTATATGCCTAAATGGTGTAACTGCGTGCTGAAGCTAAATGTATTCCAATGTATTTCAATTATGAAATCCTGGTTCCGTAATACGAAAATGAAATATATTATGTGCTCAATATGAAATGTCAATTTGATTAATAAATGGATTACTAATAATAGGCCAATTAGCATGCTAATTGGGTTTTTTCTATTGCAAACGGTTATTGAGAAAACACTGTGGGTGATGACGTCAGACAACGCACACAGTTTCTAGAAAGAAAACGTGTTGGATCAATGAACAATCACACACGACTTCCTCTTGAAAACTGTTTGCGTTATGCCACTATGCGCAAACGTTTACCACATCAAAAGTGTGTGTGATGGACATCCTATGCCACACAGTTTCTTCTACACACCATGTGTGATGCATTCAATAATGAAAACGGTAAAATTGTTAATATCATCAGCAATGACGATGCTATCACAAACGATTTAATGGGGAAAATTGTGTGTGATGTACCTATGAACGGAAACGTTTTCCCTGGATTGACTGTGTGGGATGTACAAACGAGAGGAAGCGTACTTCTTGGATTGACTATGTGGGATGTACATACGAACGGAAACGTATTCCTTGGATTGACCGTGTGGAATGTACATACGAACAAAGTAATTTGTCTGGGACTGACTGTGTGGGATGTACTTACGACCGGAAACGATTGGACCTATATAATTGTATTTTTTTACACAATTGTACGTATAACCATATTTGATAGCTCCCCATCGCAAACGAGCTCATTTTGCCCAGCGTGTGTGACCGGAGGTCCTATCCCCGACGGTTGTGGGTGGTGTGGGAAGGACCCCCCCTATCTGCCACACTCACTAGGCGACGGTTCCAAACGCCATCGCGGAAAAGGGTTAAAAAACCGTTTGTATAGCACCTCGCTGTAACAATGTAGATGCATGCTGGATAGCGGTCGATGTGTGGAGTAATAGTAGTAGATGCAGGCAGGAGTCGGTCTACTAATCTTGGACGTGATGTCTATATATTGATCATTTCCTTGGATATCGTCATAATTATTCGATCTTCTATCAATTGCCAACAGTAATTTGTTTACCCACCGTGTGCTATTTCTTGAGAGAAGCCACTAGTAAAATCTATGGCCCCCAGCTCTATTCTTTATCATATTTGCTTTCCGATCTATTATTTGCCAGTTTTATTTCCAGATCTATTATTCCAAAAACCCAAAAATACCTTGCTGCACTTTTTATTTGCATCTTTTACTTCGCGTTTTATCGAGATCTATTTATCCAATCTACCACAAATTTATCTATCTTTTTATCAGGGAGGATCAAATAGTCTCCCATCAACTTGCCAATTTCTAGCGCCGTTACCTACGAGGGATTGACAACCCCACTTATGCGTTGGGTTGCAAGTATTTGTTCTTTGTATGCAGGTACCGTTTACATAGTGTTGCTTGGTTCTCCTACTGGATTGATACCTTGGTTTCATAATTGAGGGAAATGCCTACTGTAGCTGTACTACATCATCCCTTCCTCTTTGGGGAAATACCGACGCAGTTTCAAGCGAC
This sequence comes from Aegilops tauschii subsp. strangulata, assembly GCF_002575655.3. NCBI lineage: Eukaryota > Viridiplantae > Streptophyta > Magnoliopsida > Poales > Poaceae > Aegilops > Aegilops tauschii. The sequence continues at coordinate 277,235,683 of NC_053038.3, read as the reverse complement.
ACCAAAAGGAATTTCTGGCGTCGTTGCCGGGGAGATATCATCAACATCCATCAGGTTCCTAATCACAAATCACATCTCCTTGAAATTTACATTATTTGCCATTTGCCTCTCATTTTCATCTCCCCCACTTCACAAAAAATTGCCTTTTTATTAGCCTTCTTTTTCGTTCGCCCTTTTCTCGTTCGATCTTTTGTTTGCTTGAACCTGTCATCATGAGTGATTTTTGTATGGTAAAAATAGATGATGGCCTAACTCTTAAAATTGGACGATCTGGTAATCTGGATGCTAAAACTTTTGTTTTGGGGCAAGGGAATGTTATGGGAAAAGAACATATTCAAGAATTTTTTAATTGTGTTGGAAATTTGACTCTTGATGATGCTCCTATACTTAAAAGAACTAAATCTTATGCGGAAGCTATTTCAGCACTAGTTCTGAAACTTGAAAATAGATTTATTTGTACCCATCCTACCTTGCAAAGATTGTTTTATGAGCTACCCGTTATAAAGGATCATAAAGCTAAAAAGTTTGTTACCCTTGTTCTTATGAATGAATTTGATTACATAGTATGGGAAGCTAGGTAAATTTTTGATTTTTATGGTATGAGCCGTGAAACACCGGTGATAGATGAGATCCTTTATAATAGTGATTATATGTTGAGACACTTTCTTGGAAATATTTTTTATGAGAACCTTAAAAAGGAAATCCCCGTTTTAGATATAATCCAAAAGTTTTCAATGATGTTAATCAAAAATATTCTTGGATTGTGGCCTGAAATCAAAGGGGATACGTTGATGGGCAACTTGATAATGCTAAAATTTCTATGGATAATGTTTTTCAAGTTATTTTTTGCAAAACCTCCTGACAAAACACATTTATGGAAAATAAGAAGAAAGATGACAATACTTGAATCTATGCATTATGCCTAGCTAGGGGCATAAAACGATAGCGCTTGTCGGGAGGCAACCCAATGAATAAAAATTATTTTTGCCTTTTTCTTTCTGTTTTTGAGTGTTTGCACAATTATGCTACTGTTATCATTGTGTTTTTCATGTTTTAAGTAGTGTTTGTGCCAAGCAAAGCCTTTAGGATTATGTTTGGTGATAGTTGATTTGATCTTGCTGGCAAACAGAAACTTTTGCGTCCAGTAAAACAATTCTTAAAAATCACAGAAAGCGACAAAGAATTCTGAGTTTTTTACACAAGATTGATATACAAATTTCCTACGTTGTGCTAATTTTTAAGAATTTTTGGAGTTAGATAAGTATGACTAAAATTCTCATCTTTATAGATTTTTCTGTTTTTGACAGATTATGTTTTCTTTGCATTATGTGCTTGTTTTGATAAATCTATGGATTGTATCGGGGGGTATAAGCCATGGTAAAGTTAGAATACAGTATATATAATGCAAAAACATAATATGAATGGGTTTTCAACAGTACTTAAAGCAAAGATTGGTTTTATTATACTAATGGATCTCACGAAGGTTTTGTCAAGTTTTGTGTGATTGAAGTTTTGAAGTTTTGGGTGAGATCTCGTTGGATGAAGGAATAAGGAGTGAAAAGAGCCTAAGCTTGGGGATGCACATGGCACCCCAAGTTAATATTCAAGGAGAACCAAGCAACTAAGCTTGGGGATGCCCTGGAAGGCATCCTGTCTTTCTTTTACAACCATTGTTAATTTTACTTGCAGCTATATTTTTATTCATCACATATCATGAGTTTTTCTTGGAGCGTCATGTATTATATGAGTATTTGCTTGTTTCGCTTTTTAGTTTGTGTCATCTATCCTTGCTGGACACACCTATTTGAGAGAGCCAAAATTATTCTATGATTTGTAGAATTGCTCTTTATGCTTCACTTAAAAAAAATGCTATGATTTGTTAGAATTGCTCTTTATGCTTCACTTAAAAAAATTGAGCTCCGAAATTGCTCTAGTGCTTCGCTTATATCTTTTTGAGCATGGTGTGCATTAATAGTTTTGAAGAAATGCTCTCATACTTCACTTAGATTTATTTGAGAGTTAGCAAATTTTTGAAGAAATTCTCTCATGCTTCACTTATATTATTTTGAGAGATGAAATTGTTTGTGCTCATGTTCTCCACTTAAATTTGTTTGAGCTTATCAAAGGCAATTGCAACATATGAAATTAGTCCCAAAGTGATAGATATTCAAGAAGGATATAATAAAAAAAATTCATGAAGATCATTGGACAAAATAAACTTGATTCTTTGTAATAGTTTTGAGATATGATGGTAGTGATATGTGAGTCATGTTGCTGAGTAATTATTATTTAGTAAGAATATTGGTGTTATGGTTTGTGGTTCCCTATGAAAGCACGAAAGTCAATAGTTATGCAATGAAATTATATCGTACTTGTGGTGCATTATTCGGTGTTAGTTATGCTTAATGCTCGCTTATGTGAATTTTCGTTTCTTGGTTGGTTGCTTCTCAATCTTTTTGCTAACCTTCATTTGTACTAAGTAGAGATACTACTTGTGCATCCAAAATCCTTAAACCCAGTTTTGCCATATGAGTCCACTATACCTACCTATATACGGTATTTCTGTACCTTTCTAAGCAAATTCGTATGTGCCATCTCTAATTTTTCAAAATGAATTTCCTTTTTTTGTGCTTGTACCGCTCATGAAGCGGCAGGGGGTGGCCAATATTTTCCATGCTAGATGTGTTATTCTCAAGATGAGTGTTTATTCACTTACCATTGCACGAGAGTACAGTTGTAATAGGGATGCTGAGTCCTGAAATGAAAAAGAAATTTACTTTATGTTTTCAAATAGTAAATTCCTTGGAAAGTTTTGGTATGGACGGTACCCGTGGATATGTCTAGCCTGGAGTGTGAAAGTATGGTGGAAAAAGGAATAAACTTTATTTTATGTCTGAGAACCACCTATGATATATCTAGCATGGAAAGTGTTGGGAATTACTCGGTCATTTCCGTTGATGGGAAAAGTATGCCTCTCAAAAAATTTATCTCTCAATTTAAGCTTTGAGCTATGGCACCTCTACAAATCCCTACTCCCCTCTATGAAGGGCCTATCTATTTACCTTATGCAATTTTCATTTTTATTTGAGTCTCCATCTTCTCTTATAAAGCACCAACTAGGGAGCAATGTGATCATACTTGAGCATTGGATGTAGCTAATATGCGGTGTGTTTCATGAATGGATCAATGATTGCGCATGATGGGCTAGTGATAACTTTCTTTAGTGTTGATATTTTGAAAGACATAGTTGCTTGTTGATATGCTTGAGTATTGAAATCTTCATGTCAAAACTAGACTATTACATTGAACCATATAAAAGACCAAATGTCCATGATACAAAAGAAAAGAATATGTGATGAACATGTTAGGCAGCATTCCACACACTACAAGAAATATGTCAACTTATGACCCTCACTATTAGTCACTGAAAGGTCATTGATTTTCATTTGCGGCCTTTTTTTGACAAAAAACAGAAGGTCAAAAGCTGGCAGTCGTAAACTAAAATTAACGACCTTCTCTGTGAGAAGGTCGTGGAATTCCACGACCAAAACAAAAGGTCGTTGATTCCATGACCTTCTGTTTTGATCGCTAGCTCTCTGCCCAGGCCACGTCGAATCCGACGTGGCAAGCTGACATGGCAAAATTGCGACCAAATGAAAAGGTCGTTGACAAGAATCAGCCCGGTCCAATTCGACGTTTTACATGGGTCGAGCCCAACAATTCAGCCTTTTTATATATTTTTTTTTTGAAATTTTGGTCGGCTTCACAGGCCAAGCCCAACATTATAGCCTTTTTATTTTGGGTCGTGGCCTTTTTAGTCCATAGATTTTTTTTTGCCCATTATATATTGGAGCTGGTTCCACTACTCAGCCAGGCCTCACATGCCATAATCTCATACATTGGTCCCACACGTCAATTATTTCAACATTGCTCAGATTATTTTGATAAGTGGATCCCACTTGTCAGGTTTCCATTTCACACATTTTTAAATCACTATTTCAAACAAAACAGAACAAACATAATTTGTCAAATAACAGTAAATCTGTTCCGATGTCACAATCTATTACAGTCAAGCGGAACAAACAAATCTCTGGCACGTGAATACAAATAACAGTAAATCCGTTCCAATGTCACAATCTCTACAGTATCACAATGCATCACAGCTTTGCACTTGGCTTCATGGCTTTGCACTTCAAATTTGTCCTAGCTCTCCTGTAAAAGAGTGAACACAAAGGCTACCAGCATTAGTGTACTGCTACTGAGGCCAGAACCAAACAATTGCAATGGCAACACTAATGTAAACAGCAAAGTAGATCTACCCACTAGTACGTTCCAGCCTCACCTTTCCCTTCCTGAATTTGGACACTATCATGCAATACTATAAAGGGCAAATAAAACAACATACTTGCATAGTGAAATGTTTGCTTTTACAGATCTTATAGAATAATTTGTTTATGCCAAAAATGCATCAGTTTGTACAATACTAGAAAGGGCAAATAAAACAACAGACTTGCATACGGCAAATAACACACATTAACATGCTGTTGTTCTACACTTCAACTACCACATTCAAGCTCATGTTAGGCACCACCAACACTAACCTACAGGTACCAGCATGGTATATTGGTACAAGTGCAGGTCATGCAATGAACATCACTGTAATACATTCACCTGAAGAAAAGTACAATACTATTCTACTACTGCGGCCATCCATTCTACTACAGGGGAGTTAATATAACCCAATTATAATAGACGATTATATCACAGCAAAATTAACAAGGTACTGCATCAGCCTTGAAAAAAGGATAGCAATAAGACAATGATATAAAGGAACAACTCAACAATTTACTAACAATAGCCAATGCTTGCAGACACTGGTACTGCAAGGTTAAATGAATCTATCTTTTCAAATGTTCAACCCTGTCAAAAACTCTACAATGGCTTAAATAATGTCGCCACCATCCATTACAAAGAAAGTGGATTACTTGCCGCAACACTAATCCCGCAAGCTGAAAGAGACGTGCAAACCGAAGCCTAACATAGTCAAGTCGGGGACAGGCGGCAATCCCTTATTCGATAAAGAATGCCATGAGCATACATTTAGAGTGTGGGCAAGCATAAAAAAATCCAATATGGATAATAAGTCTAACAGCGATGGTGGGCGTCATCCTTGCCTTGGCTAGTTAAAACTAAGAGCAGCAGAGCAAATATGTGTATTACACAGACAAACAGGGGTGCTGCTGTTGGGTTGCCACATCAAAGAGCCAGGTTTATTACTGCTAAAAAAAATACTTAACGGCCACAACGAATTATTATCAAAGGAATGGCAACAAATCTAAGGGTTTATTTTTGGCAAAATATCCAAGGTTGAGAATGCAAAAATGCAAAAAAACCGATCTACTATAGTTGTTTAACCATCACCACACTAGCATACATGTGTTCAAGAGATCCGTTCAATCAAAGAATTGAAGACAGATAAAAGAAAGAGAAATGTTTCGTTCTGTTAAGAAGTATACTCCAAGCTATATCTGAATTGTGATGAAATGCATAGGTCCAACCGATGACTACACAGCAGTAACTACTTCAGACATTTGCCAGAGAAATGTTCATCTTTTTTATTCTTCAAAGACGTAAAAAGAAATGACTACACAGCACCAACAATAGTAGACTCTCACCCACCTAGAACTAGATCAACCAAGCATCAGTTTTTAAAAGCTCAGTTTAAGATACTTCAACGACGAAAAATCTTAGTAGCATCTCCCTGTAACACCATATGCTCAGTTGACAAACGATTCACATGCAACTCCTCTACATTATATCACACCAACACAGAGAGATGCATCTCTAGATGAGGAGCAAAAACACGTTGATGGCATGCTAGGCATCAGTTTTAAAAAAGCTTGATTTTAGATCATCAGAGACCGGAAAGGCGGCAGCAGTCTAAATGTTTCACATCCTCTTCCCAGTACGACATCATCATCGTCACAGAAATTCCCTAAACAGTCAGCTATCCATGCAGGAACATTAATTATCCTTAGAGCTAGAGGTGCATCTTGAAGGATGCATGTCAACAGCTAGCAAAGTGTAGCATATTGAAGCATGCTTGTCGTGTACCTTCCATTAGAGCAGCAGCCCGTAAGAAGCCCTTCATTGTCTGTCAACAATAGTGGATTCCCTGTAGTAAGCAACAACCAAGACAATGAGAGATTCAGGGCCTGCAGAGAAACAGAGTTCAGACCATAGCAAATAAACATAGATGGATTACCCACCCTGTAGCTGCAGAGACCCAGCAGCAGCAATAGGTAGTAGAAGAAGAGGTCAGAGGCTTCCATAGCAACGACAGCTCCTTCCGAGCGGAGCAAGCACTCCCCTGATTGCATGCACAACATATGGTGTCAGAAATGAGCAAGGAGCTAAATAAAATACTTGCAGGAATAGACACACAGAAGCAGACCTTCATGCAATCCTCATTATGCAGAAACTACGGTAGCAGGTGGCATTCAGGATCAAAAGCATACAACTACAACAAAGCAGGGCATAATTCAGTTATAATCTGCACGACTGAAACTGCTCAAATTTTGGTCCTAATCTGCAGGTATGTAGCACGCATGAGTGACCACAGAGCATACGACCACAGTAAAACAGGGGAGCAATTCAGTTCTAGTAGATCAGATCTTGAACAAGAGCTACTCCTACTCTGGACTGGAGTGGCAAATGCAGGGACGAACCTGTTGAGCAGCGAGGCGCGCGAGGGAGGCGGGGATCTGGCCAGAGAAGGCGTTGTCGCGGAGCTTGAGCGAGATGAGGAAGCGGCAGTTGGCGAGCTCGGAGGGGACCGGGCCGGTGAGGCCGTTGCCGCAGAGGTCGAGGTTGACGACGAAGGGGATCCAGTCGCAGAGCGCGGGGGGTATCTGGCCCTCGAGCGCGTTGGAGGAGAGGTCAACCGTGTTGACGGAGCGGCAGTACTGGAGCGCGGGCGGGATTCTGCCCTGGAGGCCGAAGCCGGAGAGGGAGACGGCGAGGATGCGCGACTCCTGCGGGTTCCAGCAGGAGAACGCCGGAGAAGTCGCAGACAGCACTGTGACGCCCCCAATTCAATCGTACACTAATCATGCACGCAAATGTGTACGATCAAGATTAGGGACTCACGGGAAGATATCACAACACAACTCTACAACATAAATAAGTCATACAAGCATCATAATACAAGCCAGGGGCCTCGAGGGCTCGAATACAAGTGCCCGATCATAGACGAGTCAGCGAAAGCAACAATATCTGAGTACAGACATAAGTTAAACAAGTTTGCCTTAAGAAGGCTAGCACAAAAGTAGCAACGATCGACAAGGCAAGGCCTCCTGCCTGGGACCTCCTAACTACTCCTCGAAGCCGAACTCCATGTAGAATCATCCTCGGGATCTCTAGCTCCTGGACTCCAGCATCTGGTTGCGACAACCAGGTATAGAAAGGGGAAAAGAGGGAGAAAAGCAACCGTGAGTACTCATCCAAAGAACTCGCAAGCAAGGAACTACACTACATATGCATGGGTATATGTGTAAAGGGCCATATCGGTGGACATGCAGAATGCCAGAATAAGAGGGGGATAGCTAATCCTGTCGAAGACTACGCTTCTGGCCACCTCCATCTTGCAGCATGTAGAAGAGAGTAGATGGTAAGTTCACCAAGAAGCATCGCATAGCATAATCCTACCCGGCGATCCCCTCCTCATCGCCCTGTTAGAGAGCGATCACTGGGTTGTATCTGGCACTTGGAAGGGTGTGTTTTTATTAAGTATCCGGTTCTAGTTGTCATAAGGTCAAGGTACAACTCCGGGTCATCCTTTTACCGACGGACACGGCTATTCGAATAGATAAACTTCCCTGCAGGGGTGCACCACATAACCCAACACGCTCGATCTCATTTGGCCGGACACACTTTCCTGGGTCATGCCCGGCCTCGGAAGATCAACACGTCGCAGCCCCACCTAGGCTCAACAGAGAGGTCAGCACGCCGGTCTAAATCCTATGCGCGTAGGGGTCTGGGCCCATCGCCCATTGCACACCTGCACGTTGCGAGGGCGGCCGGAAGCAGACCTAGCCTAGCAGGCGTTCCAGTCCAATCCGGCGCGCGCCGCTCAGTCGCTGACGTCACGAAGGCTTCGGCTGATACCACAACGTCGAGTGCCCATAACTGTTCCCGCGTAGTTGGTTAGTGTGTATAGGCCAGTGGCCAGACTCAGATCAAATACCAAGATCTCGTTAAGCGTGTTAATTGAAGTATCCGTGAACGCGGACCAGGGCCAGGCCCACCTCTCTCCTAGGTGGTCTCAACCTGCCCTGTCACTCCGCCACAAATAACAGTCGGGGGCCGTCGGGAACCCAGGCCCACCTCTACCGGGATGGAGCCACCTGTCCTTTCAGCCCCCTCATTAGAATCACTTGCGGGTACTCAACGAGCCGACCCGACTTTAGTCACCACATGTGTCATGTATATAAAGTATATAGTATATACCCGTGATCACCTCCCGAAGTGATCACGGCCCAGTAGTATAGCATGGCAGACGGACCAGAGTGTAGGGCCACTAATGGAACACTAGCATCCTATACTAAGCAGTAGGATAGCAGGTAAGGGTAACAACTGTAGCAACAATGACAGGCTATGCAGCAGAATAGGATTAACCGAAAGCAGTAACATGCTACACTACTCTAATGCAAGCTGTATAGAGAAGAATAGGCGATATCTGGTGATCAAGGGGAGGGGCTTGCCTGGAAGCTTGTTGTACAGGGAGAAGGGTCGTCGGTGACGTAGTCGTACTCGGTGGCATCAGCGCCGGTCTCGGGGTCTACCGGAGAAGAAGAGGGGGGAAGAAACAATAAATACGGAGCAAACAAAGCATCACAAAACATAACGATGCAATATGCGGTGCTAGGTATGCCCTAACGCGGTAGTAAGTGATACCGGCGAAGGAGGGAAACATCCGGGAAAGTATTCCCGGTGTTTCGCGTTTTCGGACAGATGAACCGGAGGGGGAAAGTTGCGTCTTTGCTATGCTAGGGATGTGTGGCAGATGAACGGGCTACGTATTCGGATTCGTCTCGTCGTTCTGAGCAACTTTCATGTACAAAGTTTTTCCATCCGAGTTACGGATTAAAAGATATGATTTTCAAAAGAATTTATTAATTTCTGGAATTTAATTAATTATTTAATGTAATTCGAAATTGGATTTATGACATCAGCATGATGTCATGCTGACGTCAACAGTCAACAGGGGTTGACTGGTCAACCTGACAAGGGGGTCCCACTGGTCAGTGACACATATTAATTAAACATATTAATTAACCTAATTAGGATTAATTAGGGGTGGGCCCCACTGTCATTAACTGATTAATTAATTAACTAACAGCTTAATTAGTTTAGTTATTTGATAAATTAGACATAATTAATTAAGTTAATTAATTTACTTAATTAATTAATTAATTAATTAATTAATATTTTTACTTATTATTATTATTTAAATTCTTTTTTTGTTATTAAACGTTCTGGAGTGTGGGCCCCATGTCATAGGCACAGGGGCCATGGCGGGCGTGGGGCGTGCGGGCGCCCGCCCAGGCCAGTGGAGGCGTCGGGCGCCGGCGGCTGCAGCGAGGTGCGCCGGGCAGGAGGCGGCAGTGGGGAACGGCCACGAGTGGAGCGGTTGGGGCGGCGGCCATGGTGGAGCAGGGAGGCAGCGGGACGGTGTAGGATGGCGGCGGCCGTGAGCGGGCGCCGGAGCGCGTGCGGCGAGGGGCGCGACCGTGCTCGACCGCAAGGCAGAGATGGGGCGGAGGCGAGCGGACTGCACGGGCGCGAGGTGGACGAGCGCAGTGACTGCGGACGAAAGGAAGGGGAGGCGGAGGCCGAGGGCCTCACCGGCGTTTGCAGGGGCACATGGGCGTCGAGGCTCGGGGCGACCTGTGGGGAGGAGGACGGGGACGATCGACGGAGACGGGGAGGCGGTCCGGGTCACCGGCGTCGAGTGCGGCAGGGCGACGGAGTCGAGGGCGCGGCGCCGGAACGACGGCCTCGACTCGGGAGGAGGAGGAGGTGAGAAGGCGAGGCAACGGGGTCGAGGTGGCGACGGCGTAGGGCGACGGGGCACCGGCGAGCGCGTCGAGTGGCGGGGACGAGGCGGCGATGGACGTCGACGGGCGATCCGGGCGGCGGCCTCGTCCTGCGATCCCGATCCAATCGGGGGAGAGAGGGGGGAGATATTTCGGGGGGAGTGGGGTGTCGGTGGGGGGTACGGGGTACGGGAGTGGGGGATAGGGGGAGTGGCGGGCGGTTGGTCCGGTTGGGCCGGTGGCCTGCTGGGCCTGAGCCCAGTGGGAGGGGTGTTAGCCCTTTTGTTTTTGTTTTTGTTTTTGTTTTTTTTTTTTGCTAGTTTGTTTTTCTCTTTTGTATTTTCTTTCTTTTGTTTATTTTCTTTTCTGTTTTATTTCATTTTAAATCATTTAGGAATTTTATAAAAATGTGTTTATTACACCATATTTACATATGCAAAATATGGCACCTCCCGAACAATTTTGTTTTAACTTTTGAAAAGTTTGACGTCTGACATTTATTTAAACTTTTGAATTTGAGAAGTTTTTGATCCAATGCGAGATTAGCAACAGTAACCGGGGTGACGTGGCATCGTTAACGTGGGATTACTGTAGCATGATTATCCGGGCGTCACAGGCACCCGCCGAGGTGTTGCTAGTCCAGGACGAGAGGTGGCCCTCGGGGTCCTTGAGGTCGCTTTTGACGTCGCGGAGGCACTTGGCGTCGTCCTCCTGCAGCAGAGTCGGACTGAGCGGCCCTGAGTAGCACAAGGAAGAATTGAGAGGAGGGAGCTCGGGGACCAGCAGAGGCACGTCCATCTTGTCCCCCCGAGTTCCAGCGACGATTGATCTTGGTGAGGCCCGGATCTGGACCCCTCCTCCGGCACGGCACGGCCCGGGCGAGCGGCTTCAGAGGGCACCGACCGCACGGCCGCGTCGTCGTCGTCGTCGACCACACAACAACGGAAGAAGCAGACGGAGCCGTGATCTACTACTAGGCTGTGCACCTGCGCGCATGCATTAGGGAGGGGAGGAAGGAAACCGCATCAGCAAAATCAAACCAAGCAACAGAGAGAGACCAGGAGGAAGAGAGAGAGGCGGACCTTGCATGGCGTCGATCACGGTGAGGGAGGTGGCGAGCAGCGCGAGGAGGCGGCGGCTGTGCTCCCCGTCCTCGGCCTGGTAGAACACGCCCACGATCTTCCCCAGATCCGTCCCCGCGGTGGAGTCCATGGCGGCAGCGCGTGCTGGGCCTGGGCATTGGGTCAATGGGATCGAGGCATGCGGGCATGGAGGGAGGAGGATTCGTCAAGGGACCGAGCCCTTCCTCGCCATCGTCTCCGGCCGCCGTGGGGTGCGGGGTTGAGGCCCGCACGGTGGTGGCACCCTGATCCGGCGACGCAGGAGGCCATGGTGTCGGGTGATACGGGCGATGCAGGGACGCGGCACCGCACTCAGGAGATTGGGTTGGGGATTGGGTTTGGGCGGCGACGGAGAGATCTGGATCGGGGAGAGACAGGCGGCGGCGGGAGAGGGGGAGAGGGGGATTGGGTTGCTGCTAGGGTTTGGGTTGGGTCGCTATGACCCGAGAGGTGAATGATAGACGTTGGATCCTTCGGATGCGGACGGTTCACATCGACTATAGTGGGGTGATCCGTGAGAAGAGCCCTGATTGGTTCAGAAATTTTGTGATTTAAAATAGTTTGTAAGTACTAAAACTAGGGGAATTTTGTGAAGCAACTATCAAAATATTTTGCAAAATGGCACAACCAAATTTTTCACTTAAGTTAGACCCCATTTTATGGATGATCACCGATTTCCATGCATTTTTTATCTTTATATATATTATTAATCATTTTTCTTGTGGCAAAAATGGTTTTTTTGAAGAACCTACCAAATAATTGTTGCAAAATTGGACCAAATCATTTTTATAAAATACTAGGCCATATTTAATGCACAATTGACCAAATGGTTGGGTGTAAAAAGTTTTGATCCACCTCCCGTGAAAAAGACAAATTTTCGCTGATTCAGCTGGAAGCGGGTCAAATTTGAACTGCAGTTGCCTCATAGTTTGCTATTTATTTTTTCCAAAAATCATTTCTAGGTACATAAGTACCTATTTAATCAGAGAAACACCAAAAAATTCCAAGATTCAACCACTAGCTAGGAACGGTCATTCCCGCCGTTTTGACCGCATTTTGAAACACGCATAAAAAATCAAAAAATTAGGAAACCTTCGCGTTGTGTCATTATATGTGGCCAAGTTCCCAGGAAAAATAACAAACTTGTAATACGGCAATTATTTTAAAAAAAGTGTTCAGAAACGAGCTATCACGAGTGGAGATCAATGGCTTTCAAGCCAAATGATCAATCTTATGACCACATTCATGGCATAGTTTGTTCAAATGATCTCATATTGTACACAAGGGTGCATATTGGAATGGCAAACAATGTTGCCTAAGGAAGTTTTCATTTTCTTTGGACGAAAAAACCATTTTCCATTTTTCGAGTGCCCAAAAGAATGATAATCTGGCCGCTGCCATGCTCACTATAACCGAATCTGCTATCCCCGGTCAGGCAACCATAACCTCACCCATGCCCATGTACCTCACCGGCACAAAACCTCACCCATACTATGCCCACGGGCTCGAAATCCAACCCATACCCAAACCCACCGGGTACCCATACAGGGTGGGTACCCATCGGACAACTCGACAATATGAGATATTGTACAATCAACAATGGCAAATTAAGTAGACAGTGATTTTAATTCACAGTTGACAAGCTCACAATCACAACCCCATATAAATAGCATGACTATGTTCGCAAAAATGGTAACCTGACCATAGTAAATAACATGTTTACATGTGTAACCAAGGGGAAAATAGCAACCGAAAATTATTTAAAACAAAGTACAGCTCCAAGTCTCCAAACATGATTTTAGTAAATAACAAGTGCACTGTCCACACAACCGCCAACCAGTAGCTCCAAGTCTTCATTCTCGACTGATGACTGAAGTAGGTTCGTCCTACACGCGGTACAGACCAAAAGAACATGATTTAATTAATTACACAGAGAATCTTACAATTTAAGCGAAAAATATCTGAAGTGCAAACAACAAGGTTGTAATTTTTTTACCATTTGTTCTTCGTCATCCTCTAGAACACTCTGAAATTCTGCAAAGTGAGTGGAATTCCAATCACCTAATGTCTAACCAACAATTATTATATAAATAACAAGGTATTTGCACAATAAAAATAGGAGGCAAGTACAAATGTTGAGTACCTAACAGATCCGTATGAGACCAGTCTTGCGTACACTTGAGAGCTTCTGAAACATTAGGAGTAAGACTTGAGATTCAGACGCTGGAGTGACTTGAGATTCAGACGCTCCATCTTGAGAAGCCAGTGAACCTTTCCTTATCACAGCTGAGCCTTGTGCTCCATCTTGAGAAGCCATTGAGCCGTACATAATACACAACAAAAAAGTTTAAGAATTGTACAGAAAATAGTATTCAATTTTAGTAAAAGTGAACCAAATACGTAGAATGTAAAACTCGAATTATGGTGATCCCACAGCAGTCTTAACAATCATAGGTACCAAACCAGTCACTAATTAATTTTCTTTCGAGCAAACATGCAACACCTGAATCTTAATTGAAGATGATAGTAATCGATTATTAACCAAACATGCACCCATGGATAGATCCACGTACTTGCATACAGTAGTAGGAATAAGATCCCTCAAAAAGTAGTACATGAATACGAATCTGTACTACTACGTATTGATATTACAGGAATATAAGCAAGAATCATGCCTTGAATGAAGCCTGGTCCTTGATGTGGCCATGCTCTCCGCCATGGTACATGCTCCCAGCCTGCCTTGCTGGTGTGGTCTGCCTTGTCGTCGCTGAACCCTTTACCTCGCTTGCCGTCGCAGCCGTTAACTCCTTCGTGACCGTGGATGGTGACCTATGGGGGGTATCTATAGATGGCTGGCAATCAGAGGAGGATTCGAGGAGACGATGAGAGGAGAATGAGATTAGGAGAACATACGGTGGACTACTGGAATAATTTATGGTGGGTAATTTACTTTCCACTTTTTAATAAAAATTATATGGTGGGATAAGGAAAGTTAAGATTTTTGTCATAATTTTTTTGTGATTTGGGAAGCGTGGCCCACAACCACGCTTGATTTTGTTAGAAAATCAGTAAGACGGAGATCTTTATTCCAAGAAGGAAAGAATCGTACGTAATGAGGAAATACCATTGCCAAGTTGGAAAAACGAAAGGAAGAGTTATGGGCTGATTCGGTTTTTAATGCGAAGGGTGGTGGGATGTGAGACGAAAAATAAATCAGACAAAAATAAACCAGAGAAAAAAAACCGTGAAGGCTATTCTATCAACTGAGACATTAGAAGTAGAGATTTTATTTCAGGTGTGATCGATCTACGATTAGTTTAATATGGATGGTAAGTACTACACTACTAGGCTAGTATGGTTTGGGAGAAAAAAGACGCATGCAAAAGGCGAAGCTGGGGATGCCATAAGCACATGCATGCATGCACTGCACTGGACCAAAGGAAAGGATAGAGGGAGTGGTTCGATCGGGCAGTTGGGTTGTGTGTTGGATCGGTTGGCTTCGCACTCCCTTTTGGCCCAATCGCCCGTCGCCATTGCTATATCATCCCTACCACGCCGTGTTTTCCCCCAACACTCACAACCACTACAAACCTGCTGCACCAACTGCTCCGTCTCCACCACCTCTACCTCTAGCTCGCCCTTACTCCTTTCCTTTTCCACGCCCTCGCCAACAATCCAAGCTACACTAGTACCTAACCAAGTGCAGAGAGGAGGATGCCGAGGCCATGGAGACCGGTGCTGGCGTCGGCAACCAAGTGCTGCAGCTCCGAGGACGCCGTGGTGGCCGGGGACGGGCTCACGCGCTGCCGCCCGGCACGCTCCGAGTTCTCGCGCCGTCTCGCCTCCTTCCGCCGCCTTTCCTCCATGACCAACAGCCCCGCCACGCCCAGGGACGGCA
The DNA here is from genome assembly GCF_002575655.3 of Aegilops tauschii subsp. strangulata. Classification (NCBI taxonomy): domain Eukaryota; kingdom Viridiplantae; phylum Streptophyta; class Magnoliopsida; order Poales; family Poaceae; genus Aegilops; species Aegilops tauschii. The sequence continues at coordinate 277,220,567 of NC_053038.3, read as the reverse complement.
AGGACGACGAGGCCGCGGGGGAGATGGGCGTGGGCCCCATGCAGCTGCACTCCTTCAGCCTCAACGAGCTCCGCAGCGTCACGCACGACTTCTCCAGCGGCTACCTACTCGGGGAGGGCGGATTCGGCACCGTCCACAAGGGCTTCGTCGACGCCGGCATGCGGCCCGGCCTTGAGCCCCAGCCCGTCGCCGTCAAGCAGCTCGACATCGCCGGCCACCAGGGCCACAGGGAGTGGCTGGTAATATAATCCTTGCCCGCTGTTACGTACGGTTGTCAGATTCCTTACCAACCCTAACTAACTACTCCAGTAGTAATTTGATTGCATGGGGATGGGGTTGCAGGCCGAGGTGATCTTCCTTGGGCAGTTCCGGGACCAGCACCTGGTGAAGCTACTTGGGTACTGCTGCGAGGACGAGGAGCGCCTCCTCGTCTACGAGTTCATGCCGCGCGGCAGCCTCGAGAACCACCTCTTCAAAAGGATATCCGCGACGCTACCGTGGGGCACCAGGCTCAAGGTCGCCATCGGCGCCGCCAAGGGCCTCGCCTTCCTCCATGGCGCCAAACAGCCCGTCATCTACCGGGATTTCAAGGCGTCCAACATCCTCCTCGACTCGGTACGTTCCTTCCTTCACGAAGTGGCATGCATCATCGAATTGGATCGATCTACCGGTCCGGCAGTCTCCTAATTAACGTTGTGTGTATAACTGATCGTCGACCGGTGGAATTAACAGGAATTCACGGCGAAGCTGTCAGACTTCGGACTGGCCAAGATGGGCCCCGAGGGGGAGGACACGCACGTCACCACCCGCGTGATGGGCACCCACGGCTACGCGGCGCCCGAGTACGTGCAGACGGGCCACCTCACAATGAAGAGCGACGTGTACAGCTTCGGTGTGGTGCTGCTGGAGCTCCTCACGGGCCGCCGGGCCATGGAGCACGTCCGCGGCCGGAGCGCGCACGCTGAGCAGACCATCAAGCTCGTGGAGTGGACCCGGCCCTACCTCGCCAGCAGCCGCCGCCTCCGCTGCATCATGGACCCTAAGCTGGCGGGGCACTACTCCGTCAAAGGCACACGCGCGGTGGCGCACCTGGCGGTGCAGTGCACCAGCGCGCAGCCCCGGGACAGGCCAAGCATGGCCGCCGTGGTCGAGGCGCTCGAGCGGCTGGAGGGGCTCAAGGACATGGCCGTCAGCATCGGGCTTTGGCCCACCGCGCCCGTGGCCGGGAGGAACGCGCTCTCCGCCAAATTTCGGGCCGAGATGAAGGGTGCCGGCACCGGCAACGGCGCCGTCTTGAGGCGCAGAAGCGCGTCCGCCAAGCTGCCGTGATCGGCTTGCCACGTCCACCTACCTGCCACGATGTAACACCCCGCATGTAACTTGCCATATTTGTAACTCCGACTCTTGCCATTTTCGGCTATGTGATATGTTTTTCCCTCCGTTGTCGGGTTTTGTTTTTCGTTTTGTATTTTGTCATGTCATGCATTTTCTTATCATGTCATCATGTGCATTGCATTTGCATACGTGTTCGACTCATGCATCCGAGCATTTTCCCCGTTGTCCGTTTTGCAATCCGGCGCTCCTATCTCCTCCGGTGCACCCCTCTTGTTTTCTTTCGTGTGCGTGTGTCAAACTTTCCCGGAATGGACCGAGGCTTGTCATGTGGCCCTAGTATACCACCCGGAAACTACCGGTCAAGTTTCGTTCCATTCGGAGGTCGTTTGGTACTCCAACGGTTAACCGGGCATTCGCAAAGTTCATTTGAGTGTCCAGCAAAAACCCCCTCCAAAACCAGCCCAAAACCCACCAAACTCTCTTCATGCTCTAGGTCGTTCGATCACGATCGTGTGGGCGAAAACCGCACCTCATTTGGAGTCTCCTAGCTCCCTCTACCTATAAATATGTGGACATCCCGAATTACAACCGCAGTCTAACCCTAGCCCTCGTCCCATTCCGCCGCCGGACACGTCCGGGCGGAGCCGGACACGTCCAACTGCCCCGCCGCCGCCACGTGTCGCCGCCGGGCCCTCCCGCCGCCGCCGGCCCGCAGGCCCGTCCCCGGCCCCCGCCGCCCGAGCCCGCTCCTCCGCCGCCGGATCCCGCCCGCGCCACCGGCCGCCGCCGCCGCCACCGGCCCCGCACCGCTCGCCGCCGGCCGGCGCCCCTCCCTCCGGCCGCCGCCGCCAGATTCTTAACATGATTTGCAATCTTGCCAAGCTTATTGTAGTTGATCCATACATACTATGCATTTGTTCTTGCCATGGATAGCTTCATAAACATGTCATCTTGTTGTAGGTATGCTTGGTTTGTCATGCATTGCTCTGTAGTGAGTGCATCAAGCTCACAAAGAGGCCTACATATTAATATTTCTGCCATGCTCTGTTTTCTGCTATGTCTGAAACCTGATAACGAAACTTGCTATGTTTACATGCTTGCCATCATATCTTCTGGTCCTTTTTGGCTTATGGTCAGTAAGGGAGTTTTGTCATGTGCATTTAGTAGAACACTACCATGCCTTGTTTTGCTATGTTAAGTTCCTGTAGCATGTTGATTTCGTGCTCTGAACATTGCTACCTGATGCTGATTTCTGCCATGTCCAGTTTTTCACAAAGCCTGTGAACCTGTAATCTTTTGCACTTTTGCCATGCTTGTTTGAGCTTGATATGTTGTGAACTAGCCGTAGCTCAGTGTTCATCTTTTGTCAAGCATCTCCTGTAGATTACTTCCATGTGCTTTGTTGCTATGTTGGGGTGCCGTAGCATTGTTACTTGTTGTATTTTAAGTGCTATCTTGCTGTTTATCGCAGATTAGTGTCATTCTTGTTTTGCTTGCCATTTGCAAACCGTGCATCCGATTCCGGTGATCTTTATATCGATTTCGACCGAAATCACCTCATCTTTCCAGTGGCATGCTTGGTTTGCCAAGTTACTGCCATGTTCATCATTTTCCTCCCGGAGCACGCATATGCATCGCATATCATATCTGGCATATCATACATGTTTTGCATCATGTTGCTTGCGCATTTCTCGTTGTTGATTGTGGTTCCGTTTGTTTGTGTTCTTGTCTTGGGTAGAGCCGGGAGACGAGTTCGTGAACGAGGAACCTGTCGAGTACGCTTACGAGGATCAAGCTTTCGACAACTCTGAGAATCTTGCAGGCAAGATGACCACCCCTCGAAATCACTTCTATCTTTGCTATGCTAGTTGTTCGCTCTATTGCCATGCTCGCTACCTATCACTTGCTTTATCATGTCTCCCATTTTAGCCATGTCAGCCCTAACCATCCTTTCCTAGCAAACCGTTGTTTGGCTATGTTACCGCTTTTGCTCAGCCCTTCTTATAGCGTTGCTAGTTGCAGGTGAAGTTGAAGTTTGTTCCATGTCGGAACATGGATATGTTGGGATATCACAATATCTCTTATTTAATTAATGCATCTATATATATTTGGTAAAGGGTGGAAGGCTCGGCCTTATGCCTGGCGTTTTGTTCCACTCTTGCCGCCCTAGAGTACTGTTATACCGGGATTATGTTCCTTGAGTTTGTGTTCCTTACGCGGTCGGGTGATTTATGGGACCCCCTTGACAGTTCGCCTTGAATAAAACTCCTCCAGCAAGGCCCAACTTTGGTTTTACCATTTGCCGCCTAAGCCTTTTTCCCCCGGGTTTTCGCGAGCCCGAGGGTCATCTTATTTTAAACCCCCCCGGGCCAGTGCTCCTTCGAGTGTTAGTCCGAACTAAGCAGACTGCGGGGCCCCCTCCTGGAAACTCGAGGTCTGGTTTTACTCGTAGGATGTCTCATCCGGTGTGCCCTGAGAACGAGATATGTGCAGCTCCTATCGGGATTTGTCGGCACATTCGGGTGGCTTTGCTGGTCTTGTTTTACCATTGTCGAGATGTCTTGTAAACCGGGATTCCGAGACTGATCGGGTCTTTCCGGGAGAAGGTTTATCCTTTGTTGACCGTGAGAGCTTATGATGGGCTAAGTTGGGACACCCCTGCAGGGTATTATCTTTCGAAAACCGTGCCCGCGGTTATGAGGCAGATGGGAATTTGTTAATGTCCGGTTGTAGATAACTTGCCACTTGACCCAATTAAAATACATCAACTGCGTGTGTAGCCGTGATGGTCTCTTCTCGGCGGAGTCCGGGAAGTGAACACGGTCTGTGTTATGTATGACGTAAGTAGGTGTTCAGGACCTCTTCTTGGTCATTGCTAGATGACGTCCGTTCCATTGCTTCTCTTCTCGCTCTCATTTGCGCAAGTTAGCCACCATATATGCTTTTGCCGCTGCAGCTCCACCTCTTTGCACCTCCTTGTCCTATAAGCTTAAATAGTCTTGATCTCGCGGGTGTGAGATTGCTGAGTCCCCATGACTCACAGATACTTCCAAAACAGTTGCAGGTGCCAACGATGCCAGTGCAGACGATGGCGTCGATCTCACGTGGGAGTTCGACGAGGAACGTGGTCGTTACTATGTGTCTTTTCCTGATGATCAGTAGTGGAGCCCAGTTGGGACGATCGGGGATCTAGCATTTGGGGTTGTCTTATTTTCATCTGGATTTTGACCGTAGTCGGTCTATATGATTGTATTTTGGATGATGTATGAATGATATTTATGTATTGTGTGAAGTGGCGATTGTAAGCCAACTCTTTATCCCATTCTTGTTCATTACATGGGATTGTGCGAAGATGACCCTTCTTGCGACAAAACCACTATGCGGTTATGCCTCTAAGTCGTGCCTCGACACGTGGGAGATATAGCCGCATCGTGGGCGTTACACACGACGTCTTATTGCGCATTGTATGTGCGCCTGTTGTACGTGTGTGTATATAGTACCTTTTTTTAGGGAGTGTGTATATAGTACCTGCAATATCGATTTTACGTGGTGATCCAGCAAATTCGGGCTTAATCGTCAATTAGTGTGGGTGAATTCCATCGCCAAGCTCCTATCTCACTGTGGTTTGTTGGATGACTTCGCCGGCTTGCCCTTATACAAAAATAAAATAAGGTGATAAGTCGTTTCTCAAAAAAAACATCAGGCTCCTCGATCATGGATACGTGTATGGGCATCATCCCGGTGGCCGCTGCACAGGCCGACGAGGGTTGCAGCTTTTTCCACTACTAGGTCGCCGGGGGTTGCAGCTTTTTCCACTACCAGGCCGCCTCGAGTTGCAGCTTCCGCCGATAACGGTTGTAGCACGGGCAGACGCCGGTTGCAGTTTTTTGCAAGCCGCTAGTCATGACATAGGTCACCGCGGGTTCGAAGTGATGTTTTTCATTTGCCACACCCTCCTCCCGGCTCTCGCGGTGCACGTACGTGCATGCTGGCGAGCGGCCCGACACCTCTTGTGCTCTATCTGCTGTCCACACGAAGCAGCCGCTGCGAGGATCAAAAGTGGAGGAGACATCCAAGCATACAATTTTCTACCCGGACGAAGGAGATCTCTGTCATCCGGATGGAGGCTATCTATGTGTCATCCAAGGAAAGGAAAGCGGTAGCAATCATTTAAAGCCCAGTAACTTGCTGATGTGTCTCCAACGTATTTATCTTTTTTATACTTTTTATGTAATTTTATACATTTTTAGGACTAACTTATTAACTCAGTGCCTAGTGTCAGTTGCTGTTTTCTGCTTCTTTTTGGTTTTTCAGAAAATATATACCAAACGGAGTCCAAACACTGCGAGACTTTTTGACCTTTTTTCTGGACACAAAAGACCCTAGAAGCTTCGGTAGGTGACTAGACTCGAAACGAGGAGACGACAAGGCAACAGGGCGCACCCTATTACTTTGTGGGCCCCACGTGGCTCGGTCTGACCTAATTCCACTTCTATAAATCCTCAAATATTGGGAACCGCCAAAGAAGCCATCGAAAAAAATCCGCCGCCGCAAGTCTGTTCTTCCGCGGTCCCATCTGAAGGCCTTTTCCGATACTTTGTCGGAGGGGGAATCGATCACAGAGGGCCTCTATATCAACCTTGTTGCTCTTTCGATAATGTGTGAGTAGTTCACCACAGACCTACGGGTCCATAGCTAGTAGCTAGATTACTTCTTTTCTCTCTTTGATCTTCAATACAATATTCTCTTCAGAGATCGATCCGGTGTAATTTTCTTTTGCGGTGTGTTTGTTGGATCCTATGAATTATGAATTTATGATCAGATTATTCATTGAAAGTAGTTGAGTCTTTTCTGAACTTTATTATGCATAATTGTTATAGCTTTGTATTTCTCTCCGATCTATCAGTTTGGTTTGACCAACTAGATTGATTTATCTTAGCGGGAGAGGTGCTTTGTTGTGGGTTCAATCTTACGATGTCCTCAACCAGTGACAACAGGGGTAGCGAGGCACATATTGTATTGCTGCTACTAAGGATAAAATGACAGGGTTTAATTATATTGATTGGTTTTATTCTATCTACATTATGTCATCTTACTTAAAGTGCTGCTTTGTTTGTCATGAATTTAATACCCTAGATGCAGACATGAGTCGATCGATGGGTGGAGTAATAGTGGTAGATGCAGGAAGGAGTCGGTCTACTTATCACAAATGTAATGCCTATATATATGATCATTGCCATGAATATCGCCATACCTTTACGCTTTTCTATCAATTGCCCAACAGTAATTTGTCTACCCACCATATGCTATTATTATGAGAGAGAAGCCTCCAGTGAAACTAAGCCCCCGGGATCTTTAATCATACTAGTAAAACCAAAATTACCTTGCTGCAATTTACTTCTATTATTTTACTTTGCAATTTATTCATATACCATAATGAGATTTAGTTCTTGCAAGTAATGAGTTCAAGGGGATTGACAACCCTCTTGCCCGTGTTGGGCGCAAGTATTTGCTCCTGTGTGTGTAGGTACTGCTTACTAGGAATTTGCGTTGTTCTCCTATTGGTTCGATAACCTTGGTTCTCACTGAGAGAAATACTAGCCGTTACACCCTTCCTCTTCGGGAAAAATCCCAATGCAGTTCACAAGTAGCAGAAAGAATTTCTAGCGCCGTTACCGGGGAGACATCATCAAGTACCTATAGGTTTCTACACACAAATTATCATCTACTTGTTCTACTTTTTATTTTCCTTTATATGCTTTCATTAGTCTCGTCTAAAAAAATCACACACACACAAATATTTTTTTGCTTGTTTGCTTGGTTTGCCACTATGTCTGAAGAAAATACTAAGTTGTGTGACTTCTCAAATACTAATAATAATGATTTTATTAATACTACAATTGCTCCTCCCGCCACTAGTGCGGAGTCATATAATATTAATGCTGCATTGCTAAATCTTATTATGGAACACTCCCTCCATTCCACAATGTAGTGCGCCCGCTCTTCCCGAGATTCAAGTTTGATCATAAATTTAACTACCAAGACCAACTACAGCGGGAGCAAAAATTATACCATCGAATTCGTATTTTCGATATGAATTCAATGATATAATTTTTGCTCCCGCTACAATCAGTCTCGCTAGTTAAATTTACGGCCAAACTTGGATCTCGGAAAGCGTGGGCGCACCACATTGTGGAACAGAGGGAGTAATAATTTGCTGGAAATCCTAATGAAGATGTTGCATCCCATCTTAATACCTTCATTGTATTATGTGAAATTCAAAAGAAAAAAGATGTGCATAATGATATTGTTAGTTAAAATTATTCCCTTTCTCACTAAGAGATCATTCTAAAACTTAGTTTTCATCTTTACATCGCAATAGTATTGATTCATGGGATAGATGTAAGGATGATTTTATTGCTAAGTACTTTCCTCCTGCCAAAATTATATCTCTTAGAAATCGGACCATGAACTTTAAGCAACTTGAGCAAGAACATGTTGCACAATCTTGTGAGAGAATGAAATAAAAAATAAAAAATTGGCCCTCTCATGGATTAAGCTTATGGATTATAATACAAAAAAATTATGCGGGACTAACCTTTGTGTAGAGAAATCTTATAAACTCTGTTGCAGGTGACACCTTTATGGGAATTACTTTGGGAGAGGCCACGAAGCTTCTCGATAATATGAGGACAAAATTTTCTCAATGGCACACTGAACAAGCGCCAACTGGTAAGAATGTAAACTCTGTCAAAGAAGTTTCTATTTTGAGTGATAAAATGGATGCTTTTATGAATATGCTTAATAGTAAAAATTCTAATGTTGATCCAAATGATGTTCCATTGTCTACATTGTTTGAGCCAAATAATGATGCTATTGATGTGAATTTATCACTAGAAATAATTTCAACAACAATGCTTATAGAGGTAATTTCAATCCTATACCGTATCCCGGTAATCCCTCTAATAATAACGAACCCCGTGATAACTCTTATGATAAAAGGTTGTTTGAAATTGGAAGTGCCACTAAGAATTTTATGTATTCACAGTATGAGCACAATGAACTATTTGTTAAAGAAATTAAAGAGCATTCTACTTTGTTGGATTCCATTAGTAAACAAGTTGATGAAGTTAATCAAGAAGTAGCCAACCTTCAATCCCAACTTGCTTGAACTGAAAATATGCTAGGAAAATGATCCGATAAACAAACTACACTAGCGATTAAAATGATTGCTAAACCGGAATCACATTTTCTCGCTAGTGAAGATGAATATATTAAAACGATTGGTGTGTCACCTATTACCTCTTTAATTAAAAATATATAACTTGATCAAAATGTTGAAAATATGCCCTAGAGGCAATAATATTTGTATTATTATATTTCCATATTCATAATTATAGAGTTTATATTCCATGGTATAACTGATATGATCCTAGAATATGCGATTCAGTGGAAACCTCATATGCATGCGTGGAACGATAAATGGTAAATAAAAGGTTCCTAGTCTTGCCTCTAGGACTAGCTCAAGTGTTGTTAGTGACCACATTTTCCGGATCTTAGTGTTGGGATCTACGGTAGGGTGCGTCGATTGCAAATAAAATTTTCTTACGCGTAGAACAAGCAAGAACATGCTACGGGGGATGGATCACAGATCGTTACCACTAGACGCATAGTGCCATGCAGCGAAAGAAGAGTTGGGGCAGCATTCTAACGGTATCCCGCGTGCAGGAGGAACACCGCGCGACGGACTGCTTGGTCCGATCACATAGTCGGCGACGAGTGGAGGTAGCTATTCGCAACACATGCAAACCCTAGTGACAGCGCCGAAGCGATCAATCGAATGAGTGTGCCGCACCCCCACTTTATATATATAGGCATCCGTCGCGGGCTCAACACTTGGGCCTCGCACAGATCCTAAAGCCCAAAGTTTGTTCATCCTGGATCTAAATCCGAGTAGGATCACTTCTGACTCGTGGAGTCGGACCGGGCCTCACAGGTTCCTTCCCTTAAGCGTGCGACCCCTTAGGTTCTCGTTCACTTGGTCGTGAGTCAGATCACATCTGACTCGACTAGTCGGTAGCGGCCTCTAGCAAAGCGTGCTGACTCCAAGTGTCCGATGAAGCTGGTTAGGCGAATCCGTACATCACTTCCGTTCCCTTTGCCACACGATATATGTTGTTGGGCTCAATGCGAGTCTGTCATCCTTGTTCTAGCCCGACCTCTTTCTCATTCCAGTGATGCCGACCACAAACCAGATTATCTCATAATCCTAATCGCATGGCCATGCTTATCTTGGTCGGATCACACGAGGGGCCCGAGTATATCTCTCCTGATCGGAGGGGCAAATCCCATCTTGCTCGACCATGTCTCACATCATGGGTCTAGACAAGCCCGAAACCTACCTTTGTAACTACCTAGTCATAGAGTAGCGTTTGGTTGGCCCAAAGCAAGTTTGTCACCATCCCGAGTACATGCGCCAGCTCAGGTGTTAGGACATAGAATGTATGTTGTACTAGAGACTCGCAGATGACATATCGATGCGTCTCATAGTTGGGTCTGTCTGACTCAGACCTTATCTCAACTCGGATCCGACTACGTCGAATCCGACTAGATCCTTTCGATTCCATATTATCCAGTTAGCATCCAATGCTCCATGGCTAGTGAGACCAAGCCATCGACCGTGGCATATGCTAGTCTAGTCGGCTACGCATCCACACAACCCTTTCGACTAGGGACCTTCTACGACAGTCATCATACAATGCATAGTCCCACAAACAAGTCACGCACTTGTTGATACACATCATGATAATGTCCAAGGACTATCTTTATTCATAAACACATAGGAAATATCATCATACATGATTGCCTATAGGGCATATCTCCAACACTTAGGATATTGTTAAGTGTAACAATGGTCCTAAAATAACACTGAGATTATGATGTTGGAAGAATGATCAATTAAACTGACCCAAACTTGTTTGTTGTGAATTGGATTGATATCGTCTGTATTCAGTTGTGATAACCTGGAGTGTTAACATGTGATATTGCTCCTTAGGGCATGAGATATCGTAGTCACTTCTTACCGTACGGTGTGCTTTGGGGTTGCTCAAACGTCACCTATAACACGGTGATCATAATGACAACTTATAGGCTGATCGAAAAGTTTGACAAGGGACTAGATAGCTTGAGTGTGGGATTTGCTCCTCCAACGATGGAGAGATATTATTAGGTCCCTCTCGGTGTGATAGCATCCATAATCTTCTAGCCAGAGACAAGTGACTTCGTCACAGGGATGCCAAAAAACAATAACGAGAAAGAAGAACAAAACCGATAATGGGGATTTCGGTATAGTGAGCATGGTGATGACTCATGAGGATACCGATACATCCCGGGTTTTGTGAAGTGCCGCGAAGCAAAGGGAACATCACATGATAACGAAAGGTTCACTCAAATATCATTCGTGTACTCACATGGACTAATATGGACGTCCACGGTCCTATTGTTTGTCATTGAACGAACGATTTCGTCCTTGTCTGTGAGTTACCGAACCTACATGGTCACAAGCTTAAGGAAATCATGATCTACTGAGCATTAGTAGGACAAGATTCATGAGAATATATTTGTGGAATTATTTCATGAATATTCCGAATAGTTATGAGAGGATCCGGAAGCGTTCTGGGGTCACCCACTACTGCAGGATGCTGGTAATGCGACACTACGATCAGAGACCCTTTGATGAAACTGTGTGCGATGCATTAATCACAAACGGTGATGTAAAAAACCCGTCAAAAGATGCAAAACATTTGCGATGAAGGATACATCGAACACGGTTCAGATTTTAGTTGCATGTGCGATGCGAGGCATACGGTTCAGTTCAATTAACCGTTTGCTATGAGGCAGAACAAAAGAAACGGGCAGTCAAATGAAGGCGTGTGCGATATACGGCATACAGTTTGTGATGAGGCGGAACAACAGAAATAGGCATCCAGATGAAGGTGTGTGTGATATGCAGCATATAATTCACTTGGATGAACTGTTTGTTATTAGGCAACACAAAAGAAACGGTCAGCCGGATCAAGGTGTGTGCGATATACGACATATGGTTCACTCGGATGAACTGTTTTCAATTAGGCAACGCAACAGAAATGGTTCATCCAGATCAAGGTGTGTGCAATGGAGGACACACAGTTCATTCCGATAAACTGTTTGCGTTGACCCAAGAGAACAAAAACGTTTCACATAAACAAGATGTGTGTAATACACGACAAACATTCAATTGCATAGGTGGCTAGTACACACATGACATTTCCACACACCAAAGTAAACTATTACATGCATAATTAACTAGGATAAACGATCATCATCTACTTCTTCTGCTAGCTCGATGTTCCTTCTATGCTAAGTTTCCATTAATTGATGGCGTTTTATGAACACGCCACCGTTTCCCGCCATTTCCTCACCGGTTTCCCGCCACCCAGCGATATTGCACATAAACCTAGACGGCGCGCGATGCATGGAGGCAACAAGAGCAGCTTGTAGCACATCCAACTTTTGCAAGCATGCCAACCTACCAAAGCGCCGCCTCTGCCATCAACCTCGTCGACGAGGTAAACGAGAAGGCGCCACGACTCGTCGAGGCCGAGGCGCTCCCCGGCAACGCGATGGACGACGCTGTGATGCACGTCATCGCCAGGGTTGAGCAGACCCTTGGCACATGGCGCTTCAGCGCCGCGGATCAAGATAGGCATGTCAGTGCTGAGAGGCTATAGCACATCGCACAACATGATCGATGGCGCACCGCAGATCAAGCTAGGCGTGTCCGAGCGGATAGGATGCGGTTCGCCGCACGGCGGGACCGTTGGAGCGCCGCAGAGCGAGAGGCGTGGCGCGCCGCACAGCAAGAGCGGATCCATCGATGCTTGCCTGCTGTTGATAGGGCGTCGCAGCTGGGTACACGTCCCGTCAGTACCTCCATTCCTCGCCAGGAGTGGGCAGAGGCCCTCTACGCCGTACTTGCACCAAAGGCCGGCCACAACGTAGTTGCACAAGACGCCCGCCGCGCCGTTCGCATGGGTCGCGCCGTTCGGCTTGTCCGCAGCCCGCTCGATGCCAACGCGCTGGTCGCCAGGCTCGACCGCCTCCTTGGCCCAAGTGTCCAACTGGGCGCAGTAGAGGAACATGGCCATCACATCGTCGAGCTGGTGATCTCCGATGAAATAACCAACTTAGAGCTCGAGATCGCGCTCCAGATGTACCACGAGTGTGTCGACCGCTTGGATGAATGCCTGCATGAGTTCAGGCAAAGCCTAGAGCTACCGTAGGCAAGGGCTGTTGGTCATGGTCTCATGGACATGTTTTATTTTGTTGAGTCGTCTCGACGTGGATCGCTATGTATTCATAGCAATCATAATATTGCTCTATTTATTGCTCTGTTTCAATGTGTGTACTATGTTTTCCATTCTTATATGTTATGTGTCAATGTGTGTATATATGCTTTCCATTCTATATATGTGGATGATAACAGCTAGATACAAATTAGTATACAAAAACAGATAGAAAATGGAATTCATAATATATATTAATTGTTCATTAGTTCATCACAGAATATATATAATATCATCACATATACGTGATGATACTTAATTACTAGGTACAATGCATAAAATTGAAAATGAATAATTCTAAAGCTAATAATCCCTCCTGGGGCAGTATTCCAGCAGCCCCTCGCCAACAGCTCCCTGGTGCGCGGCGTCTTCCCAGCGCGGAGGCAGTACTCCGCCTCCTCGGCCTCGTAGCGCTTGACGTACCGAGTTGCCTCTTGCTGGCAGACGAGCGCGAATGATCTTGCCATTTCGTTGGGCATCCACCGGAGCTCTTCGTCGGTGGCACGCTAGAGCTTATCGGCCCACCTCCATGCAGCGATGAGGCGCCTAGCGCCTTTTGTTGGGGAACGCAGTAATTTCAAAAAAAATCCTACGCACACGCAAGATCATGGTGATGCATAGCAATGAGATGGGAGAGTGTTGTCCACGTACCCTCGTAGACCGAAAGCGGAAGCGCTATGACAACGCGGTTGATGTAGTCGTACGTCTTCATGATCGACCGACCCTAGTACCGAACGTACGGCACCTCCGCGATCTGCACACGTTCAGCTCGGTGACGTCCCACGAACTCACGATCCAGTAGAGCTTCGAGGGAGAGCTTCGTCAGCATGACAACATGATGACGGTGATGATGAAGCTACCGGCCCAAGGCTTCGCCTAAGCACTACGACGATATGACCGAGGTGTATTATGGTGGAGGGGGGCACCGCACACGGCTAAGAGATCAATGATCAACTTGTGTGTCTATGGGGTGCCCCCTGGCCACGTATATAAAGGATGGAGGGAGGAGGAGGCTGGCCCTCATAGGGCACGCCCAAAGTGTGGAGTCCTACTAGGACTCCCTAGTCCTAGTAGGATTCCACCTCCCACATGGAATAGGAAAAAGGGAAGGGAGAAGGAGAAGGAAGGAAGGGGGCGCCTCCTTTCCCTAGTCCAATTCGGACCAGTCCATGGGGAAGGGGCGTGGCCACCCTTGAGGCCTTTCTCTCCTTTCCCGTATGGCCCATTAAGGCCCAATACGAATTCCCGTAACTCTCCGGTACTCCGAAAAATACCCGAATCACTCGGAACCTTTCCGATATTCGAATATAGCCTTCCAATATATCGATCTTTACGTCTCGACCATTTCAAGACTCCTCATCATGTCCCCGATCTCATCCGGGACTCCGAACAAACTTCGGTCATCAAATCACATAACTCATAATACAAATCATCACAGAACGTTAAGCGTGCGGACCCTACGGGTTCGAGAACTATGTAGACATGACCGAGACTCATCTCCGGTCAATAACCAATAGCGGAACCTGGATGCTCATATTGGTTCCTACATATTCTACGAAGATCTTTATCGGTCAAACCGCATAACAACATACGTTGTTCCCTTTGTCATCGGTATGTTACTTGCCCGAGATTCGATCGTAGGTATCTCAATACCTAGTTCAATCTCGTTACCGGCAAGTGTCTTTACTCGTTCCATAATGCATCATCCCGCAACTAACTCATTAGTCACATTGCTTGCAAGGCTTATAGTGATGTGCATTACCAAGAGGGCCCACAGATACCTCTCCGACAATCGGAGTGACAAATCCTAATCTCGATCTATGCCAACTCAACAAGTACCATCGGAGATACCTGTAGAGCACCTTTATAATCACCCAATTACGTTGTGACGTTTGGTAGGACACAAAGTGTTCCTCTGGTATCCGGGAGTTGCATAATCTCATAGTCATAGGAACATGTATAAGTCATGAAGAAAGCAATAGCAATATACTAAACGATCAAGTGCTAAGCTAACAGAATGGGTCACGTCAATAACATCATTCTCTAATGATGTGATCCCGTTAATCAAATGACAACTCATGCCTATGGCTAGGAAACTTAACCATCTTTGATTCAACGAGCTAGTCAAGTAGAGGCATACTAGTGACACTCTGTTTGTATATGTATCCACACATGTACTAAGTTTCCGGTTAATACAATTCTAGCATGAATAATAAACATTTATCATGAAATAAGGAAATAAATAATAACTTTATTATTGCCTCTAGGGCATATTTCCTTCAGTCTCCCACTTGCACTAGAGTCAATAATCTAGTTCACATCGCCATGTGATTTAACACCAATAGTTCACATCACCATGTGATTAACACCCACTACAACAAAATATGTCAGTAGGTACGCTTGACCTAAGACGCTTTCATATTCATCCTTACATTTGGAAGTACCTATTATGTAGAGACGCTTTTTAGAATGATATGCATAGCGTCACAAATTTCACTTTTACAGGTGCATCATATTCATTATTATTTTCATGTGTAATTACATTGGGATGATTTTTGAGACGTTTTAGAATACAACGCTATGGCTAGAGAAGAGTTTAAAAATAATCTATAATCATTCCTAAGAGTAATAACATATAATCTTGTAATAGTAGGTTGTAAATAAAATCAGCTAATAAGATGGAAAAAACACGGATCAAAAATGGCATGCCCATCTCTGCCCACAAACGAAACAGAAATGTGACGCCCCCGATTTGACCGTACACTAATCATGCACGCAAATGTGTACGATCAAGATCAGGGACTCACGGGAAGATATCACAACACAACTCTAAAACATAAATAAGTCATACAAGCATCATAATACAAGCCAGGGGCCTCGAGGGCTCGAATACAAGTGCTCGATCATAGACGAGTCAGCGGAAGCAACAATATCTGAGTACAGATATAAGTTAAACAAGTTTGCCTTAAGAAGGCTAGCACAAACGGGGATACATATCGAAAGAGGCGCAGGCCTCCTGCCTGGGATCCTCCTATCTACTCCTGGTCATCGTCAGCGGGCTGCACGTAGTAGTAGGCTCCTCCGGTGTAGTAGGAGTCGTCGTCGACGGTGGCGTCTGGCTCTAGGGCTCCGGCATCTGGTTGCGACAACCAGGTAGAAAGAAAAGGGGGAAAAGAGGGAGAAAAGCAACCGTGAGTACTCATCCAAAGTACTCGCAAGCAAGGAGCTACACTACATATGCATGGGTATATGTGTAAAGGGCCATATCGGTGGACTGAACTGCAGAATGCCAGAATAAGAGGGGGATAGCTAATCCTGTCGAAGACTACGCTTCTGGCAGCCTCCATCTTGCAGCATGTAGAAGAGAGTAGATTGAAGTCCTCCAAGTAGCATCGCATAGCATAATCCTACCCGGCGATCCCCTCCTCATCGCCCTATTAGAGAGCGATCACCGGGTTATATCTGGCACTTGGAAGGGTGTGTTTTATTAAGCATCCGGTTCTAGTTGTCATAAGGTCAAGGTACAACTCCGGGTCGTCCTTTTACCGACGGACACGGCTATTCGAATAGATAAACTTCCCTGCAGGGGTGCACCACATAACCCAACACGCTCGATCCCATTTGGTCGGACACACTTTTCTGGGTCATGCCCGGCCTCGGAAGATCAACACGTCGCAGCCCCCCACGTAGGCACAACAGAGAGGTCAGCACGCCGGTCTAAATCCTATGGCGCAGGGGTCTGGGCCCATCACCCATTGCACACCTGCACGTTGCGAACGCGGCCGAAAGCAGACCTAGCCTAGCAGGCGTTCCAGTCCAATCCGGCGCGCGCCACTCAGTCACTGACGTCACGAAGGCTTCGGCTGATACCACGACGTCGAGTGCCCAAAACTGTTCCCGCGTAGCTGGTTAGTGCGTATAGACCAAATGGCCAGACTCAGATCAAATACCAAGATCTCGTTAAGCGTGTTAAGTATCCGCGAACACCGACCAGGGCCAGGCCCACCTCTCTCCTAGGTGGTCGCAACCTGCCCTGTCGCTCCGCCACAAAGTAACAGTCGGGGGCCGTCAGGAACCCAAGCCCACCTCTACCGGGATGGAGCCACCTGTCCTTTCAGCCCCCTCATCAGAATCACTTGCGGGTACTCAACGAGCCGACCCGACTTTAGTCACCACATGTGTCATGTATATAAAGTATATAGTATATACCCGTGATCACCTCCCTAGTGATCACGGCCCGATAGTATAGCATGGCAGACCGACAAGAGTGTAGGGCCACTGATGGAACACTAGCATCCTATACTAAGCAGTAGGGTAGCAGGTAAGGGTAACAACTGTAGCAACAATGAGAGGCTATGCAACAGAATAGGATTAACCAAAAGCAGTAACATGCTACACTACTCTAATGCAAGCGGTATAGAGAAGAATAGGCGATATCTGGTGATCAAGGGGGGGCTTGTCTGGTTGCTCTGGCAAGAAGAAGGGGTCGTCGTCGATGTAGCCGATCACAGGGGTATCGGCAACGGTCTCGGAGCCTACCGGAAAGAAGTAACGGAGGGGGAACACAATAAATAACAGAGCAATCAAATGTAACACAGAGCAAGACGCGGCGATACGTTGTGCTAGGGGTGACCTAACGTAGGGATAGGTGATACCTGCGAAAGGGGAAACATCCGGGAAAATATTCCCGGTGTTTCGTGTTTTCGGACAGATGAACCGGAGGGGGA
The DNA here is from genome assembly GCF_002575655.3 of Aegilops tauschii subsp. strangulata. Lineage (NCBI taxonomy): Eukaryota > Viridiplantae > Streptophyta > Magnoliopsida > Poales > Poaceae > Aegilops > Aegilops tauschii. The sequence continues at coordinate 277,203,121 of NC_053038.3, read as the reverse complement.
AAGTTGCGTGTTTGCTATGCTAGGGATGTGCGGCAGACGAACAGGCTGCGTATCCGGATTCGTCTCGTCGTTCTGAGCAACTTTCATGTACAAAGTATTTTCATCCGAGTTACGGATTATTTTCTATGGTTTATCAAAGTTTTATGCAGTTTTGAAATTTATTTTATTATTTAAATCGAACATTATCCAGAACAGTGTAAGGTGATGTCAGCATGACATCACCATGACGTCAGCAGGTCAAACCCAGCTGACCAGAGTCAAAGTTGGACTGTAGGTCCAGCAGGATTAATTAAGTTTAATTAGGATTAATTAAGTTTAATTAGGATTAATTAAGTTTAATTAATTGGTTTGGTTAATTAAACACAATTAATTATGTTAGTTAATTTAGTTAATTAATTAATTAATACTTGTATTTATTATTATTATTATTTTCTTTTTTTAATGTTCCAGGGGCTGGGCCCCACATGTCATTGGGCCAGGGGGCCAAGTGGGTTCGGCGTTAGCGGGCGCCCGGGTGTGGTGCGCGTGCCCGAGGCCGTAGCCTGCCCGGGCGACGGGGGGGCGCGAGCAGAGGCGCGGGCGAGCGTGGGGAGCGGCAACAGCGGCGGAGCGGGGCCGCGCGGGCGAGGCATTGGAGAGCAGCAGCAGCGGCCAGCACGAGAGGGACGGCCACGGCGGAGCAGGGGCGGTAACGGGCAACGACGCGGGGAGCACGGGCTGGGGACCCCTAGGGCACGCACGGGGTGGCCGGTGCGTGGGCACGGACGCGGCTGAACGTGGCGACGGCGCGGGGCACGACGCGCGCAGAACCCTAGTGAGCCCGAGGCGCGGACGCGGGAGGGCTACGTTGGCGCGGTGAGCGTGCGTGCGCGGCGAAGAGAGGAGGAAGGGGAGGCGGAGGCTCACGGGGGCCGTAGGGTACGAGGCAGTGGGGCGCGGGGAGGAGGTCGGTGACGGCGAGCGACGAGCGGACCAGGGGACGACGGGGCGAAGCTGTGTCGACGACGAGTGGGTGCCGGCGACGCCGAGCGGCGGGGCGGACGGTGAGGTGAGGCGGCGGGGGCGTCAGCGAGCAGGGGCTCCAGGGAGGAGGCGAGGCGCCGGCGGCGGGGCGAACTGGGCGGCGTCGGGGGCGAGTAGCGTGCGCCCCCCGATCCAGAACAGGGAGGAGCGAGAGAGAGAGAGGGGATCGGGGAGAGTGGGTGGGGTTCGGGTTAGGATAGGGTTTGGCTGGGATAATTGAGCAAGAAACAATTAGCATTGGGATAAGTGTTCTTGTTGAAAATCAAAGTACCACAGACATGCTTCGAGATAGCATTGACATGGTCTTCAAGCAAAGGTCGGACTTGGATACAAAAAGGATTCATCAGGAACAACATATAGAATAAGTCTTTCAATTTCCTCATGGAAGAATGGTTAACCTTGCTAAAAAGGAAATTATAACAAAAGGTCCTCTGGCTAGGGGTGCTAAGCAAGGACACCACCTTACCGGGTTGTATAAAGACCAACGTTATAACTCTTGGAAATATGTTCCAACCATCATATCTGACCGAGATTCAGATCTGATCGGTGTTAGGATAACTCGGATTCAGGATGCCTGAGAAGAAAGGTGCAACACAAATTGTCGAAACGACATCGAAGATTCTCGGGAGATGAACTATGGAAGCGAGTTCCGAACAAGGGTTCATCATTAAGTCAAGGAGAGGTGAGGAGGTGACTAATTGACTCAGCGACAATCCATTGAGATTTCCAAAAGATGGATTTCCCCAACTATGTGAACAAGGAGATAGCATTAGCTAGATCGAATGACTTAATGATGTATGCTCGAGGAAAACATACACAATTAAACATTGGTTGAAAGGTGCACCCGAATATGGGCTTAGGTAGCATGATCAATGTTAGAATGGTGATTCGATAACCAATACACAAGGAATGAAACTATCGTTCATTAACTTACAAGCAATAGGGTTGCTGGAAGTTTTGAATTTTACACATCACAGTTCATTTGTGGGTACTTCGGTTAAAATCAACATGTGGACCAAGAACTGAATGTAGACGGCAAGATGTATTACTATATCAAGAATTCTTAAGGGGTGGTGAAATTCTCAAGACATTCTTGATATAAAAGATGGTAATACTCCAAGGTAAAGAAGAACAAATGTTGGATAGCAAGGAACTCAAGGTATAACACAGAACACGAACAAGTTTGTGTTGGAGGGAAGGCAATAAAGTGGTCGATGACAACACAAATCATCGAGGGCAAGGATGGTATTTCTCATCATGAATTCAATTGATATCCTGGAAGAGCTCTCAATGCTGATGATGATCACGACACATTTGTCGAGAGGTTTCATGAAGATGTAATCGATCGGTGATGACATCAAGTTAAAGGAATGATGAAGCGAAAGGTTATTCGAAACAAGGGTACGACATAAACTCGAAATTAAGCTTGTTGTTCAAGAACCAATGATATGACGAGGAAGAACGATGTAGGATTAGATCACCGTCGAAATTTGTGCTCCGGGAAGAAGGACCTGGTAGCACAGTTAAAATTGGCACGACAAGGCTATAGCCAAGCAGGCTAGGAATGACGTGATTGAGTTCAAACTCGTAAGTAATGAAGGTTACCAAGAGTTGCTCAATCGCGATGCGGACTCGATTCAGTTATCGATGTCCTTGAGTGTTTAATAACTCGGAGCCCGTGAAAAATTGGAATCAATGAGAATGTAATACTTGATGGAGAACTCATAAGAAGTTATGCAGTTCCGTGATAATCTCAAGATACCAGGGGGTAATACTCGACGACAGATCAGAATAGAGGTTGGACTGGGTATTGTTCTGCAGAAGACAAGTGCTTAAACTTGCACGAGAAATGGTATTTAAAAGAGAACATGGTTGGAACCACGATTGCAAAATGCCAGATCCCAGATATAAAATGAACTTATACCAAGGGAATAATTAATTTAAGAAAAGCTTTAATGCTAAGATCTACATCGTGTCCATGGGCATGAACGCAAAGTTCAAGGTCGACTCCCACTTCTTCAATGCATAACCTTTCATTCACTTCTCGCGTTTGATGAAGTTGCAGTGTTGAAAAATTTTATCTGGCAAAATACCAGAAGAGTATGACTCATGAAAACTTTCGAGTTCACACATATTATGAAAGGCATAGGTTCAACCCATCGGGGCATCGTGGAAACATATACCACAAGCTTCAGGGGTAAATAACTCAAGCTCGATAGTAGAGCATGGGTGTCAAAACGAGAGGATACAATTTACTAAAGGCATTATGTATTAGGGAAAGAACTCACAAGGTGATTAAATATGAGGGCACTGTCGGATAATAATCTAACAAAGGATTTTGTGGTCCACAAGGGATCAGATGTGAGCATCGGTACTCAACTAGAGGAAGAAAGAATGCAAGGGGATCAGATTATAGAAACAACTGGCTAACTCAAAGCTCAAATGCAAAGGAATTATGATTTCCAAATCAAGGGATCAGAAGCAAATGCTCTGATTAAGGATGGATAAGTTGAATAGCCTTAGGGATACAATCGATGGCAATTTGATTGGTCGATACCAGCTCATGTTTAAAATGACATCTGAGCCGAAAAGATAATTTAAAAGGATCAATTGATGTTTGCGCACATTCGCTCACATGTTGAATCAATAGGATCACAATGACGGTGTCAAAGGATACTAATGAATATCGCTAGACATATGGAAAGCATCCATAATGCAAGCAGACAAGTATTTGCAGAGCAATAATTTGAAGAGGGTTCACGGAAGATCGGATAGTATTTCAGAGTATCTTATGAAGCATACGAACAACTAGGGATGAACAGATACTCGATAAGTGCGAGGAATTATCCGTAGGGGGTAATCATGCGGTAAAGAACTGCAAGGCAGTAAACTCAAAGGATTCTCGGGACAATGGAGAGTATTTCGGGGCATCTTGTAATAACAAGAGCAACGGGAAATGATTGTATGAATGGCAAGTGTACGCAGCTTTCCATATGGGTTGACGGTGGAAGGAAATCGCAAATGCGAAGGCACAAGGTCTCGAGAGAACATCGTAGAGTAACTTCAGAATCTTCTGGTGCAGCAGGCGATCATCTGTAATAAGGGGCTCTCCGGGAGAAAGTTGTTACGAGAACCTAATGTTAGAGTTTAGTAAATTCATTAAACCCGAATAGGAGAGAGATCAGAGTCCCAGAGTATAGGTCAAGGAATAAAAAGATCCTAATACCACCCAATGGCGACGTGGGCCCGTAAGCCACACAGCCATGTTAGTAAAACAATTTTCACTAACTAGACTCAACTTCGGCCAAGGAGTGGGGAAGGGGGATTCCTACAGGCAGTTGGCTCTGATACCAACTTGTGACGCCCCCGATTTGACCGTACACTAATCATGCACGCAAATGTGTACGATCAAGATCAGGGACTCACGGGAAGATATCACAACACAACTCTAAAACATAAATAAGTCATACAAGCATCATAATACAAGCCAGGGGCCTCGAGGGCTCGAATACAAGTGCTCGATCATAGACGAGTCAGCGGAAGCAACAATATCTGAGTACAGACATAAGTTAAACAAGTTTGCCTTAAGAAGGCTAGCACAAACGGGGATACAGATCGAAAGAGGCGCAGGCCTCCTGCCTGGGATCCTCCTATCTACTCCTGGTCGTCGTCAGCGGGCTGCACGTAGTAGTAGGCTCCTCCGGTGTAGTAGGAGTCGTCGTCGACGGTGGCGTCTGGCTCCAGGGCTCCAGCATCTGGTTGCGACAACCAGGTAGAAAGGGAAGGGGGAAAAGAGGGAGAAAAGCAACCGTGAGTACTCATCCAAAGTACTCGCAAGCAAGGAGCTACACTACATATGCATGGGTATATGTGTAAAGGGCCATATCGGTGGACTGAACTGCAGAATGCCAGAATAAGAGGGGGATAGCTAATCCTGTCAAAGACTACGCTTCTGGCAGCCTCCATCTTGCAGCATGTAGAAGAGAGTAGATTGAAGTCCTCCAAGTAGCATCGCATAGCATAATCCTACCCGGCGATCCCCTCCTCGTCGCCCTATTAGAGAGCGATCACCGGGTTATATCTGGCACTTGGAAGGGTGTGTTTTATTAAGTATCCGGTTCTAGTTGTCATAAGGTCAAGGTACAACTCCGGGTCGTCCTTTTACCGACGGACACGGCTATTCGAATAGATAAACTTCCCTGCAGGGGTGCACCACATAACCCAACACGCTCGATCCCATTTGGTTGGACACACTTTTCTGGGTCATGCCCGGCCTCGGAAGATCAACACGTCGCAGCCCCCCACCTAGGCACAACAGAGAGGTCAGCACGCCGGTCTAAATCCTATGGCGCAGGGGTCTGGGCCCATCGCCCATTGCACACCTGCACGTTGCGAACGCGGCCGAAAGCAGACCTAGCCTAGCAGGCATTCCAGTCCAATCCGGCGCGCGCCACTCAGTCACTGACGTCACGAAGGCTTCGGCTGATACCACGACGTCGAGTGCCCATAACTGTTCCCGCGTAGCTGGTTAGTGCGTATAGACCAAATGGCCAGACTCAGATCAAATACCAAGATCTCGTTAAGCGTGTTAAGTATCCGCGAACGCCGACCAGGGCCAGGCCCACCTCTCTCCTAGGTGGTCGCAACCTGCCCTGTCGCTCCGCCACAAAGTAACAGTCGGGGGCCGTCAGGAACCCAGGCCCACCTCTACCGGGATGGAGCCACCTGTCCTTTCAGCCCCCTCATCAGAATCACTTGCGGGTACTCAACGAGCCGACCCGACTTTAGTCACCACATGTGTCATGTATATAAAGTATATAGTATATACCCGTGATCACCTCCCTAGTGATCACGGCCCGATAGTATAGCATGGCATACGGACAAGAGTGTAGGGCAACTGATGGAACACTAGCATCCTATACTAAGCAGTAGGGTAGCAGGTAAGGGTAACAACTGTAGCAACAATGAGAGGCTATGCAACAGAATAGGATTAACCGAAAGCAGTAACATGCTACACTACTCTAATGCAAGCGGTATAGAGAAGAATAGGCGATATCTGGTGATCAAGGGGGGGCTTGTCTGGTTGCTCTGGCAAGAAGAAGGGGTCGTCGTCGATGTAGCCGATCACAGGGGTATCGGCAACGGTCTCGGAGCCTACCGGAAAGAAGTAACGGAGGGGGAACACAATAAATAACAGAGCAATCAAATGTAACACAGAGCAAGACGCGGCGATACGTTGTGCTAGGGGTGACCTAACGTAGGGATAGGTGATACCGGCGAAAGGGGAAACATCCGGGAAAATATTCCCGGTGTTTCGTGTTTTCGAACAGATGAACCGGAGGGGGAAAGTTGCGTGTTTGCTATGCTAGGGATGTGCGGCGGACGAACAGGCTGCGTATCCGGATTCGTCTCGTCGTTCTGAGCAACTTTCATGTACAAAGTATTTTCATCCGAGTTACGGATTATTTTCTATGGTTTATCAAAGTTTTATGTAGTTTTGAAATTTATTTTATTATTTAAATCGAACATTATCCAGAACAGTGTAAGGTGATGTCAGCATGACATCACCATGACGTCAGCAGGTCAAACCCAGCTGACCAGAGTCAAAGTTGGACTGTAGGTCCAGTGGGACCCACCTGTCATAAACTAACATCTTAATTAGGGTTTAATTAAGCAGGATTAATTAAGTTTAATTAGGATTAATTAATTGGTTTGGTTAATTAAACACAATTAATTATGTTAGTTAATTTAGTTAATTAATTAATTAATACTTGTATTTATTATTATTATTATTTTCTTTTTTATTGTTCCAGGGGCTGGGCCCCACATGTCATTGGGCCGGGGGGCCAAGTGGGTTCGGCGTTAGCGGGCGCCCGGGTGTGGTGCGCGTGCCCGAGGCCGTAGCCTGCCCGAGCGACGGGGGGGCGCGAGCAGAGGCGCGGGCGAGCGTGGGGAGCGGCAGCAGCGGCGGAGCGGGGCCGCGCGGGCGAGGCGTTGGAGAGCAGCAGCGGCGGCCAGCGCGAGAGGGACGGCCACGGCGGAGCACGGGCGGTAACGGGCGACGACGCGGGGAGCACGGGCTGGGGACCCCCAGGGCACGCACGGGGTGGCCGGTGCGTGGGCACGGACGCGGCTGAACGTGGCGACGGCGCGGGGCACGACGCGCGCGGAACCCTGGTGAGCCCGAGGCGCGGACGCGGGAGGGCTACGGTGGCGCGGTGAGCGTGCGTGCGCGGCGAAGAGAGGAGGGAGGGGAGGCGGAGGCTCACGGGGGCCGTAGGGTATGAGGCAGTGGGGCGCGGGGAGGAGGTCGGTGACGGCGAGCGACGAGCGGAGCAGGGGACGACGGGGCGAAGCTGTGTCGACGACGAGTTGGTGCCGGCGACGCCGAGCGGCGGGGCGGTCGGTGAGGTGAGGCGGCGGGGGCGTCAGCGAGCAGGGGCTCCAGGGAGGAGGCGAGGCGCCGGCGGCGGGGCGAACTGGACGACGTCGGGGGCGAGCAGCGTGCGCCCCCCGATCCAGAACGGGGAGGAGCGAGAGAGAGAGGGGATCAAGGAGAGTGGGTGGGGTTCGCGTTAGGATAGGGTTTGGCTGGGGTGAGGGGATAAGGTGTGGCCGGCTGGGCCTGGTGGGTTGGCCCAGTGGGGTTGATGGCCTGCTGGGCCGGAGCCCAGGGGATTCTTTTCCTTCTTCTTTGTTTTCTTTTTATTTATCCTTTTTGATTTATTATAGTTTCTATTTAGTTTAGATTTAATAAAATACAAAAGTGGCACCTAACTTAGTGTTACAAATTGTGCCTTTGCCATTATTAATTTAGCTCTTCAAAATAAAAGGGTTTGTAATAGTTTATTCTTTTTAAAAGCATTTAAGTAATTGTTTAGCCCCTGTTTTAATTAATTTCTTACATCTAAACATTTTATCAAAATGTGGTTTTTTCCATTACAATCAGCCATGATTTATTTTCTAAATTTTGAACATTTTAGTTTTCAGTTTTTAGTTTAGTTTTCTTTATTTGAAAACTTTTATTGTTTGCCTCTTTTTTAAATTTAAATTTGTATCGATTTTGAACCATCGCGAGATCGACAACAGTAACCGTGGTGACGTGGTATCATTAGCAGGAATTTCTGTAGCTTAACTATCCGGGGGTCACAAGAAATCTCCGAAATCACTAATTAAGAAGTACTCGTTGCAAAGAACACTCCATCTTACCAGGTCACGACAAGTGGCGCACATGCAGCGTGCCACTTGTCGCAACCCGGGAGTTTTCCCTTTTTTCGTAGATTCGTTTATTCAAAATGTTTTATCTCTTAAACCGTGCGTCCAAATCTCAAACCGTTTTCACCACTGGAATCCTCGCGTCGAGATCTTCAAAACTAGATCCCATGTTGATAGGTTTTGACGAACTTTTTTTTCACGAAAAAAACCGGATGAAAAAACCAAACCGGGAGCACGGTTTTTTCTTTTTCCGAAAGAGGCACGCCCGTGCCTCTCGCGAAATCACAACCGTGCCTCTCGTGGAAGCAAAACCGTGACTCTCGTGGAAAGAAAAAACAGAAAACACGTTTTTTCCCTTTCCGAAAGAGGCACGCCCGTGACTCTCGCGAAAGCACAACCGTGCCTCTGGCAAAAACAAAACCGTGACTCTCGCGAAAGAAAAAAAACAGAAAACACGTATTTTTTCCCTTTCCGAGAGGCACGGCCGTGACTCTCGCAAAAGCACAACCGTGCCTTTTGCGGAAGCAAAACCGTGACCCTCGCGAAAGAAAAAAAACAGAAAACGCGTTTTGTTTTTTACTTTCCGAGAGGCACGGCCGTGACTCTCACGAAAGCACAACTGTGCCTCTCGCGGAAGTAAAACCGTGACTCTCGCGGAAAAAAAAACAGAAAACGCGTTTTTTTTCGTTTTCGAGAAAGCACAACCGTGCCTCTCGTGAAAAAACCCGTGACTTTTCACTAAAAAAAAGTAAACGCGTTTTTTCGTGCAAAAAAAAAATTCAAATTTTTTTTTGGTCGAAACGCTAAGGAAGACCGGGGAAAACAAAACGTTGAAAAAACCCGGAAAAAAACGTTTAAAAAGCCGAAAACGCGTGCGGAAAAATAAAAAAATAAAATCTGGAAGGAGCGTCCAGAGCGCGACACGTGGCGAATGGCTGAGGCGCTCATCGTTGCGAGGCTCCTGAAGGAGCGCTCGTTAACTAGTTGCTTCCAGAAATCTCTCGACGAAGCTCAATTTTTTTTGACGAAACACGGAACAGAAATCTCATCGCGCGCACCTTCCGGACCTTGCGTTATATAGGAGTGCGACGCAAAGGGTCCAGACGACTGGGCCAGCCCACCAGACGCAATGAGAATTTTTATAACGCGCGGCATAAAAATCCCAAAAATGGAGTAGTTGGGGAACTTGAACTCGGGACATAGCGCTGTTGAACTTCCGCTGCTAGCCAATGGAACAAAGGACTGTTGGTGATTGTTACAATCGCAAGTATTTAATAACCCACTGCAGCGGCGAGACTCGGATACATTTCTGTTTATTTTTTTAAACTGCCAACAATTTTGAAATGTCAAATATTTTTAAAAATGAGAACTACATTTAATACTAGAATTTTTTTGAAAATTTACTTTTTTGGAATTCTAAATAATTTTTGGAAACATGAATAAATTTTGAAATACTCATATATTTTTTTGAGAAAAAAATCCTCAAATATTTTTTAGAGTGCAATTTAAAATTGCAAACATTTCTTAAAAACTAGACATTTCTTTTGAAAATAAAGAATTTTTAAAAAAACATGAAAATTTATTTTAGAAGGGATTTGTTTGATAACATGAAAAAAAGTCGAAAATTCTGAATTTGTTTTGTATTTTCGAACATTTATTGAATATTGTGAATAAAATTTGAAACTCTGAACATGTTTTTGAAAACTAGCATTTTTTAAATGATATTTTTTTTGGAAAATGCGAACAAAATTTATGAATGTCAGAACAATTTTGGAGAGCTTGAAAAAGTAATTTTTGAACATTTTCTGTATTTATGAAAAAGAAGTGGAAAAAAAATAAATGAAAAAAAGAGACTAAAAACAGCAATAATAAGAAACATAAAATAAGGAAATAATAAGAAGAAACAAAACTTTATTCGATGTAGCCGCTTGTCGCGTGTTCATCACGCCGTTCACACCGGGTCGACGTCAATTTTAGTGATCTCATTGTGCCACCATGCCCTTCCTCCTTATGGTCGACATTGTACATAGGAACATTATAATCATATTTTGATATAATTATTATTTTTATCTAAAAAGCAATCACTTCAAAATATATGTGCAATAAATATATTTTTCTCGAAATGATAGGATTCCTGCTTCATTAACAAGAAATGAGAGTTGCTCATTTAATTGGGAAAAACGGAGCGAAAATCTAATTGCCTGGCTAATTGTGAAGAACCGGGCAAAAACCAACACAACCGCACGGCACACTACTCCAAAGAGAGCCTCATCGACACAGATGTGGCATCGTTGTCACTCCTCCCTAGAGGCGTCCTCGCCATCCCTAACCCTGAGCCAACGACTTCGACTTCGCCGTAGGCGATCGTCGACCCAAACCACATTGTACAGGCCGTGTGGAGATGTATGAAGATTTGCGCCAGAACTCAGCTTCCTATGACCAGACATGACAACTCTGACTCTAACGGAGAATCACGAAGAAGAACTAGGCACAACTAGTGCCGTAGACGATCATTGAACGAACCAACTGTTCCTGTCATTGTATGCCATCGAGACTCCACCACCACAACTTTGACTTCACAGCAACAAACAAGCCGTTGGAGAAGAGCCGATTGCTCCTCAACCATAGCCAAGTCTCCGATATTGCTCCCCTCATCATCATTTCCACAGAAGCCTCGACGCGAACACTGCCATATTCCACTGACCCAGCTCGCCAATACCCAACTCCAAAGACGAAGCACCCATGGGAGGGGGAGGATACGAAACGAAAGCGCCACCATCATCTGATCAAACTAGATCAACGGTTCCCCCCGGAGCTACAATGATCAGCGCCGGAGCGGTGTGGCAACAATACAACGATGCCTCCTAGAAGATAAGCAACGACCACGGTCGCCGCCATCGTTGGTCGTGCCCACAACCAAAACAGGGCTTTCACCCAAGCTCCCAACATCACCTCATCCGCACATCATCTCACAACAACGCCCAGCTAGCACCATCACCGAGCCAAATTGCAATCGAAGAAGGTCATCGTCGGAACAGCCAGTCGCACCTTGCGGAGGCCGCAGACCAACAACAGCCGCTAGATCTACCAACCGCCGACCGAAAGTCCGGTCACTGGATGTAGCATGAACCAATCCTTACCGACGACCACGCGACCATGGACCAGAGATATGCCACCCGAGGCCACGAAGCACCTTCGTTTCCAGCCATGACCAGGCTCCCACGCGCGTGTGACGGAGAACGCAAAAGATCCAACACTCGCCTGTGTGCCTCTGCTCCATCACTACGAGCCGCTCCACCACACCACCCCCGGGCTACCGCGCAGCCCGAGCATCAGCCCCTCACCACGCTGTCGAGTGACCTCACGGTGGCAGAACCTCGCCGCAGAGCCGCTAGTGCTGGACCTCCCCGCAGACTCACCACGAGCACCATCGGGCCGCGCACACCCTTGTGAGGCCCATGCTATGCCTGATCAGATCAGGCAAAGCACCAGCCACCACCCCACACCGCCAGGGCCGCCCAGGCTGGCCGACTACCGCCCGCACACCAGATCTGGGCGCGAGGGCCCCGGATCCGCCTCTCTGCCAAAGGAGAGGAGCTTCATCCCGCGCGCACAGAACACGCAATGTCCATTCGCGGGCACCGCACGCCCGCTATATGAAAAAAGAAGCATGTCGCTGCCGCTGCCACACGGGCTTTCCCCGGCGTCGCACCATGGCGGTCGTGAGAGGGGAAGACGGCGGAAGAGCCGGCTGTCGATGGTGGCTAGGTTCACCGCCTATGTCGCTCGTGTGGAGCGACACGGGCCTAATGTGTGCTTCTTAATGGCATACATGCAAAAAATAATAACAGAGCAAACAAATTGTCATTTTTCTAAATGATAAAAATTATGTTTTCCTGAATTTCGTTTGGAGGAAATATTTTGGCCCTTGGCGCTCCTATTTTCTTTTGCCGCCAGAAAATATCTCCCTGTATGTATTTTCTCTCACCCACGCGGCCATCTCCCCTCTTATCTCCTTCTCCAACCTCCTAATCCATCTAATGGGATCCCTCCCTGGCCAGTGATGTGCATCGCCTCCACACAGGAGCGGCGACCGATTCGTTTGGTGGCGGACTTGAGGGAGACTCGATGGGCGGCGAGCGATTTGATGCGGCGGAGGTTGGGGGACAGAGACCGGCCGGCGGGTGCCTCAGGGCTTCTTCTTCCTCGTCCACCCCCCTCCAGATGTGGCGGCGCGCTTGAGGCGGCGGCGGCGGCGGCTCTAATCCCGCGGTTCGTTCTGGTGACCGTGATTTGGTGCGGGCGTGCCGTTCCGCTGCCCGGGCCGGCGAATCCTGACCTCTCCGCTCTGTTTCTGTCCTGCAGGTAGCCGTGGTCCCACTTCTCGGGCGGGATTTGCGGCGCTGAGGCGGCCGGCGCGACGCGAGCTTGGGGTTGTGCTTGTGCCCGCCGAGGGGCGTGGCTACCGGCCACTCAATCGGGCGCCAGAGGCGGCATAGGGAGGAGGGGATGCTGCGGCGCGCCGTGATCTTATCCCGGCTGCGTGGTTAGGTTTTGGGCGAGGATGGAGGGGACGAGGGCGGCGGAGTTGGCCGGCGGCGGGGCCGGGGATGTGCAGATTAAGGTCGGAGGAAGCATCTGCTACGAGGAACATCTTCGTCTTCAACCTACAGGTGAGCAAGCACGGGCGTGCATCCGTGCCGCCTTGGGTAGCCACCCCAGATTCGTCGTGCCCCTGCACATTGTGATCTGATCGCTCAAGCTGGTACGGAAAATCCTCGAATTCTTCTAGTGTCTCAAACTTATGTAGTAAATTGATTTCCTGCTTAATCGCTGTCAATTTTTGTTGTTCGACTCTGCAAACTGCAGGTTCCCTGCTCCGTGGTAGGAGTAGAGTAGATATTCACATCAATAAAAAAATCTTCTGAACGTTGGGCGTACATACAGTTCGCTCGGTTTGATTGCTTCTCGGTTGGGTTGCGTGTTGTTTACAGATCCTGGGGAGAGGTGAAAAACTACCAGCATGTACAATGCTCGTCATGTTTGGGGTACAACCTGTTGCGTGGCAATGACGGCTTTGCAGGGCGGCGGTGTTGACGCCGGAGACCACCTTTGGCTCGGCTCCTTGTCGCCGTTTTGCCATCCGCCCTTGCGCACGTCCCTCCTGGCAAAACTCTAGTCATTGCGCGGGGATTGGTTGCCATCGACGTTGTTGCCTTGGAGCTACCAGCGCGTGATTTGACCTCTGACGTTTCATGCCTGAGTGCTATTTATTGGACTCACTCCACTTGATCCCAAGTGATGCGATCATACAGGACAAACAATTTCCTTTGAAGGTCTGTCTAGCCTCCTCCCTTGTCTGTTCGTAGTTGCTGCTTTCTGGCAAGCAGTACAAATTGGTCTACCACAGCCCACAGCCGCCCCCTGCATTGTGAAACAAATGGAATTAAGATTCGAAGTTAGTAGAAAATTGATAACATTTTGAGAATTGTCACATCACACAACCAAGTAAAATCCGATAGACAGATGACACGAAAATGGCGCATCCATGTTTTGATTGCATCCGTGTATTCAACAATCACATAGCATGTTCTGTTTCACCCAGGAAATAAAAAAAATAAAAGATCACATAACATATTTTACTTAAATTTATTTCATCACCTTAGTGAATTAGAGAATAGAAGAATAATGTATCTTTTGTTATGAACATGAATAGTACATCTAGTTCAGCAAAGAAAAGAAAAGATAGGGAGAAAATATATGATTGTTTGAAACCAACTATTTCAGTGATAATATGAAAATATGGTAATTGTTTGCTTAATGAAATGTTCACTTTATATGTGCAGAAGTAGAACAGAGTTATATAGGTGTTACTCTGGTGATTTGGCTCTGCTTCTCCTGTTTCGAAAGAGGATTTTCTTCTTTCTGCTATCTGGCAGTCCTTATCTGATAATGGCTATCATTTGCGATTGATGATATTATCTCTTAGTTTAATTCTGCCTATAGCGAATAATTTGATTTCATTCACTGTCCATTATTTAGCTACTTCAGTGGCCTATATACTAGCCTTGCTATCTCTAGGAGAAACATAAATGTCTAACGATGTTGCCATTCCTGGGACTGAAAAATGGTCATGTTTTTCACGCCCAACAGGTGTTACCTTTTGATAAAGCATGCACATTATTTACAATCTCTTTGTCCATTTCAGGGGAGAGCATTTCAAAGGAAGCACGGACTGGAGGTGTAAGGTTAGATGGCAAGCTATTTTGCTCATGCAGTTTGATGATAAAATTCATGAAGTCCACTTCCCTGTTTATTTGTCTCATGATTAATGGTTATTTTTTTAACTTCCAAATGTCGGCTAGCAAGTGATATACTATGATTAAACATGTCATAATCCATTGATTTATGGTCACGGTTACATTTGATAATTTATAATCACATAAATGAACTTAAATTGTTTCGGGCCTGGCATGTTAGCATTGCTTTACATTATAGTACAATGAATATATGATGGAAACAACATCGCAAGATCACTCAGCACTATAGGCCAGCACAGAAAACACACATACACTTCTAGTTTACATGACGAGTACTTCATTTGTTTGCATCATCCATGCATGTTTAGCTTTCAAAATAAATTATTATGTTGTAACAAAACCTTAATCTAAGCTGATCAAAAGTATGTGTAGAATAGGGCTGCTTAGTGCATTCCTAGTACATGATATCAGAACTCTTGGAAATTATCATTCTTGAGCTGATTATATCTCTCCATTCATACCTCTTACTATTTAATTGCATAATGCTCATACTGAAAATAACAGTGCAGTCAGGCTAGGTGGTTTTCACCAAGTCAATAAGCGGGTACATGCTAGGTATCCAAACGGTTGTATAATTGTAGTTGGTCTAATTCTCTATGAAATTGTCCTTCTTTGCGTAAAGTGAAATCTTCCCAGTTTTATTAATAGCAAATGTTCCATTTCTTGCAAAAGTGGGATAAAACTGAAGTCTTGTTCTTTTCGATCAATTCGAGAAACAAAAACAAACCCTTGGCCAATGGAATTTTAGGGAGTAAAGATAGAACATATGTGGTTGAAGGAAACATGCTTGGAGAACAATATGTTGCACTCTCTGTCCGTGGCTCAATCTAGGAGATGAGAACTGGTTAGACCATATGAAAAACTCCAAACAGCAGGAGATGCTGGTTATGTTATTGCTTGGCCTTCCTCACATGTAAGTATGTTTCCATACAACCATCAAGTATGCTCCAATATCCACATTTAAGATATTTTAGTTATCAAAATCTTTGTGGCTGTTTTTAGGTAAGAAAAAAACTAAGCCAACCACTCCAACGAAGCATTTGTATGATACACTTATAATTTATCAAAGAACATCTTATCGTGCACTTGTCTAAAAACATTGTTCATTTGCTTTTCCAGGGCGGTTCAGGATTTGGAAAGAGAGTGCATTAAGGGAGCCAGGAGTAATTGGGTAGTTCAGGATTTGAAAAGGGAGCCAGGATTAGTCTGTGAATGAACAAGTATTGTTCCTTATGTTTATATTTTAGCTTAATTGAGAAACATAGTTCTAGACTATAGGATATTTCTTATTTATTTGTATGTTCTGTATGAATGTCTGTTATTATTCAGTTGTGAACTTTGGTGTAAGTATCTACTCAGCTTGCCAATTTTGATAATGCGATGTTTGCAAATGCAATCTACGACCTGGAATGGTGCCTTCATATAATGATATTATTGAATTAATTTGCATGTGCGGCCATGTCATGATCAAATGGTCGAATTTGAAATGATGAAATACAAATTCGAAATAAATCAAACCATATTTAAAGTAAAATATTTCATTTGTACGGAGTTGCTTATGTACATTTAAAGATAATATAATGTCTCTACATGACGTGTATAAAGTACTGGGCCCATGATGAACGTATTTACACAAGCGCCTCACCTGGTCTTGAGATGCAAATGAAACGTGTCTATGTGAGCAGAGACGTGATATGAGCATGTCTAACATAATGTCTACTTGTGTAGACACGATATTGAACGTTCATATATAGCATCACATGTCATGCAAAGACGCTTAGCAAGTGTGTCTACCTGATTTGAGACGGTCCGTGGGAAGACGCTTCAAAGACGCTTTACTAAAACGACTCTATAGTTGCCTAGAGGTGAAATAACACGTCCCTAGGTATGAAATTTGACGTCTCTACTGGCAGTTTTTGTTGTAGTTCACATCGCCATGTGACCAACACTCCAAGGGTTTACTAGAGTCAGTAATCTTAGTTCACATCGCCATGTGATTAACACCCAAAGAGTACTAAGGTGTGATCATGTTTTGCTTGTGAGAGAAGTTTAGTCAACGGGTCTGCCATATTCAAATCCGTATGTATTTTGCAAATTTCTATATCAACAATGCTCTGCACAGAGCTAGTCTAGCTAATTGCTCCCACTTTCAATATGTATCCAGATTGAGACTTAGAGTCATCTGGATCAGTGTCAAAACTTGCATCGACGCAACCCTTTACGACGAACCTTTTGTCACCTCCATAATCGAGAAACATATCCTTATTCCACTAAGGATAATTTTTTACCGCTGTCCAGTGATCTACTCCTAGATCACTATTGTACTCCCTTGCCAAACTCAATGTAGAGTATACAATAGATCTGATACACAACATGGCATACTTTATAGAACCTATGGTTGAGGCACAGGGAATAACTTTCATTCTCTTTCTATCTTCTGCCGTGGTCGGGCTTTGAGTCTTACTCAATTTCACATCTTGTAACACATGCAAGAACACTTTCTTTGACTGTTCCATTTTGAACTACTTCAAAATCTTGTCAAGGTATGTACTCATTGAAAAAACTTATCAAGCGTCTTGATCTATCACTATAGATCTTGATCCTCAATATGTAAGCAGCTTCACCGAGGTCTTTCTTTGAAAAACTCCTTTCAAAAACTCCTTTATGCTTTCCAGAAAATTCTATATTATTTCTAATCAAGAATATGTCATTCACATATATTTATCAGAAATGTTGTAGTGCTCCCACTCACTATCTTGTAAATACAGGCTTCACCGCAAGTCTGTATAAAACTATATGCTTTGATCAACTCATCAAAGCATATATTCCAACTCCGAGATGCTTGCACCAGTCCATAGATGGATCGCTGGAGCTTGCACATTTTGTTAGCACATTTAGGATCGACAAAACCTTCTGGTTGCATCATATATAACTCTTCTTTAAGAAATCCATTAAGGAATGTAGTTTTGACATCCATTTGCTAGATTTCATAAAATGTGACAATTTGCTAACACGATTCGGACAGACTTAAGCATCGCTACGAGTGAGAAAATCTCATCGTAGTCAACACCTTGAACTTTGTCAAAAACTTTTTCGACAAGTCTAGCTTTGTAGATGGTAACACTACTATCAGCGTCCGTCTTCCTCTTGAAGATCCATTTATTTTCTATGGCTTGCTGATCATTGGGCAATTCAACCAAAGTCCACACTTTGTTCTCATACATGGATCCCATCTCAGATTTCATGGCCTCAAGCCATTTCACGGAATCTGGGCTCATCATTGCTTCCTCATAGTTCGTAGGTTCGTCATGGTCAAGTAACATGACCTCCAGAACAGGATTACCATACCACTCTGGTGCGGATCTCACTCTGGTTGACCTACGAGGTTCGGTAGTAACTTGATCTGAAGTTACATGATCATCATCATTAGCTTCCTCACTAATTGGTGTAGGAGTCACAAGAACAGATTTCTGTGATGAACTACTTTCCAATAAGGGAGCAGGTACAATTACCTCATCAAGTTCTACTTTCCTCCCACTCACTTCTTTCGAGAGAAAATCCTTCTCTAGAAAGGATCCATTCTTAGCAACGAATGTCTTGCCTTCGGATCTGTGATAGAAGGTGTACCCAACTGTCTCCTTTGGGTATCCTATGAAGACACATTTCTCCGATTTGGGTTTGAGCTTATCAGGATGAAACTTTTTCACATAAGCATCGCAACCCCGAACTTTAAGAAACGACAACTTTGGTTTCTTGCCAAACCACAGTTCATATGGTGTCGTCTCAATGGATTTAGATGGTGCCTATTTAACGTGAATGCGGCTGTCTCTAATGCATAACCCCAAAACGATAGTGGTAAATCGGTAAGAGACATCATAGATTGCACCATATCTATAAAGTACGGTTATGATGTTCGGACACACCATTACGCTGTGGTGTTCCAGGTGGCGTGAGTTGCAAAACTATTCCGCATTGTTTCAAATGAAAACCAAACTCGTAACTCAAATATTCTCCTCCACGGTCAGATCGTAGAAACTTTATTTTCTTGTTACGATGATTTTCCACTTCACTCTGAAATTATATGAACTTTTCAAATGTTTCAGACTTATGTTTCATCAAGTAGATATACCCATATCTTCTCAAATCATCTGTGAAGGTCAGAAAATAACGATACCCTCCGCGAGCCTCAACACTCATCGGATCGCATACATCAGTATGTATTATTTTCAATAAGTCAGTTGCTCGCTCCATTGTTTCGGAAAACGGAGTCTTAGTCACCTTGCCCATATGGCATGGTTCGCAAGCATCAAGTGATTCCAAAATCCCATCAGCATGGAGTTTCTTCATGCGCTTTACACCAATATGACCTAAACGGCAGTGCCACAAATAAGTTGCACTATCATTATTAACTTTGCATCTTTTGGCTTCAATATTATGAATATGTGTATCACTACGATCGAGATCCAACAAACCATTTTCATTGGGTGTATGACCATAGTAGGTTTTATTCATGTAAACAGAACAACAATTATTTTCTAACTTAAATGAATAACCATATTGCAATAAACATGATTAAATCATATTCATGCTCAACGCAAACACCAAATAACACTAATTTAGGTTCAACACTAATCCCGAAAGTATAGGGAGTGTGCGATGATGATCATATCAATCTTGGAACTACTTCCAACACACATCGTCACCTTGCCCTTAACTAGTTTCTGTTCATTCTACAACTCCTGTTTCGAGTTACTACTCTTAGCAACTGAACCAGTATCAAATGCTGAGGGGTTGCTATGAACACTAGTAAAGTACACATCAATAACATGTATATCCAATATACCTTTGTTCACTTTGCCATCCTTATTATCCGCCAAGTGAAAGCACAAGTGCTCCCTGGGTGATTTTGGTAATTAATGTCAACATATCTCTTGTTGGACTGATGCTTCTACCTAGTATGTTTCTGATAAGTTCAAAAGTGGAGTGGCATGGACTAGAGGATGTGGAACCCCTTCAAGACGCTGAGGACAAAGGATTGGCTCAAGCTCAAAGCTCAGGACTCTACATTTTCTATTTTAGTGGTCCAAGATCACATTGAGTCCATAGGAAAGCCAATACTATTAAGAGGGGATGAGGTGTTGCTTAATGGCTTGCTTGCTCAAAGTGCTTAGTGATATGCTCCAAAGCCCTTCAACCACTTTCTCACATCCACATATGTCCCAAACCAATAGTCAAACTCGGCCCCACCGAATCTTTCTATCCGGCGCCACCGAGTTCAGTTGACATAGCCACTGCCAGAAACCCTAATCAGTTCGGTCTCACCGATAGGATCTCGGTCTCACCGAGATGGGCTTGCAAACTCTCTGTTGCCTATTGCAATAATTTCGGTCCAACCGAGATATGCATATCGGTCCCGCCGAGTTTTCTTGGCCAACTCTCTGTTTCGCTTATTACCCAAATCGGCCCCATCGAGTTTGTGTAATCGGTCGAACCGAGTTTAGGATTTACCCTAACCCTAACACATCGGTCCTACCGAGTTGATCATATCGGTCCCACCGAAATGCCTAACAGTCACATTATGAACTAGATCGGTCTGACCGAGTTTCACAATTCAGTCCCACCGAGTTTGGTAAATTGTGTGTAACGGTTAGATTTTGTGTGGAGGCTATATATACCCCTCCACCCACTCTTCATTCGTGGAGAGAGCCATCAGAACATGCCTACACTTCCAACATACATTTTCTGAGAGAGAACCACCTACACTTGTGTTGAGGTCAAGATATTCCATTCCAACCACATAAATCTTGATCTCTAGCTTTCCCCAAGTTGCTTTCCACTCAAATCATCTTTCCACGAAATCCAATCCTATGAGAGAGAGTTGAGTGTTGGGGAGACTATCATTTGAAGCACAAGAGCAATGAGTTCATCATCAACACACCATTTGTTACCTCTTGGAGAGTGGTGTCTCCTAGATTGGCTAGGTGTCACTTGGGAGCCTCCGTCAAGATTGTGGAGTTGAACCAAGGAGTTTGTAAGGGCAAGGAGATCACCTACTTCGTGAAGATCTACCCGAGTGAAGCAAGTCCTTCGTGGGCGACATCCATGGTGGGATAAACAAGGTTGCTTCTTCGTGGACCCTTCGTGGGTGGTGTCGGTGTCAAAACCGGCGGATCTCGGGTAGGGGGTCCCAAACTGTGCGTCTAAGGTCGATGGTTGCAGGAGACGGGGGACAATCTTGGGTAGGGGGTCCCGAACTGTGCGTCTAAGGTCGATGGTTGCAGGAGACGGGGGACACGATGTTTACCCAGGTTTGGGCCCTCTCGATGGAGGTAATACCCTACTTCCTGCTTGATTGATCTTGATGAATATGAGTATTACAAGAGTTGATCTACCACGAGATCGTAATGGCTAAACCCTAGAAGTCTAGCCTGTATGACTATGGTAATGAATATATGCTATCCGGACTACGCCCTCCGGTTTATATAGACACCGAAGGGATCTAGGGTTACATAGAGTCGGTTACATAAGAAGGAATCTTCATAATTGATTGCCAAGCTTGCCTTCCACGCCAAGGAGATCCCAATCCGGACACGGGTAGAGTCTTCGGCCTTCAGGTCTTCACAGCCCACCATTCCGGCCCATGGATAACAGGCCGAACGCCCGAGGATCCCTTAGTCCAGGACTCCCTCAGTAGCCCCCGAACTAGTCTTCAATAACGAAGTGTTCGGCACACAAATTGTTTTCGGCATTGCAAGGCGGGTTCCTCCTCCGATGACCTCCAAGTAATGTATTTGGCTGTTGATCAATGTCGCTCCCCTCGGCTTCTGCGCGTCAAATAACTTCGTCTTCCATGTGTCGAGCGAATGCGGAAGGTCAGGGTATTTTTGCAAATAGCACCCCGTCCAGGCAGAAGAGCGCCTATTTAAAGAGATTGGATCCTAGATCCATTTGGTACCCCGCAGAGAAAAATCCCCGGAGACTGCTAGGAGAAACCATTCCAACATGGCTAGCGTTCCCAGCTCCTCCTCCCGTTCCGGCCCAGAGAAAGGCGAGTGGGAGAGGTGTTCTGTGTCTCACAGTCAATTAACGAAGCTGCAAACGCAGGGGTTTCTTCCCCCTTCAGATCTGGTCCCTGTTCGAGCGGGGCTGACCTCCTTTAATGGTGAGACTCAGGCAGAGGACTTACCCAATCCATCCGGGGGGGGGGGGGGGGAGAGTTTGTTTCTCCCCTATCTACTAAGAGGTATCGGATTTCCAATCCATCCGTTCCTCCCAGGGTTGCTGGAATACTATGGCCTCCAGCTGCACAACTTCACCCCTGCCTCCATTCTGCACATTGCGGGTTATGTCGCTTTATGCGAATTATTCCTGGGCGTTGAGGCCCACTTTGAGCTGTGGAGGAAGTTGTTCTGTCTTGTCCCGCGCAACCATGATGGGTTAATATTTGAAGTGGGCAGAGCCGAAGTATGGCGCATCGCCGATACCGGGTATCTGTCCGGCACACCAAGGAAGGCATCTGAAGAATGGCCTTCCGAATGGTTCTATATTGAGGACGTCGCGCTTCCCGACCCAGTTCGAAAGGGTCTCCCAGAATTTGCAAGTGTTCCGTTGAGGAAACGCCACAGCTGGCATCCCCAAAGTCTTGAAGAAGAGGATAGTGCGGAGGTTCGTCAGCTCCTGGGCAAGATAAGGATGCTTGGCCAGTCCGGCTTTACAATAGTAGAGGTAATGGCGACCTCCATAATGCGAGGGGTTCAACCACTTCAATACAGAGGGCTCCCAATGTGGCACTATAATGGGGAGGATAATGCCTCCCGTTATGGTCGGAAAGGTCCGGACACCCCTGCCGCTCTAGCCAAGATACTGGCTGAGCTGTTTAAAGGGAAGGAAGAAGAATTTCTCCACATCAATCGCAGAGAGGGGTACTCCATGTACAACCCTGCCAGCTGGGTAAGTCCCAAACCCTTCGCTTTTATTCACTCCGCTCTCTTGGCCATCTTTAACGAATCCCCAATCCGTCTTATTTTGAAACAACACTGGCGGAAGGTAACCGAGGGGCTTAATAGCCCTGCCCCACAGCCGGAGAGCCACAACCGGGATCTTGATCCTGGGTTCGAAGAGGACCCGGATATATTCGTGGTACTCGCGGAAGGGGTGTTTTACCAGGCGAGCTATGACGGCACAGAAGTGGCCATCATCGCAGATTATCCTG
The DNA here is from genome assembly GCF_002575655.3 of Aegilops tauschii subsp. strangulata. Taxonomy (NCBI): domain Eukaryota; kingdom Viridiplantae; phylum Streptophyta; class Magnoliopsida; order Poales; family Poaceae; genus Aegilops; species Aegilops tauschii. The sequence continues at coordinate 277,180,351 of NC_053038.3, read as the reverse complement.
GTCTTCTTCCAGCTTCCCATGTAAGTAATCAGGAGAAACCCTCCCCGAAAGAGTTTCCTCGCTTTGCCTCACCCACTTCACTATCTCATGCCTCAAAGAGGAGGCGTTCGGCACGTCATGCTACACCGGGGATGACTCCAAGAAGAGCGGCTCCCGCGCCGAGCAAGGCCTCAAAAAGAAAGGTTGGCGAAGACAAGGCCGGCTCTTCTTCAAAGAGGTATGGATTTGAAGGTATGCTTTGGCAGTCGTACCCAACCGTGATTGTTATGTTGGTCCTGTATCAGGAAGAAGGTTTGCCGGACTATGTCCGGGGTTCGGCCGGTCGCATTCCCAACAACCGGGATTTAGATCCCACCGGAGAGGTGGGGGCCGCTATGGGGACAACGCCGGACTGTCCTTCGGCCGAGGGTTCGGAAGACATGTCCGTTACCAACTCGGAAGTAGAGAGCGCCATGAATCATCGGCCCTGCAGGGCTGTCCTACGGGACCCCAAGTTCTCGAAAGAGGCATTTAATGCCTTCAGCTCGGCTAACGCATGCATCCGAGCTGCTCGAGATGGGCTTAGAAAAGCCACAAAGCAACATTTGACAGATGTGTAGGTAAGTTTTTTCTTCGTCCGAAAAGGATAACCATATGCCCGTAGCCCCCGAGACTGAAAGCAGTTGGTACAACTGATTTAAGGATCGTTGTATAACCAGGTCCTTACCGAGAAGAATGCCCTGCTAGCCCAAGAGCTGGAGCAGTGTCGGGCGCAGCTGAATGCTGCTACCACCAGAATGGAAAACTTCAAGAAGGCGTCTTCTGGTAACATTCCCCTCAATCGAGGAACAATAATTGTATACCAACTGTACTAATATTGTTGCTGATTGCATAATAGGATCGCCCGATCAACTTGAAGAGAAGTTGAAGATCACCCAAGAAGGGGAAAAGGAGGCAAAAAGGCTACACGCCACAGGCAAGCGTGTGTTGACCCGAGTCAAGGACGAGAAAAACAAGCTACAGGATTCCAACACCGCATTGGCGAAGAATTGAAAGATGTGCGAGCCCAGCTAGCCGACTCCGTGAAGGAGAACAGGACGTTGCGGGGCGGTATATTCAGTATGTGTTTGAACTATTTTCAAAGTAGTTCGGACATAAATGGAACTGATATAATTATGATTGCAGGTATATTGACGGGCCGTCCCGACGAGGAGGTGTCCGGATCATCAAGTGATCTGCTGCAAATGCTGTCGCAAGTGCACGAGCAGGCTCGGCTGGCAATGCGGAGTGTTGCCAAGGCCCTATGGCCATCTGCCTCCCCTCCAGGAAGTATGGAGGAGCTTGTAGAGCTGTTCAAGGGAGCGCGGTGGCGTATCCGACTATGGAAGATATCGTCCTGCTGAGAAGGAGCGCGAGAGGCCTGGGCCATGGTGAAAATGCGATATACCAAGCTGGATCCTAATCACATGGCCCGGGTCGGACCGCTAGGGTCGAATGGGGAAGAAATTCCCGTTAGTTTAGTATATGACCAAGTAGAGGTGGCCGCCAAATATTCCGCACAGGATTGTAAGTTAGACCGCCTATTGGATGGTATAGAGGAGGAAGTGTTTGAGTCCAAGTGACTATGTACTTTCCTTACCATGTGTAATTCTAGCTGAATTGTATAGCAATTTTCATGGCAGACCTTTTCGCTTCAACCTCCGGAACCGAGGGTGCAGAGTGTTTCCGAATACCCTCGCGACCGAATAGACCGGGGTATGCCTGGAAAACTAGGCGTAGGGGTCATAGTTGCTTGAACAGACAAGTTGTATCCTGCTAGTTATGTTATATTACATTGAGATCGTAAGAAACATCTTCCAGAGAGAATAGTTCCGTTAAGGGTTCCTTTCCCTGGGTGTGCATGTATTAATGTACATGTCCGAATTGTGATGGAAAAATCACAGTGTATGTAACTTCTGGGGGTTCGCAATGGAGTAAATATAAAAACGTCTTTAATTCACCGACCGAATATTCCCTTAAGAACGCTAGCTTTCGGCTTCACCCAGTCTGAGGTACACATCCGGATGACCCGGCAGTAAAAATCGCAGAGGTGCTCCCTTTATGCCCTAGCCGAACTAACGGGAACGTAGGGCATAAGCATAGGAGCCAGGCAACCCAGCTTGGCCAAAACTTAAGTCCTATCGATGCATATAATGGATAAGAAAAGGTACATATGGAAAAACTCATATGTGAAGAGCTTGATGCTCGAGGAATAATAGTAAAAAGCTTCTGTCCAAGAAGCCCCCAGGTATAATGGACATACATATTTAAAGATGTATGTGTCAGGGGTGTGCGGTCTAGCCGTACCAAAGCTTTAAAGCGAGAAAGAAAAAGGTAATCGGAAAAGAGAGAAAAATAATGGAAACTACAGGGGAGAAGGAGACGAACAAGGAGTTCAGCGCTAGGCATAGAATCTTCGGAGTCTGGCCGCGTTCTAGGGGTTCGGCTCAAGGCGATTGTCTGATGCATCACGAAGACGGTACGCTCCTTCGGTGAGAACTTCGTCAATTATGAAGGGACCCTCCCATTTGGGCTTGAGTTTGTCCTTTTTCTTCTCCGGCATGCGTAGAACGAGTTCGCCAACATTGTAAGTCTTGGCCCGTACTTCTCTGCTTTGATACCTTCGAGCCTGCTGTTGGTAAAATGCTGAACTGGCTTTTGCGACATCGCACTCCTCCTCCAGGGCATCTAGGCTGTCCTGCCGATCAAGCTCGGCTTCTCTCTCTTCGTACATACGCACTCGAGGTGAGTCGTGAATAATACCGCAGGGCAACACGGCCTCTGTGCCATACACCATGAAGAAAGGTGTGTATCCGGTAGTACGGTTGGGCGTGGTCCGCATCCCCCAGAGTACGGAGTCGAGCTCCTCAACCCAGTGCTTGTCTGATTTTTTCAAAGACCGCACTAGTATGGGCTTGATGCCGCTCATAATAAGACCATTGGCTCATTCGACTTGACTGTTGGTTTGTGGGTGGTAGACGGAGGCGTAATCGAGTTTAATGCCCAGATTAGTACACTAGGTTTTTACCTCGTCGGCTGTGAAATTAGAGCTGTTGTCGGTGATGATGCTGTGTGGGACACCATAACGGTGCACAACACCGGATATGAAGTCTATCACCGGGCCAGACTCAGCCGTTTTGACCGGTTTAGCCTCTATCCACTTAGTGAATTTGTCCACCATAACCAGCAGATATTTTTTCTTATGGCTTCCCCCTTTAAGGGGTCCAACCATATCCAGTCCCCAGACCGCGAAAGGCCAAGTGATGGGGATAGTCTGTAAGGCAGTTGGGGGCATGTGGCTTTGGTTGGCGAAGAGTTGGCATCCGACACAGCGTTGGACAAGGTCCTGCACGTCTGCTCGGGCTGTCGGCCAATAAAACCCTGTGCGGAAGGCCTTGCTAACAAGCGCCCGGGCTGCGGTGTGGTGTCCACCTAGACCAGCATGAATTTCCGCTAAAAGCTGCCGTCCCTCTTCCTCGGAGATACATCTTTGAAGTACTCCGGTAGTACTTTTCTTGTAGAGCTCTCCGTCGTGAACCTTGTAGGCCTTCGAACGCCGGACAATGCGGCGAGCCTCATTCTGGTCTTCGGGAAGCTCCTTCCTATTAATGTAGGCCAAGAAGGGTTCGGTCCATGGGGAAATGACTGCCATAATGAGATGGGCCGACGGTGTAATTTCGATGGCTGAGCCCCCAATGATGTCGGTATGTTCAGAATCTGGGGTTGTGTTCGGACCTGGACTGTTGTTGTCGCCCTCCACTTGCCACACCACGGATGGCTTGAAAAGCCTTTCCAGGAAGATGTTAGGTGGGACGGGGTCGTGCTTAGTGCCAATGGGGGCAATGACGTTGTAGCGACCCGACCCGAATGGATCAAGTCTCTGTGCTTAAGTGTCATCCCTGGATCGGTATGCTGACACACACAGTACTCGAGGATTTATAACAGAGGTAAATCACATGTATAAAGTAACGTAAATACCATTACCTCAATCCAAATAGCGGAAGTAACAAGGTTGTGGATTCCCATCAACACCAACGGCAAAGTTGAGTGTAGAAATCGTAACCCTAACGTATCACTTACTCGTCGTAAGATATCCTGCAACATGAAACGTTGCAGCCCGAAAACGGGTCAGTACATTGAATGTACTGGCAAATTCACACCATAGAGAAATGATGAACAAAGGCTATCACTACATGCATATATGGCTGGTGGAAAAGCTCTATGGTTATAATGTTTTTGCGAAAAGCCAATTTTTCCCTACTTCAAAGGAATAAATTTTATTTAACTATCATGGTGGTTGTGAAACATTGAGATGGTTGACAGCATCTCAATCCCAATTAAGTATCATCATTAACCCAACAATATTAATTAAAGTAACATGATGAGATCAACGGGATAATCCAAGAACTAGATACTCAAGATGTCCATAACCGGGGACACGGCTAATCATGATTAGTTTGTACACTCTGCAGAGGTTTGCGCACTTTTCCCCACAAGACTCGATCGCCTCCGCTTGATTCTCGCACTGCATGATGTTTGAGAAACGGATGACCGAGACACAGCCTTTCAGAAACAATCACTCTCTACTCTGGATGGACCGGTACACCTACTTTCCCCTACATCTGCTAGTCCACCTCTTCAAGAGATCCTGTAACCTACTCAACTATGCTAGAGCCCATAATAGCTTGTGGCTGCACACGGAAGTTTCTAGCATGAATAATCTTATGATCCCTTTGAGCCTGGGTGGCGGACCTTATACATACAGGCAACACTGGGTTCTCCAGGTGCCTCAATCCACCCAGATGTGAGTTTTTAGTTGCCACCTTAAGTTGAACCATTATTAACAATCTCACATCTGTCATGCATATCTCTCAAACCCAATCCACGTCTACGAGCATAGCATGGCAATAATAATAGCAACGTAGAAGTAACTCCCAAGGGTTTGATAAAAGAACAGGTAATAGGTACTACCTCAACTACTTCCCAGTTCCATAATTTAATTAGATCCTAATCATGCAATGTTTGAGGAATAGATCTAATGCAATAAAACTAGGTATGAAAGGGATATGATCAAAGTGTGAACTTGCCTGCAATGATGATGAAGATGATTCGCACTCAAAACTCTTGATAGATCTACTCGTCACACTCCGGTCAATCTATCGAGAGCAAGCAATAGTAACCACACATAAGCAATCACTCAAAAGATCACAAAGAACGAAGAAGACGATTCGGGAAACATCAAAACCAAACAAATAACTCTTGCAACATAAAACAATTTCTAACAGTACCAAAATTATATGAATTTGGCCTTATCAGAAAGTTTAGGTCAAGAGCTTCGATTTGCAAAAAGAATCAACTCAAACGGAGTTACGGAACTTAAGTTATGAACAAAAGAAGTTTGAATACAAATCTGTTTGAATTCATATTTTAAAACTTTCAAAAACATGTTTAAGTTGTTTTACTGGATAGAGGAGATCATAACGAAGACGTGGGCGTTGGTTTCGTTGGATTTGGACAAACGAGTAAAAAGATGTGGTCGTTTGAACATCAGGGACTAATCTGTAAATAAAATATCTACAACTAGGTCCCTGGCGTAAATAAACAGAAAACGAAAAGACTAAATAACGAACGCTCGTTAACTAGGATCTAAACAGTGGACGTTCGCAGTTTAGTAAAACCTAAAAAAAAACAGATCTTGGTTTTCTTAATAAAACCAAAACGAATAAAAAAAAACCCGGAGCGGTTCACGGTTTATACCGGTGGGGTTTTCATCGAAACCCGGCGGTTTTCGGCGGCGGACCGGGTCGGCGGTGGCGGGGCTCGCCGGCGTCGGAGAAAGGCGGCGGCAGCTCGGGCTCGTCCGGAGCGGCGGCTCTGGTAGCCCGCGGCGAGGGTGGAGTGGACGGGGAGGGGCGGCGCGTCGCGGCGAGGAGGATGGCGGCGTCGGCGGCGGTCAACGGCGACGAGGGCGGCGGCTACGGCGTGCGGCGGCGGTGAGATGCGGGAGAGGTGGCGGCGGGGCAGAGAGAGAGAGAGGGGGGGCCCGGGGCGGCGCTATTTAAGGGGGGGGGAGAGGAGGAGGCGTGGGGAAGGGGGAAGAGGAGAGGCGGCGGAGGGAGTCCGGCCGGCCTACGGCGGCGGCGATGCCGTGCGGGTGCGGGAGACCGAGCGGGAGGTCGGGGACGCGCGGGCGTCGGGCTGGGCCGTGGCCTGGCTGGGTGCTGGGCCGGCCCAGTTCGGCGGAGGGGTTTTTTTTAAAAACAAAACATTTCTCAGACAAAGAAAAATAATAAAAATGAAATAAATAAAATATTATATAGGCATATAATATATCAAAATTTTCAGAAAAAGATTTCCTACAACGTGAACATTTTTGTAAAATCAAATAAAATCCACACAAATTTTAATAAATCAAACAGTGCTGCTGCCTTATTAAAATCCAATAAAAATCATTTTAAAAATACCAAAATGATTTCAAATTTATTTTTCTCCAATTTTCTGATGTAGGGAATCATGTTACCCTATTTTCTGTATATTTTATTTTTGGAGAAAAATAATTTGAATAAAACTCAAATAAGTCCAATATTGGAAAATAATTTCAATGGGACATTGAATTTAATCCTTTGAAACTCCCAACTCCTATTTCATTTGTTTTGAAGAAGTCATATTATCTTCTCTCGTGAAAATCATTGAGTTGCATAAAGTTTCAGAATTGGAAAAATATTCTCGAATGAAATTCAAATACTTTCAACACCCCTTTTCATTTAAATAAATGGAAGAAGTCATGTCATCTTCTCTCGAGGGTTTTGTGATGAAAAGAATTTGAATTCATGGAGATCATAAAAGCAAAATGAAAATTTGGGAAAGTCCTTTTATTCCCTCTCATTTAACTTTCAAAAGATTTTGAATTCCACTCACTTTCAGACAATCAATCAAACAATCAATCCAATCTATCTGTTTATTATAACATTCCAAAATTTAGAATTTTGGGATGTTACAGACGTCCGCCGCCTGGTTACTTTCTCGGGCGACGTGATGAAATTCAAGCCCCTCGAACCGGGCCGACATTTTTAGGACGACATTACGATAAGCTGCCATCTTTGGATCTTTGGCATCAAAGTCTCCGTTTATTTTAGATATTGCGAGGTTTGAATCCCCGCGCACCTCTAGGCGTTGTATGCCCATGGATACGGCCATCCGAAGACCATGCAATAGGGCCTCGTATTCGGCTGCGTTGTTGGAGTCTGTGAATTGTATTTGGAGTACATACTGGACGACGTCTCCAGTGGGGGATGTTAACACGACTCCCGCTCCTAGCCCCGCCAGCATTTTGGAGCCGTCAAAATACATAACCCAGTTGGAATATGCGCCGTACTCTTTAGGGAGTTCGGCTTCTGTCCATTCGGCGACGAAGTCAGCCAGCACTTGGGATTTGATGGCTCGACGTGGCTTGTATGTTATGTCAAATGGAAGTAGCTCTATGGACCATTCGGCGATCCGTCCCGTGGCATCGCGGTTGTTTATTATGTCATTGAGTGGGACTTCAGAGGCCATCGTGATTGAACACTCCTGGAAGTAGTGTCGTAGCTTTCGGGATGCCATGAAGACCGCGTATGCTATTTTTTGGTAATGGGGGTACCGGGATTTGCATGGTGTGAGGACAGTAGACACGTAGTATACTGGTTTTTGGAGCGGAAATTTGTGTTCGTCCTGTTCTCGTTCGACGACGAGCATGGCGCTCACCACCTGATGTGTCACCGATATGTATAGCAACATGGTTTCGCCAGCGTTAGGTGCGGCCAGGATTGGGTTGCTTGCTAGGAGGGCCTTTATTTCCTCCAGTCCGGCAGTCTCCGCATCTGTCCATTCGAAGTTATCGGTGCGCCGCAAGAGGCGATAGAGTGGTAGTGCCTTTTCTCCTAATCTGGAGATAAAGCGACTTAACGCTGCCACGCAACCAGCTAGTTTTTGGACTTGTTTGAAGTCTGTTGGCGTAGCCAACTGTGACAGAGCTCGGATTTTGGCTGGATTTGCTTCGATTCCTCTATTGGAAACGATGAAGCCCAGCAGTTTTCCAGCGGGGATGCTGAAGACACACTTTTCCGGGTTGAGCTTAATGTCATACGCATGGAGGTTATCGAATGTAAGATGTAAGTCGTCTATCAGTGTTTCGACGTGCCTAGTTTTGATGACGACATCATCGACGTAGGCTTCTACTGTCTTGCCAATCTGCTTCTACGGACATGTTTGAATCATGCGTTGGTATGTGGCACCGGCGTTCTTGAGCCCGAAGGGTATGGTGTTGAAGCAGAATGGGTTTATGTTTCTTGACTGTTGGACTGGGCGTGCCACGGGGGTGCGCCCTCTTTGCCTGTAGGAGGAGTTTAGTTGGGACTGACGGTTCCCAGCAAGCTGCCTGAGTTTTCCAGGCACTTTCCATCGCGCTATACTTCTGTACGATAGTTGCTAAGTCACCGAATTTTAGTATGCGGCGGCGATTGATGGCGTTGAGGATTCCTTCGCCCGCGCAATTACTGCGGAACGCTGATATCGCGTCCTCGTCGCGGCAATCTTTTACCCTGTCTTTGACAAGGAGGAATCTGGCCCAGAAGTGGTGAACCGTTTCCTGAGACTGCTGTTTTATGCTCATGAGGGCGTCTATGTCCGGGTGGGTGGGTGGAATTAAATCCAAACTCTGACCTGAACGATTATCCGGAGTCTGAAGACCTTCCAGACTCAACAGTCCAGGCTCCGGAATATCTTCTGATTGTTTAGGACTGCCGTCCGATTCTATGTTCGGAGGGCTGGTCGCATCCTTTCGCTGGTGAGTATCCGGCTCTTCCTGATCGGCGATCTGAACATATTCCTTCTTCAATATCGAAGAGGACTCGCTATCCTGCTCCTCGACTACCGCTATCTGGTGGGTGACCCGTGGAGTTTTGATTTCTCCTTGATCGGTTTTAGGCCCGATCCGATCGTAATCTGTGGCGATTCCCAAAGTGGCGATGCAATCTAGGAGTTCGTTCAAGGTCAAAAACTCTGCCGGATCCATCTTCTTGGAGTGTTGGGAGTTGATGCGAAGGGGTTTTTTGATGGCCCGAGAGGTCATCGTCGGCTCAACGGCCGAACGAGCGATCATAGTAAAGCCGCCCTGCCGGAGGGTTTGGCCTGGGGCCAGAACTCCCCCGGACGTGATGTTGTCTTTAAGGACAAGGCAAGCCATCGAGCCTTTCATCGACGTCACAGTGGAATTCTCAATGAAAGCACCAATGTCGGTGTCAAAACCGGCGGATCTCGGGTAGGGGGTCCCGAACTGTGCGTCTAAGGTCGATGGTTGCAGGAGATGGGGGACACGATGTTTACCCAGGTTCAGGCCCTCTCGATGGAGGTAATACCCTACTTCCTGCTTGATTGATCTTGATGAATATGAGTATAACAAGAGTTGATCTACCACGAGATTGTAATGGCTAAACCCTAGAAGTCTAGCCTGTATGACTAGGGTAATGAATATATGCTACCCGGACTACGCCCTCCAGTTTATATAGACACCGGAGGGATCTAGGGTTACATAGAGTCGGTTACATAAGAAGGAATCTTCATAGTTGATTGCCAAGCTTGCCTTCCACGCCAAGGAGAGCCCAATCCGGACACGGGTAGAGTCTTCGGCCTTCATGTCTTCACAGCCCACCAGTCCGGCCCATGGATAACAGGCCGGACGCCCGAGGACCCCTTAGTCCAGGACTCCCTCAGGTGGAGCCCTCCGTGGACTCGCGCAACCGTTACCCTTTGTGGGTTGAAGTCTCCATCAACATGGATGTACGATAGCACCACCTATCGGAACCACGGATAAAGAATCTCCATGTCTCCAAATTGCGTTTGCATACTCCAATCCCATCCCTTTACATTCTTGCAACTTGCATGCTTTACTTTACGCTGCTCATATACTCTTATCATGCTTGCTTGATATGTATTGAATGGTTAAACTTGTCCTAAAACTCCACATCAACTTAAGGAAATAAAAAACTGCAACTTTTCTTCTTAGAGTCTATTCACCCCCCTCTAGACACCTCTTCTCGATCCTTTCAATTGGTATCAGAGCTTTGGTCTCCATTGCTTTGGTTTAATCACCATTGGAGGAAGATGGATGAGTCTACGTTGGGGAGTCTTAGACGTAGAGTGCCTATTCTTGATGGAGAGTTCTTTCATGAGTGGAAAAATGAAATGCTTGAGATTTTCAATGAATATCATTTGAACAAGTACATTACTAGCCCTTGTGCACCTCATGTTGATCCTTTGCATCCTACTCTTGATGAGTCTATTGACATGATCCGCAACCTTAGAACTGTTAATCTTATCACTAGAGGCTTGCCTAGAAACTTGATTGGATGTTTGCCTACTCTTGATTGTGCCTACACTATATGGAGATTTCTTGAGGAAAGATTTCCAAACTATTCCTTGCAAAACCTAGATGAAATTCTTCATAAGTCTATTACCTTGAGTAAGATGAATTCTAGTGATCCTAGCTTTGGTGATTGTCTATTTGAGCTTACCAATCTCATGCGTGCCAAAGGAAATGTTGGAATCATTAGCAATGTCATATCCGAAGCTATTAGAATTCATAAAGGTGACCATTGTGATGATCATTTATCTAATGAATTACCCTCTCTAGGAATGGATCAAATACAAGACAGTGTTGAACATGGATACTATGATGAGGATGATGATAGTGACTATGATCTTGACGATGCGATGAGACACTTTGGTCTTATGGCTAATCTTCGCGGCTACATGGCTGGAGGAAAGGAATGGGTCCTTGATAGTGGATGTACTGATCATATGACCGGAGACAAAGATATGTTTCGTGAGCTTGCTGAAAACGACGACCCTCGAAAGTATGTCACTTTTGGTGATAACTCAAAGGGTAAGGTGGTTGGCCTCGGTAAGGTGGCCATCTCACATGATAGCTCCATACAAAATGTCATGCTCGTTGAATCTCTTGGGTACAATTTACTTTCAGTATCTAGACTTGCTGATTTCGGTTTCAATGTCCTATTTACTGAAGTAGATTGCCAAGTGTTTCGAAGAGAAAATCATAAAATGGTCTTCACCGGTATACGTAGAGGTGATCTTTACATTGTTGATTTCACTAAAAAGGCTCAACCTAGAACTTGCTTAATTGCTAAATCTTCTAAAGGCTGGTTGTGGCATAGAAGGTTAGGTCATGTGGGCATGCGAAATCTTGATAAGCTTATTAAAGGTGATCATATCCTTGGAGTAAAAGATGTTATATTTGACAAGGATAGACTTTGTAGTGCTTGTCAAGCAGGAAAACAAGTTGGAGGGAGTCAGCCCGTGAAGAACATCATGACCACGAGAAGACCACTCGAGCTACTTCATATGGATCTCTTTGGTCCCAATGCCTACAAGAGTCTCGGTGGTAACTCATTTGGTCTAGTCATAGTCGATGATTTCTCAAGATTTACGTGGGTGTTCTTTCTTGATGACAAATCGCAGGTCCAAAAGTTCTTCAAACACTTCGCTAGGAAGGCCCAAAATCAATTTGAAGTGAAGATCAAGAAGGTTCGGAGCGACAATGGAACGGAGTTCAAGAACGCAAATGTGGATACCTTTCTTGACGAAGAGGGGATTTCACACGAGTTCTCGGCTACGTACACACCTCAACAAAATGGAGTTGTTGAGAGGAAGAACCAGACTCTTATTGAGATGGCAAGAACGATGCTTGATGAGTACAAGACTCCAAAACACTTTTGGGCGGAAGCGGTTGAGACAGCTTGTCATGCAACAAATCACTTGTATCTTCACAAGCTTCTCGGCAAGACGGCATATGAGCTCCTCACCGGTAACAAACCCCAAGTTGGATACTTTCGAGTATTCGGCTCAAAGTGTTACATTCTTGATAAGCATCGTCATTCTAAATTTGCTCCTAAATCTCATGAAGGTTTCCTACTTGGTTATGGCTCAAACTCTCACACTTACCGTGTCTACAACAATTTCACCTGAAAGGTTGAAGAGACGGTAGATGTGAAGTTTGATGAATCTAACGGCACGCAAGTAGAGCAATTGCCAATTGATGTAGGAGATAAAAACCCTTCGGAAGCAGTCCAAGACTTGTCTATTGGCAAGATTCGTCCAACGGAAGTGAAGGAGAGTACCTCATCCGTCCAAGTGGAAGCTTCCACCTCACAACAAGGTGAACCAAGAGTTGATACGGAAGCATCCACAAGTGGGACACACCAAGACGAAGAAAACGAGGAAGTACACCAAGATGAACATCAACAACCTCCTTCCCCACCACGACAAGAGAATGACAACGTCAACAATGAAGAAGGCCAAGAAGAAGAACAAGATGAAGAAGATGTTCCACCCCGAGCCAAGCAAAAGCTCCCACGAGTTCGAGCAAGAGTCGCCGAAGACCATCCCATCGAGCAAATCGACAATGATATGCAAACCGGGAGAATCACTCGCTCTAAAACTCATTTGGCTAACTTTTGTGAACATTATTCATTCATCTCTAGCATTGAACCTATGAAGGTTGAAGAAGCATTGGAAGATCCGGATTGGATAAAAGCTATGCATGAAGAGCTACACAACTTTGAGAGAAATCAAGTGTGGACATTGGTTGAGAAGCCCGACAACAACGACAACATCATCGGTACCAAATGGGTGTTTCGCAACAAGCAAGATGAAGATGGACAAGTAGTTCACAACAAAGCCCGTCTCGTCGCCCAAGGCTACACTCAAGTCGAAGGTATGGACTATGGTGAGACATATGCGCCCGTTGCTAGACTTGAGTCCATTCGCATCTTACTTGCTTATGCTAATCACCATGATATCACCTTGTACCAAATGGACATTAAAAGTGGTTTTTTAAATGGTGAAATTGAGGAGGAAGTTTATGTTAAGCAACCTCCCGGCTTTGTCAATCCTAAGAAACCTAATCATGTTTACAAACTTCACAAAGCTCTTTATGGTCTTAAACAAGCTCCTAGAGCGTGGTATAAATGCTCGACCAAGTTCCTTATTAAAAAAGCTTTGAAATTGAAAAAATAGATTCTACTCTTTTTACTAAAAGGGTTAATGGAGAACTATTTGTGTGCCAAATCTATGTTGATGATATTATATTTGGCTCGACTAACCCTCACTTTAGTGAGAAGTTTGGAAAGCTAATATCGGAGAAGTTTGAGATGTCTATGATGAGTGAACTCAAATTCTTTCTCGGTTTGCAAATCAAGCAAACTAAGGAAGGTACCTTTGTCTCTCAAACAAAGTACACCAAGGACTTATTCAAGAAGTTCAATATGCAAGAATGCAAAGGTATGACTACACCCATGCCTACTAGTGGGCATCTTGATTTGGCCAAAGATGGTGAAACGGTCGATCAAAAGGTTTACCGCTCCATGATTGGTTCATTGTTATATCTATGTGCCTCTCGTCCCGATATTATGCTAAGTGTGTGCATGTGTGCACGATATCAAGCGGCCCCTAAAGAATGTCATCTTAAGGCTGTGAAAAGGATAGTGAGATACTTAATACACACACCAAATTTTGGCATTTGGTATCCTAAGAGGTCTTCTTTTGATCTTGTTGGTTACTCCGATTTGGACTATACCGGAGACAAGGTTGATAGAAAGTCCACTTCGGGTACTTGTCAATTTCTTGGTAGATCTCTTGTGTCTTGGTCCTCCAAGAAACAAAACTCGGTATCCTTATCCACCGCTGAAGCGGAATACATTGCCGCTGGTTCATGTTGTGCTCAATTACTTTGGATGACCCAAACTCTTAAAGATTATGGGATATATGTGAAACATGTTCCATTGCTTTGTGACAATGAAAGTGCTATCAAGATTGCTCACAATCCCGTGCAACATTCTCAAACTAAGCATATTGAAGTTCGTCATCATTTCATTCGAGATCACGTTGCCAAAGGGGACATTGATCTTAAGCATGTTCGCACCGATAAGCAATTGGCGGATATATTCACCAAACCGCTTGATGAGAAAGTATTTTGCCGTTTGAGAGGAGAATTGAACATCATTGACGCTTCAAACTTGGAGTAGGAACTCCATTTGGATACATGCAAGGCATGAGCCTTTGACTAATCCTTGATATTTCTTTCATGATGCTATTTATATGTCTTGGATATATTTGCACCCTTGCATGCTATCTAACCCTTGTAGGTACTTGGATGAATCTGAATCTATGAGATTGCAACTCACTCACATCTTGAGCAATTTCTACATCACCAAGTCTCTACACAATGGTGGTTGAAGACAAGGAAGCACGAAACCCTTCAAACATATCCTTTGACAAATTCCATATTAAATTATATGATTGTCATTTTGGATACACAAGTGCTCTTCCTTGCAAGACTAACCCATGTAGGTAGATGAACTCAAATTCCAAGTGGTGCTCCCAATTCTTGATAAGCTACATCAACCTTGAGCAACCCACACAAGTTTAACTACATGATCAAGATCAACACCACCACCCAAGGTACGTTATTCCATCTTAGCGAAGCTTTACTCCAAGTCATGGGTCAAAGCAACTCAACAAGATGTGAATACATCAAGATGCTTAGACGAAAAATAGTAACCCCATTTTGAGCTTAAACGATGAGTATGACCTATGATCAAGTGACCTCACTTGACTCCTAAGTCAATATACTCTAACATAGGTGACTTTGTCACCGATAAATTCTAGATGAAGTTCTCTTGTGTTTCTCCGTGCTCTTGCATTTGTCTCATGCATATTTGTTTCCCCTTTCAAAACGCAAAAAAAACTTCAACTAGATCTTTTCATTTCATTTCTTTTCTGTTCTGCATTCCCTGCATCCAATTCATTGCAAATCTTTTAGTTAATTCCTCGCAAATCTTTGTGAGATCTTAATTGCCTAGTGAGCTGAGGTGACAAGTGTTTTCACTGTGATGAACTCGGTCACACCGGTTTGTTTTCTTCGGTCCAACCAAATTCTTTCGGTGCCACAGAAGCACACAACTCGGTGCTACCGATTTCACTGCAGAAAAGACAGCTTGCCACTTGTTCCTGCATTCTTTTTACTCTAGCTCCACTCAATGATTCTTGTCCTCTACTAGCATCACATTCAACTTGCTGCTTTGCTTTGTGACTCAAGGACCAACCCATTTGAAACAAAAATCCAGAAGAACCCTTCTTGGAAATTGATGTCAAAGGGGGAGAGAGATCACATCAAAGCTCAATCATTTTTATAAAGGGAGAGAATGCTCAGGGGGAGAGTGTAGAAACCCCAGATACTTGGTGTTCAAGAGGAGAGAAGTCGCATGTCTTTAAGAGGGGAAAGACATGTTCATATTTGATTGTTTGCATTAGCTCTGTTTCTTAGCTTTGCTCTGATTTTCTGTTCCCTATCTTCTCCCAGTATCCCATGCTAGATTCAGGGGGAGCGAGACATCTAAGGGAAGGAAATTCTTGAATTCATTGCACATCTTTACCTTTGGGGACATGTCTATATCCAATAGAGTACTCAGTACTCACTCTCTACATGTCATCCCAGTCTTGGTACTCTTGTGGTTTCTTTTGTTTGCTCTGGCTAGTAGGTGCTGTGTTACCTAACCTTGTTTACTCAGGTTCATTCCTTCCTAAGCCAACTCAAGACCACAAGGTAAGTATATGCATCACAGTCATGTGTATGAGGATTTCTTGCTGTTGCACATACTGTTTGCAAGAAGGACTCATGAGCATGAAGGTACATTTCCCATATTCACATCATTTGCTCTGATGCATATAGCCAAGATACATGTAACACATTGCTTACTCTGTCATGCTTATGCATTCACATGCTCCTATATTCCATATTTACATGTTTGCATACATGTAGGGGGAGCCTATGCATGCCACATGTCTTTCCAAAGCTTTACTTGTATTCTCTATATCTTTATCTAAAGCTTTGACGTATGTTGTCATCAATTACCAAAAAGGGGGAGATTCAAAGCACAAGTGCTCCCTGGGTGATTTTGGTAATTAATGTCAACATATCTCTTGTTGGACTGATGCTTCTACCTAGTATGTTTCTGATAAGTTCAAAAATGGAGTGGCATGGACTAGAGGATGTGGAACCCCTTCAAGACACTGAGGACAAAGGATTGGCTCAAGCTCAAAGCTCAGGACTCTACATTTTCTATTTTAGTGGTCCAAGATCACATTGAGTCCATAGGAAAGCCAATACTATTAAGAGGGGATGAGGTGTTGCTTAATGGCTTGCTTGCTCAAAGTGCTTAGTGATATGCTCCAAAGCCCTTCAACCACTTTCTCACATCCACATATGTCCCAAACCAATAGTCAAACTCGGCCCCACCGATGTCGGCGTGGAACGACACCTATGGGATCACAAGAATCCCTACTACGGTTGCTGGGGCGCAGGGTTGCGGGAAGAGCAGGATTAGTAATCAGCACAAGGATCGTTTACCCAGGTTCGGGCTGCGAGTATGCGTAAAACCCTAGTCCTGCTTTGGTGGATGTATTGAGTGTTCTTGAGCTCTCAAACTAGCTACGGTGGCTGCGCCGTTTTAGAGAGCCAAATCATTTTCCAGTATGCCATGGGCCTCCTTTTATAGTCGAAAGGGGCTGCCACAGTGGCACACCGGAGGTGGAAAGGCGTACAGTGCTATGAGCTTATCGCTCGTATTACAGGACAAGACACATTTAATGCACCGCTGAGGTGTCCCCTAGCTTTATCGGGGACGAGAGCGAGGCCCGTCCCGTCCGTCGCTGCTCCTCCTTGCTTCGACACGCGCCCTGGCCAGCGACGCATGCGGCGCCATGTAGGCAGGCAGGCAGCTGAGGTGGCGCAGTCGTAGGGTCTTCACGAAGATCTGCATGCCGCCACGCAGGCGCTTGATGAGTTGGCCTGGAAGCTACATGTTGCCATGCAGGTGCCTGCCCAGCTGGTTGGGCTGGCAGCTGCATGCGAACGGCGGTGGAGACTTGGCTGGTGCGGGCCTGGCAGTGGCCCCGCTGACGCCCTCAGTGAGAGCCTTGCCGGGTGGCCCGGAAAGGGTCTTGCCGTGGCGCGCTGTCGTCCCCGGCAAGGATCTTGCCGGGGGTCTTGTGGCTTTCCTCGGCAAGGATCTTGCCGAGGGCCGTTGTCTTTTAATCCTCATCTGATCTTGAATATTCCTTGTCTTCACAAAGATCTGCATGCCACCATGGAGGTGCCTCCCGAGCCCTAGTTCCAACGTGGTTGGTTGAGTTGGAACCTGTGGGCTCGAGGGTGGCTCACTCCGCTGGTGTGGGCGAGCCGCCCCGGCAAGGGCCTTGCCGGGGCCGCTAAGGCAGCCCCCGGCAAGGATCTTGCCGGGGGAACCTGCTTCGCCTATCTGCTTCTTTGTGTTCTTGGCCTTGGCGTTGCCTTGGCTGTCTTGGGCTTCGGTTTTACCTTGGTTCACCTCCCCTGTTCTGCTTGGTGTGGCTACGGGCGCGGCTCCGACTGTCCGTGCACAGGTAAAGGGGTACAAAGATGCGCCCCTTCTTTTGTACACCGACAGGAGCCCCTGGGCCTGGGCCACACATAAGCGCGACACGTTGTTGGGCCAGGCCCAAACCGGTGTGCGGGCAGGCAGGGCGGTTTTTACCGCGGTAAAACTTTTCACGCACTACGCTTCCCATGACCCGCGTTGAATGCGCGACGTGGAGGGGTGCACGTGACGCATGCGTCACATCGCAGTAAAGAGGCGGCTCGTGCCTTCCCCATAAAAAGAGGGAGGCGTGGAGGCGCGGCTCATTTGCTGAATGGGGCCGGGTCTTCAAGGCGTCCACACCCCACTATCACGGGGTGGGGAGAGGTCGCTTCACCCATCCCCTCGGTTCTGCATGTTCGCCACGCGTCCTTCATGCGCCTGGGGTGGCAAGCGGTGGAGGCGGGAAACCGGGCCGTCGCTGGTTGGGGCAGCGGGTTGGTCTCGATTCCCTGCGCCTCTGGTGTCTGGATTGGTCGAGCGGGGCGGCCGAGCCCCGACCCCGCCCCTTTATAAGGAGAGGGAAGGGGGATGGCATCCCGCATTCTTCTATCTTCTATCTCCTCCTGCTTCTGCTTCTTCCTCTCACCCGCCATGGAGAAAGGGAATCCCGGCCCATCGACGGTGGCGGCGAGGGTCCCCGCTCGACAGCGCGTCCCGCCTCCTCCTGAGCCTATGGTGGTGGAGCCGGCCGTGAGGGGAAGGGGGAGGGGGCGAGGCCGTGGCAGAGGTCGTGGTGCTCGGGGAAGAGGAGGACGGGGCGGCGCGCCGGCCTCGCCCCCGCCAATGATGCCTTTCCCGACGGAGGGCCATGTTGGAGACCAGCCCTGCGAGTTCTTCATCAGGTTGCGCCGGCCTCCGCGTCGTCGTCTTCGTCTCCCCGCCCCGTTTGCTCGGGTGATGGAGCGTGACCCGCCCCAGACCCTCAGGTTGCACATGAGGGGCTGTGGGAATGGGGGCACGCGGGTCGACGTCGACTTCTCGGCTCCTCGGGTCATGTACCTCCGCGTGGATGGAAGACGTTCACTCGCATCCACAGCCCGATGGCGGGGCTCGTCCTCTACTTCAAATTAATGGAGGACGGGTTGCTCTCCATCAAGGTCTTCGGAAAGTTCGGAACTCGCCAGAAGTGCTGCGTGGAGAGCTCCTCCGACGGAGACTCCGACGATGGAAGCTCTTCCTCAAGCGAGAGTGATGAGGAGGACAGCAGGGTAGACGACGGGGACGAGTCCGACTAGGCGTCAGACGCCCCGCGCCTGGGCGGGTGCGGCAGCATCAGCACCTGGCCGCTCCTCCGACGGAGTTTTTCCGGGGGAGGGGCCAGCTCCTTGAACTTCTCGGGGCCGTCTCCTTGGGTGGGTGGCATCGGGAGGCTGCGGAAGAGGAAGAGGGCGGGTGGCAAGGCCGTCAACTCAGAGTACGCGGACACTGATGCCTTCGTCGCGTGTCCAGCGTCCTGCCGCCTCATCTTCCAGCTCCTTTCCCGGCACCGTCATCACCGGCCCACCCTTAGGTAGCCACCGAGGTGTTCTCTTGGTGCTTTCTGCTGCTCGTAGCTTGCCTAGGCGCCCCTTTTGCCCTTTCGCCTTCTTGACCTGCCTCCTGAGGAGAAGGACAAGAAAGGGATCACGGGCATCTCATCTCTTTTTTAGTTTGTAAGGCTTCGGGCCTTCGTTAAATTTAGAACTTGTAGTCCCCTTGCTCATGTTTTTCATTCCGTACGGACTGTACGTGTGTGGGATGTTTTTTTAATGAAAAAGGGATGTTTGCCGGGTTTTTCGTTCGCGGGTAGACCCCGCGACAAGGAGAAAATCCTTGTTACTATTCAAGATAAACGTTTTTCACCCGGCAACAGGCCTTGCCGTCCCCCTCACTTCGCTCGACCATTCTCACGCTCTTGGCGGAGGCAGGGATGAAGTGGGCTTAGGCTCCTTGTTCTATCTCCTTGCCGCCGCGGCTACAACCAAATCCGGACCCAGGAGATAATCCTTAGGTATAGGAAAAAGGGGAGCACGGTAGCCTGGAGATAAAACGAGGTTTCACATGCCCCAGTTCCGTATCGAAATGCATGATAGAGGATAAAAGACTTATCTGGATCTGCAGCCCCCAGCAACCTTGTCTTGCCACGGTTGGATCCTTGTACTTGCAGCCCCCGGCAACTCTGGTTTGCCGGGGTCGGGACGCCGGTCCGTTCCCTTTCTTCCAAGTAGCTCAGCTGAAGTGCCCATGTGCTGTGTGAACCAAAGGAGGACAGAAAAGAACAGAGAGACGCGCACTCGACCTCTAGGCTAGGGGTTAGTCGCCGCTAAGCACTATCAACCCTAACCAAGGAAGAGACTCGACCTAGCATGCATGCTATAACTTAGGGCACCAGCGCTTCATTTATTTGTGCTCAGGGTCTGTGCCTGGCTTTGTACAAAGGGTTTCATGCCTTGCCGGCAAGGCTTGTACAAAAGGTGGCTTGCCGGGAGGCCCGGCAAGCCGCGCCTTATGGGTAAAACTTGCGAAGATGCTCGATGTTCCAGGAGTTGCTCACTGGAACGGCATCTTCGGTCTCCAGGCAGACTGCGCCGGGCCTGGTGACTCGTATTACCCGATAAGGGCCTTCCCACTTCGGCGTCAACTTGTTGGAATTCTTGGTCGACTGAATTCACCGAAGAACAAGGTCACCTTCCTCAAAGCTTCGGGCATGAACCTTGCGGCTATGGTAGCGGCGCAAGGCTTGCTGGTAGCGTGCTTCTCTCACAGCCGCCCGAAGACGATCTTCCTCAAGGAGCGTCGCGTTATCTTGCCGCAACTGCTCTTGCTCAAACTCATCATAAGCGAGCACTCGAGGTGACCCGTATATGAGTTCCATGGGGAGAACTGCCTCCGCCCCATATACTAGGGCAAAGGGTGTCTGACCGGTGGCTCGATTTGGCGTCGTCCTGATCGACCAAAGAACCGCCTGCAACTCATCAATCCAGCGCCTTCCACTCTTGTGCATCCTGTCAAAGGTCTTTGTTCTCAGGCCTCGCAACACTTCAGCATTCGCCCTCTCTGCTTCGCCGTTGCTCCGGGGGTGTGCCACGGAAGCAAAACAGACCTTGCTGCCGAGGTCTTGAATGTACTGCATGAAGGTGTGGCTTGTGAACTGCGTGCCGTTGTCGGTGATGACTCTGTTTGGCACACCAAAACGGCAGACTAGTCCCTTGAAGAGCTTGACGGCTGACTGTGCTGTCACCTTCCTCACTGGTTCCACCTCTGGCCACTTTGTGAACTTGTCGATTGCAACGTACAAGTACTCAAAGTCCCCGACAGCATGGGGGAAGGGCCTAGTATGTCGAGCCCCCAGACCGAGAATGGCCAGGAGAGAGGGATCGTTTGAAGGGCTTGACCTGGTTGATGACGCTTCTTTGAATGGAACTGACACGCTTCACACTTGGTTACTAGTGTCGCCGCATCCTGGAGGGCGGTGGGCCAGAAGAAACCTTGCCGGAACGCCTTCTCGGCAAGGGCCCTCGACCCTATGTGGGAGCCACATATGCCTCCATGTATCTCTGCCAACAGCTCCAGTCCTTCCTCCCGGGGGATGCACTTCAATTTCACACCGTTTGGCCTTCTCCTGTACAGGACGTCATCGACGAACTGGTACAGGGCAGACCGACGGGCTACTTTTTCCGCTTCTTCCTGCTCCTCAGGAAGTTCCCCTGTTTGGAGGAATCGGACAGTATGCTGCACCCACGCCGGAGCCTGGGGCTCGACGGCAAGGACCAAAGGCATTTCCTCTGCCATGGGAGCGGCTATCTCCACGGCCAGGGTTTGACGCCCTGTCGGAGCCAGTTGCTCTTTGGCAGGCTCAGCGTCCGCGGCAGCATCCTTGCCGGCAGCCCCAGGGGCTCGGTACGAAAGTACTTGCCGGGACCTGATTTCTTTCGCTTGTTCCGCCCCGTCGATGGTTCGACGGATGGCTGAGTTAACCGGAGCAAAAAGGTACCTGGTTCACACAAGTAGCTTGAATGCAGCACGCTTCGATAGGTAATCGGCGATGTCGTTCTCCGCTCGGGGAACATGCTCCATTTGGATACCGTCAAAGCGCTCCTCCAGCTTCCTCACTTCATCTACGTAGGCCTCCATCAACGGGCTCTGGTAATCCTTGTTGACTTGTCTGACGACAAGCTGCGAGTCACCCCTGACGATGAGCTTCTTCACCCCGAGGTCTGCTGCGATCCTGAGACCGGCAAGAGCCCCTTGTACTCAGCAGTGTTGTTTGTGGACATCTCCCTGGGAAAGTGCATCTGGATCACGCACATGAGGTGCTCTCCGGTGGGTGCGACAAGCAGCACACCGGCACCGGCGCCTTGCAGCGAGAAGGCCCCATCAAAGTACATGATCCAGTCACGATCCACTTCCTGGCCGGGGAGAACGGTCTCTTGGATTTCTTCGTCAGGTGTTGAGGTCCATTCCGCAATGAATTCTGCCAAGATTCTGCTCTGGATTGTTGAGGTACTTTCAAACTTCAACCCAAAGCTCGACAACTCCAAGGCCCATTCCACAATCCTTCCGGTTTCATCTGGGTTGTGCAGTATCCGTTGTAGCGGCAGGTGGGTGACGACGGTGATCTCGTGGGCTTGGAAGTAATGACGCAGCTTCCTCGAGGCCATAAGGAGGCCGAAGAGCAATTTCTGCACACCGGAGTACCTCGACCTAGCCCCCTGCAAGAGGGAGCTGACAAAGTAAACCGGGTGCTGCATCATCTTCTTCTTCTGCACCACATCGCTTGACTGTGCGGGTGTTGCCCCGACGGCGTCAAACTCTACTGGGGGCCTTGTCTTGCCGGCACCAGGTCCTGCTGGGGGAATCTTTGGCTCGCCGTCCGCTGGTTCTGCCGTCACCACTGCCTCCTCCTCGACCTCCCTCTGTGCCACCAGTGTGGTGCTGACCACTTGATTCGTTGCCGCTAGGTACAACAATAACGGTTCTTGTGGCTTAGGCGCAACCAGTATTGGCGTGGAGGAAAGGTATTTCTTCATATCCTGCAACGCCGCCTCGGCTTCTGGGGTCCACTCCATCGGACCTGCTTTCTTCAAGATCTTGAAGAAGGGAAGGGCGCGCTCGGCGGACTTGGAGATGAATCGGCTCATGGCGGCGACGCAGCCGGTGAGCCGACGCACATCCTTGATCCGCTTGGGTGCCTCAATCTGTTCAATAGCCTTGATTTTGTCTGGATTTGCCTCGATCCCACGCTGCGACACAAAGAACCCGAGAAGTTTGTCGGACAGAACACCGAAGACACACTTCTCAGGGTTCAGCTTGAGGTTGATCTTGCGCAGGTTGGCAAATGTCTCTTCCAGATCTTGCACAAGAGTTGCCCCGTCCTTGGTTTTGACCACTGTGTCATCCATGTATGCCTCCATATTTCTATGGAGCTGGGGTTCAAAACCCATTTGGACCGCTCTTGCAAATGTCGAGCTAACACTCTTCAACCCGAAAGGCATCCATAAAAAGCAATACGTACCACATGGGGCGATGAATGCTGTCTTCTCTTCATCTTCTCTCGTCATGAAGATTTGGTGGTAGCCTGAGTAGGGGTCGAGGAATGACAGCAGATCACACCCGGCCGTAGAGTCGACAATCTGGTCGATGCGCGGCAACGGGAAGGGGTCCTTAGGACAAGCCTTATTGATGTCTGTGTAATTAATACGCAGCCTCCACTTCCCATTTGCCTTGCACACCACTACCGGATTGGCCAACCACGTCGGATGGAGCACTCCTCTCACCAAACCCGCTGCTTCCAACTTCCTGATCTCGTCTGTGATGAATTCCTGCCTCTCCAGAGCTTGCTTTCTGACCTTCTACTTGACGGGCTGCGCATGAGGACAGACAACTAGGTGGTGCTCAATCACCTCCCTGGGAACACCGAGGACGTCGGATGCTTGCCATGCAAACACGTCGACATTTGCCCGCAGGAAGGTGACGAGCGCGCCTTCCTATTTGCTGTCGAGGGTGGAGCCTATGGTGAAAGCACCTCCCGTGCCATCCTCCCTGACGGACACCTTCTTGGTCTGAAGTGGCTCAGCTCTGGATTTCTTGCTCTTGCTGGTAGAGCTCTCTGGCACGTCCTCGATGGCAGCACAACACTCCGAGGAGGTGCGCTTGCCGGAGTGGGTGTGAGAGGTCTTGCCGGGCTTCTTCTTCCCTCCCGGGGCTTCAGCGGCAGGAGCAAGTGCCTTGGCGGCAGCTGCTGCAACTGCTTCCCGGTAGAGTTGGTCGGCGCAAATCAGCACGTCCTTCTTATCGGAGGGGACGGAGATGATAGTCAATGGCCCGGGCATCTTTAGCATGTTGTAGGCGTAGTGCGACGCCGCCATGAACTTGGCTAGTGCCGGGCGGCCGAGGATCCCGTTGTAGGGCAAGGGGATCTCGGCCACGTCGAAGACGGTCCTCTCCGTCCTGTGGTTCAACTCCCCTCCAAACGTCACGGGCAGCGTGACCTTCCCTTTCGGCTGGCTCCTCCCCGGGTTGACCCCTTGAAACGTGCCCGTTTCCTCAAGGTCTCCATCAGGGATCTACAGCCTTTTGATCACGACGGGCGAGATCAAGTTTAGGCCGGCCCCGCCATCGACCAACATCTTGTTCACCTTGAGGTTGCGTATCGTTGGGGAGACCAACAGAGGCAAACACCTGACCGCGGTTGTGCGGTCAGGGTGGTCCTCGGCGTCAAAGATGAGGGGCGTGCTGGACCACTTCAGCGGCTTCTGAGCGTCGAACGACGGCTCCGCTGCTTTAATATCACGCGCCCACTGCTTGAGCTGGCGGTGAGAAGTATGCAGCAAGGCGCCACCTGCTACCTCTTGAGCACTGCGTTGGTTTTCCCTTGAAGAGGAAAGGGTGATGCAGCAAAGTAGCGTAAGTATTTCCTTAGTTTTTGAGAACCAAGGTATCAATCCAGTAGGAGGCTACGCGCGAGTCCCTCCCACCTACACAAACAAATAAATCCTCGCAACCAACGCGATAAGGGGTTGTCAATCCCTACACGGTCACTTACGAGAGTGAGATCTGATAGATATGATAAGATAATATTTTTGATATTTTTGTGATAAAGATGCAAAGTAAAGAAAACAAAATAAGAACGGCGCCAGAAATAGCTTGTTGTCGGGAGATTAAATATGATGGAAAATAGACCCGGGGGCCATAGGTTTCACTAGTGGCTTCTCTCGAGAGCATAGTTATTTTACGGTGGGTGAACAAATTAATATTGAGCAATTGACAGAATTGAGCATAGTTATGAGAATATCTAGGTATGATCATGTATATAGGCATCACGTCCGAGACAAGTAGACCGACTCCTGCCTGCATCTACTACTATTACTCCACACATCGACCGCTATCCAGCATGCATCTAGAGTATTAAGTTCATAAGAACAGAGTAATGCTTTAAGCAAGATGACATGATGTAGAGGGATAAATTCATGCAATATGATATAAACCCCATCTTGTTATCCTCGATGGCAACAATACAATACGTGCCTTGCTGCCCCTACTATCACTGGGAAAGGACACCGCAAGATTGAACCCAAAGCTAAGCACTTCTCCCATTGCAAGAAAGATCAATCTAGTCGGCCAAACCAAACTGATAATTCGAAGAGACTTGCAAAGATAACCAATCATACATAAAAGAATTCAGAAGATTCAAATACTTTTCATAGATAAACTTGATCATAAACCCACAATTCATCGGTCTCAACAAACACACCGCAAAAGAAGATTACATCGAATAGATCTCCACAAGAGAGGGGGAGAACATTGTATTGATATCCAAAAAGAGAGAGGAAGCCATCTAGCTAATAACTATGGACCGGAAGGTCTGAGGTAAACTACTCACACTTCATCGGAGAGGCTATGGTGTTGATGTAGAAGCCCTCCGTGATCGATGCCCCCTCCGGCAGAGCTCCGGAACAGGCCCCAAGATGGGATGTCACGGGTACAGAAGGTTGCGGCGGTGGAATTAGGTTTTTGGCTCCATATCTGATCGTTTGGGGGTACGTAGGTATATATAGGAGGAAGGAGTACGTCAGTGGAACAACATGGGGCCCACGAGGGTGGAGGGCGCGCCCAGGGGGGTAGGCGCGCCCCCTACCTCGTGGCTTCCTGGTAGCTTTCTTGACGTAGGGTCCAAGTCCTCTGGATCATGTTCATTCCGAAAATCACGTTCCCGAAGGTTTCATTCCGTTTGGACTCTGTTTGATATTCTTTTTCTGCGAAACTCTGAAATAGGCAAAAAACAGCAATTCTGGGCTGGGCCTCCGGTTAATAGGTTAGTCCCAAAAATAATATAAAAGTGTATAATAAAGCCCAATAATGTCCAAAACAGAATATAATATAGCATGGAACAATAAAAAATTATAGATACGTTGGAGACGTATCAAGCATCCCCAAGCTTAATTCCTGCTCGTCCTCGAGTAGGTAAATGATAAAAACAGAATTTTTGATGTGGAATGCTACTTGGCATAATTTCAATGTAATTCTTCTTAATTGTGGTATTAATATTCAGATCCGAAAGAATCAAGATAAAAGTTCAATATTGACATAAAAATAATAATACTTCAAGCATACTAACTAAGCAATTATGTCCTCTCAATATAACATGGCCAAAGAAAGTTCATCCCTACAAAATCATATAGTTTAGTCATGCTCCATTTTCGTCACACAAGAATGCTCTCATCATGCACAACCCTGATGACAAGCCAAGCAATTGTTTCATACTTTAGTAATCTCAAACTTTTTCAACCTTCACGCAATACATGAGCGTGAGCCATGGATATAGCATTACGGGTGGAATAGAATATGATGATGGGGGTTATGTGGAGAAGACAAAAAAGGAGAAAGTCTCACATCAACGAGGCTAATCAATGAGCTATGGAAATGCCCATCGATTGATGTTAATGCAAGGAGTAGGGATTGCCATGCAACAGATGCACTAGACTATAAATATATGAAAGCTCAACAAAAGAAACTAAGTGGGTGTGCATCCAACTTGCTTGCTCACGAAGACCTAGGGCACTTGAGGAGGCCCATTGTTGGAATATACAAGCCAAGTTCTATAATGAAAAATTCCCACCAGTATATGAAAGTGACAAAACAAGAGACTCTCTATCATGAAGATTATGGTGCTGCTTTGAAGCACAAGTGTGGTAAAAGGATAGTAACATTGTCCCTTCTCTCTTTTTCTCTCATTTTTTTGGGCCTTCTCTTTTTTTATGGCCTTTCTTTTTTTTATTCCTCACTTGGGACAATGCTCTAGAAAATGATGATCATCACACTTCTATTTATTTACAACTCAATGATTACAACTCGATACTAGAACAAAGTATGACTCTATATGAATGCCTCCGGCGGTGTACCGGGATATGCAATGAACCAAGAGTGACATGTATGAAAGAATTATGAACGGTGGCTTTGCCACAAATACTATGCAACTACATGATCATGCAAAGCAATATGACAATGATGAACGTGTCATGATAAACGGAATGGTGGAAAGTTGCATGGCAATATATCTCGGAATGGCTATGGAAATGCCATAATAGGTAGGTATGGTGGCTGTTTTGAGGAAGATATAAGGAGGTTTATGTGTGAAAGAGCGTATCATATCACGGGGTTTGGATGCACTGGCGAAGTTTGCACCAACTCTCAATGTGAGAAAGGGCAATGCACGGTGCCGAAGAGGCTAGCAATGATGGAAAGGTGAGAGTGCGTATAATCCATGGACTCAACATTAGTCATAAAGAACTCACATACTTATTGCAAAAATCTACAAGTCATCAAAAACCAAGCACTACGCGCATGCTCCTAGGGGGATAGATTGGTAGGAAAATACCATCGCTCGTCCCCGACCGCCACTCATAAGGAAGACACTCAAAGACCACCTCATGTTTCAAATTTGTTACATAACGTTTACCATACGTGCATGCTACGGGACTTGCAAACTTCAACACAAGTATTTCTCAAATTCACAACTACTCAACTAGCACAACTTTAATATCACTACATCCATGTCTCAAAAGAATCATCAAGCATCAAACTTCTCTTAGTATTCAACACACTCATAAGAAAGTTTTTACTATTCTTGAATACCTAGCATATTAGGATTATTTAAGCAAATTACCATGCTATTTAAGTCTCTCAAAATAATCTAAGTGAAGCATGAGAGATCAATAGTTTCTATAAAACAAATCCACCACCGTGCTCTAAAAGATATAAGTGAAGTACTAGAGCAAAAATTATATAACTCAAAAGATATAAGTGAAGCACATAGAGTATGCTAATAATTTCCGAATCATGTGTGTCTCTCTCAAAAGGTGTGTACAGCAAGGATGATTGTGGTAAACTAAAAAAGCAAAGACTCAAATCATACAAGACGCTCCAAGCAAAACACATATCATGTGGTGAATAAAAATATAGCTCCAAGTAAAGTTACCGATGGAAGTAGACAAAAGATGGGATGCCTTCCGGGGCATCCCCAAGCTTTGGCTTTTAGGTGTCCTTAGATTATCTTGGGGCTTCCATGGCATCCCCAAGCTTAGGCTCTTGCCACTCCTTGTTCCATAATCCATCAAATCTTTCACCCAAAACTTGAAAACTTCACAACACAAAACTCAGCAGAAAATCTCGTGAGCTCCGTTAGCGATAGAAAACAAAAGACCACCTCAAGGTACTGTAATGAACTCATTCTTTATTTATATTGGTGTTAAACCTACTGTATTCCAACTTCTCTATGGTTTATAAACTATTTTACTAGCCATAGATTCATCAAAATAAGCAAACAACACACGAAAAACAGAATCTGTCAAAAACAGAACAGTCTGTAGTAATCTGTAACTAACGCAAACTTCTGGAACTCCAAAAAATCAGCCAAAATAGGACGACCTAGACAATTTGTTTATTGATCAGCAGAAATTGGAATCAATATTTTATCACGTTCTGGTGATTTTTAACAATTATTTTCGTGAACAGAAAGTTTCTGGAATTTTCTGCAAGATCAAATAACTATCATCCAAGAAGATCCTATAGGTTTAACTTGGCACAAACACTAATTAAAACATAGAAACACATCTAACCAGAGGCTAGAACAAATATTTATTCCTAAACAGAAGCAAAAAGCAAAAAAAATTAAAAATAAAATTGGGTTGCCTCCCAACAAGCGCTATCGTTTAACGACCCTAGCTAGGCATTGATAATTTTAACAATGCTCACATCAAAGACAAGAATTGAAGCGCAAAGAGAGCATCATGAAACACGCAACAAACACATCTAAGTCTAACATACTTCCTATGCATAGGCATCTTATAGGCAAACAAATTATCATAGCAAGCAAAAACTAGCATATGCAAGGAAGCGGAAAGAAACAATAGCAATCTCAACATAACGAGAGGTAATTTATTATCATGAAAATTTCTACGACCATATTTTCCTCTCTCATAATAACTACATGTGGGATCATAAGCGAATTCAACAAAATTGCTATCACATAAAATATTTTCAACACGATCCACATGCATGCAAAGTTGACACTCTTCCGAAATAGTGGGATTAACATTAACTAAAGTCATGACCTCTCCAAACCCACTTTTATCAAAAATTTCATAAGATTGAATATTCTCCAAATATGTGGGATCTAAAGTTGACACTCTTCCAAACCCACTTTCAATATTATTGCAAACAATATTATCAATCTCATATTCATCATGGGGATTAAATAAATTTTCAAGATCATAAGAAGAATCACCCCAATCATGATCATTGCAACAAGTAGTAGACATAGCAAAACTAGCATCCCCAAGCTTAGGGTTTTGCATATTATTAGCACAATTGACATCAAGAGAATTTATAGTAAAATCATTGAAATCATGCTTTTCATCGAGGAAACTATCAAGCATGGGTGCAATAGCAAAGATCTCATTTTTAACATAAGGAACTATAGCAAATTCGTCTTCATAAATATTGGCATCATGGCCACAAGAATAGCAAGCATCATGTTCATCAAGGGATATTTAAACCAAATCATCGGAATCATCATTATCTATAGATTCATGCATATCATTATTTTCTTCCAAAGCAACGGTTCTTTTAATAAATTCTTGGACATAGACATTATGAGCAAAGTTTTCATTGCAATATTTAAGTATGACGGAATTTTCAGATTTGTTGAGTGTAAAATCATACTTTTCAATCAAAGAAGCAACTTCATGAGCACCCTTAAAAACGACAAATTCTTCAATTTGTTCGATATCATAGTAACTATAAACACCCTTTGCATAAGAAGATAAGATGTCATTATCATTGAACTCACATAGGTAGGGAAGGTGTTTTTTAGGGTTCTTAGAGAAACAAGTAAAATCACAAATTTCACAAAGATTCCAAGCATAGCATAGCAAACTATTTATATGATACCATAAGAGCTTCCCTTTTTCAGAAAAACGATGACGCACAAAATGAGCATGCTCATCTAATGATTTCCCATCAACCAGGCTAGTTGGGGTTTCAGCACGAGCGCATAAGGATCAAAGATGATCCAAGTAGAACACTTTAAGTGGATCCATATCAATAGATTTTTAGCAAGCAAAGATGCAAGCAAATAGAAGGCACATGGAAACACAAACAAAAGGACATACGGGAAGAAGGTGAAGAAAAGGCGAATCAAAACGGAAAGGGT
This sequence comes from Aegilops tauschii subsp. strangulata, assembly GCF_002575655.3. Classification (NCBI taxonomy): domain Eukaryota; kingdom Viridiplantae; phylum Streptophyta; class Magnoliopsida; order Poales; family Poaceae; genus Aegilops; species Aegilops tauschii. Next base: position 277,150,129 of record NC_053038.3, on the reverse strand, counting down.
GAAGTGGGGGAGAGGAAAACGAGAGGAAAATGGCAAATAATGTAATGCAGGAGATAAGGGTTTGTGATGGGTACTTGGTATGTTGACTTTTGCGTAGACTCCCCGGCAACGGCGCAAGAAATCCTTCTTGCTACCTCTTGAGCACTGCGTTGGTTTTCCCTTGAAGAGGAAAGCGTGATGCAGCAAAGTAGCGTAAGTATTTCCCTCAGTTTTGAGAACCAAGGTATCAATCCAGTAGGAGGCTACGCGTGAGTCCCTCGCACCTACACAAACAAATAAATCCTCGCAACCAACGCGATAAGGGGTTGTCAATCCCTACACGGTGACTTACGAGAGTGAGATCTGATAGATATGATAAGATAATATTTTTGGTATTTTCGTGATAAAGATGCAAAGTAAAGAAAACAAAATAAGAACGGCGCCAGAAATAGCTTGTTGTCGGGAGATTAAATATGATGGAAAATAGACCCGGGGGCCATAGGTTTCACTAGTGGCTTCTCTTGAGAGCATAATTATTTTACGGTGGGTGAACAAATTACTGTTGAGCAATTGACAGAATTGAGCATAGTTATGAGAATATCTAGGTATGATCATGTATATTGGCATCACGTCCGAGACAAGTAGACCGACTCCTGCCTGCATCTACTACTATTACTCCACACATTGACCGCTATCCAGCATGCATCTAGAGTATTAAGTTCATAAGAACGGAGTAATGCTTTAAGCAAGATGACATGATGTAGAGGGATAAATTCATGCAATATGATATAAACCCCATCTTGTTATCCTCGATGGCAACAATACAATACGTGCCTTGCTGCCCCTACTGTCACTGGAAAAGGACACCGCAAGATTGAACCAAAAGCTAAGCACTTCTCCCATTGCAAGAAAGATCAATCTAGTAGGCCAAACGAAACTGATAATTCAAAGAGACTTGCAAAGATAACCAATCATACATAAAAGAATTCAGAAGATTCAAATACTTTTCATAGATAAACTTGATCATAAACCCACAATTCATCGGTCTCAACAAACACACCGCAAAAGAAGATTACATCGAATAGATCTCCACAAGAGAGGGGGAGAAAATTGTATTGATATCCAAAAAGAGAGAGGAAGCCATCTAGCTAATAACTATGGACCGGAAGGTCTGAGGTAAACTACTCACACTTCATCGGAGAGGCTATGGTGTTGATGTAGAAGCCCTCCGTGATCGATGCCCCTCCGACGGAGCTCCGGAACAGGGCCCAAGATGGGATCTCACGGGTACAGAAGGTTGCGGCGGTGGAATTAGGTTTTTGGCTCCGTATCTGATCGTTTGGGGGTACATAGGTATATATAGGAGGAAGGAGTACGTCGGTGGAGCAACGTGTGGCCCACGAGGGTGGAGGGTGCGCCCAGGGGGGTAGGCGCGCCCCCTACCTTGTGGCTTCCTGGTAGCTTTCTTTACGTAGGGTCCTAGTCCTCTAGATCATGTTCGTTCCGAAAATCACGTTCCTGAAGGTTTCATTCCGTTTGGACTCCGTTTGATAGTCTTTTTCTGCGAAACACTGAAATAGGCAAAAAACAACAATTCTGGGTTGGGCCTCCGGTTAATAGGTTAGTCCCAAAAATAATATAAAAGTGTATAATAAAGCCCAATAATGTCCAAAACAGAATATAATATAGCATGGAACAATCAAAAATTATAGATACGTTGGAGACGTATCACCACCGTCGACGCACATGGCCTCTGTAGCCTTCTGGAACTCTTGCTCGCCGGACTCGTCGTCCTCGTCATGATCATCGTCTTCTTGCTTCTTGTCACGGCCCCGGGCGGGCCTCTCTTGCTGGTTGTCCTTGTCGCGGCAGCCTCCTTGGCCGCCACGCTTCTTGCCGGATCCCTCGGCACCGTCCTGGCCCTTCTCCTTGTCCCGCCTCTCATACTCGGCCTTTTGCTTTTCAGCAAGTAGCTCGACCTGCCGGCAGTTCTGGAGGTCATGGCCTTTGGTGCGGTGGATCTTGCAGTACTTCTTGCCGGAGCCTCCTGGCTTGTCGGCAGCTGCTAAGGCCCGGCAGGCGACACACCCGACAATCTCCTTGCCGGGGTCGTCTGCCTTGACCTTCTTGGCAGTGCCGGTGTCGTCAGACCCTTCAATGGCAAGCACGGCCTTGCCCTTGCGTTTCCTGTTGCGACGCCGACCCTTCTTCGTCGGGGCAGCGGTGTCTTCATCGGTAGAGTCAGTTTTCGCGCCGGCGTCCTCGCCGGGGTACTTCCTTCCCTCTTCAGCCCGGGCGCACCTGTCGGCCAGAATGTAGAGTTCGGCCACATCCTTAACCTTGGTCATCGCCAACTCTTCGCGCATCTTGCAGTTGCGCATGTTCTGATGGAACACGCTGATCACGGCAGCGGGATGAACGTCGGGGATGTTGTACTGCACTCGGCTGAATCTCTGGATGTACTTGCGCAGGGTTTCCCCTTCCTACTGGGGAATGATATGCAGATCACTGGCCTAGCCGTGAGCTTGGTGGCCCCCAGTGAAGGCGCCAACGAACTCATGGCACAAATCCGACCAAGAAGAAATGGAATCCGCCGGCAAGTGCATCAACCAAGACATAACATTGGGCTTCAGTGCCAACGGGAAGTAATTGGCAAGCACCTTGTCGTCGCGAGCTCCGGCTGCTTGCATCGCGATAGTGTAGATGCTGAGGAACTCGGATGGATGGGTCTTGCTAGTATACTTCTCGCCGACGTCAGGCTTGAACGTGCGGTGGGACGGCCACTGGAACTGCCGCAGCTCACGGGTAAAGGCTGGACAGCCCACCTCGTAAGGTAGGCCGCCGGAGCCCCTCGGCGCTGGGTGGTCCATAGCGGGTCCAGCCCGTTTGTCCGACTGGTGGCGTGTATCACGTCGGCGCTCGATAGTGGTTCGAGCATCTTCGTGAGCTCGTTCTCGAAGAACTTGGCGCTGGTCGCGGCGGGTCCGCGGGTCGGACGACGCTATGGAGATGTTATCACAAGCGTCGTCATGATGGGCCGACGCCCGCGGCGGCTGGCGAGGAGGAGGAGAGTGCACCGTAACCGCAGCACCCCCGGTCCTCCCAGAGCTGGCATGTGGTGGCTCGGTGGGGTGCCGGCCCAAGGGTCCCGCCGGTCGCGGATCATCTTTGTTGGCGACGGCGACGAGGCTGCGGATGGTGGCCCTCCACTCGTCGAGCTTCTTCGCAGCAGGAGGGAAGTCGAGGAGCAGCTGCGCGCGCGCCAAAGCTTTTGCTGGCGTGGCTGGCGGCGACAGCTGCGTGGACCGTGGAGCACTTTGACTTCTAACTACGTTAGAAGGAGCTCTATCATGACCCAGCGGCTGCGCGCCATTTTCGCCAGCACTTCGGCGGGCATGCCGAACTCCTTCGTCCCGCGGACGATGCACAGGGCTCTTCCCACTGGGGTGTCTGGGGTCTTCAGCGCGGTGACACTGCTCGTGGCGTGCACCCTGGGAAGAGCGCGCTGTGGGCACCGGCGTGGGCGTCCTGGAGGTTGCTGCATCGCCCGGGGGTGGCACAACGACACTCCTGGAGGGGCCCGCGCCGCCTGTGGGGAGCCTAGATCCGTCTTTGGATCTGGCGACGTGCGGCCGGTCGTTTGGCGCGCGAACTACGCCGCTCGCCAGGCTCTGATTGCCAGGGCGATGCTGGTGCTCGCGGATCGCGGCCCGGGTCCTGTCCGCAACCGGCCCGCTGCTCGTCCACACTGGCACGGGACGTTCGGCTCCCAACGAGCCGATCGCCGTGGCCGTCTTCTTCTTCGGAGCCATGGTGATGAAGAAACGCTAGGCTAACTACTAGAACAGATTCTCACAATTGCGCCACCCCTACCTGGCGCGCCAAAGATGTCGGCGTGGAACGACACCTATGGGATCACAAGAATCCCTACTACGGCTGCGGGGCGCAGGGTTGCGAGAAAGCAGGATTAGTAATCAGCACAAGGATCGTTTACCCAGGTTCGAGCCGTGAGGATGCGTAAAACCCTAGTCCTGCTTTGGTGGATGTATTGATTGTTCTTGAGCTCTCGAACTAGCTACGGTGGTTGCGCCGTTTCAGAGAGCCGAATCCTTTTCCAATATGCCATGGGCCTCCTTTTATAGTCGAAAGGGGCTGCCACAGTGGCACACAGGAGGTGGAAAGGCGTATAGTGCTATGAGCTTATCGCTCATATTATAGGACAAGACGCATTTATTGCGCCGCTGAGGTGTCCTGTAGCTTTATCGGGGATGGGAGCGAGGCCTGTCCCGTCTGTCGCCGCTCCTCCTCGCTTCGACACGCGCCCTGGCCAGCGACGCATGCGGTGCCATGTAGGCAGGCAGGCAGCTGAGGTGGCGCGGTTGTAGGGTCTTCACGAAGATCTGCATGCCGCCACGCAGGCGCTTGATGAGTTGGCCTGGAAGCTACATGTTGCCACGCAGGTGCCTGCCCAGTTGGTTGGGCCGGCAGCTGCATGCGAATGGCGGTGGAGACTTGGCTGGTGCGAGCCTGGCAGTGGCCCCGCTGACACCCTCGGTGAGAGCCTTGCCAGGTGGCCCGGCAAGTGTCTTGCCGTGGCGCGCTGTCGTCCCCGGCAAGGATCTTGCCGGGGGTCTTGTGGCTTTCCTCGACAAGGATCTTGCCGAGGGCCGTTGTCTTTTAATCCTCATCTGATCTTGAATATTCCTTGTCTACACAAAGATCTGCATGCCACCATGGAGGTGCCTCCCGAGCCCTAGTTCCAACGTGGTTGGTTGAGTTGGAACCTGTGGGCTCGAGGGTGGCTCACTCCGCTGGTGTGGGCGAGCCGCCCCGGCAAGGGTCTTGCCGGGGCCGCTGAGGCAACCCCCGGCAAGGATCTTGCCGGGGGAACCTGCTTCGCCTCTCTGCTTCTTTGTGTTCTTGGCCTTGGCGTTGCCTTGGCTGTCTTGGGCTTCGGTTTTACCTCGGTTCACCTCCCCTGTTCTGCTTGGTGTGGCCGCGGGCGCGGCTCAGACTGTCCGTGCACAGTTAAAGGGGTACAAAGATGCGCCCCTTCTTTTGTACACCGACAACCGAATCTTTCTATCCGGCGCCACCGAGTTCAGCTGACATAGCCACTGCCAGAAACCCTAATCAGTTCGGTCTCACCGATGGGATCTCGGTCTCACCGAGATGGGCTTGCAAACTCTCTGTTGCCTATTGCAATAATTCGGTCGAACCGAGATATGCATATCGGTCCCGCCGAGTTTGGTTGGCCAACTCTCTGTTTCGCTTATTACCCAAATCGGTCCCACCGAGTTTGTGTAATCGGTCAAACCGAGTTCAGGCTTTACCCTAACCCTAGCACATCAGTCCTACCGATATGATCATATTGGTCCCACCGAAATGCCTAATGGTCACATTATGAACTAGATCGGTCTGATCGAGTTTCACGATTCGGTCCCACCGAGTTTGGTAAATTGTGTGTAACGGTTAGATTTTGTGTGGAGGCTATATATACCCCTCCACCCACCTTCATTCGTGGAGAGAGCCATCAGAACATTCCTACACTTCCAACATACATTTTCTGAGAGAGAACCACCTACACTTGTGTTGAGGTCAAGATATTCCATTCCAACCACATAAATCATCTTTCCACCAAATCCAATCCTATGAGAGAGAGTTGAGTGTTGGGGAGACTATCATTTGAAGCACAAGAGCAAGGGTTCATCATCAACACACCATTTGTTACCTCCTGGAGAGTGGTGTCTCCTAGATTGGCTAGGTGTCACTTGGGAGCCTGCGTCAAGATTGTGGAGTTGAACCAAGGAGTTTGTAAGGGCAAGGAGATCGCCTACTTCGTGAAGATCTACCCGAGTGAGGCAAGTCCTTCGTGGGCGACGGCCATGGTGGGATAGACAAGGTTGCTTCTTCGTGGACCCTTCGTGGGTGGAGCCCTCCGTGGACTCGTGCAACCGCTACCCTTCATGGGTTGAAGTCTCCATTAAACGTGGATGTACGATAGCACCACCTATCGGAACCACGGATAAAAAATCTCCGTGTCTCCAAATTGCGTTTGCGCACTCCAATCCCATCCCTTTACATTCTTGTAACTTGCATGCTTTACTTTCCGCTGCTCATATACTCTTGTCATGCTTGCTTGATATGTATTGAATGGTTAAACTTGTCCTAAAACTCCACATCAACTTAAGGAAATTAAAAACTACAACTTTTCTTCTTAGAGTCTATTCACCCCCCTCTAGACACCTCTTCTCGATCCTTTCACCAAGTATCTAGGGCAGTTCCACTTCCAGTGACCATTTCCTTTGCAGTAGAAGCACTCAGTTTCAGGCTTGGGTCTAGCTTTGGGCTTCTTCACGGGAGCAGCAACTTGCTTGCCGTTCTTTTTGAAGTTCCCCTTCTTCCCTTTGCCCTTTACTTGAAACTAGTGGTCTTGTCAATCATCAACTCTTGATCCTTTTCTTGATTTCTACCTTCATCGATTTCAGCATCACGAAGAGCTTGGGAATCGTTTCCGTTATCCCTTGCATATTATAGTTCATCACGAAGTTCTAGTAACTTGGTGATAGTGACTAGAGAACTCTTTCAATCACTATCTTATCTGGAAGATTAACTCCCACTTGATTCAAGTGATTGTAGTACTCAGACATTCTGAGCACATGCTCACTAGCTGAGCTATTCTCCTCCATCTTGTAGGCAAAGTACTTGTCAAAGGTCTCATACCTTTTGACATGGGCATGAGTTTGAAATACTAATTTCAACTCTTGGAACATCTCATATGCTCCGTGGCGTTTCAAAAACGTCTTTGAAGCCCCAATTCGAAGCCGTAAAGTATGGTGCACTAAACTATCAACTAGTCATCATATCGAGCTTGCCAAACGTTCATAACGTCTGCATTTGCTCCTGCAATCGGTCTGTCACCTAGCGGTCCATCAAGGACATAATTCTTTTGTGCAGCAATGAGGATAATCCTCAGATCACGGATCCAATCCGCATCATTGCTACTAACATCTTTCAACTTAGTTTTCTCTAGGAACATATCAAAAATAAAACAGGGGAGCTAAACGCGAGCTATTGATCTACAACATAGATATGCTAATACTACCAAGACTAAGTACATGATAAATTAAAGTTCAATTAATTATATTACTTAAGAACTCCCACTTAGATAGACATCCCTCTAATCATCTAGGTGATCACGTGATCCATATCAACTAAACCATGTCTGATCATCATGTGAGATGGAGCAGTTTTCAATGGTGAACATCACTATGTTGATCATATCTTCTATATGATTCATGCTCGACCTTTCGGTCTCCAGTGTTCCGAGGCCATATATGCAAATTTAACCCGAGTATTCTGCGTGTGCAAAACTGGCTTGCACCCGTTGTATGTGAACGTAGAGCTTATCACACCCGATCATCACGTGGTGTCTCAGCACGAAGAACTGTCGCAACGGTGCATACTCAGGGAGAACACTTGTACCTTGAAATTTAGTGAGAGATCATCTTATAATGCTACCGTCAAACTAAGCAAAATAAGATGCATAAAGGATAAACATCACATGCAATCAATATAAGTGATATGATATGGCCATCATCATCTTGTGCCTTTGATCTCCATATCCAAAGCACCGTCATGATCACCATCGTCACCGCCGCGACACCTTGATCTCCATCGTAGCATCGTTGTCGTCTTGCCAACTATTGCTTCTACGACTATCGCTACCGCTTAGTGATAAAGTAAAGCAATTACATGGCGATTGCATTCCACAATAAAGCGACAACCATATGGCTCCTGCCAGTTGCCGATAACTCTGTTACAAAACATGATCATCTCATACGATAAAATTTAGCATCATGTCTTGACCATATCACATCACAACATGCCCTGCAAAAACAAGTTAGACGTCCTCTACTTTGTTTTTGCTAGTTTTACGTGGCTGCTACGGGCTGAGCAAGAACCGTTCTTAACTACGCATCAAAACCACAACGATATTTCATCAAGTATGTGATGTTTTAACCTTCAACAAGGACCGGGCGCAGCCACACTCGATTGAACTAAAGTTGGAGAAACTGACACCCACCAGCCACCTGTGTGCAAAGCACATCGGTAGAACCAGTCTCGCGTAAGCGTATGCGTAATGTCGGTCTGGGCCGCTTCATCCAAAAATACCGCCGAATCAAAGTATGACATGCTGGTAAGCAGTATGACTTGTATCGCCCACAACTCACTTGTGTTCTACTCGTGCATATAACATCTACGCATAAACCTGGCTCGGATGCCACTGTTGGGGAACGCAGTAATTTCAAAAAAATCCTACGCACACGCAAGATCATGGTGATGCATAGCAATGAGAGGGGAGAGTGTTGTCCACGTACCCTCGTAAACCAAAAGCGGAAGCGTTATGACAACACGATTGATGTAGTCGTACGTCTTCACGATCGACCGATCCTAGTACCGAACGTACGGCACCTCCGCGATCTGCACACGTTCAGCTTGGTGACGTCCCATGAACTCACGATCCAGTAGAGCTTCGAGGGAGAGCTTCGTCAGCACGACAGCGTGATGACGGTGATGATGAAGCTACCAACGCAGGGCTTCGCCTAAGCACTACGACGATATGACCGAGGTGGATTATGGTGGAGGGGGGCACCACACACGGCTAAGAGATCAATGATCAACTTGTGTGTCTATGGGGTGCCCCTGGCCACGTATATAAAGGATGGAGGGAGGATGAGGCCGGCCCTCATAGGGCGCGCCCAAAGTGTGGAGTCCTACTAGGACTCCCTAGTCCTAGTAGGATTCCACCTCCCACATGGAATAGGAAAAAGGGAAGGGAGAAGGAGAAGGAAGGAAGGGGGCGCCCCCTTTCCCTAGTCCAATTCGGACCAGTCCATGGGGAAGGGGCGTGGCCACACTTGAGGCCTTTCTCTCCTTTCTCGTATGGCCCATTAAGGCCCAATACAAATTCCCGTAACTCTCCGGTACTCCGAAAAATACCTGAATCACTCGGAACCTTTCCAATGTCCGAATACAGCCTTCCAATATATCGATCTTTGCGTCTCAACCATTTCGAGACTCCTCATCATGTCCCCGATCTCATCCGGGACTCCGAACAAACGTCGGTCATCAAATCACATAACTCATAGTACAAATCGTCACAGAACGTTAAGCGTGCGGACCCTACGGGTTCGAGAACTATGTAGACATAACCGAGACTCATCTCCGGTCAATAACCAATAGCGGAACCTGGATGCTCATATTGGTTCCTACATATTCTACGAAGATCTTTATCGGTCAAACCGCATAACAACATACGTTGTTCCCTTTGTCATTGGTATGTTACTTGCCCGAGATTAGATCATAGGTATCTCAATACCTAGTTCAATATCGTTACCGGCAAGTGTCTTTACTCGTTCCGTAATGCATCATCCCGCAACTAACTCATTAGTCACATTGCTTGCAAGGCTTATAGTGATGTGCATTACCGAGAGGGCCCAGAGATACCTCTCCGACAATCGGAGTGAAATATCCTAATCTCGATCTATGCCAACTCAACAAGTACCATCGGAGACACCTGTAGAGCACCTTTATAATCACCCAGTTACGTAGTGATGTTTGGTACCACACAAAGTGTTCCTCTGGTATCCGGGAGTTGCATAATCTCATAGTCATAGGAACATGTATAAGTCATGAAGAAAGCAATAGCAATATACTCCACGGGGGCGGCGGCTAAGGGAACCGGGGCGTAGCCCGGGCTCTCGCACATCTGGTGGGGCAGGAAGGAGGAGGAGGGGTGGCTGGAGCTCGCCGGAGCGGAGCTCGCGGCGGCGGCCGGAGCTCGGGCTCGAGCGGCTGCGCGGGGGGGGGGGGGGGGCTACAGAGCACGGGGAGGCAGGAGAGGAGGGGAAACCGACGCGGGGGCTCACAGCGGATCGGCGGGCGTCGTTGGAGAGCTCGGGGAAGGGCTGGAGTCGGCGGGGCGGCGATGGGGATCCACGGCGGCCGGAGGCGAAGATGGTGACGGCGACGGCTCCACGGGGCGCTCCGGCTTGCGTGGCTCGGCGGAGAGCTTCAGAGCGAGGAGGCGGAGCTCCTGAGCATGTCGGAGAGGCGAGGGGGAGGCGGTGGCTGCGGCAATGGCGAGTGGCAGCGACGGCAGCGTTCGGCCGTGCGCGGGAGAGAGACCAGGCGAGGGGGGAATGGGCACGGGGGAGAACGAGAGTGGTGCGGGGCGGCGCGTGGCGTCGCGCGGGGCATCCAGGCGACGAGGGGGAGGACAGGCAGGCAGGTGGCGTGGCGGCACGGCCGTGCGCGCGCGCCGGCCACACGCCTGGCCGACTGGCGCCAGGAGGACGACGGCGCTGGCGGGCTGGTCCAGCTGGGCCGCAGGTAAGCACAGGTAGGTTTTTCCATTTCTGTTTCTTTTCTATTTTTCTGACATTTGTTTGGTTTAATAAAAATGATAAACCATTTTATTTACTTCTGTCAATTTTTGCAGGGACCTAAGGGATTAATCCAAAGCCCCTCACCAAAATTCAGAATTTTTGGACATATATAAAATATATAACATATATATATCCAATGCAAATAATTACTGCATTAATTCCAAATGGCCAAGATAAATATTTATGAGCTCCTAAAAATATTGGTTTGATTTTTATCTCTGTCCAATATTTTCAGAGAGTAACATGAACATTTTCTTGGACCTTTTTGGAGCAATTTTTATCTGGGTCATTTCCAGAAATAATTCTGAGGGTTTCACAAATCCCCACTTCAAATTTAAATGGAATTTAAACATGATGCACACATGACTAGCTAGTCTAGGTCATACCAGAACTAGGGATGTGACAACTCGCCCCCACTTGAAAGAATCTCGTCCCGAGATTCAGGGGTCGATGGAAAGAAGGTGGGGTACTCCAGTCGAAGACGATCTTCTCGCTCCCAAGTAGCTTCTCTCTCGGAATGATGAGACCACTGAACCTTGAGAAACTTGATGTTCTGACGTCGGGTGACATGCTCTGCTTGATCAAGAATGCGAATAGGGTACTCTCGATATGTGAGGTTATCTTGGAGATCAAGCGTTTCGTGGTCCACTCCGTGGATGGAATCCGAGAAGCAACGCCTGAGTTGAGAGACGTGGAAGACATCATGGACTCGAGAAAGATGTGGGGGTAGTTCCAACTGGTAGGCAACCTCTCCTCGTTTAGCGAGAATGCGAAAAGGACCAATGTAACGAGGAGCCAACTTGCCCTTGATACCGAAACGATGGGTACCCTTTAGAGGAGTAACCCGAAGTTAAGCCTTATCGCCAACTTCATAAGCCACTTCCTTATGACGACGGTCATACTGGCTCTTTTGATGAGACTGGGCTGTTTTCAAATTCTCACGAATGATGCGAACTTGCTCTTCTGCTTCCTGGATCATGTCCGGTCCAAAGAATTGTCTTTCACCGGTTTCTGACCAGTTCAAAGGTGTTCGACATCTTCGTCCATACAGAATCTCGAAAGGAGATTTCTTAAGACTGGATTGATAGCTATTGTTATAAGCAAACTCGGCGAAAGGTAGGCATTTCTCCCAATCCATACCGAATGAGATAACGCAAGCTCTAAGCATGTCTTCGAGAATTTGGTTGACCCTTTCCACCTGACCACTTGATTGAGGGTGGAAAGCGGTACTGAAGGAAAGATGGGTGCCCATGGCGGTTTGGAAACTCTCCTAGAAATGAGAAGTGAAAAGACTACCACGGTCTGAATTGATCTCTAGTGGAACACCATGAAGTGACACTATTCGAGAAATATATAAGTCAGCGAGCTGACTAGCAGTGATACTCTCTCGAACAGGTAGGAAGTGAGCCACTTTGGAAAGACGATCAATGACTACGAAGATAGCGTTATTCCCTTTCTTGGTCCTGGGAAAGCCGGTGATGAAGTCCATACCAACTTTATCCCATTTCCACTCAGGAATGGCTAAAGGTTGAAGGGTGCCAGCAGGCCTTTGATTCTCTGCCTTAACGCGACGACAAACGTCACAGTTAGCTATGAACTCAGCAATTTCTCTCTTCATCCTAGTCCACCAGAACCTTTGGCGTAGGTCCTGATACATCTTAGTACTACCGGGATGAATCGTGAGAGGGGATTCATGCGCCTCCTTAAGGATCAATTGCCGAAGATGTTGCTTCTTGGGAACCACCAGACGGTTCTCGAAGAGAACAACACCTCGATCATCTATAGAGAAACTTCCACCAACTCCCTTATTAATGTTTCTCTTGATCCGGGAAATTCCCGTATCCTGCTTCTGAGCAGAGAAGATCTGATCCACAAGAGTAGGTTTCGCCACCAAGGTAGAAAGGAATCCGCGAGGAGCAATGTGAAGGTTAAGCTTACAGAATTCCTCATGGAGAAGTGGTTGGCCCTGCTGCAACATAAGATTGTTGCAATAGGACTTACGACTTAGCGCATCAGCCATGACATTGCCCTTGCCTGGGGTGTAGGTAATCCCTAAGTCGTAATCTGAGATCAACTCCAACCAACGTCTTTGCCTAAGGTTCAAATCTGGTTGGGTGAAAATATACTTGAGACACTGGTGATCGGTGTAAATCTCGCAACGTTTACCAAGAAGGTAATGTCGCCATGTCTTAAGAGCATAGACTACGGCTGCAAGCTCTAGATCATGTGTAGGATAATACTCCTCATGTGGATGCAACTGTCGAGATGCATAGGCAATCACATGACGATCCTGCATAAGAATGCAGCCTAGTCCCTGTCGTGAGGCGTCGCAGTAGATAACAAAGTCCTTCGTGAAATCTGGTGGCACCAGTATGGGAGCAGAAGTCAGGCGTCTTTTCAGTTCCTGAAAACTGTACTCACACTGTGGGGACCACTCAAACTTTTTATCTTTCTTGAGAAGTTCCGTGAGGGGTTTGGCTACTTTGGAGAAGTTTTCAACGAAGCGGCGACAATAACTGGCTAGACCAAGGAAACTCCTAACTTGTTTAACTGTTTCAGGTGGAGTCCAATCAAGAACGGCCTGAACTCTCTCAGGATTGACAGCAATTCCCTTACCAGAGACCACGTGGCCTAGGTAGGTCACTTCTGGCAACCAAAATTCGCACTTGGAGAACTTGGCATAAAGGCGGTGCTCCCTGAGTTTTTCTAACACAAGTCTAAGATGTTCGGCATGCTCTTCCTCGTTCTTCGAGTAGATAAGGATATCATCGAGGTAAACCACGACGAACTTGTCTAAGTACTCCATGAAGATCGAGTTCATCAAGCGGGAGAAGGTAGCTGGAGCATTGGTTAGACCAAAAGACATGACGGTGTACTCGTACTGGCCATAACGAGTGAAAAAAGCCGTCTTAGGAATGTCCCCGTTTCTAATCTTGATTTGATGGTAGCCTAACCTCAAATCCATCTTGGAAAAGACTGAGGATCCAGCGAGCTGATCATACAGGTCGTTGATCCTGGGGAGCGGATACTTGTTCTTTATCGTGACCAAATTAACGGGACGATAATCTACAACCATCCGGTCCGTACCATCCTTCTTCTTGACGAAGAGGACGGGGCAAGCCCAGGGAGAAGAACTAGGACGGATGAAATCCTTTTGCAAGGATTCATCGAGTTGTTTCTTAAGCTCGGCTAGCTCTAGGGGTGCCATCTTGTAAGGTCTCCTAGAGATTGGGGCGGTTCCTGGGATAAGATCTATGACAAACTCTACATCTCTGTCAGGTCGAATACCTGGCAGTTCCTCTGGAAAGACATCCGGAAAGTCACAGACTACCAGGATATCCTCAAGGTCTGGAAGAGGGCTGGCATTAAGAGAATAAAGCTGACGCTTTGCAATTCTGGTGGAGACAGTGACTATCTTGCCAGATGGGTGTGTGAGTTGAACAGACCTGGTGTAACAATCAATCTTGGCATGATGAGCTATCATCCAGTCCATACCCAAGATGATGTTAATATCTGAAGTCTTGAGGGCTATGAGTGATGCAAGGAATACAAGTCTGTCAACAAGGATTCGTTACCATGGCTTACACTAGAAGTTTGCCATTTGGATCCAGGAGTTTGAATGAGTAGTGGGGAAGGCATATCACAAAATGATATGTCGTGCAAGCGGGCATAACTTTCGGAAATGAAGGAATGAGACGCCCCAGTATCAAATAGAACCGAAGCTGGATGACAGTTTACAAGGAGTGTACCAAGAACGACATCTGGATCATCCTGAGCGTCTTTAGCTGAGACGTGATGCACACGTCCACATTCAGTGGGAGCTAACTTGGTACTGATCATTTTGCGTGATGGCTTACCACGGCCAACAGACTTCTCGGGCTGGGGTGGAGCAACACGGGTCCGAGTGCAAAATACGAGCGGTGTGGCCTGGCTCTCCACACTTGTAACAAATCTTGGAGGTAGGACGTGGACCCGCGTTGGCAGGCGGTCCACCAATAGGCCTAGGTGGAGCATACGGCTGAATTGGGTGAGGCGCCACATAAGATGGTCTCGGGGTATAACCGGGTGGAAGAGCAGAGTTCGGAATCCAAATCCGGCGCTTCCGAGAACTAGAACTGGAGGAAGAACCCAAATCACGGGTGTGCTTACGAGACTCCTCGTAGGTGAGCTGAGCTGTCTCCGCATTAATGGCCTTGTTCATAAGAGCTTGGAATGTATTGCAATGGTGTAGGTGGAGATCTCGACGCAACTTGGGGTTGAGACCCTTTCGGAACCTAGCCTGCTTCTTAGCGTCCGTGGACACTTCTTCTGTAGCATAGCGGGCGAGGTTCTCAAACTCTCTACTGTAAGCATCAACAGCCATCTTACCCTGGGTAAAACTACAGAACTCTTCTCTCTTGCGGTCAATGAGAGCCTGAGGAATGTGATGCTCGCGAAAAGCCTCAGTGAAATCCCTCCAGGTCGGTATCTGGCCAACTGGAAGCATAGCCTCATAGTTCTGCCACCAAAGACTAGCAGGACCTTCCAGGTGATATGCAGCATAAGTGACCTTGTCACCTTCAGCTACGTTCGCAGAACGTAGCTTGTGTGTGATACTACGGAGCCAGTCATCTGCATCGAGTGGTTCAATGGAATGATGGAAGGTAGGTGGTTTCAAACCAATGAAATCATAGATGGTCGCTGACTCTTTGCACTGAGGTGCGGTGTTCTCCTCGATACGTGCTAACAAGCGGTTAGACTCATGCTTGTTCCTCTCCATCTCTAACATAAACTCTGCCAACGAAGGCTGGTCGGGAGGATCCTCCTCATCCCTACCACCTCCGTGGTTCAGGCAACGAGCAACAGAACTTCGGTTAACTGATCACATCCTGAGAAGCGGAACCAAGGACGAGGTCAACAACAACTATAGGATGCAACGTGTAGCATAAGGAAATTTAGTATCTCTCAAACTCCTAGGACAAATCCGGCAGCATAACGGCAGTAAAATGCTCAAAATGAGACATTCTGCAAAAGGCGGGGTAGCACCATACTCAACATCGTCACTCAAGGTTCTGAGATATTACTAAACAGGCTACACCAGAGGTACTCGAACTGGGATATGACTCTGATCAACCAATCCTAAGAGACTACGGAGTAGTAACACGTGATCCTGATAGACGGAAGAGAAAGCCTAGTTCCTTAACCCCGTAGGAAAGATAGGATGACTCAGATCAGAAGGGCATGAGGTAAAAGAAGTAAAAAGAGCCTTACGTTCCCTTCCACAATCAATTCCCTTACATAACTAAAGAATTTCTAGACTCAACTTCGACCAGGTTGGCTTGGAAATCCTACAGGCAGTCAGGCTCTAATACCAAAGCTGTCGGGACCCCGATTCTAAATCACACCGATCTAGCCTGTAACACCTCATATCACTTTGCGGCCTCACGCACGGTACTCCCACGGGTGTCGCCTTACCATGGCCCGGGACCGTTTGCGCATTTTGGCTCACGTATATGACAATGTCGCTACCATCCATATGACAGAGAACCCGGGCCGACATGGCTAGTCGTGAACCCAAAGCGGCACTAACGTATGGGGACAGGCATACATGAATCAACATCGAGCGTGTCGGTCAGCAGCGTGTGAATCCGGGCCGTAGCACTGGGCTAACAGGACTCCGGGAACCCGGGCTGTAGCAGGCTAGGCAGGACTCCGGATGTCACCGCGTGACATTTCCCCAAAGGGACAGACACATGAACGAAATGAAACACATGCCGGCCAGTCAAGTGTCCAGAGCAGTAGTGCTGGGCTAGCAGGACTCCGGTGAACCGGGCTGTAGCGGACTACTATGGCTCAAGGAGGCACTAGACTACATTTCCCCATAAGAGAGGCTGCCAAGGATAAACAACTAGATTGTCGGATCCCACACATAGCAATACACGTTACACGTACGCATAACATGCAAGTATGTGCTGTACAACATGGCATCACAACATAACGCAAACTCATATAGATAAAAGGGCCAGAAGAGCCACATATCATTAAGTACAAACAGGGGTCACATGACCCATCATTCAGAGCATACAAGCAACGGAAGCATTACATGTCTGAGTACAGACAACTACAAAAGAAAAGGCTGAGAAGCCTGACTATCTACAAGCCCCTCCCAAGGGTACAAGATCGTAGCTGAGGTACAAGCTACTCGTCAAAGTCCAAGCGGAGCTACTAGTAAGACTGAAGTCTCCGCTGCAAAAACATAAACAAAGCAACATGAGTACAAAGGTACTCAGCAAGACTTACATCAGATCCTATCTTACATGCATTTGTATCAAGAAGGTAGTGTGGGGTTTAGTTGCAGCAAGCCAGCTTGACTCAGTGGCTATCCTGTTCTACGACTACGAGAAACTTCTTTGAGGTAAGAAGGCGCACACGAGTCCACTAATCACCACCTCAATACACCACTATGGATTCATTCCCGTCTCACTACGAGAAGCCATCCATAGCACTCACACTTATCTTGAGCATTTTAGAGTATCCACTTCAAGTTGTCTATGTACCACGTAAGCATCCAAGAAGTCCATAACCGAGGACACGGCTATTCGAATAGATCATGATAACCCTGCAGGGGTGTACGGCTTCACACACGCTCTCGCCACTTACCGCCATGTACACGTCAGGTACCTCGGCAACCTTCAAGCGGAAGCCTGGCGAGGGTGTCGGCCATGACCTGACTAACCTCACAAGACTCTAGTCCAGGTTTATCGCCTATTCGGGTTCCATCCGCAAGGAGATCCGGCCGGGGTGTCGCTCACGGCCCCAAACGATGTGCGCAGGGTTCCCAAGCCCACCTCGCCGGATGGATCTACGCTTGGTACACCGTGCCACTTGTGCCTAGTCTGTCCCAAGCCCACCTGGCCGAGTGCCACTTGGTAGACTACTAACACTACCTACAAACACCAGAAACTAATTGCAACTCCTGGACAGAGATCAAGGCGGTTAATAAGTCGAGAGAGCTTGGAGCGCCCGGAGCCCAATGTGTGGTAGTAGCTAGTCATTGGACAACTTACACAGAACTCGATTCTTAAGGACGGTCCCAATGAGACAACCCACCATGTACTCCTACATGGCCTCTCACCGCTACCTTTACCAAATCGTGTTCACACGCTTAACTCTCAGCACCAGAACATATCGTAACACTCCAATTCATTCCCAATGAATCAGACCTGACACAACTCTAAGCAATAGCAGGCATGGCATGGTAGGAACACAACATGGCTCAATCAACTCCTACACATGCTAGTGGGTTTCAACTATTTACTGTGGCAATGACAGGTCATGCAGAGGAATGGGTTCAACTACCGCGGCATAAAGTAGTAGTTGAATCGTTGTTGTCCTAATGCAATAAAAGAGAGCAGGAGCGAGAGTGTAGGATTGTATCGGAATGAACAAAGGGGGTTTGGTTGCCTGGTAGATCAACAGGGTTCCACTGCTCCTCAGACAGGTACTCTCGAGCACTCTTCGGAGCAGGACCTATCGAGAAGGAACGGTGTCGACAATCAATAAAAAGGCATATGCAACAATATGATGCATGATCATGGCATGTAGATGTGATGCTGTTTGAGTTAATGCAACTAGCATTCAACTTCGAAGAGATCCATTTGAACCAAGGGTTCAAATGCAACTCTAATATAAGTCCCTTTAAATGCCATAAGTGTGTTTTCATATATACAGCATGTATAGGTTGGTTTGTCATGCATGAAAATGGCACAGATGGATAGATTGAATTTTTCTGATCATTTTTCATATATAAATTATTTAAATCTGAGCTACGGTTGAATTTCTATGATTTTTAGAAGTTTATATCATTTTCTGGAATTTCCTGATTTAATTTAAATCCAGAAAATAAATAACCGTGTCAGCATGATGATAGAACGACGTCAGCAGGTCAACCGGGGCTGACCAGGGTCAAACCTGACGTGTGGGGTCCACACGTCAGTGACACGGGGTTAAACAGGGGTTAGTTTAAGCCTAAATAAAAGATTAGGGGGCACTGGGGCCCACATGTCAGTGTCAGGGGCTAGATAGGCGGAAGCTAATCACCTGGCCGACGGGGCCCACTGTCAGACCAGCGAGGTCATCGTCGGTGACCTCAGGACGCGGCGGCGTCCGCGTTACAGGCCACGGGGGCGGCGGCTAAGGGCACCGGGGCGTAGCCCGGGCTCTCGCGCATCTGGTGGGGCAGGAAGGAGGAGGAGGGGTGGCCGGAGCTTGCCGCAGCGGAGCTAGCGGCGGCGGCCGGAGCTCGGGCTCGAGCGGCTGCAGTGGGGCTACAGAGCACGGGGAGGCAGGAGAGGAGGGGAAACCGACGCGGGGGCTCACAGCGGATCGGCGGGCGTCGTTGGAGAGCTCGGGGAAGGGCTGGAGTCGGCGGGGCGGCGATGGGGATCCACGACAGCCGGAGGCGAAGATGGCGACGGCGACGGCTCCACGGGGCGCTCCGGCTTGCGTGGCTCGGCGGAGAGCTTCAGAGCGAGGAGGCGGAGCTCCTGAGCGTGTCGGAGAGGCGAGGGGGAGGCGGTGGCTGCGGCAATGGCGAGTGGCAGCGAAGGCAGCGTTCGGCCGTGCGCGGGAGAGACCAGGGGAGGGGGGAATGGGCACGGGGGAGAACGAGAGAGGTGCGGGGCGGCGCGTGGCGTCGCGCGGGGCATCCAGGCGACGAGGGGGAGGACAGGCAGGCAGGTGGCGTGGCAGCACGGCCGTGCGTGCGCGCCGGCCACACGCCTGGCCGACTGGCGCCAGGAGGACGACGGCGCTGGCGGGCTGGTCCAGCTGGGCCGCAGGTAAGCACAGGTAGGTTTTTCCATTTCTGTTTCTTTTCTATTTTTCTGACGTTTGTTTGGTTTAATAAAAATGATAAACCATTTTATTTACTTCTGTCAATTTTTGCAGGGACCTAAGGGATTAATCCAAAGCCCCTCACCAAAATTCAGAATTTTTGGACATATATAAAATATATAACATATATATATCCAATGCAAATAATTACTGCATTAATTCCAAATGGCCAAGATAAATATTTATGAGCTCCTAAAAATATTGGTTTGATTTTTATCTCTGTCCAATATTTTCAGAGAGTAACATGAACATTTTCTTGGACCTTTTTGGAGCAATTTTTGTCTGGGTCATTTCCAGAAATAATTCTGAGGGTTTCACAAATCCCCACTTCAAATTTAAATGGAATTCAAACATGATGCACACATGACTAGCTAGTCTAGGTCATACCAGAACTAGGGATGTGACACGGGCCGGGCCTGGGTATGCTACAACCACCTACGCACGAGTCGGGCGCCTCGTGAAGGACCGACCCGGGACTACCAAGATAAGTTTCACGCTCGGGTCAACCAATCGCTACGGCATAGGATTCTCATTTGTGTCGCCCTGTTACGGCAACGTAGACTCCCTTTCCTACCTCTCGGCGGTTGCTTGCACGCTAAAGGGGACCTCCATAGCATCGCGACTCAGGGGCTCTTACTGGACCTCGGGCCGCTCACCTCCTGGCCTTGACCACGGCATCGCGACCTGGCATAACAGCGACGGCTGAAGCCTGCCTGGGAACTGGGACCTGTCAGCGTAGAGCACCAAGCCGTCGCGAGGTTGGAAAGGGGAAACCAAGCCGAATCGTGACACGCACACGCACAATTTCATAACAAGGATAATATCAACAAAGGACATTGCAGACCCTTTACACGCCCCCACGGGGTAATTCTCGATTCCTCGCAGGGAACAAAAGAAAAGAACTTCTAGGAGCCCTATCTACACGCGCCCAGTGGACGACGCCATCATCAACAGTGGGCCACGAGAGGCTGGCGCCAACCTCATCCAGATCAGCGGCGGCGACGGCCGGACGCTGCCGCCTTGCTCCTGCCGCGGCGAGAGTTGGGGGGCACGTAGCTGTTGTCGCTCGTCTCCGGAGTCTCGTAGAGCTCGGGAGAATCGCTGGACTCCCAAGCGTCGCTGCTACTCTCGGAGGAGCTACTGGCGGTGCGGACGGCAGGCCCTGCCCCTGCTGCGGCGCCGTCCTAACGGCCCCTTTTGGAGCAGCACTCCAGGCGGGGCCTTCCGCGTCAAAGACCTTGAAGGACAGCATGGAGGCGCTGTCGTACTCGAAGTGGATCGCGAGGGCGCCTTCCGCACGGCAAACTCAAGCAACCACGCCCTAGCCTCGGGTCATGAAGATCTTGCCTGGGGAGACGGCTTCAACTTCCGCTCCAGTCGCCGGCATGTCGTAGTCGGCGTGCTGCAGCCAAAGCTCGAGGGGCCCCCTCGGCGGCATCTCGGCCGAGAAGAAGGAAGGGAAGCGGATCCAAGTGCTTGGAGGCATCGCCACCATAGCATAAGTTCGCGCGAAGAATCCGCGTCGTGGACTCCGGGAGTGGCGACGCGTGCCACCGCGGCACGGCGACCATGGCCGCGGCACGCGCGCCGCCGCTGGCCGCCTCTTCCTCCTGAGCCCTCGGCTTGGGCGTACAGGGGCAACGGATACCCGGGAGGAGGCTGCTCGCACCAAGGCCTCGTCACCTCCTGGATCACCACCACATCATGGCGATTTTCCGGCCTCTTCTTCGGCGGAAGTGGCCCTGGCTCATCGTGGGGAGTATTCCCTTTCTCCGTGGCAGAAAACCTTCGGATCGACGCCATTGGTGTCGCTACTGGCAATGGAGCAAAGGAAGAGAAGCGGGCGGAATGGGAAGAGATGGGCGACGGGGGCTCTGCGCCCTTCCCATTTATAGCAGGAGAAGGCCAACCAACGCCCCCCACGATCATAGGTAATGATGGTTTTTCCTTGCCTGCAGCAGGGACTCGTCAAATCGGGCGGTTGCCGATGCAGCATGGGGAAGCGGAGACGCCCACGTCCAATCAACCGCCACACATCGACTGGGGCCGCAGGCTATTGGGGCCCGCGGCGCTCCGCACTTGCCCTTCGGCTTCGCCTCGAAGCCAAGTCTGAGCGTGCCTTGGGCCCAGGGGCTACTGTCGGCGTTCTGGGAACGGGGGTCCCTAGACTTGCCTGCCTGCGGCCCACGGCGTGGCTCCACAAGCAGGCCCGTACGACCCATCTTCACCAGCAAGCACTCAAGACCCTCGCGAGGGGCCAAGCCTCGCGAGGCGGACGACACAAGACCTCCTCAGGAGCGGCCTCACCAGGCTGGCTCGCGAGGGGCAGAGAGATCAAGGCGAGGCAAACCTCGCGAGGTTCTCATGACGTGAGCCATGACGGTTGAGGCCAGACGGGCGCCAGGCAGGCGCCAGCGTGCATAGTGTCCTTGCTTCCTCTTTGGTGCTCAGGAGGCAAGCGCAGGTGAGGAGTACCAAGGCGTCAAGCAAATGTTACCATATCGGTGCAATGAGACCAAGACCAGCAGGACGGCAAGACGGAGGTCACCGTGGAGCCCAAGGCGGCATCACCACCAGAGCCTTTGGCAGGCGAAGACTACTTTTGTCAGGATAAGCTATACTAGCTGTCCCCTTTCAAATTGGCCGTTGTTGGCTCCCTTCCCGCTCAATATTTGGGAAGAGGACCAGGGCCTCTATAAATAGGGTTAGCCACCACAGTAGAGGGCATCGGATCCTCACCTACCAGAACTCGTCTCGAGCGATCCGCACACCCACCAAGCACAAGAACACCTCACCTCAGGAGGTTGTTCTTCCCCTTGTATTGTTCATCATCAGCCCAAGAGGCAATCCACCGCCACCACACTGGAGTAGGGTATTACACCACAATGGTGGCCCGAACCAGTATAAATCTTGTGTCTCGTGTTCTGAGAGTTGGTCGTGCTTAGCCTAGAGATCGTGAAGCGAGTGAGGGCGTGATCGGTGAGGGGGAGATCTTCACGCGCACCCCAGTGTTCGAACCTTAAGGGTTTTGCCGGAACCCGAAATCCGACAGAGCAGAATATGACTCTTCAGCTCCTAACACCGAAACAAAAGTATTGGGTTTAGGGAGTTTCAGAATAGGACATCACAATGTTGGATGAGCAATCTTGTCGCAAATGTAACAGTAATGTTGAACTTGCAATATTTTATAGGTTGTGTATCTAGTGCACACTTCCAACAACAAACTCCTTTCTTTGTTTTCCCTTGGTTATGGAAGGACCCCCTGCTCATTAGCAGCCATGGTTGTGGAAACATCAACGAGAGGAACCTGGCCTTGCCCCTGCGGTGCTAGCGGCTTCTGTGAAACTTGTGCTATCTATTCCTGCATCCCGAATTGCTGATATGACCCTTGTTATTGTGGTTGCAGCTATTGTGGCATAACAAACTGGTTTGGAAACTGCTGCTGAACATTCACCTGCTGCTACTGCTAAAAATAATAATGGTATCCCTGTTGCAAATTACCTACGACCTGTGGTTGTTGAGAGTGCGGCTTTGATCCGTTTCCGTCGTATCTACTTTGGATAATGCTTTTGCTCTTGTTTTGGGCTCTAATTTGCATGATTTGAATGAACTAACCCGGACTAACGTTGTTTTCAGCAGAACTACCATGGTGTTGTTTTCGTGTAGAAATAAAAGTTCTCGGATTGGAACGAAACTTTTTGGAGATTTATTTCAGAATAAATAAAAAATACCGGGACCAAGAACCATTGGAGGGGGTGCCCTGGCTAGGCACGATACACTAGGGTGCGCCACCCCCTCTAGGCGCGCCCTGGTTGGTTTTACCCACCTGGTGGCCCCCTTGACCCTAATTCCGATGCTATAAAATCCTATTTTGGACAAAAAATAGGAGAGGAAGTTTCATCGCGTTTCACGATACAGAGCCGCTGCCACCTCCTGTTCTTCATCGGGAGGCTAGATCTGGAGCCCGTTTTGGGCTCCGGAGAGGGGAATCTTCGGTCTTCATCATCAACAACCCTCCTTCACCACTAGTACGATGATGCTTCCCACCGGGAGTGAGTAATTCCTTCGTAGGCTCGCTGGTCGGTGAGGAGTTGGATGTGATTGATCATGTAATCGAGTTAGTTTTGTTAATGCTTGATCCCTAGTATCGACTATGTTATGAGATTGATGTTGTTATGACTTTGCCATGCTTAATGCTTGTCACTAGGGCCCGAGTGCCATGATTTCAGATCTGAACCGTTTATGTTTTCACCATTATATCTATGTTCTAGATCCGATCATGCAAGTCATATTAACTTATTACATGCTATGATCCGTAAACCCTAGGGTGACAGTAGTTGGGATACTTTCCGGTGATGGCCGTAGTTTGAGGAGTTCATGTATTCACTGTGTCTTAATGCTTTGTTCTGGTTCTCTATTAAAAGAAGGCCTTAATATCCCTTACTTTCCTTATGGACCCCGCTGCCACGAGAGAGTAGGACAAAAGGTGTCATACAAGTTCTTTTCCATAAGCACGTATGACTATTTACGGAATACATGCCTACATTAGATTTATGAACTGGAGCTAGTTCTGTATCACCGTAGGTTATGACTGTTATATGATGAATATCATCCAATGAACGCACCGATCCAATGCCTACAAGTTTTCCACATATTGCTCTTGCTAAGTTACTATTGCTATTGCTACTGTTACAACTGCTACTCTTTTACCATTACCACTGTTACTGTTACTGCTGCTATCAAACTATCATATTTCTATGCTACTGATCACCTTGCTGCAGATATTTAATCTCCAGGTGTGGTTGAATTGACAACTCAACTACTAATACTTACAAATATTCTTTGGCCCCGCTTGTGACGAATCTATAAATTTGGGTTGAATAGTCTACCCTCGAAAACTGTTGCGGTCCCCTATACTTGTGGGTTATCAAGACCTTTTTCTAGCGCCGTTGCCGGGGAGCATAGCTATATTTGTTGAGTCACTTGGGAATTATATCTATTTATCACTATGAAGAATCTGAAAGATACAAGAACCAAGATTTTTCCCTCTAAGACAAGGGGAGGTAAGGAACTGCCATATAGCTCTGTACTTGATTTTCCTTCTGTTTTGATTAAACTTGCAACACCACCACCTGCTATTCATCCTGATATGTCGCAAGTTATTGATGATGTTACTTTTGCAATGCGTGATGCTTATGATGATGCTAGTACCTTGCTTGATGATAATGTGCCACTAGGTGAATTTCTTGGTAAACAAATTGCTAGAGCCAAAGATATTGAGAATGCTGAAACTGATGAAATTATTGAAACTGATAAAGTTCTTGAAACTGAAATTCCTGAAACACCTATTAGACGTAGCTCTCCTAGATTTGAAATTCCTAAGATACCTGAGGGTTATGTTGTAGATCAGGAGATAACTAGAGACTTTCTTGCTTGCAATGATAGAGATGATCTTAAGAAACTACTTGTCAAGTTGAAAGAAAAATCTTTGAATTCTAGAATGAAATGTGATCCTAAGTTTGCTACTTCATCTATATTTGTTACTGATAAGGATTCTGAATTCTCTGTCGACCCAGAGTTAATTACTTTGGCTGAGTCTGATCCTTTCCATGGATGTGATACTGAAACTATTGTGGCACACCTTACTAAGTTGAATGATATAGCTACTCTTTTTGGTCATGATGAGAAAATTCATTACTATTATATCCTCAAATTATTTCCGTTCTCATTAAAGGGTGATGCTAATATTTGGTACAATATTCTTGCTCCTGGTTGTGTGCGTAGTCCCCGGGATATGATTTTCTTGCTCATAAGAAACAAGCTGCCTTACATGAAATATTTAACTTTGTGCAAATTGAAGAAGAGAGTCTTCCACAAGGTTTGGGTAGGATTCTCCAATTTCTTAGTGCTTTGCCTGGTCATCCTCTTAAGAAAAATGAAAGACTTGATATCTTCTATAATGGCCTAACCGATGCTTCTAGGGACTTCCTAGATAGTTGTGCTGGATATGTTTTCAGGGAACGAACCATTGAACAAGCTGAGGAATTATTGAATAATATATTGAAAAATTATGATGATTGGACTCTTCCTGAACCACCGCCTAAACGCACTCCGAAGAAGAGGGGTATCTTATTTCTCAGTCCTGAAGATATGCAAGTGGCAAAGAAATGTATCAAGGGAAAATGTATTAAAGTTGAAGATGTTAAAAAATTACCTCCTATTGAAGAAATACATGGACTTGATACACCACCTCCAAATGTAGTAGAGGTAAATTATTTTATAAAGTTTGATGAAAGTGACATCCCTTACAATAAACATCCTAGTCAATGCCTACATGAATTTGATAGATACACCATCAAACAAGATCACTTCAATGCAAATGTTATGAAACAATTGAAATACAACTCTGATATGATTGGTCGCTTGAGTGACTTGTTATTTAGAATCACTAATGATATTAGAGGTGTAGGAAAACATTCCTCTATGGTACAAACCCAGCTAGAACAAGTTGCTAAATCTCAAAGAGAATTGCTTAGTGAAATGAATAATAATATAAATGATTTTGCTGTTAGACTAGCAACTATGGGGGGGGGGGTTGCAAAATGACTCAGGAACCACTTTATCCTCAGGGACACCCTAAAAGAATTAAACAAGACTCTCAAAGAATTAACACTGATGCACCTAGTCCTTCTAAAAGGAAGAAGAAAAAGAAAAAGAAAAATGATAGGACTTTGCATACTTCTAGCGAACCTGAAATAGAAAAACCTCCTGAAGATAATAATGACGTCTCTATCTCAAATGCTGAAACTCAATCTGGCAACGAACATTCACCCAATGATAATGAAAAATAATAATGATGATTTTCATGCAGACACTCAACCAAACATGAGAAAGAACCAGATAATGATGTTGAGATAGAACCTGGTGTTGATCTTGATAACCCACTACCTAAGAATAAAAGAAATGATAAAAGAGACTTTGTTGCTAGAAAACATGGTAAAGAAAGAGAACCATGGGTTCAAAAACCCATGCCCTTCCACCTAAACCAACCAAGAAAAAAGATGATGAAGAATTTGAACGCTTTGTGTGGCACCCGGGCTCAGAGCAACCAGTTTACCTTACATTGCCAGCCAAGAGATCAAGTCTTCTAGCAACACATAACAACTTAGTACAGACAACAACCGCTTTATTGATGCTAGCGGAAACATAGGTTTGATATTACATCAATTAGCGAGGCCAAGCGGCACACACGGTGCGGCTGAACAATATGTACATTATTTAATTAACATGAGAGGGCCTCGATCACGATAACTACGCGGCAGCGGAACAACGGCGAAGTGGAACTCCAAAGCACCGGGACACCGATGTGGACACGATCTAGACACGGGAAGCACTCCGATCCGATACGACTTTCCTGAAATCAGGCATGACTCGCCAAGTCAGTACATTGAATGTACTTGCAAGCTCACAACAAACATAAGCATAATGGCAAACAATATCATGACAATTAATCAGGTTAATGCAATGCGAATCATACTACTGATGCGGTGAGATTAACTTGTGCACCGAGTCACTCGGACTCTCTTACCAGATGTGTTACCTCGTAACCGAATG
This sequence comes from Aegilops tauschii subsp. strangulata, assembly GCF_002575655.3. Taxonomy (NCBI): domain Eukaryota; kingdom Viridiplantae; phylum Streptophyta; class Magnoliopsida; order Poales; family Poaceae; genus Aegilops; species Aegilops tauschii. The sequence continues at coordinate 277,123,211 of NC_053038.3, read as the reverse complement.
GTGATCATACCCGGATCACAAATGAAGCCAACACTTTGGTTCCCACCATGATCATCTTCATGATCTCTCAAATCATCACATAACCAGTGCCAAACAATAAACCTTTAGTGTGCAAGATTACTTATTAATGTTGATCCATGGTGTGACTTACTCACGAGCTATGTCCATAACCGAGGACGCTGCTATCGATAGATTAAATACACTCTGCAGAGGTAGCGCACTTTACCCAGACCACGGAATCCATGGCCTCGTCTTCCCATTTGGGTGGACCAACGGCATTCCGATGAAACCCTCCCATTGCCATGACACTCTCCCGGCCACTCCGAGTAACTCCCCAATGGGCTAAGTCATGGGTGGCCCCGTGCCTACCATAGGCATCAACGGCCACCGTCGTGCCAAGAACGGTCTCAAACGGGGAAAAGGTACCATAACAACAAACGGGCACACAAGGTTATGCCTTCTTACTGGGCCAGGGTACCGCACGCCCATAACCTTCCCTCTTTGGAGGTACCGACTAGAGGCATGACAACGTACCGAATCAAGACCTTCCCATAAAGGCAAATGTGGTCGCACTGGGAAAAACTCAATTCAGTAGCACCATGACTCGATCAACATTATGTTCAACTTGAATTAACTTCAGTTTTAACTTGAATAAAATAAGTCGAGTCACCATATGCCATGATCATGCAACTATTTGACATGCAAAACATACCACTCAAAGTAAATAGATCAACATCATCAAAGTTTCCTTCTTGCACTACTCATCATTAAACTTTACTGGTTCTACTTTACTGGTTTTTATCACTCATCATTTTAGTTATACCATAATATATTAAAATCAACTTATCACATAAAGAAACTACCATTATTCATAAAAGCATAATCACACAATAAAAATTTCTTCTACTTTCTTAAAATAGCTCATGCATTCAACCACTACCATAACAAAGCATTTCAAGCATGACAAAATAACTGGCACTAAGCAATATTCATTTAAATAATTAAATGCATGAAAATAACTCATATTCAAGTTGGAAAAATCATAGATATTGAAATGACACCATACAAATGTTGGTGTGGCTTGCCTTAATGCAGAGGAGGTTCATACTCCTCCTAATTATCTTCAAGACAAGGTTCTCCCTCTGAAAATATTTAAAAACAGCAAAATAAAATATCAAGAACCACTCTGAAAATCACCAGAAATTCTAGACAGCGAGGAAAAATCTCAGTTTTGGTGTGCTGCTAGAATTTTTCAAAACGAACACAATGCAAAAAGAATCAACTCATTTAGACTTATGGTTTAAGAGTTATCGCTAGTCAAAGTTCCTAGTCAAATATTTGAATTAAATTGGAATTAAAAATAAAACCACGGGGGTGACGACGATGGCGTATTTTCAGAATACGCCTCCACTCGTACCGCTTCGGGGGGAGAGAGACAGAGCAAAGGCGGCTGAGGGAGTCCTGGACTAAGGGGTCCTCGGGCGTCCGGCCTATTGGACATGGGCCGGACTGATGGGTTGTGAAGATAAAAGACCGAAGACTCTCACCCGTGTCTGGATGGGACTCTCCTTGGCGTGGAGGGCAAGCTTGGCATCCGGATATGAACATTCCTTTCTCTGTAACCGACTTTGTATAACCGTAGTCCCCTCCGGTGTCTATATAAACCGAAGGGCTTAGTCCGTAGGGAGAATAATCATAGTCATACAGGCTAGACGTCTAGGGTTTTAGCCATTACGATCTCGAGGTAGATCAGCTCTTGTAATACTCATATTCATCAAGATCAATCAAGCAGGAAGTAGGGTATTACCTCCATAGAGAGGGCCCAAACCTGGGTAAGCATCATGTCCCCCGTCTCCTGTTACCATCAACCTTAGACGCATAGTTCGGGACCCCCTACCCGAGATCCACCGGTTTTGACACCGATGCTGGTGCTTTCATTGAGAGTTCTGCTGTGATGTCAAAGACAAGATTGATGGCTCGCCTTGTTATCAAGGACAGTATCACCTCCGGAGGTGCCCTGGCCTCAGGCCAAACCCTCCGGCCGGGCGGCTTTACCATGACCGCCCCTACAGCAGTTAAGCCAACGATGACCTCTCGGGTCACCGAAAACCACCTCCATGTTAGATCCGAATACTCCAAGAAGATGGAGCCGGCTAAGTTGTCATCTTTGAACGAGCTCCTAGATCGCATCGCCTCTTCGGGGGTCGCGACAGACTACGATCGGATTAGGATTAAACCCGACCAGAGAGAAATTATATCTCCATCGATCACCCACCAGATAGCGGTAGTAGAGGAGCAAGATGACAACTCTCCCTCTACACTGAGGATGAACTATGTTCGGATTTCCGAGCTCGAAGAGCCGGATGCCTGCCTTTGGAAAGACACACCCTGCCCTCCATACCTAGAATCGGACGACGGGCCTGAAAAATCAGTTGACATCCCGGAGCCCGAGCCATTAAGTTCGGAAGTTATTCAAACTCCGGATCCCAAATTGGATCAGGGTTCGGATTTAAAGCCACCCACCCACCCAGATAGACGCGATCTCATGTACATACGGCAGCAGTCTCAGGAAACAGTCCATCACTTTTGGGCCAGATTCCTCCTTGTCAAAGACAAGATTAAAGATTGCCACGATGAAGACGCGATCTCATGTACATACGACAGCAATCTTAGGAAATAGTTCATCACTTTTGGGCCAGATTCCTCGTTGTCAAAGACAAGATTAAAGATTGCCGCGACGAAGACGCGATCTCAGCTTTCTGCAATAATTGCACGGACGTAGGACTCCTCAACGCCATCAATCACCGTCGCGTATTACACTTCGCTGACTTGGCAACCATCATACAGAAGTACTGCGCAATGGAAAGCGCCTGGAAAACTTAGGCAGCTCTCTTGGAACCACCGGTTTCCACTCAACCCTTCATCCAGGCAAAAAGGATGCACCCTCGCGGCGCGCTAGAACCAATACTAAAGAAATCTAAGCACATCACGAGGCACGGAACCGTTCTGGAGGGATGGCTCGATAGGCCATGCAAAATACATACAACACCGGATACCATACCAACCCATAGCCTTAGAGCATGTTGGATACTCCGGCAAGTGGCCAAGAGCGGCGAGGATATCCTCACCAAAAATACCCCAGAGCAACACCCCCAGGAAGATGACGACCCCAGCGTATTGACAGTCTTCGAGACTTGCGCTTCAAACAATCGGCGTAAAAGGGCTTTCCGCGTCCTCGCCAAAGTCTGCCAAGTCGCAGAAATAAACCCCTGGAACGACACGGCCATAACTTTCAATGCCAATGATGAACCAAAATTTTGGACAGTCCGGACACCAGCCGCCTTGGTCCTCAATCCAATTGTGGACGGTTTTCGGCTCACCAAAGTGCTCATGGATGGCGGCAGCGGATTAAACCTCATCTACGAGGATACGCTCAATAAAATGGAAATAGACAGGAGCCGCGTTGAGCAAAGTAGCACGACCTTCCGGGGAATCATTCCCAGTCGGGAGGCGCGATGCGTGGGAAAAATCACGCTCGACGTGGTATTCGGCACACCGGAGAATTATCGGTCCGAGGAGATAACCTTCCAAGTTGCTCCTTTCAACAGCGGATATCACGCCCTATTAGGGCGAGATGCATTTACACGCTTCCAAGCTATACCTCATTATGGATACATGAAGCTCAAGATGCCCGGGCCCAATGGTATCATCACTCTTGCCGGCGATCCGGACATAGCACTCCACGCCAAAAATAAAACCGCATCCCTGGCCCTCGAGGCATTGTCTGAAATCCTCGCGGCCGAAGAGCTAACCGCGTTGCGCTCCACTATGGATAGGGATGACGTAATCTTGGACAAGCGACCCAAATCCTCCTCCTTCAAACCAGCAGATGAAATAGTCAAATTTCAAGTCCACCCGACGGACCCCAAGAAGACAGCATCCATCGGGGCACAACTCGACCCAACGGTCGACGCCGCGCTAAGAGAGTTCCTGCGTGAGAACTGGGACATATTCGCCTGACACCCTTCTGATATGCTAGGAATCCCACACAGGTTGGCCGAACACAGCCTCAATATATTGAAGGGATATAAACCGGTCAAGCAAACATTGCGGCGTTTTTTCGAACCCAAACGGCAAGCTATGGGAGAGGAGCTAGCCAAGTTACTCGAGGCCGGATTCATCAGGGAAATAAAACACCCGGACTAGCTAGCAAACCTGGTGATGGTACCAAAGAAGGATAAATCCTGGCGCCTATGCGTCGATTTCAAAGACCTCAACAAGGCCTGCCCTAAGGATCCCTTCCCCCTACCTCGCATCAATCAGATTATTGATGCAACCGCAGGACACGACTCACCGTGTTTCCTCGATGCATACTCCAGATACTATCAAATCAAGATGAAGGAGTCCGATCAAGCCGCAACGGCATTCATTACCCATATGGGTCTTTCTGCTTCAACACTATGCCTTTCGGGCTAAAAAACGCTGGCGCCACCTACCAACGCATGATTCAAACATGCCTGGAGAAACATATCGGCAAGACAGTTGAAGCGTATGTGGATGACATCGTCATCAAAACTAGGCATGTCGAGTCATTGATAAATGATCTACATCTCACATTCGGCAACCTCCGTACATATGACATCAAGCTCAATCCGGAAAAGTGCGTTTTCGGCGTTCCCGCTGGAAAACTGCTGGGCTTCATCGTCTCCAATAGAGGAATTGAGGCAAATCCATCCAAAATCCGAGCTTTGTCACAACTGGCTACACCAACAGACCTCAAACAAATCCAAAAACTAGAAGGATGCGTGGCAGCTTTAAGCCGCTTTATCTCCAGATTAGGAGAAAAAGCATTGCCACTTTATCGACTTCTTCGATGCACCGACCACTTCGAGTGGACGGATGTGGCAACGGCCGGACTGGAAGAAATAAAGGCCCTTTTAGCGAGCAACCCAATCCTGTCCGCGCGGAACGTGGGCGAACCCATGTTATTATACATATCGGCAACACACCAGGTGGTGAGTGTCGTGCTCGTCATCGAGCTAGAGCAGGACGGACACAAATTCCCGCTCCAGAAACCGGTATACTACGTATCCACTGTCCTCACACCATTCAAATCCCGGTACCCTCATTACCAAAAAATAGCATAGGCGGTCTTCATGGCATCCCGGAAGCTACGACACTACTTTCAAGAGTGCTCAATCACGGTGGCCTCCGAAGTACCACTCAATGACATAATAAACAACCGCGATGCCACGGCCTGGATTGCTAAGTGGGCCATTAAGCTCCTTCCATTCGACATAACATACAAACCACGCCGAGCCATTAAATCCCAAGTACTGACTGACTTCGTTGCCGAATGGACAGAGGCTGAACTCCCTAAAGAGTACGACACATATTCCAACTGGGTTATGCACTTCGATGGTTCCAAAATGCTAGTGGGATTAGGTGCGGGCGTTGTCTTAACGTCCCCCAATGGAGATGCAGTTCAGTACGTACTCCAAATATTATACACAGACTCCAACAATGCAGCTGAATACGAGGCCTTATTGCATGGTCTTCGAATGGCTGTCTCCATGGGCATACAACGCCTGGAAGTGCGCGGGGATTCAAACCTCGCAATATCTCCAATAAATGGAGATTTCAATGTGAAAGATCCGAAGATGGCGGCTTATCGTAACGCCGTTCTCAAAATGTCGGCTCGGTTCGAGGGGCTCGAGTTTCATCATGTGCCTCGAGAAAGCAATCAAGTGGCGGATGTCCTTGCTCGCATCGGCGCCAAGCGCGACCCCGTCCCACCTAGCATCTTTCTGGAAAGTCTTTTCAAGCCATCCTGGTGTGGCAAGGGGAGAGCGGCAACACCAGTCCGGATCCGATCATAACATCAAATTCCGAACATACCAATATCATCGGGGGCTCAGCCACCAAAATAACACCGTCGGCCCATCTTATCATGACAGTCATTGCCCCATGGACCGAACCCTTCTTGGCCTACCTAAATAGGCGAGAACTCCTTGAGGATCAGAACGAGGATCGCTGCATTGTCCGGCGCTCGAAAGCCTACAAGGTTCACGACGGAGAACTCTACAAGAAAAGTGCTACCGGAGTACTCCAAAGATGTATCTCTGAGGAAGAGGGCGGGAACTATTGGCTGAAATTCATGCCGGTCTCGGTGGTCACCACGCCGCGGCTCGGGCCCTTGTAAGCAAGGCCTTCTGTACAGGTTTCTATTGGCCGACGGCCCGAGCAGATGCACAGGACCTTGTCCAACGCTGCGTCGGATGCCAGCTTTTCGCCAACCAAAGCCATATGCCACCTACCGCTCTACAAACAATCCCCATCACTTGGCCATTCGCGGTCTAGGGGCTTGATATGGTCGGACCCCTTAAAGGAGGACGCCATAAGAAAAAATATCTGCTGGTCATGGTGGATAAATTCACTAAGTGGATAGAGGCCAAACCAGTTAGAACTGCCGAAGCTGTACCAGTGATAGACTTCATATCTGGTGTTGTGCACCTTTATGGTGTTCCACACAGCATCATCACCGATAACGGCTCCAATTTCACATCCGATGAGGTGAAAATCTGGTGTGCTAATCTGGGCATTAAGCTCGATTACGCCTCCGTATATCACCCGCAAACAAACGGTCAAGTCAAACGAGAAAATGGTCTTATTATGAGTGGCATTAGGCCCAGACTAGTGCGGTCTTTGAAAGAATCAGACAAGCAATGGGTGGAGGAGATCGACTCTGTACCCTGGGGGCTGCGGACCACGCCCAATCGCACTACCGGATATACACCTTTCTTCATGGTGTACGGCGCAGAGGCTATGTTACCCTGCGACATTATTCATGACTCACCTCCAGTGCGCATGTACGAAGAGAGAGAGGCCGAGCTTGATCGGCAGGACAACTTAGATGCCCTGGAGGAGGAGCGCGACGTCGCAAAGGCCCGTTCCACATTTTATCATCAGCATGCCACAGATATCAAAGCAGAGAAGTACGGGCCAAGACTTATAATGTTGGCGAACTCGTTCTACGCCTGCCGGAGAAGAAAAAGGACAAACTCAAGCCCAAGTGGGAGGGTCCCTTCATCATTGACGAAGTTCTCACTGGAGGAGCGTACTGCCTGCGTGATGCATCAGACAATCGCCTAGAGCCGAACCCCTGGAACCCGGCCAGACTTCGAAGATTCTATGCCTAGTGCCGAACTCTTTGTTCGTCCCCTTCTCCCTATTGTTTCATTATTTTTCCTCTCTTTTCGCTTCTTCCTTTTTTAGCCTTAAAGCTTTTGTACGGCTCACACCGTGCACCTACGACGTACACATCCTCAAATATGTACGTCCATTATACCTGGAGGCTTCTAGCACAGAAGCTTATTATTGTTATTTTTCGAGCATCAAGCTCATCACATATGCGTTTTTTCCTCATATGTACCTTTTCTTCGCCATTATATGCATCGATATGACTTAAGTTTTGGCCAAGCTGGGTTGCCTGGCTCCTGTGCTTATGCCCTACATTTCCGTTAGTTCGGCTAGGGCATAAAGGGAGCACCTCTGCGATTGTTACTGCCAGGTCATCCGGATGTGTACCTCAGACTGGGTGAAGCCGAAAGCTAGCGTTCTTAAGGGAATATTCGGTCGACGAACTAAAGATGTTTTTAGATTCATTCCACTATGAACCCTCAGATGTTACGTATACTGCTATTCTTTCAATCACTATTCGGACATGCACATTAAAGCATGTACACCCAGGGAAAGGAACCCTTAACAGAACTATTCTCTCTGGAAGATGTTTCTTACAATCACAATGTAATATAACATAGCTAGCCGGATACAACTTGTCTGTTCAAGAAACTATGACCCCTACGCCTGGTTTCCACGCATACCCCGGTCTATTTGGCCGCTCAGGTATTCGGAAACACTCCGCACCTTCAGGTCCAGAGGTCGAAGCGAAAAGGTCTGCCATGACAATCGTTTTACAATCCGGCTAGGGACAAATATGTCAAGGAAAGTACATAGTCACTTGGACTAAAAAATTTCCTCCTCTATACTGTCCAACAGGCTGTCTAACTTACAATCCTGTTGGGAATATTTGGCGACTACGTCTACTTGGTCATATACCAAATTAACGGGAATTTCTTTCCCATCTGACCCTAGAGGTCCGACCCGGGCCATATGATTTGGATCAAGCTTGGTATACCGTGTTTTCACCATGGCCCAGGCCTCTCGCGCACCTTCCCGGCAGGCCGATAGCTTCCATAATCGGAAATGCCACCACGCTCCCTTGAATATCTGTACAAGCTCCTCCATACTTCCTGGGGGGGAGGCGGATGGCCATAAGGCCTTGGCAACACTTCGCGTCGCCTGCCGAGCTCGCTCGTGCATTTGTGACAGCTCTTGTAGCAGATCGCCCGAAGATCCGGACATCTCCTCCTCAGGACGGCCAGTCAGCATACCTAGAGACATAACTCTGTCAGTTCCTTTCCTCGCTGAATTACATGAAGGTAAGTTCGAACACATACTAAATATGCCACCTCCCAGCCTCTTAGTTTCCTTCACGGAGTCAGCCAGCTGGGCCCGCACATCTTTTAGCTCTTCGCCCAGCTGGGTACCGGTATCCTGGAGTTTGTTTTTCTCCTCCCTGACCCGTGTCAGTACACGTTCGCCCGCGGCCCGTTGCCTTTTGGCTTCTTGTTCACCCGCTTGCGCGACTTCCAGTGCCTCCTTCAGTTTATCTGACGCTCATGAGATATGCAACAATATTAGCATTGCTGGTATATAATTATATTCTCTCGATGGAGGGGAATATTACCAGGCGATGCCTTCTTGGATTTTTCCAGCTCACCGGTAGCGGCATTTAGCTTGGTCCGACACTTTTCCAGTTCTTGAGACAACAAGTTTTTCTTCTCCGTAAGCACCTGGTTATACAATGATCCTTAAATCAGTTGTATCAACTGTTTCATGTCTAGGGGGCTAATTGTATATAATTATCATATCTGGACAATGCAAACTCACCCGTGTATCTTTCAAATACTGGTCTTTGGCTCTGGTAAGCCCGTCTCGAGCAGCTCGGATGTATGCATCAGCCGAGCTAAAGGCATTGAATGCCTCTTTTGTAAAGCCGGGGTCGCGTAGAACGGCCCTCCGGCGCCGATGATTCATGGCGCTCTCCACTTCCGAGTTTGTGATGGATACATCATCCGAGTCCTCTGCTAAAGGACAATACGGCATCAATCCCGTATCAGCCCCCGTCTTTGCGGCGCGGTCTGGAACCTGGCTGTTGGGAGTGTGATCGACAGGACCCCCGGACATAGTCCGGCGAATGCTTTTCCTGATAAGGCACAAGCGGATAATGTCACAGTTGGATGTGACTGCCAGGGAGCATATTTATAAAGCCATACCTCTTTAATGAAGACTCGGTCGTGTCTTCATTTGCCTTCCTCTTCGAAGGCTTGCCCAGCATGGGCGCCACTCTCTTTGGAGTTGCCTCTGATGTAGCACAGCGTGCCGAACGCCCCCCCATTGGAGCATGAGACAATGCGGTGGTTGAGGCAGAATGAGGAAGCTCTTTCGGAGGAGATGTCTCCTAATTACTTACATGTGAGGCAGGGAGAAGACCGAGGTAGTCGGCGGTGATAGCAACTTCTGTGCCGTCATAACTCGCCTGATAGAACACCCCATTCTCGAGCTCCACGAATAGGTCTGGATCCTCTTTGATTCCGGGGTCAAGGTCCCGGTTGTGGTCCTATGGCTGTGGGGTGGGGCTGTGGAGCCCCTCGGTGATCTTTCGCCATTCCTGTTACAAATGGACGGATTAATGTTCATTAAAATTGAATCAGGGAGTAGATTGAGTAGAGTAGTAGGATTGGAACTCACCCAGCTAGGAGGATTGTACATGGAAAATCCATCTCAGCGCTTGATACAGGTGAATTCCTCTTTCTCCCCTTTAAATAGTTCGGCCAATATTTTGCCCAAGGCGGCGGGGGTGTCCGGACCCTTCCGACCGCGGCGGGAGGCATCATCTTCCCCATTATAATGCCACATGGGAAGCCCTCTATATTGGAGAGGCTGAACCCCTCGTACTATGGAAGTCGCCATTACCTCGACTATTGATAATCCGGACTGGGCAAGCGCCTTTATCTTGCTCAGCAGTTGACGGACTTCTGCGCTATCTTCCTCCTCGAGGCTCCGAGGGCGCCAGCTGTGGCGTTTCTTCAACGGAGCGCTTGAAAATTCGGGCAGACCCATTCGGACTGGGTCAGGAACGGCGACGTTCGTGATATAAAACCATTCGGAAGGCCACTCCTCGGATGCCTTCTTCAGCGTGCCTGACAGGTATCCGGTCCCGACGATGCACCATACCTTGGCTCCGCCCACTTCGAATATTGATCCCTCTTGGTTACGAGGGACGAGGCAAAATAGCTTCCTCCATAATTCAAAATGGGCCTCACAACCCAGGAATATCTCACAAAAAGCGACGTAACCCGTGATTTGCAGGATGGAGGCAGGAGTGAAATTGTGAAGTTGGAGGCCATAATACTCCTCGGAGGAACAGATGGGTTGGAAATCCGACGCCTCTTAGCAGGTAGGGAACAAAGCACACTCATTCCCCCCTGGATGGATCGGGGAAATTCTCTGCCTAAGCCCCGTCGTTGAAGGAAGTCAATCCTGCTCGAACGGGGACTAGATCAGCGGGGGGAAGAAATCCCTGTGTTTGCAGCTTCACTAGCTGACCATGGGATACAGAGCATCTCTCCCAATCGCCTTTTCAGGGCCATGGGGCCGGGAGGAAGAACTGGGAGTGCTGGCCATGTTTGGGTGGTCTCTCCTAACAAGCTTTGAGGGTTTTCCACGTGATGTGGAACGGATCTGAGATCCAATTCCTTTAAATAGACGTTTTTCTTACATGGTCGGGGTGTTATATGCAAAAAATACCCTGAACTCTCATATTCGCTCGACACGTGGAAGCTGAAGCTATGGACGCACAGAAGCCAATGGGTATGACATTAAATGGAAGGCCAAATACGGCTCTTTGAAGTCACCAGAGAGGGAACCTACCTTGCAATGCCGAAGAGAATCTGCGCGCCGGACACATCGCCATTGAAAGCCTGGTTCGGGGGCTACTGAGGGAGTCCTGGACTAAGGGAACCTGTGGAGTACGCTTACGAGGATCAAGCTTTCGACAACTCTGAGAACCTTGCAGGCAAGATGACCATACCCTCGAAATCACTTCTATCTTTGCTTTGCTAGTTGTTCGTTCTATTGCTATGCTGCGCTACCTACCACTTGCTATATCATGCCTCCCATATTGCCATGTCAAGCCTCTAACCATCCTTTCCTAGCAAACCGTTGTTTGGCTAAGTTACCGCTTTTGCTCAGCCCTTCTTATAGCGTTGCTAGTTGCAGGTGAAGTTGAAGTTGGTTCCATGTTGGAACATGGATATTTTGGTATATCACAATATCTCTTATTTAATTAATGCATCTATATATTTGGTAAAGGGTGGAAGGCTCGGCCTTATGCCTGGTGTTTTGTTCCACTCTTGCCGCCCTAGTTTCCGTCATACCGGTGTTATGTTCCTTGAGTTTTGCGTTCCTTACGCGGTTGGGTGATTTATGGGACCCCCTTGACAGTTCGCCTTGAATAAAACTCCTCCGGCAAGGCCCAACCTTGGTTTTACCATTTGCCACCTAAGCCTTCTTCCCTCGGGTTTTCGCGAGCCCGAGGGTCATCTTTATTTAAACCCCCGGACCAGTGCTCCTTCGAGTGCTGGCCCAAACCGAGCGATGTCCGGCGCCCCCTGGGCAACCAGGGTCTATGCCAACCCGACGTCTGGCTCATCCGGTGTGACCTGAGAACGAGATATGTGCAGCTCCTATCAGGATTTGTCGGCACATTCGGGCGGCTTTGCTAGTCTTGTTTTACCATTGTCGAAATGTCTTGTAAACCGGGATTCCGAGACTGATTGGGTCTTCCCGGGAGAAGGTTTATCCTTTGTTGACCGCGAGAGCTTAAAATGGGCTAAGTTGGGACACCCCTGCAGGGTATTATCTTTCGAAAGCCATGCCCGCGGTTATGTGGCAGATGGGAATTTGTTAATGTCCAGTTGTAGAGAACTTGACACTTGACTTAATTAAAATACATCAACCGTGTGTGTAGCCGTGACGGTCTCTTTTCGGCGGAGTCCCGGAAGTGAACACGGTTTGGGTTATGCATGAACGTAAGTAGTTTCAGGATCACTTCTTGATCATTTCTAGCTTCGCGACCATTGCGTTGCTTCTCTTCTCGCTCTCATCTGCGTATGTGAGCCACCATATGCTTAGTGCTTGCTGCAGCTCCACCTCATTTACCCCATCCTTTCCTATAAGCTTAAATAGTCTTGATCTTGCGGGTGTGAGTTTGCTAAGTCCTCATGACTCACAGATTCTACCAAAACAGTTGCAGGTGCCGACGATACCAGTGCAGATGACGCAACCGAGCTCAAGTGGGAGTTCGACGAGGAACGTGGTCGTTACTATGTTTCGTTTCCGGATGATCAGTAGTGGAGCCCAGTTGGGACGATCGGGAATCTAGCATTTGGAGTTATCTTATTTTCATTTGGATTTGACCGTAGTCGGCCTATGTGTGGATTTTGGATGATGTATGAATTTAATTTATGTATTGTGTGAAGTGGCGATTGTAAGCCAACTCTCGTTATCCCATTCTTGTTCATTACATGGGATTCTGTGAAGATGACCCTTGTTGCGACAATACCTACAATGCGGTTATGCCTCTAAGTCGTGCCTCGACACGTGGGAGATATAGCCGCATCGTGGGCGTTACAAGTTGGTATCAGAGCCATCCCCGACTTAGGAGCCCCCTGCTTGATCGAATCGCTGGCGTTGTTGAGTCTAGAAAAAAATGTTTTGAGTCTTAGGACGATATATATCGGAGAGTAGGATTCTTTTTACTCCTCAGTCCCTTCGTCGCTCTGGTGACGCCTCCTGACGTAGAAGTTTTGACTCTTCTCTCCTTAAATTTCACTAAATTTTTTTTAGGATCACGCGGGTACCTTAGAATTGTTCCGATGGTTTTGTGACGAGAACATTGTTCTTGGTGCCTCCTGACATTTAGGGGTTGTGGCAGTGTCCCGGGGAGTTGAGCTCCGAGGTGTTGTCGTCACAATTTTATCGTTGCAGTTCTGGAATACCTGAGTTTTGCCGACATCGAAAATCTCTTTTATGTAGTTGTTGGTGAGATCACCTCGACGCCACCCAGTACTGGGGTGGGAGCTCGGGAGTATTGCCATAACTCGTATAACGGATGCTTTTCGAAGGTTGAGGTACACGATTTCCGAAGGTTTCTTGGTTATGTGTTGACGGAAGGATACAGCTGGATCTAGGGATTGCTAGTTTGGGTGATATATTTTTTGTCCCCTGTATCCCCAACACCAGATTGCATAACCAGAAAGTTTCGGGAGTTTATAGGTGGGATTCAAGTAGCTCTTAGCATTTCTTCCCGCAGATATTTGGTTTGTGATTGGGTAATCCTTACCACTTATTTGTTCCAGTTGCACCTTGCTATTTTATTCATCAACCCTTTATCAAGTGGCTTCTCACCTTATGGAAGTGTGATGATTTACTATGGAATTCATTCGTTCATCCTCGTTCGAATGTTTATTGTGAAGACTATATGTTACAATTTCTATCTGTTGATTCAACTTGTCTATTTGTCTATCAAGATGCTAACGGATGTCACCCTCTTCAGGATGGCTCCGCCAACGCGTCAGAATCCGGAACGCAATGAGGGGAGTCAGGCGAACCCTCCGCCACCACCTCCGCCTCCGGAGGCATGGCAAGCTATCATGGCAGCCACCAACGCCAATGCTTAGATGATTTTGCAACTCTTGCAAGAGCCCACCCAAGGGCAAGGCAATCAAGGAAATCAAGGCCAAGGCAACAATCAGCCTCACTTCGCTACCCTCAACAAGTTCCTCGCAAATCAGCCGAAGTCTTTCAGCTACTGTGCCGAGGCCACAGACGCCAATGATTGGCTCATGGAGATCAACAAGCATTTTGAATGTAGCAATGTCAGGCCTGAGGACTTTGTCAAGTTCGCTTCTTTTCAACTCAAGGATCAAGCTGCCGAGTGGTATCAACAATACAAAGATTCCAGAGGAGGTCGTGTGATTACCTGGGATGATTTCCGCCGAGACTTTAAAGCTCACCACATTCCACAAAGTGTTGTTGAGAGCAAGCGTGAGGAGTTCCGCAATCTCAAGCAAGGTAGCATGTCCGTGTATCAATACAATACCCAGTTTCAGAAACTTGCTCGCTTCGCTAAGCAAGTCCTGATGAAAAGAGCATGATCTATCAATTCAGAGGTGGCCTCAGAGAAGATCTACAATTACCTCTCGTGCTTTTTGAGCCGACCAAGTATGATGATTTCTACAATATGGCACTGAAGCAAGAGGCTGCTCAGCTCAAGTGTGAGGCTTCTAAGAAGAGAGTCAGGGACGCAGTTCAGTCTTCTTCTTCCTCACTAGTGGCTGCTAAGCAACAGAAGTTCTGGTTGCCTCCTCCTCCTCCGTTTCGTCAGCCTTTCCAGCAGAAGAACAAAGGTGGCCATGGATCTTCCCACCCACCCAACCCTGGCTATCAGAACAAGCCTCAGAATCAAGCTCCAAAGTCGAATGCTCCTTATCATCGTCCACTCTCAGAGGTGACTTGCAACAAGTGTCAGCAGAAAGGTCACTATGCTAACAAGTGCTTCAACACAAGGCGCCTTCCGCCTCCTCCTCTTGTGAGATCTTCCAGCAATGCAGTGGTCAAGCATAATCCCAAGTCTGCAAAGGTGAACATGATGAATGTAGCTCAAGCGGAGGAATCTACTGATGTGATAATGGGTAATCTTCCTGTTAACGACTTTCCTGCAAAAGTTCTTTTTGACACTGGTGCATCGCATTGTTTCATGTCAAGATCATTTGTTGCAAAGCATGATTTCATTTCGGAAATGTTGGAAAAACCCATGGGAGTTGTTTCTCCGGGCTCTTCTATGAGGGCTACCACAATGATTCCGGATGTTTCTATCAAGTTGGGCAACTATAAATTTCTTTCTAAACCTTTTGTTCTTGGCGACTCTGATATTGATCTAATTCTCGGGATGGACTGGCTTTCTAAGCACAAGGCTCAACTTGATTGTGCTGCCAGGGAAATTCAATTGACAGACTCTTCTAAGGATGTTATCATCTATGCCGCTCGTGATGAAACCATTCGGTTGTTTTCTCTCAATGAGAAGGGCGAGTTGGATGATATTTCTCAGATTCCAGTCGTTTGTGAGTACCAAGATGTCTTTCCAGAAGAGCTTCCGGGTATGCCTCCTCACCGGCCAGTTGAGTTTGTTGTCGATCTTGAGCCTGGCACGGAACCCGTTTGCAAGCGTCCTTACAAGCTTGGACCCAAGGAGCTAAAAGAATTGAAGAAATAGCTCGATGAACAAGAGCGTCTGGGTCTGATCAGACCGAGTTCATCTCCATGGGGTTGTGGTGTTCTTTCTGTCCAGAAGAAGGATGGCACGGACCAACTTTGTGTCGACTACCGTCCATTGAACAAGAAGACAATTAAGAACAAGTATCCACTTCCCAACATCAATGAGCTATTTGAGCAACTTAAAGGTGCTAAAGTATTCTCCAAGCTTGACCTTCGTATGGGTTATCATCAAATTCACATTCGTGAAGAAGATATTCCCAAGACAGCATTCAGAACAAGCTTTGGTTCTTATGAATATACTGTCATGTCTTTCGGCCTTGTCAATGCTCCTCCAACATTCTCTCGGATGATGAACTTCATCTTCAACCCCTATACCAATGAATTCTTCCTGGTGTATCTCGATGATATCTTGGTCTTCTCCAAGAATAAGAAGGATCATGCCAAACATTTGCGATTGGTGCTCGACAAGCTCAGAGAGTATCAATTCTATGCGAAGTTTTCCAAATGTGAGTTTTGGCTTGATGAAGTTCTTTACCTTGGTCATATCATCTCTGCCAAGGGCATCGCTGTTAATCCCGAGAAGGTGTCCGCAATTGTGAATTGGGAACCTCCTCAGAATGTCAAGTAGCTCCGCAGTTTCCTTGGTCTTGCAAGCTATTGCCGAAGATTCGTTGAGAATTTCTCTAAGATTGCAAAGCCTCTTTCCATCCTCCTCCAGAAGCATGTGAAGTATGTCTGAACTCCTGAGTGTGACGTTGCTTTCAACACTCTCAAAGAGAAACTCGTCACAGCTCCTGTCTTAACTCCTCCTGACGACTCCAAGCCATTCGAAGTTTTCTGTCATGCTTCTCTTCAAGGTCTCGGTGCTGTGTTAATGCAAGAGAAGAAAGTTGTGGCCTATACCTCTCGTCAGTTGAAGCCCAACGAAAAGAACTACCCCACTCACGATCTAGAGTTGGCAGCAGTTGTCCATGCATTAATAACATGGAGACATCTCTTGTTGGGAAGAAAAGTGGACATATTCACCGATCACAAGAGTCTCAAGTACATCTTCACTCAGGCAAACCTCAACCTCAGGCAAACTCGATGGGTCGAGATGATTCAAGAGTACAATCCGAGTATTGAATATACTCCAGGCAAGGCCAATGTCATTGCAGATGCTTTGAGCAGGAAGGCTTATTGCAACAGTTTAATTCTCAAGCCATTCCAACCGGATCTTTGTGAAGCTTTCCGCAAACTCAATCTCCAAGTTGTTCCTCAAGGCTTTCTTGCCAACCTCCTAGTCTCTCGTACTTTGGAAGATCAAATTCGTGAGGCACAACTCCTGGATACCATGGTGAAGAAGGTGAAACGTGGTATTGACAAGGGTCTTTCCAAATACAAGTGCTATCGCATTGATGACAGAGACACTTTATTCTTCGAGGACCGGATTGTGGTTCTTAAAGGTGATCTAAGGCAAGTCACTATGAACGAGGCACACAATTCTCTTCTTTCCATTCATCCCGGAAGTACGAAGATGTACTATGACCTCAAGCAGTCGTATTGGTGGACTCGAATGAAGCGGGAAATCGCTCAATTTGTGAATGAATGTGATGTCTGTCGAAGGGTGAAAGCAGAACACCAACGACCAGCTGGTCTCCTCTAACCTCTTGCTATTCCATAATGGAAGTTTGATCATATCGAAATGGACTTTGTGACTGGATTTCCTAAGTCCAAGCGCGGAAATGATGCTATCTTCATTGTTATCGACAAGCTTACTAAAGTGGCTCATTTTCTTCCAATCAAAGAATCTATCACAGCAGCTCAGTTGGTAGAGCTATACACCTCCAGGATTGTCTCCTTGCACGACATTCCACAATTGATATCTTCAGATCGTGGAAGCATCTTCACTTCTAAGTTATGGGACTCCTTCCAGAAGGCCATGGGTACCAACATTCGCTTTAGCACAGCTTTCCATCCTGAAACTAGTGGCCAAGTCAAGCGAATCAATCAAATCCTTGAAGATATGCTCAGGGCTTGTGTCATTTCCTTTGGCATGAAGTGGGAAGATTGTCTTCCATATGCCGAGTTCTCCTACAACAACAGCTTCCAAGCGAGTTCGGGCAGGCCCCATTCGAAATTCTCTATGGCAGAAAGTGCCGTACTCCTCTCAATTGGTCAGAGATTGGTGAACGCCAACTTCTTGGCAATGACTTAATCAAAGAGGCTGAAGAAATGTGTAAAGTCATCCGTGAAAATCTCAAAGCCGCGCAATCGCGCTAGAAGAGTTACTACGATAGCAAGCACCGTGATGTGGCTTTCGAGATCGGAGATCATGTCTACCTCCGCGTCTCTCCAATGAAAGGCACTCGTCGCTTAGGTATCAAAGGGAAGCTTGCCCCTAGATACGTGGGTCCTTTCAAGATCATTGGCAAAAGAGGAGACCTCGCCTATCAACTTGAGCTTCCCTCCAACTTCGCGAATGTGCACGATGTGTTCCACGTGTCACAGATTCGCAAGTGCTTCAAGACTCCTGAGTGCATCATCAACTTCGAAGAGATTGACCTCCAAGAAGATCTGTCTTATCATGAGCACCCCGTTGCTATTCTTGAAGAAACTGAACGCAAGACCCGCAACAAGTCAATCAAATTCCTGAAAGTGAAGTGGTCGCACCATTCCGACCGAGAAGCCACCTGGGAGCGCGAGGACCACCTCCGTTCCGAATATCCGGAGATTTTTCAGTCCTAGATCTCGGGACAAGATCCTCTCGTAGTGGTGGAGTGTTGTAACACCCCAGATGTAACTTTCCATATTTATAACTCAAACTCTTGCCATTTTCGGCTATGTGTTATGATATTCCCTTCGTGGTCGGGTTTTGTCTTTCGTTTTGCATTTTTTCATGTCATGCATCTCATATGATGTCATCATGTGCATCTCATTTGCATACGTGTTCGTCTCATGCATCCGAGCATTTTTCCCGTTGTCTGTTTTGCAATCCGGCACTCCCACATGCACCGGCGCACCCCTCTTGTTTCTTTTCATGAGCGGGTGTTAAATGTTCTTGGAATGGACCGAGGTTTGCCAAGTGGCCTTGGTACACCACCGGTAGACCACCTGTCAAGTTTCGTTCCATTTGGAGGTCGTTTGATGCTCCAACGGTTAACCGGGTAACCGCAAAGTCCTTTTGTGTGTTGCAGCAAAACCCCCCTCCAAACAGCCCAATAACCCACCTAAGTCCCCTCCATGCTCTCGGTCGTTCGATCATGATCGTGTGGGAGAAAACCACACTCCATTTGGAGTCTCCTAGCTCCCTCTACCTATATATATGTCCTCCTCGTCCAAATCCGGGCCCAAACCCTAGTCTTCCCCTTCCTCCGCGCGCCGGACACGTCCGCCCGGCGCCGGACGAATCGCCGCCGCCGCCCCGAGCCTATCGCCATGCGCCACGTGGCCCCGCCCGCGTCCCCGCCGCCGAAGCCCGCCGGGCCCGAGGCCGGCCCCCGAGCCCGGGCGCGCCCGCGCCCTCCCGCGGCTCCCCCGCCGCCCGAGAGCGCGCCCCTCGGCCCGCCGGTCGCCGCCGCCGCCTCGAACCCACTGGCCCGCGCCGCCGCCTGCCGTCCTCCGATCGCCGTCCTGCGCCCGCGCCCGCGCCGGTCGCCGTCGTCTCCGCCGGCACCAGATCCGGCGAGGGGCCGACCAGATCCGTCAACCCGACCCACCGGAGCCTTCCCCGAGCTCTCTCTGGCCAACCCGCGGCGATCTCCGGCGAGCCGCCGCTGCCTCGGCATCCGTGCCCACGAAACTCCAGATCCACGGTTGACCCTGATAATCCTCCAAGTCCCGAAGATATCACAATATGTTGCTTTGTTCATCATGGCATATCTCATTGCATACTGCTCGGTTTTGCGTGTATGACATATCGAAATGTTCATCACGAGATGCTCGTCATTTTGTTCCACTGTGCCATGCTCGTGTGGGTTCATCTTGATGCCCAAATCTCTGCTGGAAGAGTGCTATATGATGTTTACTGCTGTTACTTATCAGAACTTGATGTTTTGTTATTTTTGTTGCATTTGATGTGCGCATCTTATGGGCATGAGCTCTACAGGTGTTTTGATCTATGCCATACCATCTTTACAGAGGTGTATGCCATGTATTTTTGTGATCTATGTGGTGACTAGCACAAGCATGCAAACTAGGCTTCGTGATGTTTCTGTTTTCAGGGACTTAGAAATTTTGGAGTCTTTTGCTGCTGTTATTTTGTTGCCATGTATCCATGTCTCTACAGTGAGATCCATGCTTCTTTTGTGCATGTTCATTAAGGTTATTTTGTAGATATAATTGTGCTCTATCCATCCATTCCCCTGTTTGCAATTATGGAGTGCCCTAGCATGTCTCAATCTTGCTCTACTTTTGCTATAAAATGTTCCTGGCAGAATGTTAACATGATATTCAATTTTGACAAGGTTGTTGTAGTTGATCCATACATGCTATGAAGTTGCACTTGCCATGGTTAGCTTCATATGCTATCTTGCTGTAGGTATGCTTGTTTTGTCATGCATTGCTTTGTGATGAGTGAATCGAGCTCACAAAGATGCCTTCATAATTCTGTTTAATGCCATGCTCTGTTTTCTGCAAAGTCTGAAACCTGTTAACGAAACTTTCTATGTTTACATGGGTGCCGTCATATCTTCTGATCCTTTTTGGCTCATGGTTAGTAAGGGACTTTTGTTCTATGCTTCTAGTAGATTCATGCCATGCCTTGTTTTGCTATGTTAAGTTCCTGTAGCATGTGTTTTTCTTGCTCTGAACATAGCTACCTGATGCTGTTTCAGCCATGTTCAGTATTTTCACCAAGTCTGTGAAGCTGATATCTTTTGCACTTTTGCCATGCTTGTTTGAACCTGTTATATTGTGATCTAGCCGTAGCTTAGTGTTCATCTTTTGTCAAGCATCTCCTGTAGATCGCTGCCATATGCTTTGTTGCTATGTTGGGTGCTGTAGCATAGTTACTTGATGTACTCTAAGTGATATCATACTGTTAATCGCAGAATCGTGTCATTCTTGTTTTGCTTGCCATTTGCAAACCGTGCCTCCCTTTCCGGTGATCTTTATATCGATTTTGACCGAAATCATCTCATCTTTCTAGTGGCATACTTGGTTTGCCAAGTTGCTTCCTTCTTCATCCTTTTTCTTCCGGAGCACACATACGCATCGCATATCATATCTCGCATATCATGCATGTATTGCATCTTGTTGCTTGTGCATTTCCCGTGATTGATTGTGGTTCCATTGCTTGTGTTCTTGCTGTGGGTAGAGCCGGGAGACGAGTTCGTGAACGAGGAACCTGTGGAGTACGCTTACGAGGATCAAGCTTTCGACAACTCTGAGAACCTTGCAGGCAAGATGACCATACCCTCGAAATCACTTCTATCTTTGCTTTGCTAGTTGTTCGTTCTATTGCTATGCTGCGCTACCTACCACTTGCTATATCATGCCTCCCATATTGCCATGTCAAGCCTCTAACCATCCTTTCCTAGCAAACCGTTGTTTGGCTAAGTTACCGCTTTTGCTCAGCCCTTCTTATAGCGTTGCTAGTTGCAGGTGAAGTTGAAGTTGGTTCCATGTTGGAACATGGATATCTTGGTATATCACAATATCTCTTATTTAATTAATGCATCTATATATTTGGTAAAGGGTGGAAGGCTCGGCCTTATGCCTGGTGTTTTGTTCCACTCTTGCCGCCCTAGTTTCCATCATACCGGTGTTATGTTCATTGAGTTTTGCGTTCCTTACGCGGTTGGGTGATTTATGTGACCCCCTTGACAGTTCGCCTTGAATAAAATTCCTCCAGCAAGGCCCAACCTTGGTTTTACCATTTGCCACCTAAGCCTTCTTCCCTCGGGTTTTCGCGAGCCCGAGGGTCATCTTTATTTAAACCCCCCGGACCAGTGCTCCTTCGAGTGCTGGCCCAAACCGAGCGATGTCCGGCGCCCCCTGGGCAACCAGGGTCTATGCCAACCCGACGTCTGGCTCATCCGGTGTGACCTGAGAACGAGATATGTGCAGCTCCTATCGGGATTTGTCGGCACATTCGGGCGGCTTTGCTGGTCTTGTTTTACCATTGTCGAAATGTCTTGTAAACCGGGATTCCGAGACTGATCGGGTCTTCCCGGGAGAAGGTTTATCCTTCGTTGACCGCGAGAGCTTAAAATGGGCTAAGTTGGGACACCCCTGCAGGGTATTATCTTTCGAAAGCCGTGCCCGCGGTTATGTGGCAGATGGGAATTTGTTAATGTCCGGTTGTAGAGAACTTGACACTTGACTTAATTAAAATACATCAACCGTGTGTGTAGCCGTGAGGGTCTCTTTTCGGCGGAGTCCGGGAAGTGAACACGGTTTTGGTTATGCATGAACGTAAGTAGTTTCAGGATCACTTCTTGATCATTTCTAGCTTCGCTACCGTTGCGTTGCTTCTCTTCTCGCTCTCATCTGCGTATGTTAGCCACCATATGCTTAGTGCTTGCTGCAGCTCCACCACATTTACCCCATCCTTTCTTATAAGCTTAAATAGTCTTGATCTCGCGGGTGTGAGATTGCTGAGTCCTCGTGACTCACAGATTCTACCAAAACAGTTGCAGGTGCCGATGATACCAGTGTAGATGACGCAACCGAGCTCAAGTGGGAGTTCGACGAGGAATGTGGTCGTTACTATGTTTCGTTTCCGGATGATCAGTAGTGGAGCCCAGTTGGGACGTTCGGGAATCTAGCATTTGGGGTTATCTTATTTTCATTTGGATTTGACCATAGTCGGTCTATGTGTGGATTTTGGATGATGTATGAATTTAATTTATGTATTGTGTGAAGTGGCGATTGTAAGCCAACTCTCGTTATCCCATTCTTGTTCATTACATGGGATTCTGTGAAGATGACCCTTCTTGAGACAATACCTACAATGCGGTTATGCCTCTAAGTCGTGCCTCGACGCGTGGGAGATATAGCCGCATCATGGGCGTTACACCCTACTATGGTTGCCGGGGTGCGGGGCTGTAAAATGAGCGGGTTTAGAAGATCAACGCGGGGGAATTTTATCCAGGTTCGGGCCGCAAGCGATGCGTAATACCCTAATCCAGCTTTGGTGTATATTTGGTGTTCTTGAGATCTTGAACTAGCTGCGGTGCATGCCTAGCCCAAAAAGTCTGAATCCTTCCTCAGTACACCTTGGGCCTCATTTTATATGTCAAAGGGGCTGCCACAACGCCACATAGGAGGTGGAAAGTGTCTACAGTGTACAAGTTTATCTCTGACATCGTGGGACAAAATGCATTAAATGCGCCGCCACGTGTCCTCTTGCTTTATCGGGGATGGCAAGGAAGCTTGTCTCGTCCGTCGCCGCCTCGCCTCGCTTCGACGCACGTCGAAGCTGATGAGGCATGCAGCGCCACGCTGGCTGCTGCGCTGGTGCGGTGGCAGGGTCTTCACAAAGATTCGCGTGCCACCACGTAGGCTTGCGTGGTTGGCCTAGGAGCTGCATGGTGCCATGTAGGTACATGCCTAGTTGGCAAGCTGGCTGCTGCATCAGGACGGCCACGTGGTAGTGAAACCTTGGTAAGTGCGGGCCTGGTTGTGGCCCCGCAGATGTCCCCGGCAAGGGTCTTGCCGGGGCCCCAGCAAGGGTCTTGCCAGGGTCTTGTGAGCGTTCCCGGGAAGGGTCTTGCCTGGGGCCTTCGTCTTCTGGTTCTTATCTGATCTTGCAGGCCTTCAGTCTTCACAAAGATCTGCATACCACCATGCAGGCGCCTCCCGAGCCTTGGTTCCAATGTGGTCGATGGTGTCGGAACTCTCAGGCTCAAGGGTGGCGGTCTTGCTGGTTTTGGACAAGTTGCCCCGGCAAGGCCCTTGTTGGGGCAGCGTAGGTCGTCCCCGGCAAGGCTCCTGCCGGGGGAAACCCACCTTGCCCCTTCGCTCTTCGAGCCTCTGGTCTCAGCGTAGCTCTGGTAGCCTTGTTCCTTGCTTCCTCTGCCCCGCCAAACGTGGCCGCATGTGTGGCTACAACTGCCCGTGCACAAGAAAAGGGGTATAGAAGGGCCCTACTTTTGTACACCGACAGGAGCCCCCGGGCCTGGGCCACACATAAGCGCGGAGTGTTGTTGGGCCAGGCCGAGAACAGTGCGCGTGCACGCGTGGCAGAGTTTTACTGTGTGACTCCTTCATCAGTTGCGCTTTCCCATGACCCGTGTTGAATGCGTGATGTGGGGGTCGTGCGTGGGATGACCGCAGCGTGCTTGCGTCATCCTGAGGTGAATAGTAAAGAGGCGGCTTGCGTCTTCCCTATAAAGAGGAAAAACTGCAGGGCCGCTTCTCATTTACTCTCCCAGCCTTGGAACCGCCGTTCCACGTTTCCCATTACGGCCGCCCCTTTCGCCATGTACGCCGCATGCACGGCGCGGGGTAGGTGATAGACGCACGAGATATGGGAAGGCGCGCTATGGCTAATACTTAGGCGCCTTTGATTGGCTGAGGAGGGCGGTTGATGACCTTGCTTGTTGCCAACTTAATGAGTCGGACTTGAACGGGCTCTTTAGAGGCGTACAGCCGGTCTTTAGCCTTCCCCGCCTGGCTATTAAAAGGGATTCAAAAGGAGGAGGGGAGGCATCTTCTCGCGTCTTCCCTTCGCCTCCAATCTCCATCCACTGCCATGGCAAGAGGACGTGGCCGTGGCCGATCTTCCGTGGAGGCGACTAGGTCTTCCTCCCGCCAGAGAGCCGTGGCGGTCAAGGAAGAGCCAGCCGCCCAAGGCGAAGGCCACACTCGAGGTGGAGGTGCCGGACGGGGCCGCGGTCGGCGAGGCGGTCGAGGGAGAGGCGGGCGCGGCAGGGGGGCACCCGCGTCATCGCCATCTCCGTAACCATCTCCACCTCCATCTCCTTCTGCTTTGTCGAGTTGCCATGTCGGGGAAATGGCGTTGGAGTTCATCCTGCAACTGCGCGAGCCGCCGCGTAGCCGCCTTCGCCTTCCGAGGCGTTCACGAGGGTGCTGGAGATCGACCAGCCACCGAGGCTGAGGCTTCACATGAAGGGGTGTTGCAATGGCGACATGTGGGTTAACACAAGGTTCCCCTTCCCTCATGTAATGCTTCTTCGTCGGGGCTGGAAAACCTTCGCACGCACCCATTGCTTGATGAAGGGGCACGTTCTCCTCTTCAAGTTAGTGGAGAGCGACCTGCTCTCCATCAAGGTCTTCGGGCGCTCGAGACACAAGCTAGGGTGCTGCACGGAGAGCTCGACCGATGAAGAGAGCTCCTCCTCGAGCGACGACGATGAGGAGGGGACCGGTGGGGAGGACGACGGGGACGGGTCCGACTAGAAGTCAGACGCCCCATACCTATGCAATGCCGGCAGCAGCACCATCTACGCCTAGCCTTCTCCCCGGCACAGCGGTTTGCCGGGGAGGGGAGGTTCTTGGCGGTGGCTCCTCGAGCCAGCTCCTTGAACTTCCCAGGGTCGTCGCTTCTGGTGGCTGGCGCCGGAGGGCCGGAGAAGACGAAGAAGGCGGGTGGCGGGCCGTCAAGTCGGAATACGATGGCACTGACAGCTTCGTCGCGTATTGGCGGCCCGCTGCCTCATCTTCCAACTTTTTCCCCTGCACCATCATCACCAGACTTCTTCTGGGCGGCCGCCGGGACGTTCTCTTGGTGTCTTCTACTGCTCGTGCCTCGCCTAGGCACTCCTTTTGCCCTCATGCTTATCCTAATCCGCTTCCTGAGGAGAGGGACAAGAAAGGGATTACAGGCATCTTATCTTTTTTTTAGATCTTAAGCCTGCGGGCACTTGTCAATTTTAGACCTTGTAACCCCTTTCTCATGCTTACATTCCGTATGAATTCTACTTGCTTGATCAATGTATTAATGAAAAAGGGGGTTTGCCGGGCTCTTTTGTGTGTGAGCGAGGTCCACACCAAGGAGCGAGTCCTTGTTTTTTTAAGCAAACAACGTCGCCCGGCAAAAAGCCTTGCCGTCCTCCCGCTTTACAGCCCAGCCACACTCATGCCCTTCGCGGAGGTAGGGACAAAGTGGGATTAGGCCCCTCGCTCGTTTCCCTTCCACCGCAACTACAACCAGATTCCATCCTGAAAGAGATTTTAGGCATAGGAAGGAGGGAGCACGGCGGTATAGGAATGATCGATGTCTCGTACTTCAAGTTTCATACGGAAACGCATGGCGGGGGAAATAAAACTTATCTGAATTCGCTGCCCCCGGCAACCTTGGCTTGCCGGGGTCGGGGTTGTCAATCTGCCTTCTTTCCTCCAAACGGCTCTGCAAAAACGCCTGTGTAGCCTGAGAACCAAGAATGGACTGGAAGAGACAGAAATACATGACTCGACCTCTATGCTAGGGGTTAGCCGCCGCCAAGCACTATCAACCCTAACACACAGAGAGAGACTCAACCTAGCATGCATGCTAATTTCTAGGGCGCCAGCGCTTCATTTATTTATCTGTTGCTCAGGGTCTGCGCCTGGCTTTGTACAAAGGGTTACATGCCTTGCCGGCAAGGCTTGTACAAAAAGTGGTCTGCCGGGAGGCCCGGCAACCGCGCCTTATGGGTAAAACTTGCGAAGATGTTCGATGTTCAAGGAGTTGCTCACTGGAATCCCATCTTCGGTCTCCAGGTGGACTGCGCCGGGCCTGCTGACTCGTATTACCCGGTAAGGGCCTTCCCACTTTGGCGTCAACTTGTTGGAATTCTTGGCGGATTGAACTCGCCGAAGAACAATGTCGCCTTCCTCAAGGCTTCGGGCATGAACCTTGCGGCTATGGTAGCGGCGCAAGGCTTGCCGGTAGCAAGCAGCTCGCACAGCAGCCCGAAGACGATCTTCCTCAAGGAGCATCGCATCATCTTGGTGCAACTGCTCTTTCTCAAGCTCATCATAAGTGAGCACTCAAGGTGACCCGTATATGAGTTCTGTGGGGAGAACTGCTTCTGCCCCGTATACCAGGGCAAAGGGTGTCTGGCCAGTGGCTTGATTTGGCGTCGTCATGATTGACCAAAGAACCATTGGCTACTCATCAATCAAGCGCCTTCCGCACTTGTGTAGCCTGTCAAAAGTCCTGGTCTTGAGGCCTCGCAACACCTCTGCGTTTTCCCTCTCAACCTGGCCGTTACTTCTGGGATGATCCACAGAAGCAAAACAAACCTTGCCGCCGAGGTCTTGGATATACTGCATGAAGGTGCGGCTCGTGAACTGCATGCCGTTGTCGGTGATGACTCTGTTTGGTACACCAAAACGGCAGACTAGCCCCTTGAAGAACTTGACGGCTGATTGTGCTCTCACCTTTCTCACTAGTTCTACTTCCGGCCACTTTGTGAACTTGTGGATTGCGACGTACAAGTACTCAAAGCCCCCGACCGCATGGGGAAAGGGGCCAAGTATGTCGAGCCCCCAGACCAAAAATGGCCAGGAAAGAGGGATTGTCTGAAGAGCTTGGGCGGGTTGATGAAGCTTCTTTGAATGCAAGGGCTCTTGACCCTATGTGGGAGCCACACATGCCTCCATGTATCTCTGCCAACAGCTTCACGTCGTTCGGTCTCCTTATGTAAAGGGCATCATCCACAAACTGGTAGATGCTGGACCGACGGGCTACTTTCTTTGCTTGTTCCTGTTCCTCAGGGAGTTCCCCTGTTTGGAGGAAACGGACGGTGTGCTGTGCCCATGCCGGAGCCTGGGGCTTGATGGCAAGGACTAAAGGCTCGTCTTCGGCCGTGAGGGCAGCCGCCTCTACGGTCAGGGCTTGAGGCTCTGCCGGAGGTTGCCGTTCTCCGGCAAGCTTGGGGCACCCAGCAACGTCCTTGCCCGCGGCTCCTAGGAGCTCAGTGGGCAAGTACTCGCGGGGCCTGCCTTCCTTCGCTTGCTCTGCCCTGTTGATGGCTCAACGGATGGCTGAGTTAATTGAAGCACAAAAGTTCCTGGTTCCACAGGCAACTTGAGGGTAGCGCGTTTTGACAAGTCGTCGGCAAGGCTGTTCTCTGCTCGGGGAACATGCTCTGCTTGCAGTCTGTCAAAACGCTCTTCCAACTTCCTCACTTCATCCACATAGGCCTCCATCAATGGGCTCTGGTAATCCTTGTTAACTTGCTTGACGACGAGCTGCGAATCACCTCTGATGATGAGCTTCCTGATTCTGATGTCTGCCACGATCCTGAGACCGGCAAGCAATCCCTCGTACTCTGTCGTATTGTTCGTTGATATTTCCCGGGGAAAGTGCATCTGGACTACGTACTTGAGGCACTCTCTGGTGGGCGCGATGAGTAGCATGCCGGCACCAGCACCTTGTAGTGAGAAAGCCCCATCAAAGTACATAATCCAGTCGTGGCACGCCTCCTTGCCGGGAAGGGTGGTCTCTTGTATCTCTTCGTCGGGTGTTGAGGTCCATTATGCTATGAATTCTGCCAAGGCTCGGCTCTTGATTGTCGAAGTACTTTCAAACTTGAGGCCAAAGCTTGACAGCTCCAATGCCCATTCCACAATC
This sequence comes from Aegilops tauschii subsp. strangulata, assembly GCF_002575655.3. Taxonomy (NCBI): domain Eukaryota; kingdom Viridiplantae; phylum Streptophyta; class Magnoliopsida; order Poales; family Poaceae; genus Aegilops; species Aegilops tauschii. The sequence continues at coordinate 277,095,244 of NC_053038.3, read as the reverse complement.
CTCCTAGTTGCATCTGGGTTGTGCGAGATTCGTTCCAAAGGGAGGCAGGTGACGACAGTGATCTAATGTGTTGGAAATAGTGGCACAGCTTTCTCAAGGCCATAAGGAGGCCGAAAAGCAGCTTCTGCATACCAGAATATCTTGATCTAGCCCCTGTAAGAGGGAACTGACAAAATAAACCGGGTGCTACACCACCTTCTTCTTCTGCTCAACTTCGCCCATCTGCGTCGGCCCTGTCTTGCCGAGACCGGGGCTTGCCGGGGGTACCGCCTTGCCGGCATCAGGCCCTTCCGGGGAGAGCCCCGGACCATCATCCGACGGCTCCGCTGCTACTGCTACTTCTTCCTCAATTTCCCTCTGTGCCACCAGCGCAGTGCTGACCACTTGATTCGTTGCCGCTAGATACAGCAGCAACGGCTCCTGTTAGTTGGACGCGACTAGTATTGGCGTTGAGGAGAGGTACCTCTTCAAATCTTGCAGCGCTGCCTCTGCCTCTGGAGTCCATTTCATTGGACCCGCCTTTTTCAAAACTTTGAAAAAGGGGAGGGCGCGCTCAGCTGATTTGGAGATGAACCTACTCAGGGCAGCAACGCAGCGGGCGAGCCTACGGACGTCTTTGACCCGTCTTGGCACCTCAATCTGCTCAATTGCTTTGATCTTGTCGGGATTTGCTTCAATCCCGCGATGAGACACAAAGAACCCAAAAAGCTTGCCAGACGGGACACCGAACACGCACTTCTCTGGGTTGAGCTTGAGGTTGATCTTGCGCAGATTTGCAAATGTTTCTTCTAGATCTTCCATAAGCGTGGCCCTGTCCTTAGTTTTGACCACTATATCATCCATATAAGCTTCCATATTTCTATGTAGTTGGGGTTCAAAACCAATTTGGACTGCTCGGGCAAACGTCGAACCAACGCTTTTCATCCCGAAAGGCATTCGTACAAAACAGTACGTACCACATGGGGTGATGAACGCGGTCTTTTCTTCGTCTTCCTTCATCATGAAGATCTGATGGTATCCTGAATAGGCGTTGAGGAACGAAAGCAGTTCACACCCGGCAGTGGAGTCCACTATCTGGTCAATGCATGGCAAGGGGAAAGGATCCTTTGGAGACGCCTTATTGATGTGTGTGTAATCAATACACAACCTCCACTTCCCATTTGCCTTACGCACCACCACTGGATTGGCCAACCACGTGGGGTGGAGCACTCCTCTAAGCAAGCCTGCTGCCTCCAACTTCCTGACCTCTTCGATGATGAACTCCTGCTGTTCCAAAGCTTGCTTCCTGACCTTCTGCTTGACGGGCCGCACATGAGAACACCGAGGATGTCGGATGCTTGCCATGCAAACACGTCGACATTTGCCTGCAGGAAGGCGACGAGCGCGCTTTCCTATTTGCTGTCAAGGATGGAGCTTATAGTAAAAGCTCCACCCGTGCCGTCCTCCTTGACGGGCACCTTCTTGGGCTCTGGTGGTGCTTCCTTGGATTTCTTGCTCTTGCCGGTGGATCTCTCTGGCACATCCTCAACGGGAGCCATGCACTGCGAAGAGGCGCCCTTGCCGGAGTGGGTACAGGAGGTCTTGCCGAAAGAGGTCTTGCCGGTCTTCTTCTCCCCCGGGGCTACAGCGGCAGGAGCAAGTGCCTTGGCGGCGGTTGCTGCAACTGCCTCCTAGTAGAGCTAGTCGGCGCAGATGAGTGCATCTTTCTTGTCAGAGGGGACGGTTATGATGCTCAGTGGCCCCGGCATCCTCAACATGTTGTAGGCGTAATGTGACGCCACCATGAACTTGGCCAGCGCTAGGCAGCCAAGGATCCCATTGTAGGGCAAGGGGATCTGGGCGATGCCAAAGACGATCTTCTCCGTCCTATAGTTCAGCTCGCCCCCAAAGGTAACGTGCAACGTGATTTTACACTTCGGCTGACTCCTCCCTGGGTTGACTCCTTGAAACGTGCCCATTTCCTTGAGATCTCAATCGGGGATTTGCAGCTTCTTGATCACAGCGGGTGAGATCAAGTTCAGACTGGCCCCACCATCAACTAGCACTTTGGTCACCTTGAGGTTGCGTATTGTTGGTGAAACCAACAACGGCAGGCACCCGACCGCAGTCGTGCAGTCATGTTGATCCTCGGTGTCAAAAATGATAGGTGTGCTGGACCACTTCAGTGGCTTCTGGGCATCGAACGATGGCTCTGCCGCAGTGACCTCACGCGCCCACTGCTTCAGCTGGCGGTGAGAGGTGTGCAACGAAGCACCACCATCGACGCACATGGCCTTCGTGGCTTTCTGGAACTCGTGCTCGCCGGACTCGTCATCCTCATGATGGTCATCATCCTCCTCCTTGTCGCGGCCCCGAGCAGGCCTCTCTTGTTGATTATCCTTGCCGCGACGACCTCCTTGGCCGCCACGCTTCTTGCTGGACCCCTCAGCACCATCGTGACCCTTCTCCTTGACTTGCCTTTCATATTCAGCTTTCTGCTTCTCCGCAAGCAGCTCAACCTGTCGGCAGTTCTGGAGATCATGGACCTTGGTGCGATGGATCTTGCAGTACTACTTGTCGGAGCCTCTTGACTTGTCGGCAGGCACCAAGGCCCGGCAGGCGGCGCACCCGGCAACTTCCTTGCCGGGGTCGTCTGCCTTGGCCTTCTTGGCGGCGCCGGGTGTAACGCCCCAGATCCGATGCGCCAGGTGTCACCCAGTTATTCGCCGTCCTTGCCTTGTCATCTGCTTGCGTGTTGCATTTTTGTTCATGTCATGCATCCCATATCATGTCATCATGTGCATTGCATTTGCATACGTGTTCGTCTCATGCATCCGAGCATTTTCCCCGTTGTCCGTTTTGCAATCCGGCACTCCCACCTCCTCCGGTGCTCCCTTCTTGTATCTTTTCGTGAGCGGGTGTTGAACATTTTCGGAATGGACCGAGGCTTGCCAAGTGGCCTTGGTATACCACCAGGAGACCACCGGTCAAGTTTCGTCCCATTTGGAGGTCGTTTGGTACTCCAACGGTTAACCGGGTAACCGCAAAGTCCGTTTGTGTGTTGCAGCAAAACCCCTCTTCAAACAGCCCAAAACCCCTCTAAGTCTCCGCCATGCTCTCAGTCGTTCGATCACGATCGCGTGGGCGAAAACCGCATCCCGTTTGGACTCTCCTACCTCCCTCTACCTATAAATATGCCACTTCCCCGAAATCCCGCAGTCCAAACCCTAAAAATCCTCCCCTCTCCGCGCCGGACGAAGACACGCCGCCGCTCCTGGCCCGTGGCGTCATGCCACGTGTCCTCCGCCGCCGTCTCGCCCGCGTCCCGCTGCCACGGCCCGCGAGCCCACGGCCGGCCCGCCCCGGGCTGCACCGGGCCCGCGCGCCCCGCCGCCCGCCGATGCGCCCCGCCTCAAGCGCCGTCGCGCCGCCGCCTCGGGCGTCGCCGCGCCTCTCCGCCGCCTCGCGGCCGTCCGCCGCCCGTCTCCTCGCCGCTGCCTCGCGCGCCCGCCTCCTCCGCCGGCGCCGCCGCACCCCGCCGCCCTCCACCGCGCCGGCGCCCGCCCTCCGCCTGCGCCTCGCCGCCGCCGTCCCGTGCCCCTGCCGGCGCCGCCCCTTCCTCTCCCGTCGCCGGCGAGCGCCGCCTCGAGGAACCCTAGCCCGATCTGGATCTGGTGAACAAGGTTGACCCGAGACCCCCCCGATTTTCCCAAGTTTTTTTGCATTTGCACATTATATACCCCTGTTCATCATGGCATAACTCCATGCATACTGGTCCGTTTCGTGCGTGTAATATGTCAAAATGTTCTCCTCGTGATGCTCTACATTTTGTTCCATTGCGCCATGTTTATTTGTGTCCATCTTGATGCCCAAATCATCATTGCAAGAGTGCTAGTTGCTGTTATCTGCTGTCTGTTATCAGAACTTGGAGATTTGTTATTTTTGTATCATTTAATCTGTGCATATTATGAGTATGAGCTCTACATGTGTTTTGTTGTATGCCATGCCATCTTTACAGAGGTGTATGCCATGTATTTTTGTGATTTCTGTGGTGACTAGCACAAGCATGCAAACTAGGCCCCGTAATGTTTCTGATTTCAGGGACTTGGTGATTTCTCTAAGTCTTTGTCTGCTGTTATTTTGTTGCCAGGTAAACTTGATGCTACAGAGAGATCCATTCTTATTTTGGAGATGTTCAATAAGGATGTTTTGTAGATATTTCTGCAGTTGATCCATTCATGCCCTTGTTTTCAATTATGGAGTGCCTTAGCATGACTAAATCTTGCTCTACGTTTGCTATAAAATATTTCTGGCAGATTGTTTACGTGTTATTCAATATTGCCAAGATTGTTGTAGTTGTTTCATACATGCTATGTATTTGCTCTTGCCATGTATAGATTCATAAACATGCCATCTTTCTGTAGGTATGGTTGTTTTGTCATGCATTGCTTTGTGGTGAGTGCATCAAGCTCACCAAGATGCCTTCATATTATTGTTTCTGCCATGCTCTGTTTTCTGCCAAGTCTGAAACCTGTTAACGAAACTTGCTATGTTTACATGGTTGCCATCATATCTTCTGTGCCCTTTTGGCTTATGGTCATTAAGGGACTTTTGTCATATGCATTTAGTAGATTCATTCCATGCCTTGGTTTGCCATGTTAAGTTCCTGTAGCATATTGATTTCGTACTCTGAACATTGCCACCTGATGCTGTTTCTGTCATGTCCAGTAATTTCTGCTAAGTCTGTGAACCTGTTATTAATTGCAATCTTGCCATGTCCTTTTGAGCTTGTTCTACTAATTTCTGGAGATAGCTCAGTGTTCATGTTTTGTCATGCTTTACCTGCACATCATGTCCATGCCTTTTGTTTTCATGTTGAGCTGCTGTAGCATATTGGTTTGATGCTTGCTAGTTGCCTAGTTGCTGTTTTGGACAGTTTGTTGCTATGTCTTGTTTGGAGTGTATGTGTTGCACCGTTGCTCCGTTTCGAGCATGCTCTATATGGAACTTGCTTAGTTTTGCATGTAGTCTCATATTATCATGTTGCATCCATGCCTTGAGTGTGTTTGCTTGATGTTTGGATGCATTTTGCATTAATGCCATGTTTACCTTGTTTTGCTCATATCTTCTAGGCCGTAGCTCCGAATCTAATGAACTTTATATGTAACTTGACTAGAATTTCGTGTAGATCATCATGGTACATTTTAACTTGCAGTTTAACAACTTGAACATAAATTTTATTCAGTTCTGGACAAATTTTGAAATTTGCATATGAGGACTTACCGGATTTGTTATATGTTAGTTCCGGCCTCATTTATTCTTGCTTTGATGTGTTGGTCTTGTATGCATCATCTCTTGTCATGTGTAGCTTCATGTAGCCTTGTCATGCATCATACTTGGTTGAGCATCATGCCTTGTTCATGTGTGGTGTGTTTACCTTGTTGTGTGCTTCTTCTCGATAGTTCCCATGTCGTTGCGATCGTGAGGATTCGTTTGTCGTCGTGGCTTCATCTTCTTCATGGATTCTTTCTTCTTACTAGCGGGATTTCAGGAAAGATGACCGTCACCTTGGATCTCATTACTATCATTGCTATGCTAGTTGCTTCGTTCTATCGCTATGCTGCACTACCTATTCACTTGCTCTTCAAGCCTCCCAAATTGCCATGAACCTCTAACCTTTGTCACCCTTCCTAGCAAACCGTTGTTTGGCTATGTTACCGCTTTGCTCAGCCCCTCTTATAGCGTTGCTAGTTGCAGGTGAAGATGAAGATTGCTCCATGTTGGATTATGTTTATGTTGGGATATCACAATATCTCTTATATTATTAATGCATTTATATACTTGGTAAAGGGTGGAAGGCTCGGCCTTATGCCTGGTGTTTTGTTCCACTCTTGCCGCCCTAGTTTCCATCATACCGGTGTTATGTTCCCGGATTTTGCGTTCCTTACAGGGTTGGGTGATTTATGGGACCCCCTTGACAGTTCGCTTTGAATAAAACTCTTCCAGCAAGGCCCAACCTTGGTTTTACCATTTGCCTCACCACCACCTACTTTCCCTTGGGAGTCGCTCTCTCGAGGGTCTTCTTTATTTAGCCCCCCCGGGCCAATGCTTGTCTAAGTGTTGGTCCGAACTAGAGCCCCTTGCAGCGCCACCTCGGGGAAGCTTGAGGGCTGGTTTTAGTTGTACGGATTGCTCATCCGGTGTTGCCCTGAGAACGAGATATGTGCAGCTCCTATCGGGATGTCGGCGCATCGGGCGGTTTTGCTGGACTTGTTTTACCATTGTCGGGATTCCGAGACTGACCGGGTCTTCCCGGGAGAAGGAATATCCTTCGTTGACCGTGAGAGCTTATAATGGGCTAAGTTGGGACACCCCTGCAGGGTATAAACTTTCGAGAGCCGTGCCCGCGGTTATGTGGCAGATGGGAATTTGTTAATGTACGGTTGTAGAGAACTTGACACTTGACCTTAATTAAAACGCATCAACCGCGTGTGTAGCCGTGATGGTCTCTTCTCGGCGGAGTCCGGGAAGTGAACACGGTTTCTGGGTTATGTTTGACGTAAGTAGGAGTTCAGGATCACTTCTTGATCATGGCTAGTTCACGACCGTTCCTTTGCTTCTCTTCTCGCTCTTATTTGCGTAAGTTAGCCACCATACATGCTTAGTCGCTGCTGCAACCTCACCACTTATCCTTTCCTTACCCTTTAAGCTTTGCTAGTCTTGATACCCATGGTAATGGGATTGCTGAGTCCTCGTGGCTCACAGATTACTACAACACCAGTTGCAGGTACAGGTTTTGCGATGATCATGACGCGAGAGCGATGTTTACATGTTTTGGAGTTCTTCTTCTGCTTCGATCAAGGGATAGGTTCCAGGTTGGCAGCCTGGGCTAGCAGGGTGGATGTCGTTGGAGTTTCTGTTTGTGTTTCATCCGTAGACGGATGTTGATCTCTTGTATGATGTATTGATGTATTCTTGCGGCATTTGTATGCCTTGTATGTATCCCCAAATATTATGTAATGTTGATGTAATGATATCCACCTTGCAAAAGCATCTTCAAGATGCGCTTCTATCCTTGGTGGGACCTTCGTGTTCCTTTAGGATAGGGTCGCATCTTGGGCGTGACACCGGGGTCGCCGGATCCGTCAACGGCAAGCACGATCTTGCCCTTACGCTTCCTGTTGCGGCGTTGGCCCTTCTTTGCTGGGGCGGTGACGTCTTCCTCTGTGGAATCGGTTTCCCCACTGACGTCCTCGCCGGGGTACTTCCTTCCTTCTTCAGCCCGAGCACATATGTCAGCCAGAACATAAAGCTCGGCCACATCCTTGACCTTGTTCATCGCCAGCTCTTCACGCATCTTGCGGTTGCGCATGTTCTGATGAAATGCACTAATGATGGCTGCGGGGTGAACATCTGGGATGTTGTACTGCACAGGGCTGAACCTTTGGATGTACTTGCGCAGATTCTCGCCATCCTTCTGGGGAATGACATGCAAATCACTTGCCCGGCCAGAAGCTTGGTGGCCTCCGGTAAAGGCACCAACAAACTCGTGGCACAGATCCGACCAAGAAGAGATGGAATCCACTAGCAAGTGCATCAACCATGACATGGCATTGGGCTTAAGTGCCAACGGAAAGTAATTGGCGAGCACCTTGTCGTCGCAAGCCCCGGCAGCTTGCATTGCGATGGTGTAGATGCTGAGGAATTCCGACGGGTGAGTCTTACCATTGTACTTCTCCCCAACATCAGGCTTGAACTGCCGCAGCTCACGGGTAAAGGCCGGACAACCCAACTCATAGGGTAGGTTGCCGGAACCCCCCAGTGCTGGGTGGTCCATAGTGGGCCCTGCACGCCTATCTGACTGATAGCGCGCTTCCCGGCGCCGCTCGATGGTGGTCCGAGCATCCTCATGGGCTCGCTCCCGAAGAATTTGACGTTGGTCGAGGCGGGCTCGTGGGTCGGACAACGCTGTGGAAACGCCGTCACAGGCATCGCCCCGACGAGACGGCGGCTGCCATTGCTGGCGTGGGGGAGGAGAGTGCACCGTGGTTGCAGCGCCTCCGGTCCTCCCAGCATCGGCATGTGCCGGCTCTACGGTGCGCCAGCACGAGGGTCCCGCTGGTCACGGTTCATCTTTGTTGGTGAAGCTAATGAGGCTCCGAATGGTGGCTCTCCACTCGTCGAGCTTCTCCGCAGCAGGAGGGAAGTCGAGGAGCAGCTGCACGTGCGCCAACGCTTCCACTAGCGTGGGAGGTGGCGAAACCTACGTCGACCGTGATGCGCTTCGACTTCTAACCATGTTAGAAGGAGCTCTATCACGGTCTCACAGTCGCGCGCCGCTCCCCCCTGCGTCCAGGCGTGCACGCCGGCCCGGTGCATCTTGAGAATGACGCAAAGGGCTCTTCCCACGGCGGCGCCTAGGGGCACCGTCGTCGCGGTGTTGCTCATCGCGCGCGGCCTGGGAAGGTCATGGCGCGGGCGCCGGCCGGGGCGTCATAGAGGCTGCCGCGCCGCCCGTGGGCACCACGGCCCCGCCTCTGGACCCAGCGGCGTGTGGCTCATCGTCTTGGGCCCGAACGACGCCTCTTGCATGGCTCCGATTGCCAGATTGTCGTGGATGCTCGCGGGTCGTGCCTCCGGCACCACCCGCGGCCACCCCGTCGCCCGCCCGCGCTGGTGCGGACGGGCCGGCTCCGGACGACCCGATCGCTGTGATCCCCTTCTTCTTCGGGGCCATGGCGATGATGAAGTTGGTGGGTTGGCTTCATAAAACCGGATATTCATAGATTGTGCCCCCTACCTGGCGCGCCAAAGATGTCGGGGTTCAAGAATGAAACCTATGGAATCACAAGGAATCCCTACTACGGTTGCCAGCAGGTTTAGAAGATCAACGCGGGGGAATTTTATCCAGGTTTGGGCCGCAAGCGATGCGTAATACCCTAATCCCACTTTGGTGTCTATTTGGTGTTCTTGAGATCTTGAACTAGCTGCGGTGCATGCGTAGCCCACAAAGTCTGAATCCTTCCTCAGTAGACCTCGGGCCTCCTTTTATATGTCAAAGGGGCTGCCACAGCGGCACAGAGGAGGTGGAAAGTGTCTACAGTGTATAAGTTTATCTCTGACATTGTGGGACAAAACACATTAAATGCGCTATTGACGTGTCCTCTTGCTTTATCGGGGACGGCAAGGAAGCTTGTCTCATCCGTCGCCGCCTCGTCTTGCTTCGACACGCGTCCAAGCTGACGACGCATGTAGCACCATGCTGGCTGGCTGCTGCACTGGTGCGGTGGCAGGGTCTTCACGAAGATCCGCGTGCCACCACGCAGGTGCTTGCTTGGTTGGCCTAGGAGCTGCATGCTGCCACGTAGGTACATGCCTAGTTGGCAGGCTGGCTGCTGCGTCGGGACGGCCACGTGGTAGTGAAATCTTGGTAAGTGTGGGCTTGGTTGTGGACACGCAGATGTCCCCAGCAAGGGTCTTTCCGGGGTATTGTGAGCGTCCCCGGCAAGGGTCTTGCCAGGGGCCTTCGTCTTCTGGTTCTTATCTGATCTTGCAGGCCTTCAGTCTTCACAAAGATCTGCATACCACCATGCAAGCACCTCTCGAGCCTTGGTTCCAATGTTGTCGATGGTGTCGGAACTCTCAAGCTCAAGGGTGGCGGTGTTGCTGGTGTTGGACAAGTTGCCCCGGCAAGGCCCTTGCCGGGGCAGCGCAGGTCGTCCCTGGCAAGGCTCTTGCCGGGGGAAGCTCACCTTGCCCCTTCGCTCTTCGCGCCTCTGGTCTCAGCGTAGCTCTGGTAGCCTTGTTCCTTGCTTCCTCTGCCCCGCCAAGCGTGGCCACAGGTGTGGCTACAACTGCCCGTGCACAAGTAAAGGGGTACAGAAGGCCCCTACTTTTGTAGACCGACACACTCAAATTACCATACCAAAAAGGCTTTCTTCCCGCTTTATATACAAAGCAAACCACCGAGCACAAGGTTCAACAAGGTAAGAACAAGCGGATACACATACAGCCACCGCACACAGAGTCTCACAATATCACAAACACATGCACACACTACAAAAAAACCACTTCCCTGATGATATGTGTTTTTCACAGTAGGTCACGTTTCCTGTCATGCATGTACATCCATGACGATTTTATCATAGAATCAAGATAGTCATACCTGTGCTGTCGTAGAAGTGTTCCATGAAAATACCAAAATTATCATCACGGAAGTGTTCACTTCCATGATGATAAATGACGCGTCATGGAAGTGCTTTCGTCAAGGGTAACCGACACGTGTCATCCACCATAACGGGTCGCCGTTAAGCTATCGGGTCCGGTTTTGGATCCGATAACCCGTTAACAGCAACGACCAATGGGGATTTTCCACGTGTAAAATTCTCATACGCCGGCGGATCCACGTGTCGGCTCAGCGTTGGGACAGATGTCATCCAGCTAATGGATGTGATGCACCTATGATACATTGACACATGGTTTGGTCCAGCAGTGGCCCATTCAGGTCAAAAGGCCGGCCCGTTTGACCTGGTCAAAAGGTAACGGCCCTTCCCACTGAAAGCCTATTAACGACATGTTCGCATATAGCCCATTTACAGCCAGCTAACACATGACCCATTATGGCCTATCCGAATTAGGCCCAGTAGCATCATCTGGGCCGTCCAATATGATTTCAGCCCATTGTAACTTTCAGCCCATGTATCGCCCATGACGTCTTTTGGCCAATATGAGGCCCTGTGTAACTCTTGGCCCACTAACGGCTCATGGTAAAACTGGCCCATAATGAATAGTATATCGCTTTATGCCCATGAAAGGCACATTATTCCGTTGGGCCATTTGCAGCCCATGTTATCTTTTGGCCTTCTAAGGGTCCATTTATTCTTGGGCTGATTTGCAGCAATCGATTACTTACGGTCCATTACTGGCCTCTTCAGGTTGTGGGCCAAATTCAGCCCCTGGTTAAATTTGGCTTGCTTGTGGCCCGTTAACCCTTTGGGTTGTTTTCATAGCGTCATCAAATATGGCCCATTAGTGGCCTATTGTGCCTGTCGATAGAATTAAGCCCGTTATACTCATCTGCCTACTAACGACCCATTGTGGCTGGCCCGTGAACGGACAATTCTCACTCTAGCCTGTTTCGGCCCACAATGGTCTGTTATTGGCCCATGTTTGGCCAATCGATCATACGGATCGTAGAAGGCCCATTGAATCTATGACCCATAAAAGGCCCGTAGGAGGCCCATGGTCACTACAGCAGATAGCAGGACCATGGTGGCAACGGTCCATATGTTGCCCATTGTTGTGGCCTAGTTTTACAATATTAGTTATTGCGACCACTAGCAAACCGCGGAAAAAGAATTGGACTCACTTCAAATAAAAAAGACAACAATGAAATAAAGAAGCAAGCAACTTACGCTAGACTATTACGGCTATTACACATATTACATCCACTGGGCATCAAAGTTCGCCACCAGTGCAAATATGGAGAACAAAGTAGCATATTACATACACTGGTTGTCAAAGTTGGCGAGCAGTGCAAATAAATGCCACAGCAAAACAAGTCCGGAACTGAAACCACTTCACAAGAGCTGAAGAAACATATCCTGGATATCCACCATGCTCGCAAGACGCTTAGCAAGGTTATTAGCTTACTCTTATTTGGCGCTTAAATCCTCCAGCGCTTGATGTTGCACCAAAAAGTATGTATCTGAATTCTTCAGGGGCTTCCTCAGTCCTTCGGCTTCGTGTCGCAGCACATCTGATCGATGTCTTTCAACTTGAAGTTGAGACTCAAGAAGACGAACTGATTCAGGTAGCGAGTTCGAAGAGCTTGTGCCAATAGTAGTGCCCAGCAACTTGAACACTACATCAAGACAGGACTTCGCGGTTGTTGAGGATATAGACCTTAGAGTCACCCGCCAGGAGGGGCCGGGTTACTCATATGGTCATTGCCAGAAGCCCGGAGCCAAGCTTGAAGACGATGGGCCAGAGATGGGCTTAAGACCCGGATATGGCTTAAGGCCCGTAGTTACAATCATTATTATGGTAGAACTTGTAGGGTAAGGCAAGAATAGTTGAAAGTCTGAGCCGGACACTCTTATGAGCCGGCCGGGACTCTGAGAGCTGCTGGGCGTCAGCCTCCCTATATAAAGGGACGACCCGGCAGCGGTTTAGGGACAGGAAAGATCTCGTCGAGAGCCAGGCATAGCAGTTAAGCTCCCTGGTCATCGAAACCCTAATCAATACCACCTCAAACGGGACGTAGGCTTTTACCTTCACCGTAAGGGGCCGAACCAGTATAAACCCTCGTGTTCCTTGTCCCACTTAACCCCTTCAAGCTTCCTAGTTGCGATGGCTCCACGACTAAGTCCTAGCTCGAGGACATCTGCCGTGACAATCCCACGACAGTTGGCGCCCACCGTGGGGCAGCGCACGGTGGATTTGAGTTCTTGAAGGGCAGCTTCGAAGGGCTCAAGGGATACGCTGTGGGCCGGATGACCAAGAGTCATCGCGGCAAGCTCTACATCGACGATGCAAACTGGGGCCCCGACGCCGACTCAATTGAGTACGGGTACCGGGTCCCCTTCGGCGGAATTCATGTTTTCATTGGCAAGATTGGTGAGCTGGGCCCTGAGCCGGATCTCTGCGCCGATCTCATCGAGACAGCTCAGCGTGCACGACCCGCCCGGGCCCGGCCCACCGTAAGGCATGCTTTTGTGGGATGCGTCCATGGAGGGCTCTCGGATCGATCCGGGTCTGGTGATGAAACTGCCGCCGGCGCTGACGGCGAGTCGTCGACCTATGAGTCAAACTCGTTGTATCAATTTCAAGATGGCCGGCTCATGGGTTGTTCCGATGGTGACAGTATTCCGGACCTATTTGAGCCGCCAAGCCGGGTGGGAATCTTTATGGCCGGTGCGCAGCCTGTTCAGAACCCCGCTGCTGGAGTGGGAATCCCGGTGCCTTCTCCGGCTCAGGTGCTGATGGATCTCATGGACAAGATGACGGCCCTGTTAACCGCCACGGTTGACCCGGCGGATCAAGCTCAGCATGATGCGGAGGTAGCACAGTTAAAATTGGATCTAGTGAAAGCTAAGGAGGATCTTGCAGCGGAAGGGATCAGGATGGCTGCGGAGAGGGTGGCTCTCGATGCCCAAACTCAGTTGATCCAGGCGCAGTCCTTCCAACTCACGATGGATCAGAACGCGTCCAATGACGTCATGAGAAGGAGGCATCAAAAGACCCAATCTCGACTCCCTCCGGTTTATGATCCATGCAACCTCTTCAACACGCCAGGTGCAGGGTCTAGTAACCCGCCAGGGGTCATAGTGCCCGGGTCGGGGACCCCTATTCAGCCACAAGTAATGGGGCCTCCCCAGATGCCCCCTGCCCCGCCTCAGTACGTGCCAATACCACCGGGTCATTATAATAACCCGCTGGAGAACATGGTCGCTGCGGCAGCACGGCTGGCGGCTCTCCCGGTCGACGGCGACTCTCCGACGGCTATTGAAACCCGCCGGGTCAGGGAACTCCTTCAGACAGCACTGGCACAGCAAGAGGCGTACTCCTACAGCCGGGACAGGATCCACTCGACCCCTCGTCCAGGCCGGAGCCCGAGTTACAGCCGACACATGGTCTCAGCGACCGGCTCAAGTAACGTCCGACGCCATGACCCGCCCCCTGGCCATGGCCCGGCTCATAACGGAGCCTTTCACGCAGCAGACCAAGACAGAGCACGGCAAGAGGCGGAGCAGGTGCCTCAGTTGACGACCTACCAGACTCCCCCGGCTTATCCGACGACGTCCATCGATGTGGGTATCCCTACCAGGACTGGGGGTGTCCCTTGCTTAGTACCAGCTATCGGCAATGAACGTTTACCCAAGGACTTCAAAGGCCCTAGGAAGGTGCCCAACTACATGGCTGACTTACAACCCGCAGCCTGGATCGAGAGTTACGAGATGGCCATGGAACTACTGGAGGTCAGTGAGGCGGCAATGGCCAAGTACTTCACCATGATGTTGGATGGGACTGCCCGCACTTGGTTGAAAGGGCTACCACCGAACTCCATCGGGTCTTGGGCCGAGCTGAAAGCCCGGTTCATCCAAAACTTTAAGGATACCTGCAGGCAGTCTATGTCAATTGTGGATTTGACTAACTGTAAGCAGCAGGAGGGTGAATCCACGACACATTGGGTTCGCCGGGTCAAGGAGATCATACATTCGTCAGATAAGATGGATGCCGGCTCTGCAGTCTTAATGTTGGAACAGAATTGTCGTTTCGTGCCCCTGAAGATGAAACTTGGGCGGCTTAAGCGCGACTGCAGTGATATGGGTAAACTAATGGCGGCTCTTGTCAAGTACGCCGATTCCGATGGTACCAAGGATCCCCCTTCAGATGATGAAAGGGCAGGGAAGGGAAAGAAGAATGGCAATGGCAAGGGTCCTCAGCATAACCCGGGGAACCAAGGAGGAGGCAAGCACAAGGCCGATGGCAGCCTAGAGTTTGTAGCCAACGCCAGCTCACAAGGTAATAACCAGCGACGCAAGGGGAGGCCCCCTCCCCGAGGCGGCGGGTCAGGCCCGACGCTGGAGCAACTATTGAATGAGCCTTGTCCAAGGCATGGCTCTAGAGAGAAGCCAGTGACTCATCTATGGAAGGATTGTGCAATCATGAAGGCCTTTAAGAATTACAATGGCCCGGGCGGCGGCTCAGGCGCCGGCGGCTTTCATGGCCCGGGCGGCGGCTCAAATTCTGGTCCTCCGAACGGGGGGCTTTAATCAACAGTCTGGTCAAGTTCATCAACAGTAGCAGGGGGGTTATCAGACCAATCCAAAGTAGCTTAGCGGTGGACAATATCATGTGTTTACCACCAGTCTGTGTAAGCGAGATCAGAAGCTTCATAAGAGGGTTGTGAATGCTGTTGAGCCGGCGGTTCCACGCTACTTGCGGTGGTCTGAGCAACCTATAGTGTGGAGTAGGGAGGATCACCCTCCACGGGTGGATAATCCGGGTCACTTGGCCCTAGTGGTGGCTCCTCAGGTGGGAGGATATAAGTTCACTAAGGTGCTCATGGATGGAGGCAGCAGCATCAACATCCTCTACTATGAGACTTTCCGTCGTATGGGGTTGATTGATAAAAACCTCAGCCAGTCCAACACTATTTTCCACGGTGTGGTACCTGGTAAGTTGGCTTATCCAGTCGGCAAGATTGAATTGGAAGTGGCCTTTGGAGATGAGAACAACTACAGGGTGGAGAAATTGACCTTTGAGGTGGTCAAGATAAGAAGCCCATACCATGCTATATTTGGACGGCCGGCTTATGCCAAGTTCATGGCACGACCGTGTTATGTGTACTTACAGATCAAGATGCCGGGTCACCATGGGACCATTACGGTTCACGGCAGCCGGAAAGTGGCTCTGGAGTGTGAGGAAGGCGATGCGGCTTATGCAGAATCTGTTTGTGCAACAGAGGAGTTGAAGTTTTACAAAGATAATGTTGACCCAACAGATATGACCTCTCTGAAAAAGCCGACTACGGAGAATGAGCCGGCGATGAAATTTAAGTCGGCTGATGAAACTAAGCTTGTTGATTTTGTTCCAGGAGATTCATCTCAGCAGTTTATTATCAGTGCCAATCTGGATCCGAAATAGGAAAGCGCGCTCATCGAGTTCATCCGTGAGAATAGGGACATCTTCGCATGGAAACCTTCTGACATGCCAGGTGTACCTAGAGAAATCGCTGAGCACACTCTCAATGTTGATCCGAAATTTAAGCCGATCAGGCAGTTCCTTCAGCGGTTTAATGAAGAGAGGCGGAAAGCTATTGGTGAAGAGGTGGCCCGGCTCTTGGCGGCCGGGTTTATTGTTGAAGTCTTTCACCCAGAGTGGTTAGCTAACCCGGTGCTCGTACTCAAGAAGAACGGCACTTGGCGGATGTGTGTGGATTACACGGACTTAAACAAAGCGTGTCCGGCTGATCCGTTTGCCCTTCCCCGTATTGATCAAATTATTGATGCTACGGCCGGTTGTGCGCGCTTAAGTTTCTTGGATGCTTATTCAGGATATCATCAGATTAAAATGGCAGTTAAGGACCAGGAGAAGACGGCATTCATCACTCCCTTTGGAGCCTTCTGCTACGTATCTATGCCCTTTGGACTCAAGTGTGCACAGGCGACTTATCAGCGTTGCGTGCAGAACTGTCTTCATAACCAAATTGGGCGCAATGTTCACGCTTATGTGGACGGTATTGTGGTTAAGTCCATAAAGGAGGAAACCCTGATTGATGACTTGAGAGAAACCTTTGATAATCTCCGGGTTTACAAGATGATGCTTAACCCGGCCAAGTGTGTTTTTGGTGTTCCTGCAGGCAAACTCTTGGGCTTTTTGGTTTCTGACAGAGGCATTGAAGCTAACCCAGAGAAGATCAAAGCTATCACCTCCCTGGCTAAGCTGGCGTGTATAAATGACGTTCAGCGCTTGGTGGGTCGCATCGCTGCTTTAAGCCGGTTTATAAGCCGTTTGGGTGAGAAGGCCATGCCATTATATTAGTTGATGAAGAAAACTGATAACTTTGTCTGGAATGATGCAGCTAATACTGCCTTTGAGGAGTTGAAGAAGCAGCTGGCAGAGCCTCCAGTCCTTGCTGCTCTGGTTGATAAGGAGCCCTTATTATTATATGTGGCGGCGAACACACGAGCCGTCAGTGTGGCTATGGTGGTGGAGCGCAAAGAAGAGGGTAAGGAGCATCCCGTTCAGCGGCCGGTTTATTATGTCAGCGAAGTGCTCATCGAGTCCAAACAGCGGTACCCGCATTGGCAGAAGCTTGTTTACGGTGTGTTCATGGCGAGCCGGAAACTTAAGCATTATTTCCAGGGTCATCCCATCACTGTGGTCAGTTCTGCCCCTCTTGGTGACATCATTCAAAACAGAGAGGCCACAGGGAGAGTGGCTAAGTGGGCTATCGAGCTGGGACCTCACGGTCTCAAATATGTGCCACGCACTGCTGTTAAATCTCAGGCCTTGGTGGATTTCATCAATGATTGGACAGAGTCACAAGTGCCCGAGCAAAAGCCGGATAACACATATTGGACTATTCACTTCGATGGGTCCAGGCAGTTGGAGGGCTCGGGGGCTGGAGTTGTATTGGCTTCCCCTAAAGGTGACAAGTTCCATTATGTGTTACGGTTGATGTTTCCTTGCACTAACAATGTGGCTGAGTACGAGGCCTTGCTCCACGGTCTTCGGATGGCTAAGGAGATGAGCTTGAGCCGGGTAAGGTGTTTCGGTGACTCAGACTTGGTGGCTCAACAAGTATCAGGCAAGTGGGACTCTAAGGACCCTCTCATGGCGGCTTATCGGCGCGAAGTTGATGCCATTGCTGGGCACTTTCAGGGCTACCAAGTGGAGCACATTGATCGCAGGAAGAACGAGGCGGCTGATGCTCTAAGCCGGCTAGGCTCTCAGCGAAAGCCGGTGCCGCCTAATACTTTCCTGGATGTCCTGTATAATCCTTCTGTTACGCTGCCTACAGAGGAAGACTTGGCTGTCCCTGACCCGGAGGCACGACTGGTGGAGGCTCTCCACATCATACCGGACTGGACAATGCCCTATTTGGCTTACATGACCCGGGGTGAGTTGCCGGAGGATGAAACTTTGGCCAGACAAATAACCCGGTGGGCTAAGTCAATGATTGTTATCGATGGCGAGTTGCATCATCGCAGTGTTACAGGGGCGTTTCAGCGTTGTGTCTCCCCTGAGGAAGGTCAAGAGATCTTGCGTGAGATTCATGAAGGGGATTGTGGCCATCATGCCGGTTCAAAGTCTCTTGTGGCCAAGGCTTTTCGCCATGGTTTTTATTGGCTGACGGCTCATGCTGATGCGGAGGACTTGGTCAGTAAATGTGATGGTTGCCAGAGGTTCTCACGACGGGCTCATGTGCCGGCTCAGGAGCTGAGGATGATCCCAATCACTTGGCCCTTTGCGGTCTGGGGGCTTGATATGGTTGGGCCTTTTAAAAGGTCCAAGGATAATAAGACCCACCTCTTGGTGGCAGTTGACAAATTCACAAAGTGGGTGGAAGCTGAACCAGTTAGCAAGTGCGATGCAGCCACGGCGGTTCAATTTATGAAAAAGGTGATTTTCCGCTTTGGCTTTCCGCACAGCATTATAACTGACAATGGCACCAATCTATCCAAAGGCGCCATGGAAGAGTTTTGTCAACCAGAGCATATCCAACTTGATGTCTCCTCAGTTGCTCATCGTCAATCCAATGGTCAAGCTGAGAGAGCTAATCAGGAGATCCTGAAGGGCATCAAGCCCCGGCTTTTGGTCCCTTTGCAACGGACGCCGGGTTGTTGGGTGGAGGAGTTGCCCTCCGTGTTATGGAGCATCAACACTACTCCTAACAGGTCTACAGGCTTCACGCCTTTCTTCATGGTTTATGGGGCAGAGGCCGTCCTCCCTAGTGACATCCGTCATGACTCACCTCGAGTGGAGGCTTATGTTGAGGCAGACAATGAACAGGCGCGCCAAGATACTCTTGACTTGTTGGACGAACAGCGTGATGTGGCCGCAGCTCGCTCCGCGATTTACCAACAAGACCTGCGCCGTTATCATAGTCGCCGGGTTAAAACCCGGGTCTTCCAGGAAGGTGATCTCGTGCTCCGGCTCATCCAAGATCAAACAGATGCGCACAAGCTCTCCCCGCCTTGGGAAGGACCCTTTGTGGTCAGCAAGAACTTGCACAACGGGTCATATTACCTCATTGACATTCAGGAGCATAAAGATTCACGTAAGTCGGAGGAAGAGACCCGTCGGCCGTGGAACATAGCTCAGCTTCGGCCTTACTACACTTGAGCCACCGGCTCTCGTGATGTACATATTTCTCTCAGCCATGTATATATTATGATAAGCAATAAAGCAGGACCTCTGTCCTTTTTTCTCCTCCAAATATGCACGTGTTGTTTTCATTGCAAGATTACATGATGACGTGAAGGAGGATCCGGCTTATGATCGTATTCGAATCTAGCCGTAAGCAATAAGGTCACTTGGGGGCTTCCTGTTCAAACATGGGTCGTATTCGAACCAAAGAGAACATAGCTGTCGATACCCATTTGATTGGCAAAGTGCCGAGCTCATTGGGGAGTTTTCCTTTATCATATTTGAATCATGGTTTGACCCCTTTGGGAACCGACGTGGATCGTATTCGAATCAGCGTCGTTAAACAATTCTTAAAATCACTTGGGGGCTTCCTGTTCAAACATGGGTCGTATTCGAACCAAAGAGAACATAGCTGTCGATACCCTCTTGGTTGGCATCGCCACACCCACTGGGGGCTATATGATCATATTCGAATCTTAGCATAACCCCTTTGGGCCGGGTCTCTGGTCGTATTCGAACCGGAAGCCCCTAAGTTCTTCTACTTTATAGTTAGTTTTGTCTGATTATTTCAACGTGTACGCCCGGGTCTCACTTTACCGGCTTAACTTTGGATTACAGTATTAGGTGAACACAATGAGTGTTATTAAGACAGGTAAACTGGACTTGAGGTACCAACCTTACCACCCGGGTTATTTAAGCCGGAAGTATGCTTGCAGGCCGCTAAGTATGTTTTTACGGCTGTATTAAGGATATAATTGAACACCAGTCCTTTTTGATTCATATTCCGGGTTATATGTCTAAAACTTATGATTCTCAGGGCGGTAAGCCGCCTCGAGACTTGTGATTTGCCCTTCTATGCAGGATAGTTAAAGGCACCTATTTTGAGATTAAGGAAAACAAAGGATTGATTATGACCCAGAGAAACATAAAGGAGACAACTTCATGAGACTTTAACATTCAAGGTGTGCACGATGGCATGGCAAAGATAAAGTGTTGGTCCTACTCTATTACAAAGACTCATTGAGTCCAAAAGGGTGAGGCATTGATTGATAAGCCGCCAGCTGAGTTACAACGCTTGCTGAGTTGAGGTCTCCGGCTCGTTCCTCTCTTCTCCTCCGGTTGATCCCAAGACCTGGAAAGTTGCTGACTTCCAGTCGATGCCGCTGAGAGCTTCGAATTGGGCTTCCTCGTCAATTAACCCGGCCGGGTCAATCTCCGGGGCGAAAGTGTGCTGACGAGCCGGCGGGATCAAGTTGAGGGCTTCATAGCGCGGAGTAGGGATCCTCTGATTTTCTGCGTCGTAGCCCGGCTGATACTTGGACAAATCTGTATCGTTGCCAATAAGAGTGGCCACCGGGCGTACGACCTTCACGCAAGCTGCAAAGTCCTTCTGATCAAAGGCGGTGCCGTTTTCCTTTAGACTTGGATAGCCGAGGGCGATGTCCGCCGGGTCTAACTCTGGCAAGAACGCCTTGGCCCGGCTCAGCGTAGCGATCGCTCCGGCTCTTGCAGAGGCCCGTCGCAGCTCTTGGATCCGTTGAGGCAGAACGGCGAGCCGGCGAAGGACTTCCGCCAGGTGAGTCGGCACCTCGTTGGAGAGGGCCACCACAGCCAAGGCACGTTGTGACCCAGTGTAGAGTTGCTCCACCAGGGTATATACGGCCTTCAGCTTGGTCACCACACTCTGATTCAGGTTGGCACTTCTGGGACCTGTTTAACAGAGTCAGATAAGCCGCCGACAAGGATGCATTATGAGATATAAAAATTCTAAACTTGATGAGAGCCGGTGACACGACTTACCGAAGATTGCGGCCACCATCTGGGACACTTGGCTCTTTAGGCCGAAGAGCTCGACAGTCTTCTCGGAGAGAGCCTTCTCCGCCTGTTCAGCCCGGTTCACCAATGCGGCCTTTTCTTCGGCCCACGCCTTCCGCTCAGCGTCAAACTCTGTCTTCAGCTTCTCTTGCGCGGCGATGCTAGATACAAACTTGGCGTTTGCCTTCCGGGTCTCCATCTCTTGCATCTTCAGCTGGTTCTTGAGATCAGCAAGGTCAGCCTCAAGCTTCTTGCCAGCAGCCTGTATAAATTTCTGGGTTATGGCATGAATAATTACTATGCAAATTTAAAGTCCCAAGCGTTTTCCAAGCAAAGACACTTGGCACTTGGGGGCTAATGCATATTGAACGTTTCTATCTATACATTGCCGGTTCAATGGAGTAAGCCCGAACCTAAGTCTACAACATACTCAATCATAAGTCGTCGACTTGGGGGCTAGCATGGTACAGGTACCTAAGCAGTAAGTAAGAGGACAGAAGGATATTACCTCAGATTTCTGCTGGATCTGGGTCACCATAGCAATCTCTGCGTCCCGGCTCTTGTGCACTTGGCTGACGAAGCCGGAGACGATCTCTCCAATGTTCAAGTTGGAGTAGTCGGTGAGGTCCAGGTTAACCCGACGCGACTCTAACAGCTCCCCTTTGGCGGAGCACTTGGCCAGCACGGTAGGTCTCCCCGGCTCAACGAACTCCGTCCGGGTGATTACCACGTCCGGGTCGTCTGCTGGTGGAGCCGAGCTGGAGGCCTCCAGGTTAACAGAAGCTTCTGTAGTTGTCTTGGTGGTTGCGGCAGCGGCCTCAGGTGCAGAGGCGGCTGGCGGCTCTTGAGCGGCTGCCTCTGGCTCAGGCAAGTCCGGCTCATCGACCGGCTTGGACTTCTTCGCCCTCTTGGTGATCTTGGCCTGGGCACTGAAAGGACAAAAAGATTAAGCATAATAGGTAAGTGAAGACAAAAGTACAACATGAGATGGTTATCATTACCCGGGCACGGTCTTGAAAGCCGGCAGGCTTGACTGCATAGAGTCGCCGGAAGAGGGGGAAGTTTCCTGATAATTTGAGTCAGAAGAGTTGAGCGGTTGACGGATAACACCTGCCAAAGGATGAAAAGGGTACAATTTTGAGATCACCTCGGTCCGGCGTTTCCTCGAAGCGTCAGGTAACCCGGAGGAGAGGTCGGTGGTTTTGTCGGTCCGGGTGTGCCGCCGGCTCTCATGCACCTGTCGCTTCAAAATAAATTGAGGGTCTTGATAAGCTAAAGGATGTGAAAAGCTTACTTTCCGGGTTACCCTTCGGATTTTCAGCCTGGGCAAGGGCTCCGAGTCGGAGGAAAATGTCGTTACCTCTTCAACCACCGGGTTACTTGCTCCGGTGTCATCCTATTGATGAACAAGTATTGATAAGGCGGACAGAAATAAACAACAAAGTACAACAAGGAATTACAGGCTCAGGGGTTACCTCTGACTCGGAGCTGTCGCTTAGTTGCATCAGCTCTGAAGCAGTAGGCCTGTTTCCTTTCTTGCGAGGGGTGGCTTTCTTAGCAGCTTTCTTCGCCTTTCTGGCCTCTTGGCCGCCTCATGGTCATATTTGACCCGCCAGAACTTATCATCAGCCTGAAAAATACAATGATGATTTCTTAAAACGATTCAGGTGACAGTTATATACAGATAAGAGGTTTAGATCAGCGGCTTACCGCTGGGGCTGGGTTGGTCTTGCAGAAGGGGGCTAACCCGATCCTTCCGCAGTCTGCCAGGCTCTCGTTCAAGAGAGCCTTGGTCATCTCCTCTGCAACATCTTCAGGAAGATCGTTGCGGCTGTGTCTCTGGGGGTCATCCTTTCGGCCCGTGTACTCACACATTAAGCCGGGGCGGCGGCTCAATGGGATCACCCGCCACGAGATCCAGACCCGGACCAGATCGATTCCGTTCAGACCATTGCCCAGGAGAGCCTTGATCTTGTTGATGGTGGGGAGCAGAGGTTGGCGCTCTGCTTGAGTCAGCTTGTCTGACAGTGGGTGAGTCGGCTCCAGACGGGAGGGGCGAAAGCCGGGCAACGGACTCTCATCAGCCGGCGACGTGTCTTGGCAGTAAAACCACGTCAGATTCCAGTCCTTGGGGTGGCTGGGCGGCTCTGCGTAAAGGAAAAGGCAGTCCCTCCGCCGCTGGATGGAGATGCCGCCTAGCTCCAGACTTGGCCCGTTGGCACACTCATTCTGACGGTTTAAATAGACAAGCTCTCTGAAGAGCAGCAGACTGGGTTCTTCTCCAAGGTAAACCTCGCAGAACACTTGGAAGTTGCAGATATTGGACACTGAGTTGCGTCCTATGTCCTGTGGCCGCAGATCGAAGAAATTCAGAACGTCTCTGAAAAACTTTGAGCCGGGCGGTGCGAAGCCCCGGCTCATATGATCCGCAAAAATCACTACCTCCCCGTCCTTTGGCTGTGGTCTCTCTTCTGACGGGTCAGGGGCACGATAGGACATGACGTCCTTCTTGGGCAGATATCCGGACTTGACAAAATCTTCTAGGGTCTCATTGGTGACATTGGACCTCATCCAGTTGCAAGTGATGGAGGCTTTAGGAGCTTTCGGAGGCATGGTGAAAGTCGGCAGTCTATGATAAAAGGAAAACGTCCGGATTAATTATAAGCCGGAGGAAATCTACAGTTCAATGTCAAGGTGGCGGCTTATGAAGGGGACTAATGGTATACACCTAAGTGCATCGGGTTATTTAAGCCGCCGAGGTGTTGAGAGTAATTTGATTGTCTACGGCCTTCTCACAGCTGAGCCGGAAAATTTTATGGCGCATGGTTTTCTTTAAGCCGGAGGGTTCTACGGCGCGTGGTTTCTTTAAACCGGAAATGTAAACCGCTGTGATTCAATGATAGCAGTTTTTTACTAAGTGTGGTAAAACAGGTTTCACACATTGCAGTAAATATTTTGGATCAAAATGGTCGGGCAAAAGAAAAGTTTCTAGACCTAGAAACAGACGCGAGGAAGTTCTTGAGCTCGAACAAGGCTCTTATGCAGTAAAAAGAGGGCTATTTGCATGTTAAATGGGTCTTAAACATCTACCGCAGTGATTCTATACAGAGCTAAGATCAAAAAAGGGCAGTAAAAACCAAATCTACCAAGGGTCGCAACGAGCTACGAAGAACAGAGGATGAACTACGGAACCCTGATGTGGATCTGCCCAATGGAGTATCGAAGACTTACTGGTGCTGAAGAGATGCGGAGATGGCCGCCGTTTGTCTGGACCGAGTCAGGGTGATGCAGCGGCCAAGGTTTATGAAGACCGGGGGCGCGGCGGCGGCGGCGGAGTTCGAGCTCGAGCGGAGGAACAGTGGCGCGAGGAGGAAGAAGCGTGGCTGAAGGCCCGTCGGGCCGGCCTATTTATAAGGGCGAGCTCATAAGTGGGCGCGAGAATCAAGGAGACCACGGCGTGGTTATCTCCCCACGAAACGCCCCGATTTTCGGGATGACAGTAAAGGTAAAGATCCGTTGCGGATCTGGCGGAGTAAAAAACGGGCTTAATGGAAGATGACGTCACGGCGGATTACCCGGAGTCCAGAGGATGACGTCACGCCGGGTTATGGCCTCCACGCAATTGTAAGTCGGCGATTTTCTATCGAAAGGATTGAAGATTGACATGAGCCGGCTCAAATCAATCTGGGGCCTAATGGTGAGGATATAGACCTTAGAGTCACCCGCCAGGAGGGGCCGGGTTACTCATATGGTCATTGCGAGAAGCCCGGAGCCAAGCTTGAAGACGATGGGCCAGAGATGGGCTTAAGACCCGAATATGGCTTAAGGCCCGTAGGTACAATCATTATTATGGTAGAACTTGTAGGGTAAGCCAAGAATAGTGGAGAGTCCGAGCCGGACACTCTTATGAGCCGGCCGGGACTCTGAGAGCTGCTGGGCGTCAGCCTCCCTATATAAAGGGACGACCCGGCAGCGGTTTAGGGACAGGAAAGATCTTGTCGAGAGCCAGGCATAGCAGTTAAGCTCCCTGGTCATCGAAACCCTAATCAATACCACCTCAAACTGGACGTAGGCTTTTACCTTCACCGTAAGGGGCCGAACCAGTATAAACCCTCGTGTTCCTTGTCCCACTTAACCCCTTCAAGCTTCCTAGTTGCGATGGCTCCACGACTAAGTCCTAGCTCGAGGACATCTGCCGTGACAATCCCACGACAGCGGTTGTCTCAGTGTCTTCAAGATAGTTTTTATCAGCTTTCTAAGAGACCAACAGGGATGTCTCACTATCTTGAACCTTATCTGCATTACTTCCTTTACCATTGCATAATGGAGTACTCTTCTCCAATAGTTTGTCCGCATTCTAAAAGAGAAACAAGTAGACACATCACAGGTTTACCATGATGTATATGCAAATCATTTTGGTAAACCAGTTCAGTAGAAAGGTGGACAGGATAAAAGCATGAAACAAACATATATCTATGCACTATAGTCACTGTACGGTCTATATCATTCTAGTTTATGTTGCCAAATCAAGATAGAGATAGTTCAAATCATATCTATTTAAGACAAAGCAGCATAGACAGAATATAAGTGTGCGAAACTATACAACACTAACAACACTTGTAATGTGCATGGCATGAGAACATAACTGTTTATTCAATTGAAACTGAAATCAACATAGAGCAAGTTACACCAACAAACCAGTTAAAAAAACAGGTTTAAAACATACTTGTTGGGCCATTGGATTTTCAGTTGCATCCTTCAAATTTGGAATTAGTTGTTATGAGTAAATACAGTGATGTAAGAGCAAACGAGTATGAACCATAGCTACGGAACCTAACTGAGAACAATTCTTCTTCTGCTTTAAGCATTGACTTCGGGTTTGGAGTGGTGGTCCTCATGCTTTCGGCACTGTAGTTGCCTTACTAACTGCTCGTGTTTGGGTGCTCTGTGGTGGAGACAATGTTGTGTCAACTATAACTAGGTTACTATCTGCTAGGGTTGGAAGGGGTGTAGCTGGTTCTCTGTCCAACTGGGTAGGAGTACAATCTGCGTGAGTCTGGGTTATATGTGGTGGGGCTGGTTCTTGGGCAATTACAACAGTGGTTCTATCTGCATCGACGGGCAGCACTATCTTTTCTGAAGACCATGGTTTTACTCCCATAGATACTGCCATCACCCCTCCAATTCAAATGGGTGATAAACAAGAAAAGTAATTGAATGTACGGACATTGTATGATAGACAAGGTGGAATGGATAGTAGGGAAGAAAACATGGCATGAAATAATTCAGATTTATGTTGTCTAACCAAACAGGATAGCATGACACAATTTCTCATATATGATGGCTAACTAAACATGGTAGCATGACACAATTTCACATATATGATGGCTAACTAAATAGGACATAATGACATACTTCACAATATGATGACTATGTAAACAGGATGACACGATATAACTATACGATGTGTTTATTAAAGTAGTTGGCATGCCATAATTCACATACATCCCTTCGATGGAAACACGATGGCATGATATAATTCATGGATAGAATGGCATATCCAAAATATGATGACTATGTAAACATGATAAGATGATATAACTATATTATGTCTTTAGAAAATGGGTTGGCATGCCATCATTCAGATACATGCTGTCTATGATATAATTAAAATATATGATTAATATACTAAGCAAGTAAGCAAAGGGCAATCGGATATATGATGTGTAAACTAAGCAGATGGCATTCAATATTGTGTATATGATGTAAAAACTAAGCATTGCAAGACAACATATGCATGATATGAGTAATATAACGCTGCCAAGTTTGAGCATACACCTTAGGGGGAAATAGGACTAGCCATCTGTCTCTGAATCCTCCTCTAAGGAGCTATCTGTAACCAGCAAGATATCTGCTTTAGCACGTAGCATTGTCTGCTTTGAAGACTGTGTTTTCACTCCAGATTTTTCCGTCACCGATCCAAATGGCTGATGCACAGGAAGAGTAGTTGAATATACAAACATTGCCGACAAATGGAATACGTAATACAAAAAAGGATGGCATGATATAATTCACATATATGATGCTTGGGTAGACAACATGGCATTGCACAATTCACATATATAATGCCTTTCAACAAGATAGGATTGCACAATTCACATATATAATGTCTTGCAACAAGATGGCATTGCATAATTCACATATATGGTAATTAGACACTACAGGTGGCATTCATTAAAAGCATGTATAAACTAAGCAAATGACATAGCAATGCAAGACACCATATGCACGATATGAGCAATATAACCCTGCCAAGTTAGAGCATGCACCTCGGGGGGTAGGACTGGTCATCTGTCTATGAATCCTCCTCTAAGGAGCTATTCATAACCAGAAAGACATGCGCTTCCCCAGATAGCATTGTTTGCTCTGGAGACCTTGTTTTCACTCTAGATTTTTCCATGACCGTGTCGAATGGCTGATGCACAGGAAGAGTAATTGAATTTACAAACATTGTTGACAAATTTAATACGTAATAAAAAAGGATTGTCGGTGTCAAAACCGGCGGACTTCGGGTAGGGGGTCCCGAACTGTGCGTCTAGGATCGATGGTAACAGGAGACGGGGGACACGATGTTTACCCAGGTTCGGGCCCTCTCTATGGAGGTAATACCCTACTTCCTGCTTGATTGATCTTGATGAATATGAGTGTTACAAGAGTTGATCTACCTCGAGATCATATGTTGTGGTATAAGCCCTAGAGGTATGATGAGTAATGTCATAATGGTCTAGCATATATCATCCCCATATCGACTAGCTTGGCCTCGGCTTATATAATGCACCAGAGGCCTAGGGTTACTGGAGTCCTAGCCGAATACACCGGTGGAGAGGAGTCCTTGTCTTGATCACCAAGTCTTGTGGAATCTTCCTTGTACATGTCATCGGCAGTCCGAACTGGCCCATGAGTATTCGGCCCTGGGGTTCTCGGCCCAATCCAACTGATCGGGAGACGACGTGGTGAGTACCACCTTGTCCAGGACACCGTCAGTAGCCCCCTGAATCGGTCTTCAAGTTGGGGACGCTCCTCGATTCTTCCGAACTGTTCTTCATCTTCGATCGTCGGTCTTGAAAACTGGTTCAACAAATCCTCTCATCTTCGATCATGAGGATCGCCGAAGTGAATCCGGAAAGTTTACACGTCGGGTATCCGAGGAGCCCTTTTAAGTTCTCGGCCTTTATCAATGCCTTGTTATATTTTACGCCACACCTCGGGTTTCAAGTGTTTCCCGTGCGGTGGTGTCTTCTCACATCCGAGCTCCAACGCCGGACTGTATTCGAGGTATCTTTCGCAGCCGAGCACACAGACCGGACCGTTTCCAAGCTCCAACACCGGATTGTATCCAAGCCCCCACCCCAGACTATGTCCCAGCTCCAACGCCGGACCGTATCCGAGCTCCAACGCCGAACTATATCCGAGGTGTCATAGAACACCCCGGTTCAAAAAAGTTGAAAGAGTCTAGGCGAGCTTAATGCCGGAAATGCCCTCTATGGAGCCAGCCACTGGCGCCCGAGCTTTATGCCAGACTGCTTCCGAGGTGGTGCACCACCCGACAGCGGGATGATTTTTTGTGAATATTTTTGATTGGTGCAATTTATTCTCTGCCGAGATATATAGCTAGTATATGTATATCCAGTAGCCCTCAAGGTGTGTGTCGGTCTAAAATCCGAGATGCACCTGAAGGAAAATATGAAACCGCTGATCCTAGTAGCTTCTGAGACTCAGGTCGTGAAATCGGCCTGAGGATCAACTCCTGGCTCAGCAGCATACATAGGAATAAAAACACAGTGTAATATATTAGAGATAATAGTGATCGGCGAATGGGCCCTGGAGAGAGGGTCTTGAAAAGTTGCCGTAATGTATTTAGATTGACGCCGGATAGGTCCAAATGGTACCTATTGTTATCCAAAGACACGTTTGCCCATAGTTCGGTCAAGCCAAACACTTGGCAGTTGGAATTTTCTGCATTGAAATAGGCAATGCAGTAGCCCCCGAGACACTGGTCGGGTGGGAACACCAGATCAGGGGATCGATGTGCCCCTTTTAATATTTATAAATAATGAGCATGAAGCCCAGCAGCCCCCGAGCCTTAATGTGGGCACGGGTGGCCGAATTAAGGATCGATATCCATTTGATAAAAAAATTTTGCTTGTGTGTAACACAAACTTCTCGGAAAGAGAATAAAGATCTCATAAAGGAGTTAGAGCTAACGAAAGCTGAGCTCGCCAAGGTAGGCCTCAAGGGGCTCAAAAGAAAGAAAATTAATGCCAATAAGGAACTATGAGAGCGTTATGTCAGCTGCTCGGGCGTCTCAAAGAGACTGGGCCATTGACTATTTAAAAGATTGGCTGAGAAAAAATATTGATTTTTGCTCACAATTTATGTGTAATGATTCTATGTACCCAAGTACTTTACATCATTAATGCTTGGATCCGCATTGTACAAAACTTTGTTGACCAACCATCGGCTTCAACCTCTTCGGCCAGTAGCCGAGGAGTGTTTCCTACTTTATATAGCCGTGATAAGGGCGAAGATTTATGGAAAACAAGGCAATCCGGCAATACGGTTTTTAAACAAAGGTACGCAGAGAGATATTTTAT
Organism: Aegilops tauschii subsp. strangulata; assembly: GCF_002575655.3. Lineage (NCBI taxonomy): Eukaryota > Viridiplantae > Streptophyta > Magnoliopsida > Poales > Poaceae > Aegilops > Aegilops tauschii. The sequence continues at coordinate 277,065,917 of NC_053038.3, read as the reverse complement.
TTTACTTTTTAACGTAAGAAACATCTTCCAAAGAAAATAGTCCCGCTACCGGTTCCTTTCTTTGGGTTGTCATGCCGACCATGATCATGAAACCTCAGCTCTGCTCAATGCGGGAGGAAAAAATTGAGGATTTAGTTCGGGGAAAATTCCCGAACTCTACGGTATTAATAAACCAAAATTTTCACTTCCGTCATTGCCGACCAATGTGATCCTTTAAGATTGCTAGCTTTCAGCTTCACCCAGTCTAAGGTACTTACTCGGATGACCCGGTAGTAACAATCGCAGAGGTGCTCCCTTTACCACCTAGCCGAACAATCGGGAACGTAGGGGTAAGCACATGAGCCAGGCAACCCAGCTTGGCCAAAATCTTAAGTCAAATTGATGCATATTTATGGCTTTATAAGGATAATTACAGAAGGCAGCGCTTGTATACTGAATAATGATTGTATGTACAGAAGTACTTATATCATATCTATGTTCGCCCGAACTTTAAACGCGTCTTAACCGACCGTCGGCTTCTACCTCTTCGGTCAAGGGCTGAAGAGTGTTAAGTACTCCACCTGTCGAGTATATCGGTAGTGTTTCCGATAACCAGGCAACCAGGCCATAAGGCTGTAACAGACAAAGCGCGCTCAGGGAACTTATGCTATATTATAGATGAAGTGTAAGAAGCATCTTCGAAGAAAATAGTACCCCCACCGATACCTTTCTTCGGTGCTCATTATTACTATGAGACTTGTGCAATAGATTTTTTGTACTCATGAGTTCCGTTGTGTGCCGACCATGATTGAAAACAATAAGAGCGCTAGCTTTCGGCTTCACCCAGTCTGAGGTCAGAGCTCGGATGACCCGGTCGTGACAATCGGAGAGGTGCTCCCTTTACTCCCTAGCCGAACAATCGGGAACGTAGGGGTAAGCACAGGAGCCAGGCAACCTAGCTTGCGGAACACTTAAGTCAATATGGTGCATATTGTGGCGTAATACACGAACAAGGAACGAAGCCGTACAAGTATAATCATATGCAAGAGGAAAGGCTTCATGAAGGAAGCCCCCAAGTGAACTGGGTATTTGAATTTGTGTGTCACAAACAAGGTTATGACAAGGAATTTTTTTCACACACAACTTTTTGCCAAAAAGGTATAATGCTAGGTCGAACCGAACACAAGTTAAAAATTTAAAACTTTGAGCATGAAGGCAACTTAGCTGGTTAATGTGTTCGGCATTGATGATGTGGTCCGAGCTTGATGCGGGACAAGGTTCCATCCCCCAAGCCGGTCCCAAGGTGGCGGAGCGAAGAGCTCGGCACTCCGAAGTGGTGACATAGCACGGCCAATGCAGGCCGGCAGAGTGACGCCGAAGTCCCCGGCGTGGGGTAATGAAGTGTTGACGAAGCCCACCTTCCAGCCGAGGTGACGTGGTATGTCAGTACACCGAGTTGACGATACTGCCCGACCCGGATCATTTTCCTGTGCACAAAAAATAGTGCAAACCGGAGATAATAGTAATAATAATAATTAAAAAAATCATTGCATAATAAATAATTTATGTAAAGTGAGTAATAAAAGAAAATATGGCCTGCGCGCCGAAGTAAAGGCGTGGCAAAGCCTGAATTCACAGGCGTAGCAATCCGAAGAAAGGTGACTCCCAAAATTGGGACTCGATCCGCACACCCATTGGCTGATGGGCGATAAAGCGATGGTATGGCGATGCTGGCAAAGGTTGGCTTGCCGAGGCAAAGCCCTCGGTCCAGTTAACGTGACGAAGCTGGTCGGCTAGTGACGCTGAAGTCTCCGGAGTAGGTTGATTGAAGAGGTGGCGAAGCCCCCGGTCCAGCCGAGATGTCGAAGCCTCGATGTCAGCTGATGAGTCGAAGTATGTCGGCGTGATGGACATCGGCTTGAAGAAGCAACAGTTCGGCCCTGCCGATGCGGGTCGTGACGTGGTCAATGCTGGCTTGACGAAGTGACCGTGCGACGATGCCGGTGTGCCCGCTCTGTGTAATCCGTGGGGCGGCGATGTTGGTGATGATTTATCCTTCACAATGCCGAACTCTTGTTCGGCTTGCCGAGATGATGATCCGAAGAAGTTGAGCTCGGCTCAATAAAGCGACAACGTGTCTAGCGCAGGTCGGCAGCCGTAGAGCAACGTTGTCGGGCTGGTTTGACACCAGCGCAATGGTGAAGATCATATTGGAAAAGACTTCAAAATTAGCGGGATGTGTTTGGGAACAAAACACAATACCCCATACAAAACTTCCTTCAAAAAGGATGTCCGAAATCCTGTTCATAAAAAAGATGAGTTCGGGTCAGATTCGTTCTCGCGCAGAAAACAGATCCGAAAAGTGATGCACTAATCGGAAGGTTCCCGGAGTTTGGACGGTCGGATCGAGCTGAAATTTTGAGGGGTGGTAGATATAGGAAATCCGCGGCCGATCAATGGTTGGATCTTCCAAAGAACGTCCAAGCTAGAAGCTGGACACCACGCCCTAAACTCGTCCACATTCCCATCCAGATTTGACACGGCTCTGTTATATCGTGGATTGCCAGAGATTCCTCCATCGGAACTCGACGAAATTTTCCAGGGTTGTTGTAGACTCAATTCCGCACAATTCCACCGAAGCAATCGTTAAAACGACACTTGAGGAGGCGGCGGCGGCGGATACAAGTTCGCTGTCCAGAAAAACAACACGATCGCTCGAGGGCAATGTTGACGTCGAGCCCCCGGGCTCCTTGGATGATTCCTCCATGATCTTGATAGAGATCGGAGTTGATGTTGATGAACGCCCTCCTCTGAAGATGACGATCGGAGGTAGGGCGTAGTCCTCGGTCCAGCCAAGGTGACCAGTCGAGCCGGTGACGAAGAAGCCGACGTCGTAGTTGATCTGCAGTCGAGCCATTGATCCTTTTGCCGATCACATAGCGGAACTCCCAATGAAAGCACCAATGTCGGTGTCAAAACCGGCGGATCTTGGGTAGGGGGTCCCGAACTGTGCGTCTAGGATCGATGGTAACAGGAGACGGGGGACACGATGTTTACCCAGGTTCGGGCCCTCTCTATGGAAGTAATACCCTACTTCCTGATTGATTGATCTTGGTGAATATGAGTGTTACAAGAGTTGATCTACCTCGACATCTTATGTTGTGGTCTAAGCCCTAGAGGTATGATGAGTAATGTCATAATGGTCTAGCATATATCATCCCCATATCGACTAGCCTGGCCTCGGCTTATATAATGCACCAGAGGCCTAGGTTTACAGGAGTCCTAGCCGAATACGCCGATGGAGAGGAGTCCTTGTCTTGATCACCAAGTCTTGTGGAATCTTCCTTGTACATGTCATCGGTAGTCCGAACTGGCCCATGAGTATTCGGCCTTGGGGTCCTCGGCCCAATCCAACTGATCGGGAGACGACGTGGCGAGTACCCCCTAGTCGAGGACACCGTCAAGGATGGCTTGATATAATTCACATATAATATGACTGGCTAACCAGGATGGCATTGCAAAGTTCACATATATGATGCCTGGCTAAACAAAATGGCAATGCATGATTCACATATATGATATAGAAACTAAACAGATGGCATTCAGACAAAGCATGTCTAAACTAAGAAGATGACATATTTTATGTATAAAGTAAGCAAGGCAAGGCACCATATGCATGATATGACCAACATCAGCATGCCAAGTTAGAGCAAAAGACCCCGGGGGGTTAATAGGAGTGGTCTGCTCCCTCTGAATCACCGTGTGAACAATTATCTTCCTCTTGATTACAGTCTGAAATGGAGGGAGGGGGGATGCATTTGCACCCACCATGGAGCGACGTCTTCATGAAATTTTATTTCCACGCAAGGCTCGTCTCTTTTGCTGTACATGTTTAGCAGCATTGTGTACAAAAACTGACATGCATAGGAATAAAACATGGTAAGATTATGTAAGGAGTGCATGCACAAATCCAGAGTGATGGTAGCAACCTGTGGATAGACCCAAAACCAATGATAGCAGGCAGATATCCTTTAATGTTTGTTTCCTACCCAATATGAAATTGATAGTAGACACCCGAGATTAAGCAGATAGTACATACTCCCTCCATTCCCTTATACAAGGTCACTATCAAAAATACATATTGCATCAATACAAGGCCACCAACAGTAACCGAGGCAAAAATTAATGATGTTTTCTCGTACTAGCAACTTTTTAATACTTACATGCATGTAGTCATAATGACACTCAGCTACTTCCTTCCCATTCATTCGTTGCATGCTTGTGTTGTATTAATGTTCCCAGTTAACAAATAGAAAAATTGACTTGCAAAGCAGTCATTAAATTTTGTCTTGGTACATGTAATCTGAGTTTGTGGCCTTGTATAAGGGAATGGAGGGAGTAGATACTATTGATTGCTGCCCCAATATGTACCCCACAACCATTTAAAAACTCAAGTTTGAGCATTAGTTTGGACCTGACTCGCAGTCTAATCGGTGAACAGGACAATAAAGTAGCATGCCATATTAAGAGATGCATAACGTAAGCAGACACGAAAGAGTGTGACCTCTCTTGCGGACCCGTGTAGTCCTCAAGGTCATCTACTCAGTTGATGATGGTAATGCAGTTGTCGTGGCTGCCAGCGGTAGGGAAGAAGATCTGAGGCGGCGAAAGACAGTCTGGAGGGCGGACCCCTGCTATGGTGAACCCTTCTTTCGTTGGAGCACCTGAGCTAGGGTGGACGACAGCGCAGCAGGAGCGGCACAAACCACACAAGGTTTTCTTTGACACATATCTACAACAGAAGTAATTTTGTAAGGCTTGATTGAATTGGAGGATTCTAACAATGCAGGGATGGGAAATACACATGAATAGGATAGGAATGCACGTGCAAAACAAAGAATTTAAAAACACATGATTTCTATCAATTTGGGTGTTTGGTTCACAAGAATTGGAAGATCACAGGAATGCAAAGCATGGTGAAATTAAGTCAAACCACAAGAAAATGTACATTTATAATGCTATTATTCTACTTTCTCTTAGTCTTGTGCTTCATGAATAGGAATTTGAAAAGGAGGCCAAGTGGATATTGAAATTCCTACGGTATTTCTTTGAAGGAGACACTAAAGGAACAAATCATACAGTTTTTGTTTTCTCCATTCCTTTGAACCAAATACATAAATAGTAGTACCATGGGAAACTTTCCAAATCATATGTTTTTCCTTCTCTTTTCCTTTCAAGCAGTGGCAATTCTATAGGCAGGCTTGAACAGGCAAAAGCCTACATTCCATAAATGTTTTTTTGCTAGTTCTACTACTTTGGACCCAGGACACTGCCCTACTAGCTGAACTCCCAGGCCCATCTACAAATTCACAGCTCAAACGCGAAGAAATAAATAATGATGGCTGTCGAGAGAGTCCATCACGGATAGCTAAGTTGCATGGTAACTCATTGCTTGTCATATAGTAGGAGAAACTAATCGTATTTCACATTACTGTGCGAGCTCAGTGGACAATACATGTAACATGTAGAGTTAAAAAGTGATGCAACAAGTGTACAACCTCTTTGGGAAAGCCATGTAGATCTCGGCATCATTGGATTGGTCGCTGAGGATGTTGCGGCTGATGTGGCTGTCGGAGGAGGGGAAGAAGATCTTAGGCGTCTGGAGATGGAGCCGAGGGTACTGCTCCGTTGTGATGGAGGGTTTGGTCGTTGGAGCAGCTCCAATGAGTTGTAAGACGAGGAGGCTGAAGCAGGACAAGAGTGACAATGTAAACCTGAGTGGAATTCTAATACCTTCTCCAATAGATGATGTAAAATACATAACCACAAAGTGCAAGATGTAAAATATATCAGCCGCTCATCTCTGAACTTGAGTGTCGAAACTGAATTTAACTGTCGAAACTGAATTTTACTGTCAAAACTGAATTTTGCTGTTGAAACTGAATTTTGCTGTCGAAACTGAATTTTACTGTCAAAACTGAACGCACTAATAGCAGAAAAGCAGTCCACTAATAGTTTTGCCCCCTCGAGCACTAGTGGCAGAATAGCAGTGATCTAAATCGGTAGCCGCTCCGGCAGGGAACATCGTACCAGAGAGCAGTCGGGGAAGCTGGTCGTGCAGCAGCAGCGCATGTGAGAGCGGGGGTAGCTGGTCGTGTAGAAACATCTCTGGTAGAAGCAGCAGGAGCTCGAGTGACAGCCGGAGCTGCTGCTCGTGCAGGAGCAGCACGAGCAAGAGTAGAGCAGCAACGCAAGCAAGAGCAAGAGTAGACCAGGCAGGGGACTACTACCTTTTGAGCTTGCGTTGGTTTTTTCCTTGAAGAGGAAAGGGTGATGCAGCAAAGTAGAGTAAGTATTTCCCTCAGCTTTTGCTAACCAAGGTATCAATCTAGTAGGAGACAACGCGCAAGCCACCGAACACCTGCACAAACAAACACCAACTTGCACCCAACGCGATTAAGGGATTATCAATCCCTTCACGGTTATTTTCAACGTGAGATCTGATAGAGATGGATAAACGGTAAAGTATTATTTTTGGTCATTTTTGTTTAAGGAATGAAAAGTAAAAGGTTGCAAAGAAAGTAAATAGAAAACTAAAATTGTAGATCGAAAACTTATATGATGGAAAATAGACTCGGGGGCCATAGGTTTCACTAAAGGCTTCTCTCAAGATAGAAATTATTACGGTGGGTGAACAAATTACTGTCGAGCAATTGATAGAAAATTACAAAGTTATGACGATATCTAAGGCAATGATCATGAACATAGGCATCACGTCCGTGTCAAATAGACAGAAAAGATTCTGCATCTACTATTCCACACATTGACCGCTATCCAGCATGCATCTAGAGTATTAAGTTCATAAAGAACAAAGCAACGCCTTAAGCATGATGACATTATGTAGAGGAATTAACTCAAGCAATATGATGAAAATCCCATCATTTTATCCTCGATGGCAACAATACAATACGTGTCGTTTCCCCTTCTGTCACTAGGATCGAGCACCGCAAGATTGAACCCAAAGCTAACAACTTCTCCCATTGCAAGAAAAACCAATCTAGTTGGCCAAACCAAATCGATAGTTCAAAGAGACTTGCAAAGATATCAAATCATGCATATAAGAATTCAGAGAAGATTCAAATAATATTCATAGATAAGCTAATCATAAATCCAAAATTCATCGGATCTCGACAAACACACTGCAAAAGAGTATTACATCGAATAGATCTCCAAGAACATCAGAGAACTTTGTATTGAGAATCAAAGAGCGAGAAAAAGCCATCTAGCTACTAGCTATGGACCCGTAGGTCTGTGGTAAACTACTGACGCTTCATCGGGGAGGCAATAGTTTTGATGTAGAAGCCCTCCGTGATTGAATCCCCCTCCGGCAGGACGCTGGAAAAGGCCCCAAGATGGGATCTCACGGGTACAGAAGGTTGCGGCGGTGGAAAAGTGGTTTCGTGTCTTCCCTGGAAGTTTTTGGGATATTTGAGAATATATAGGAGTAAGATCTAGGTCAGAGGGTCACCGAGGGGCCCACAAGGTTGGGGGGCGCCCTACCCCCTGGGCGCGCCCTCCACCCTTGTGGCCGCCTCGTGGCTCTTCTGACTTGTACTACAAGTCTCCTGGGTGTCTTCTGGTCCAAGAAAAATCTTTGCGAAAGTTTTATTCCGTTTGGTATTCCTTTTCTGCGAAACTCTAAAACAAGGAAAAAACAGGAACTAGCACTAGGCTCTAGGTTAAAAGGTTAGTCCCAAAAATCATATAAAATAGCATATTAATGCATATAAAACATCCAAGACAGATAATATAGTAGCATGGAACAATAAAAAATTATAGATACGTTGGAGACATATTAAGCATCCCAAGCTTAATTCATTCTCGTCCTTGAGTAGGTAAATGATAAAAACAGAATTTTTGATGTGGAATGCTACCTAACATACTTATCCATGAAATTCTTTTTATTGTGGCATGAATGTTCAGATCCGTATGATTCAAAACAAAAGTTTAATATTGACATAAAAACAATAATACTTCAAGCATACTAACAAAATAATCATGTCTTCTCAAAATAAGAAAGCTTATCCCTACAAAATCATATAGTCTGGCTATGCTCCATCTTCATCACACAAAGTATTTAAATCATGCACAACCCCAATGACAAGCCAAGCAATTGTTTCTTAATTTTGATGTTCTCAAACTTTTTCAACTTTCACGCAATACATGAGCGTGAGCTGTGGATATAGCACTATAGGTGGAATAGACGGTGGTTGCGGAGAAGAAAAAAAGAAGGATATAGTCTCACATCAACTAGGCGTATCAATGGGCTATGGAGATGCCCATCAATAGATATCAATGTGAGTGAGTAGGGATTGCCATGCAACAGATGCACTAGAGCTATAAGTTTATGAAAGCTTGAAAATAAAGCTAAGTGGGTGTGCATCCAACTTGCTTGCTCACGAAGACGTAGGGAAATTTGAGTAAGCCCATCATTGGAATATACAAGCCAAGTTCTATAATGAAAAATTCCTACTAGTATATGAAAGTGATATCATACGAGACTCTCTATCATGAAGATCATGGTGCTATTTTGAAGCACAAGTGTGGTAAAAGGATAGTAACATTGCCCCTTCTCTCTTTTCTCTCATATTTATTTATTGGGCATTCTTTCTTTTTTTGGCCTTTTTTTTCTTATTTTGGTCCGACTTGTGGGGGAATCATAGTCTCCATCATCCTTTCCTCACATGGGACAATGCTCTAATAATGAAGATCACCACACTTACTTACAACTCAAAAAATTACAACTCGATACTTAGAACAAAATATGACTCTATGTGAATGCCTCCGGCGGTGTACCGGGATGTGCAATTAATCAAGAGTAACATGTATGAAAGAATTATGATGGAGCGTGTCATATAAACGGAACGGTGGAAAGTTGCATGGCAATATATCTCGGAATGGCTATGGAAATGCCATAATAGGTAGGTATGGTGGCTGTTTTGAGGAAGGTATGTGGTGGGTTTATGGTAGCGGCGAAAGTTGCGTGGTACAAGAGAGGCTATCAATGGCGGAAAGGTGAGAGTGCGTATAATCCATGGACTCAACATCAGTCATAAAGAACTCATATACTTATTGCAAAAATCTATTAGTGATCGAAACAAAGTACTACTCGCATGCTCCTAGGGTGATAGATTGGTAGGAAAAGACCATCGCTCGTCCCCGACCGCCACTCATAAGGAAGACAATAAATAAATAAATCATGCTCCGACTTCATCCCATAACGGTTCACCATACGTGCATGCTACATGAATCGCAAACATTAACACAAGTATTTGTCAAATTCACAACTACTTATACTAGCATGACTCTAATATTATGATCTTCATACCTCAAAACATCATAAGGGATCAAACTTCTCATAGTATTTAATGCACTTTATATGAAAGTTTTTATTATATCCCTCTTGGATGCCTATCATATTAGGACTAATTTTGTAACCAAACCAAATTACCATGCTGTTTAGAGACTCTCAAAATAATATAAGTGAAGTATGAGAGTTCATCAATTTCTATAAAATAAAACCACCGCCGTGCTCTAAAAAGATATAAGCGAAGTACTAGAGCAAATTTGCCTAGCTCAAAAGATATAAGTGAAGCACATAGAGTATTCTAATAAATCACAATTCATGCGTGTATCTCTCAAAAGGTGTGTACAGCAAGGATGATTGTGGTAAACTGAAAAGAGAAGACTCAAATCAAACAAGACGCTCCAAGCAAAACACATATCATGTGGTGAATAAAAATATAGCCTCAAGTAAAGTTACCGATAGACGAAGACGAAAGAGGGGATGCCTTCCGGGGCATGCCCAAGCTTAGGCTCTTGGTTGTCCTTGAATATTACCTTGGGGTGTATTGGGCATCCCCAAGCTTAGGTTCTTGCCACTCCTTATTCCAAAACTTGAAAACTTCACAACACAAAACTCAACAGAAAATCTCATAAGCTCCGTTAGTATAAGAAAACAAATCACCACTTTTGGTACTGTTGTGAACTCATTCTTTACTTATATTAGTGTAATATCTACTGTATTCCAACTTTTCCATGGTTCATACCCCCCGATATTAGCCATAGATGCATCAAAATAAGCAAACAACACGCGAAAAATAGAATCTGTCAAAAACAGAACAGCCTGTAGTAATCTGGATGTTTCGAATACTTTTGTAACTCTAAAAATTCTGAAAAACTAGGATAACCTGAGCAATTTGTTTATTAATCTTCTACAAAAATAATCAATATTTTATCACGCTCTTGGAATTTTTAACAATTCTAGGACTGAGCGCAAAAGTTTCTGTTTTTCAGTAAGATCAAATCAACTATTACCGTAAGCTATCCCAAAGTCTTACTTGGCACAAACACTAATTAAAACACAAAACGACATCTAACCAGAGGCTAGATGAATTTTTCAAAGCAAAACAGAACCTAAAAAGCAAAAACAAAAAATAAAATTGGGTGGCCTCCCAACAAGCGGTATTGTTTAACGCCCTTAGCTAGGCATAAAACACGAATAGATCTAAGTCTTCTCATCTTCGGTATGCAATTCTTTTCTCATCAAGTGTTCCAAGACTCGTCTTAGAAATTCTATTATTTCCATTATTTCCCTCCTAGTGGATGAACCTAGGTCATGAAAGGGACTTTGATTGGTAATCTTAACATTCATAAACCCATAATCGGGATCATCATCGTATATATCATCATATAAAATACGTAGCTCGTGTCTAACGGGTTCCTTCATCATTTTATTCAACCAATCCCTATTAAATCCTACATAATTTCCTCTAGTTATCCAATCAAACTCCTCAAAAGCCTCAAGATACAAAGATTGATATATCTCTGAATGAGGAACTCTCTTCCTTAGGTTAGCACTATAAGATTGGTAGTCCCTAGATTCCAAACTACGCATAGTTTCTTTATCATGGAGAATGTCTATAATTGGAGGGTGCTCAACATCCTTTTTATAGAAAGCAAAAAATATCCCTAGCTTCTTGTATTATGAAATCAAATTCATGCATGAGGATAATAGTGGCAATCTTTTTAGCTATAGGATGATTGATATTAGGAAGTTCATAAAACACTGTTTGCAAAGCAGGATGAAGATGCACAAATTTTCTTTCCAATTTCTCAACAGCATAACAATAGCATCAGCATAACAATTTGTCTCAAGAAGAATAGATCTTTTATTGATAGGCAAGGATCCCGTACAATCGAAGAATTCTTGGATAACACTTTTCCCAATAATATACCATCTCCTATAAGAAAGATTTTAGTTTTGTAATTAGGAGGTTTTTTTAGTTCCGGGATTCAAAGAGCAGATTTCAAGTTTCTCCTCAAGATTTTCAGGCATAAACTCCCCATTTTTAGACATGGTGGCAACTATTAAATAAGCAAACAGAAAGGCAAACAAGGAAGACGAACAGAAGAGGGCGAAGAAAAGGCGAATCTTTTTGAAAATCGTTTTCGAAGTGGGGAGAGGAAAACGAGAGGCGAATGGCAAATAATGTAATGCGAGGGATGAGAGTTTATGATGGGTACTTGGTATGTCTCCGCTTGGCATAGATCTCCCCGGCAACGACGCCAGAAATTGGCAAGTTGACGGGAGATCAAATCTTGACTTAACTTGGCGTAAATCTCTCAGGCAACGGTGCCAGAAATTCTTCCTGCTACCTCAGTTGCGTTGGTTTTTTCCTTGAAAAGGAAAGGGTGATGCAACAAAGTAGAGTAAGTATTTTCCTCAGCTTTTGAGAACCAAGGTATCAATCCAGTAGGAGACAACGCGCAAGCCACCGAATACCTGCACAAACAAACACCAACTTGCACCCAATGCGATAAAGGGGTTGTCAATCCCTTCACGGTTATTTGCAACGTGATATCTGATAGAGATGGATAAACGCTAAAGTAATATTTTTGGTTTATGGAACGGAAAGTAAAAGATTGCAAAGAAAGTAAATAGGAAACTAAAATTGTAGATCGGAAACTTATATGATGGAAAATAGACCCGGGAGCCATAGGTTTCACTAGAGGCTTCTCTCAAGATAGAAATTATTATGGTGGGTGAACAAATTACTGTCGAGCAATTGATAGAAAAGCGCAAAGTTATGACGATATCTAAGGCAATGATCATGAATATAGGCATCATGTCTGTGTCAAATAGACCGAAACGAATCTCCATCTACTACTATTACTCCACACATCGACCGCTATCTAGCATGCATCTAGAGTATTAAGTTCATAAAGAACAGAGTAACGCCTTAAGCAAGATGACATGATTTAGAGGATTTAACTCAAGCAATATGATGAAAAACCCCATCTTTTATCCTTGATGGCAACAATACAATACGTGTCATTTCCCCTTCTGTCACTAGGATCGAGCACCCCTAGACTGAACCCAAAGCTAAGCACTTCTCCCATTGCAAGAAAAACCAATCTGGTTGGCCAAACCAAATCGATAGTTCAAAGATACTTGCAAAGATATCAAATCATGCATATAAGAATTCAGAGAAGATTCAAATAATATTCATAGATAAGCTGATCATAAATCCATAATTCATCGGATCTCGGCAAACACACCGCAAAAGAGTATTACATCGAATAGATCTCCAAGAACCTTGAGGAGAACTTTGTACTGAGAATCAAAGAGAGAAAAAGCCATCTAGCTACTAGATATGGACCCGTAGGTCTGTGGTAAAATACTCATGCTTCATCAGGGAGCCAATGGTGTTGATGTAGAAGCCCTCCATGATTGAATCCCCCTCCGGCAGGAAGCCGAAAAAGGCCCCTGGAAGTTTTTAGGATATTTGACAACATATAGGAGGAAGATCTAGGTCAGGGGGTCACCGAGGGGCCCACAAGGTTGGTGTGACGCCCCCGATTCACTCGTACACTAATCATACACGCAAATGTATACGATCAAGATCAGGGACTCACGGGAAGATATGACAACACAACTCTAAAAGTAAATAAGTCATACAAGCATCATAATACAAGCCAGGGGCCTCGCGGGATCGAATACAAGTGCTCGATCATAGACGAGTCAGCGAAAGCAACAATATCTGAGTACATACATAATTTAACAAGTTGCCATAAGAAGGCTAGCACAAACTGGGATACAGATCGAAAGAGGCGCAGGCCTCCTGCCTAGGATCCTCCTAAAGAACTCCTGGTCGTCGGCAGCGGCCTGCACGTAGGCGTAGGCACCTCATGTGTAGGAGTCATCGTCGGTGGTGTTTGGCTCCTGGGCTCCAACTTCTGGTTGCGACGTCCGAGAAGAAGATGAAAAGGGGGAAAAGAGGGAGCAAAACAACCATGAGTACTCATCCAAAGTAATCGCAAGCAAGGATCTACACTACATATGCATGGGTATCTGTGTAAAGGGGCAATATCGGTGGACTGAACTGCAGAATGCCAGAATAAGAGGGGGATAGCTAGTCCTGTTGAAGACTATGCTTCTGGCAGCCTCCATCTTGCAGCATGTAGAAGAGAGTAGATGGTAAGTTCACCCAGTATCATCGCATAGCATAATCCTACCCGACGATCCTCTCCTCGTCGTCCTGTGAGAGAGCGATCACCGGGTTGTATCTGGCACTTGAAAGGGTGTGTTTTATTAAGTATCCGATTCTAGTTGTCATAAGGTCAAGGTACAACTCTGGGTCGTCCTTTTACCGAGGGACATGGCTATTCGAATAGATAATCCTCCCTGCAGGGGTGCACCACATTACCCAGTATGCTCGATCCCTCTGGCCGAAAACACTTTCCTGGGTCATGCCCGGCCTCAGAAGATCAACACGTCGCAGCCCCACCTAGGCACAACAGAAAGGTCAGCATGCCTGTCTAAATCCTAAGCGCGCAGGGGTCTGGGCCCATCGCCCGTTGCACTCGAGCATGTTGCGAACATCGCCTGAAGCAGACCTAGCCCCCTTAATACAAGCACAGGCTTACGGTCCTATCCGGCACGCGCCGCTCGGTCGCTGACGTAAAGAAGGCTTCGGCTGATACCACGACGTCGAGTGCCCATAATTGTTCCCGCGTAGTTGGTTAGTGCGTATAGGCCAGTGGCCAGACTCTGATCAAATACCAAGATCTCGTTAAGCATGTTAATTGAAGTATCCGCGGACGCCGACCAGGGCAGGCCCACCTCTCACCTAGGTGGTCTCACCTGCCCTGTCGCCCCACCACAAAGATCCACCCAGAGGGCCGTCGGAAAAAATGTCCTTTCAGCCTCCAATACGTGAATCACTCGCGGGTACTCTACGAGCCGACCCGACTTTAGTCACCACATGTATCATATATTATGTATACAAGTATATACATGTGATCACCTCCCGAGTGATCACGACCCGGTAGTATAGCATGGCAGATGGACAAGAATGTAGGTCCACTGATGGAATACTAGCATCCTATACTAAGCATTTAGGATTGCAGGTAAGGGTAACAACTGTAGCAACAATGACAGGCTATGCAGCAGAATAGGATTAACCGAAAGCAGTAACATGCTACACTACTCTAATGCAAGCACTAGAGAGAAGGAATAGGCGATATCTGGTGATCAGGGGGGCTTGCCTGGTTGGTCTGGCAAGAAGGAGGCCAAAATGCTAGTCGAGCTCCTGACGAGCTGGACTGTCATGCTGCGGAGGCACAACTCGATTGTGGTCCATAATACGGCTTGACCTCCCCCAGGGACTAGCAATTCTCCCGCGCATACATAACTACGCACTCAAAATACCATGGGCAAAGATGGAGGCACAACTTGATTGTGGTCCATAATACGGCTTGACCTCCCCAGGCACACATACTTTTCCTTTTCTTTTTTATCCTTTTTTGGTTTCTTTTCCACAGGCCCCTCATGACGGCCTGATCATCGATCCTTTTGAAGGATGGATATACCAAGGCGGCAAGCAGCATAGATGTATGAGGGAATCTCTAGGTGTTCTTCTTGACGACCACTCTACCTGTTTTCAGGACCCGCACACAGCTCCCCCTTGGTCTCGGCATGTTAAATAGCTTTGTCGCTTATCGCATTATTTGTACAAATACGCTTTGACATATTAATCAAATTATAATGAAAACAGTTTGCGGCCCAACTTATGTGGCACTGTCTTACTACTTCATTTTATTTCGCTATTCTTATCGATTGCACCCATACACTTTGGTACGCTTTCATTCGCCAGGGGCTTCATTGCGCTCCATACTACGACAACAAAGTCCGAACACTTTTTACAGTACAGTTCGGCACCCCGAATTTAGCATTATATGCATCGGCTCCGAATCATGTCTTTGGTCAATAGTTGGGTTGCCCGGCTCCTATGCTTGCTACCTTACATTCTGTAAACGGAGAACTACTGCGATTGTGTTTCTGATTTATCCGAGTAAACACCTCAGTAGAGAAAGCCAAAAACTGACTGTCATGATGCGGCGAGAGCTGGTCCGCTATTCGGAGGTTAAAATCTCTTGCGATTTTTTCCCGCATTATGCGACGGATTGGCCTCCACCCGATCAGGTGTCTACAGCAACCTAGTACAGATTAACAAATACTAACTAGGGGCTGCGCCTACATTCTATTGTCAAACTCCTATGGCTAAGTGAGGGTGATAAAGCCACATAGTCCGATTGCCTGGTTCGCTGCGCTAAACACCTCCTTCACGGACCAAACTCTTGGGTCAAGAGTGTTTAGGTTTCAACCCGAACACCCCCGTACTACCTATGTGGGGGATGAAGCCGACGACTGGCCAACTCTCAAATTTAATAAAACGGCCGCACAGGAGGCAAAATTTTAAATAAAAAAGCATTATATTACATATCGCCTTCGTTTCATGATACAGGACGGGATAACATGAATGTCTTCAATCAAAGATAATGTCTTTTGCACACTGGCCCTCTACAATGCGGGATCGCTTCAGGACATCATCAAAATACCGCTCAGGCATGCAGTGCTCCTTGCCCGCGGGTGGTCCGTCGGTCGCCAGCTTGATGGCGTCCATCTTCGCCCACTGCACCTTCACACGGGCAAAGGCCATCCGCGCACCTTCGATGCAGACCGACCGCTTGATGGCATCAAGCCGAGGGCATGCATCGACCGGCCGCTTCACGAGCCCGAAGTAGCTGCTGGGTATGTGACACCCCAAAATTTTGACCTTGTTTTGTTAATTAAAATTTTGCCAGGAGATTAAACTTTTCCATTTGTTTTGATTTATCTCTTGATTTCAGAACCTCTCTTTTCTTTAATATTGTGGAGTTTTACCTCAAGTGGAAACTTTCCAAAAGTATTATTGGACTTGTATACTCTCTCTATAAAACAATTCTTCATCAGTGGATTTATTTAGGCTTTATTCTTTCAAAATGTTTTTTTCATAGATTTGGGCCTCTGTTGCACTGCAACCATTTGATTAATGCATTTAAAATTTACACCAAAATTTGGGGATGTCATGTGGTGTTTCCACGTCACTTTTATGCAAAAATATCTTTTGGTTATTGGAGATTTTGAGCTCTACATCAACTTTTCAAATCTGGTCCAGTAGGTATTTTTGCACTACAACCTATTTAAATTTTCTTTTAAAAATTCTTCCAAGTGTTTGGAGATGTCAGTAGATGCACATGATTCAACTCTATGCAAAAACCCATTGGTGTTCCTTGAAATATTTGAGTGAATCAACCTCATCTTCATTCTGCTCCAGTTTGGTGATTTGTGCTGCAACCCTATTTTATTTAGCTCTAGTGCCCATGAGCTTTCTCCTGCTTGTAGTCCACCCTACAATACCCTTAATTCCAGGAGAGTGGACTCATTGGAGGATTTTTAGTGCATGCAATGATAGCCTTTAGTTTCTGCCCAAAACTAGTTTTCTCAGAAACTTGCACTAACAAGTTTCTGTTTTTGCCAATCTAACCCTGCCATCATCACCTACATCTAGGGAGACCCTGATCTGGAGTTTTTGGCCACTCCAAGAGTTGCCTAGATACACTTAGCATTCTGTCGAACACCTTGTGTTCATGGACAGTTTTGGCATGTTTTCTAGTTGGCATTATGAACTTGAGCCCCTAACCCATCCAGCATGTCCACTAAGATCCTAACTACTCCTAACCTAGGTCTGCTAATTGCCAGCCGCGCTCTAGCACTCTAGGCTGCCCTGGCATTACGTCGAGCACGTCCCGTGCGTGCACTGGGCGCGCCCAGAGCGCACGTTTTGCACGTGTGGGAGCCCGAGCCGCCGCGTCGCACGGCCGCCTCCCCGCGCCCGCTCTGGCCTTCCGCACTCGCAGCCAACACGCCCGCCCCCTCCCGCGTCGCAGAGCCGCCCCTGACGCCCTACAGCGCCGCCGTCAGAGCCCTTGGTGGCACGCCGGCGTCGGCAGTAGGCTCCTGCCACGGACGGCGCCGCCCAAACCACCCGCGCGCGCCAGCTGCCCTCTTGAACAGGCCGAGCTCATCCACAAGCTCGTCGGCACGCGCTCATCGCCGCCACGTCGCCCTGCGGCTACAGAACGACGGTCCCGGCGATCCTATCCACGGCCGCCGCGGGACCAACCTCGAACGCCTATTTAAGGAGGCCCCCGAGCTCCTCCAAGCACTCATGCGACCCCAGGCCACCCCCATGGCACCCCCACGGCCAGCATTCGACGGATGGTAGCCGTCTTCCTCGACTCCGGTCGGTTCGGCCGCCGCCACCTTCCGGTGCCATTCGTCGCAACCAGACCCTCCCCCGTGCCTCCAACACCACCATCCGTTTCCCCTCGGCCTCATGGAGTCGCCCATCCTCTTAGCTTCGATCGAGAGCCACCACAGCCCAAACCCCCAATCTTGCCCGAAACCTCCTCCGCCGCGGAGCTCGCCGCCGGCGACTCCCTTCACCCCCACGGCCCCCTCGACCACCGGGAGGACCGCCCTGGAGCCACGGATCCATCCCTACCCTCCGGAGCCCGCGAGGAGCCGCCAATCACCGGCGGCGATCGCCGGAGTCCCGCCTCCGTTCGGGCAGAGGAAGAGGAGGGAGGAGAGACTAGTCAAACCTGACCAGTGGGTCCCCTGGACCCACTGTCAGTGACTCATCCCCCGCCGACGTGTGTTTTAAGTGGAAGCGCATATCGTCGAGTACGTATCCCCTACCCCGAAAGCGTATTCTGTATCGAAACGTTTTCTTTTTCTGGTTTTATTAAAAACAGAACTTTGACTGGCTATATCTTTTAAAATAAAACTCCAAATGAGTTGATTCTTTTTCATACCTCTCTCAAATTTCATCTAGTTTATTTTAAGATTTATTTCAAAAATATTTGGGACAACTTTTTGTACTGTTTTTGAAATATTTGTTATTTGAATATCTTTCAAAATAGGAAATGGAGAGAGAAGAAAACTTTCAAAAAGTGCACCCCCTTGCATACTCTTGAATGCAAGCATTCTGAACTCTGGCATGATATTTTTGTGAGGTGTTTTGATACGGTTACAACACTACCTTGACTTGGAGCATACGTTATTTTTATGTAACGATAAAGTCACACGCATGAGTGCATATTGGAGATGCTTTACTGTTAGAAATGGTTATGCTGGTGATAGTGATCATCCTCGCGAGCTTTTCATGCATACCGGCAGGAAGCCGGGAAAGTCGTGGTCTTGGGTAGACAAGAGCTTGTCCCTAGTTCCTCGTCGAGGCGAGTGTGTCCGGTATGGCATGATGAGGTTTGATGAGCGGTGATTCTGTCTGTTAATGGAAATATATTGGTTATGCTAATCATTCGGAGAATACTTGGACCTCCTGAGTCGGCCGTAAGTCGAGTCTTGTTCAGTAACTTCCCGTACTTGTTTTGTACTACCACTTGTCCCTGCCGCAGGTAGGGTACGGTTCAGTAAGTTGTCAACCCCTTACCAAAGCACACACCGTACAGAGAGGCCATGGTGGAAGATACCGGAGGCCTCCGGTAGGCATGCCACCTGGTCCGGGGGCATGGGTGTTTTCGGTTGGGACCGAGAGGGGGGCACCCCTTAGAGCGCGCGATATAAATTTGATCCCATGCTACGTCGAGGTTGTAGCCTCCCCACTTAGAGTTTTGCTTGACAGGTGTCGTGGGTGATTCCAGACACCGGTAAGTTAAGCTGGTGTGTGCAGGTCAGGCGCGTTTTCAATTAAAAGGCCGTAGGCGGAATTAGTCCCGATGGACTAAATAAATCCGTTACTCGTGGGTAAAGAGTACACCCTCTGCAGAGGTTAAATCTTTTCGGATAGCCATGTTCATAGGTAAGGACTACAGTCTGAGATGGGTATAGTGACGGTCTTCGGATGGAGAAACGGCTAAACTAGAACATAGTGACGGTCTTCGGATGGAGAAACGGCTAAACTATAACATAGTGACAGTCTTCGGATGGAGAAACGGCTATACTAGAACTTTGATTATGACCTATGACATATGAGGATTATGTTTATTATTATTATGGACTAACCATTTACATTTTTTTTAATTATTAAGTATCCCTGGGACGGTTCTACCTCCTGGATACTCACTGCGATTATTATTTATAAGCCCTTTATGTGGCGTCGCTCAAACGCCCGACTGCGGCATGCTTGTTATTTATTTATCCTTTCAAGGCGTCGCTTCAGACACTCGATCGGTGCATTCTATGATCCTAGTCCCGTAATTGCATATTCATAGTTTACCCGCATGCGTGCATCATGGATTTCGTATATTTCAGGACTGACGTTATGATCGTAAAATCTTTCGGAGCATGATTATCCACTATTATATTATACCCGTGCTCTTAATGTTTGCGAGTACATTCAAACGTACTCACTGGCTTGTCCCTAGCTATTGTCTTGGCCAGATTCCTTGCTTGGAGAGACCATTGTGATGACAGCCCCGGGACCTGCGCAATCGTGATAGCAGCCTCGCGAAGATAGGAGTTATCCTGGTCAGCTGTTCTTGTGGGAAATGGAGTCCCATAGACGCAGATGAGCCACAAACCGCTTCCGCCATCAACCACTAGAAACCAAGTGTTGTACCCATAGGCCACAATGGTCTTGTACTACATATTTTGTACTTTGCTTGGAATTCTTGTATCAAGTTGGTGCCTCATCAGCTAACAGTAATCCTGGGGCTGGTGAGCACAAAGGCCATTTTCTGGGAAATTAATATCCCGAAAAACCGGTCCTGACAAACTTGGTATCAGACCCAGGCTGACCATTGGCTAATCCTATCTTAGCCAGGTCAATAAACCTAGGTTAACCAAACCACCAGACCTTAACCTAACCCCGGCGAAGCTTCTCACGTAAGATAGCCACACAGTGACCCCGACGCTTTTGGCAGTCGGTGCCCAACCTATCAGCCTAGCCTGTCGATCACGCGCCAGTGACCGACACCTAACATGTCTCATTCGCAAGCGTGCGAAGGAAGACTCCGTCCCCTTTTTCTATATAAAGGGCACGCTAGCCTCAACACAGCACAGCACAGCCTCTTTCCCGAACCAAGCCATGATGCCTGGCCCCATTGTTCACAATGAGACCACAGCAACCAACCTTGGAGGTTTTGTGACCATGCTCGCAAACCTCACCCGCCGTGCCTATGCATTAGAAGAGCCCCCAGAATATGTTGTGTACCAAGGACTCATGAGCGGTGAGAGCCGTCAGTTCTGGGCCACTGTGCACATCTATGGTAGGGGCCTATCGCCAGAATGCCCCTACAGGTTCACTGGAAGGACAACTTCCTTTGAGCCACAAGCCATCCAACTGGCAGCTCGAGAAGCTATAGTTCAACTCCGGCACTTGTCGCCCGGAGTTAACTGTCGCTCGTTCTACTACTACCCCAGTCGTGACGGGTATGGTAGGCCGCCCCAGGTTGCCAACGGAGATCATGAGACAGATCCTGCACTATTGCATCTGGTGCGCTATGTAAGCACACTAGAGCAACTGTACGACCAAATCACCCTTGATCTGATCGCAGCTCGTGGAGAACTGGTTCGCCAAGCCCCGGCGAGAGGAGAAGTGGAGCCCGACGCCGACAACCCAGTCGTGCTGTTCGGACACCCGATCGAGCCCTTCAGGTCTGCCCCAGCCATCGATCAGAATGCTTTGGTGTCCCCAGAAGCGCTTCGTCACCTTTTGGGAACACGTTCCAATGGGATTGTGGCCAACAACCCCCGCGATGGTCATCATCGCTACCCCGACCCTGCAGCCCCTCAACCTCATCCGGCTAATCCCGACGGTCAACCCGTGGAGAAGCCTCGACGTCCGCAAGGCCAGCCCACTTAGACATTAACCAAGTAGACTAAGTCGCTCGAGTAGTAACGAGCCTTAATATGTCTACGCCTTGTAATTGTGTGATCTTGTGTCTTTTTTAAAAAAAGTTGTCTGCTTGTCCGCCCCTATTTCTAAATAGTAGCCATGCATTTGTACGTCAGTGTACAGTTACATTTTTAAATTCCGGGCACAGCTACCAAAACCACACCCGACGACACCTACAGCAATGCGTCACATTTATGAGATATGTGTATCTGTGGCATTGACCCCGACCCCAAACTAGTTACCCTTCACCGCGGTAAATAACCCAGCCCCAATGCTATATAAAAGGCCACCTCGTGACCTTGCCAAGTACCCCTCACCTTGTGCACAACCCGCACAGCCATTTCTTTGCCATGCCGACCCCCAGTATTTATCTGAGAACTCCAGACGCAACCCCGGGTAGCTTTGTTAAATTACTGTGGGACTTTTCCTGCAGTACCATGAGTGCCATCCATCCACCCCAGTACGAGTTGCTCAAATCGAGGGTCACCCCATCCACCTCGAAATATTGGGTAGTGGTGCACGTCCCTCCCGCAAACCCAAACCAAGACCCGACGGAAGTCTCCTTCGTGGGGAAATCCATGCCGACTCCGCACATGGCCATAGAAGCTGCTGCATACGAAGCGCTCGCTCGTCTTCGATTTGCGGTACCCTATGCCAGCGATCGAGGGTATTATTATTTTCCGAGTCGTGCAACACCCGGAGAGGTAGCATCCTTTCCCTGTGGGCGAATCGAAAGAGACCCAGTACTGGCCAACCTTGCCCAGTATGTTATCGCCCAAGAGCGTTTGAATCAGCGGGTAATGGGTTATCTCCAGAGCCTCGCTGATTTAAATCGTCAGATCGCTATTGGCAGACCACTGAGGCCTGACCAGGAGAGACGCGTTCATCGGCTGGTCAACCCGCTTCCCCCGATAGAAGAAGAGTGCGCCCCAGTACCTGAGATGTTCTCTCGGGACCCTGTCCATTTGCCATTTTCATTGTAACGTCATAGCTATGTTTATTTGTGTGTTGCAACTTATGATTGTACCCTAAGTTTATGCTGTGAGTAGACTCTTGGTTCCAACTAATGGGAGTATTTTTTTTTAAACAGCTTTTAACAAATCTCGAGGACGAGATTTTTCTTAAGGGGGGTAGTGTTGTGACACCCCAAAATTTTGACCTTGTTTTGTTAATTAAAATTTTGCCAGGAGATTAAACTTTTCCATTTGTATGGATTTATCTCTTGATTTCAGAACCTCTCTTTTCTTTAATATTGTGGAGTTTTACCTCAAGTGGAAACTTTCTAAAAGTATTATTGGACTTGTATACTCTCTCTATAAAACAATTCTTTATCAGTGGATTTATTTAGGCTTTATTCTTTCAAAATGTTTTTTTCATAGATTTGGGCCTCTGTTGCACTGCAACCATTTGATTAATGCATTTAAAATTTTCACCCAAATTTGGGGATGTCATGTGGTGTTTCCACATCACTTTTATGCAAAAATATCTTTTGGTTATTGGAGATTTTGAGCTCTAAATCAACTTTTCAAATCTGGTCCAGTAGGTATTTTTGCACTACAACCTATTTAAATTTTCTTTTAAAAATTCTTCCAAGTGTTTGGAGATGTCAGTAGATGCACATGATTCAACTCTATGCAAAAACCCATTGGTGTTCCTTGAAATATTTGAGTGAATCAACCTCATCTTCATTCTGCTCCAGTTTGGTGATTTGTGCTGCAACCCTATTTTATTTAGCTCTAGTGCCCATGAGCTTTCTCCTGCTTGTAGTCCACCCTACAATACCCTTAAGTCCAGGAGAGTGGACTCATTGGAGGATTTTTAGTGCATGCAATGATAGCCTTTAGTTTCTGCCCAAAATTGGTTTTCTCAGAAACTTGCACTAACAAGTTTCTGTTTTTGCCAATCTAACCCTGCCATCATCACCTGCATCTAGGGAGACCCTGATCTGGAGTTTTTGGCCACTCCAAGAGTTGCCTAGATACACTTAGCATTCTGTCGAACACCTTGTGTTCATGGACAGTTTTGGCATGTTTTCTAGTTGGCATTATGAACTTGAGCCCCTGACCCATCCAGCATGTCCACTAAGATCCTAGCTACTCCTAACCTAGGTCTGCTAATTGCCAGCCGCGCTCTAGCACTCTAGGCTGCCCTGGCATTACGTCGAGCACGTCCCGTGCGTGCTCTGGGCGCGCCCAGAGCGCACGTTTTGCACGTGTGGGCGCCCGAGCCGCCGCGTCGAACGGCCGGCTCCCCGCGCCCGCTCTGGCCTTCCCCACTCGCAGCCAACACGCCCGCCCCCTCCCGCGTCGCAGAGCCGCCCCTGACGCCCTACAGCGCCGCCGTCAGAGCCCTTGGCGGCACGCCGGCGTCGACAGTAGGCTCCTGCCATGGACGGCGCCGCCCAAACCACCCGCGTGCGCCAGCTGCCCTCTTGAACAGGCCGAGCTCATCCACAAGCTCGTCAGCACGCGCTCGTCGCCGCCACGTCGCCCTGCGGCTACAGAACGACGGTCCCGGCGATCCTTTCCACGGCCGCCGTGGGACCAACCTCGAACGCCTATTTAAGGAGGCCCCCGAGCTCCTCCAAGCACTCATGCGACCCCAGGCCACCCACATGGCACCCCCACGGCCAGCATTCGACGGATGGTAGCCGTCTTCCTCGACTCCGGTCGGTTCGGCCGCCGCCACCTTCCGGTGCCATTCGTCGCAACCAGACGCTCCCCCGTGCCTCCAACACCACCATCCGTCCCTTGACCTCACGGAGTCGCCCATAATCTTAGCTTCGATCGAGAGCCACCACAGCCCAAACCCCCAATCTTGCCCGAAACCTCCTCCGCCGCGGAGCTCGCCGCCGACGACTCCCTTCACCCCCACGGCCCCCTCGACCACCGGGAGGACCGCCCTGGAGCCACGGATCCATCCCTGCCCTCCGGAGCCCGCGAGGAGCCGCCAATCGCCGGCGGCGATCGCCGGAGTCACGCCTCCGTTTGGGCAGAGGAAGAGGAGGGAGGAGAGACTAGTCAAACCTGACCAGTGGGTCCCCTGGACCCACTGTCAGTGACCCAGCCCCCGCCGACGTGTGTTTTAAGTGGAAGCGTATATCCTCGAGTACGTATCCCTACCCCGAAAGCGTATTCTGTATCGAAACGTTTTCTTTTTCTGGTTTTATTAAAAACAGAACTTTGACCAAAGTTTGACTGGCTATATCTTTTAAAATAAAACTCCAAATGAGTTGATTCTTTTTCCTACCTCTCTCAAATTTCATCTAGTTTATTTTAAGATTTATTCAAAAATATTTGGGACAACTTTGTGTACTGTTTTTGAAATATTTGTTATTTGAATATCTTTCAAAATAGGAAATGGAGAGAGAAGAAAACTTTCAAAAAGTGCACCCCCTTGCATACTCTTGAAGGCAAGCATTCTGAACTCTGGCATGATATTTTTGTGAGGTGTTTTGATACGGTTACAACACTACCTTGACTTGGAGCATACGTTATTTTTATGTAACGATAAAGTCACACGCATGAGTGCATATTGGAGATGCTTTACTGTTAGAAATGGTTATGCTGGTGATAGTGATCATCCTCGTGAACTTTTCATGCATACCGGCAGGAAGCCGGGAAAGTCGTGGTCTTGGGTAGACACGAGCTTGTCCCTAGTTCCTCGTCGAGGCGAGCGTGTCCGGTATGGCATGATGAGGTTTGATGAGCGGTGATTCTGTCTGTTTATGGAAATATACTGGTTATGCTAATCATTCGGAGAATACTTGGACCTCCTGAGTCGGCCGTAGGTCGAGTCTTGTTCAGTAACTTCCCATACTTGTTTTTTACTACCACTTGTCCCTGCCGCAGGTAGGGTACGGTTCAGTAAGTTGTCAACCCCTTACCAAAGCACACACCGTACAGAGAGGCCATGGTGGAAGATACCGGAGGCCTCCAGTAGGCATGCCACCTGGTCCGGGGGCATGGGTGTTTCCGGTTGGGACCGAGAGGGGGGCACCCCTTAGAGCGCGCGATATAAATTTCATCCCATGCTACGTCGAGGTTGTAGCCTCCCCACTTAGAGTTTTGCTTGACAGGTGTCGTGGGTGATTCCAGACACCGGTAAGTTAAGCTGGTGTGTCCAGGTCAGGCGCGTTTTCAATTAAAAGGCCGTAGGCGGAATTAGTCCCGATGGACTAAATAAATCCGTTACTCGTGGGTAAAGAGTACACCCTCTGCAGGGGTTAAATCTTTTCGGATAGCCATGTTCATAGGTAAGGACTACAGTCTGAGATGGGTATAGTGACGGTCTTCGGATGGAGAAACGGCTAAACTAGAACATAGTGACGGTCTTCGGATGGAGAAACGGCTATACTAGAACTTTGATTATGACCTATGACATATGAGGATTATGTTTATTATTATTATGGACTAACCATTTACATTTTTTTTGAATTATTAAGTATCCCTGGGACGGTTCTACCTCCTGGATACTCACTACGATTATTATTTGTAAGCCCTTTATGTGGCGTCGCTCAGACGCCCGACTGCGGCATGCTTGTTATTTATTTATCCTTTATAAGCCCTTTATGTGGCGTCGCGCAGACGCCCGACTGCGGCATGTTTGTCATTTCTTTATTATTTATAAGCCCTTTATGTGGCGTCGCTCAGACGCCCGACTGCGGCATGGTTGTCATTTATTTATTATTCATAAGCCCTTTATGTGGTGTCGCTCAGACGCCCGACTGTGGCATGCTTGTTATTTTCTTTTATTCATAAGCCCTTTATGTGGTGTCGCTCAGACTCCCCACTGTGGCATACTTGTTATTTTATTTTATTCATAAGCCCTTTATGTGATGTCGCTCAGACGCCCGACTGAGGCATGATTTATCTTATTATCCTTTCGAGGCGTCGCTTCAGACACTCGATAGGTGCATTCTATGATCCTACTCCCGTAATTGCATATTCATAGTTTACCCGCATGCATGCATCATGGATTTCGTATATTTCAGGACTGACGTTATGATCGTAAAATCTTTCGGAGCATGATTATCCACTATTATATTATACCCGTGCTCTTAATGTTTGCGAGTACATTCAAACGTACTCACTGGCTTGTCCCTGGCTATTGTCTTGGCCAGATTCCTTGCTTGGAGAGACCATTGCCATGACAGCCCCGGAACCCGTGCAATCGTCATAGCACCCTCGCGAAGATAGGAGTTATCCTGGTCAGCTGTTCTTGTGGGAAATGGAGTCCCATAGACGCAGATGAACCACAAACCGATTCCGCCATCAACCACTAGAAACCAAGTGTTGTAACCATAGGCCACAATGGTCTTGTACTACATATTTTGTACTTTGCTTGGAATTCTTGTATCAAGTTGGTGCCTCATCAGCTAACAGTAATCCTGGGGCTGGTGAGCACAAAGGCCATTTTCTGGGAAATTAATATCCTGAAAAACCGGTCCTGACAGGGTATGGCTTCGGCAGGACATAGACGGATTATCAAATCCTTCATGGCCAATTCGGCCACCCTATGCAGTTCGGTCAGCTGTTTCAGCTGATCGCTAAAGGGCACCGGATGCTCTGGCGCAAGGTATTGCGAACAGAACATCTTCTCTGTTGAGCTCCCCTCGGCTCGGAAGAACTCCGCAGCATCAGCAACACTGCGCGGCAGATCCGCAAACGCTCCTGGAGAACTCCAAATCCAGGTCAATAAGAGGTACCTTTTCTTCACATATTTGCTCTGCATAATAAAGGCCTTACCCGCCGCGATTTCCCTGGCCCCATGGATTTCCTGGAGGGCACCCTGGGCTTCAACCCGGGCCTCTTGTGCGCTTTGGCGGGCCTAGGCAAGTTCAGATTCTTGGTCCGCAATATTGCGTTCCAAGGACTTGCATTTCTTTACGGTGTCCTGGAGCTCCTGCTGGACGTCCCCGACCCTTGCCTCGTGCTTTTCGCGAGCGGCTTGTTCCTTTGCCGCTCTCTTCTGGGCCTCGGCCAGCGCATTTTTGAGGGACTCCACCTCGGTCGCAGCTCTTATGAAAATATCATGGTACCATGATCAATACAATCAATTCATATCTTTCTAGATCTGAATAGGCCATTGCATACCTTGCTTGTCCTCTGGCTATTTTTTCACACGGCCGAGCTCCTCCTCGGCCCGCTCCAGACTCTGCTTCAGTTCGGAGACTTCGGCAGAATGGGAGGTTGCAGCCAGCAACGACGCCTGCTTATTCACATAGAAATGTACGATTAGTCTCCTGCGAAAATTATTTGATACTCTGTCCGGCTTTTCTTTCCGAACACCGGACAAAGTCTCAGGGGCTACCGTCTATACTATGACATTCTTTTTGCATAATTACGTCACATACCTCAAAACCTGTTAGATGGCTGGTGCAGGCTTCGGTCAGCTCTTAATGGACTGAACCCTCTCAACCACCGTACCCATGAGGATACGTTGTTCCTCAACAATGGAAGTACTTTGCAGCGCTTCCAGTAGAGTATCCGGTGCCTTTGGATGGACAGAGGTTGATACGTCCATTTTGCATCATGTTTTTATATCGATATTTATTGCATTATGGGCTGTTATTACACGTTATGTCACAATACTTATGCCTATTCTCTCTTATTTTACAAGGTTTACATAAGGAGGGAGAATGCCGGCAGCTGGAATTCTGGGCTGGAAAAGGAGCAAATATTAGAGACCTATTCTGCACAACTCCAAAAGTCCTGAAACTCCATGGAAGTTTTTTTGGAAATAAAAAAAAACTGAGCGGAAGAAATACGTCAGGGGGGCCACCACATATCCACGAGGGTTGGGGGCGAGCCCTACCCCCCTGGGCGCGCCCCCTGCGTCGTGGGCCCCCTGTTGGTCCTCCGGTGGCCATCTTCTGCTATATGAAGTCTTTCCCCCGAAGAAAAATCCTAAGAAAGCTTTCGGGACAAGACTCCGCCGCCACGAGGCGGAACCTTGGTGGAACCAATCTAGGGCTCTGGCAGAGCTGTTCTGCCGGGGACACTTCCCTCCGGGAGGGGAAAATCATCGCCATCGTCATCACCAACGCTCCTCTCATCGGGAGAGGGCAATCTCCATCAACATCTTCACCAGCACCATCTCCTCTCAAACCCTAGTTCATCTCTTGTATCCAATTCTTGTCTCATAGTCTGGGATTGGTACCTATGGGTTGCTAGTAGTGTTGATTACTCCTTGTAGTTGATGCTAGTTGGTTTATTTGGTGGAAGATCATATGTTCAGATCCTATATGCATATTAATACTCCTCTGATTATGAACATGAATATGCTTTGTGAGTAGTTACGTTTGTTCCTGAGGACATGGGAGGAGTCTTGCTATTAGTAGTCAGGTGAATTTGGTATTCGTTCGATATTTTGATGAGATGTATGTTGTCTATCCTCTAGTGGTGTTATGTGAACATCTATTACATAACACTTCGCCATTATTTGGGCCTAGAGGAGGGCATTGGGAAGTAATAAGTAGATGATGGGTTGCTTGAGTGACAGAAGCTTAAACCCTAGTTTATGTGTTGCTTCGTAAGGGGTTGATTTGGATCCATATGTTTCATGCTATGGTTAGGTTTACCTTAATACTTTTGTTGTAGTTGCGGATGCTTGCAATAGAGGTTAATCATAAGTGGGATGCTAGTTCAAGTAAGAACAGCACCCAAGCACTGGTCCACCCACATAACAAATTATCAAAGTACCGAACGCGGATCATATGAACGTGATGAAAACTAGCTTGACGATAATTCCCATGTGTCCTCGGGAGCGCTTTTCTCTATATAAGAGTTTCTCCAGGCTTGTCCTTTGCTACAAAAAGGATTGGGCCACCTTGCTGCACTTTATTTACTTTTGTTACTTTTTGCTCGTTACAAATTATCCTATCACAAAACTATTTGTTACCTATTATTTCAGTGCTTGCAGAGAATACCTTGCTGAAAACCGCTTATCATTTCCTTCTGCTCCTCGTTGGGTTCGACACTCTTACTTATTGAAAGGACTATGATAGATCCCCTATACTTGTGGGTCATCAAGACTCTTTTTTGGCGTCGTTGCCGGGGAGTGAAGCGCCTTTGGTAGGTGGAATTTGGTAAGGAAAAATTTATATAGTGTGCTGAAATTTACTGTCACTTGTTACTATGGAAAGTAATTCTCCGAGGGGCTTGTTCGGGGTATCTTCACCCCGAGCAGTAGAGCAAAGAGTTGCTCCTCAACCTACTGAACCTACTGAAAATGAAAATGTCCACTTTGAAATTCCTTCGGGTATGTTAGAAAAACTGCTAGCTAATCCTTTTGCAGGAGATGGAACAAAGCATCTTGATGAGCACCTAATATATATGGATGAAGTTTGTGGATTATTTAAGCTTGCAGGTGTGCCCGGTCATTTTATTAAGAAGAAGGTTTTCCCTTTATCTCTAAAGGGAGATGCATTGACATGGTATAGGCTATGTGATGATACGGGATCATGGAACTACAAACGATTGAAATTGGAATTTCATCAGAAATTTTATCCTATGCATCTTGTTCATCGTGATCGCAATTATATATATAATTTTTGGCCTCGCAAAGGAGAAAGCATCGCTCAAGCTTGGGGCAGGCTTAAATCAATGTTATATTCATGCCCCAATCATGAGCTCCCAAGAGAAATAATTATTCAAAGTTTTTATGCTCGGCTTTCTGATAACAATCGCACCATGCTCGATACTTCTTGTGCTGGCTCTTTTATGATGAAGATTATTGAATTCAAATGGGATTTATTGGAAAGAATTAAACGCAACTCTGAGGATTGGGAGCTCGACGAAGGTAAGGAGTCAGGTATGACACCTAAGTTTGATTGTGCTAAATCTTTTATGGATACCGATGTTTTCCGTAAGTTTAGCACTAAATATGGACTTGACTCTGAGATAGTAGCTTCTTTTTGTGAATCTTTTGCTACTTATGTTGATCTCCCCAAGGAGAAGTGGTTTAAATATCATCCTCCCATAGAAGTAAAAGTAGCTGCACCTATTAAAGTTGAAGAAAAGACTATCACTTATAATGTCCTATTGTTCCTACTTCTTATGTTGAGAAACCACCTTTCCCTGTTAGAATAAAGGATCATGCTAAAGCTTCAACTGTGGTTCGTAAAAGTAATATTAGAACTTATATACCTCCTGAGCAAATTAAAGTTGAACCTAATGTTGCTATTGTTAAAGATCTCTTGGCTGGTAATATTGATGGGCATGTTATTTATTTCTGTGATGAAACTGCTAGAATTGCCAAACCTTGTGCTAAAGATAAACATAGACCTATGGTAGGCATGCCTATTATTTCTGTTAAAATAGGAGATCATTGTTATCATGGCTTATGTGATATGGGTGCTAGTGCTAGTGCTAGTGCAATACCTATTGACTTATACAAAGATATTAAGCATGATATTGCACCTCTGAGTTAGAAGATATTGATGTCACAATTAAACTTGCCAACAGAGATACTATTTCACCAATGGGAATTGTTAGAGATGTTGAAGTCTTGTGTGGGAAAACTAAATATCCTGCTGATTTTCTTGTTCTTGGTTCCCCACAAGATAGCTTTTGTCCCATTATATTTGGCAGACCCTTCTTGAATACCGTTAATGCTAAGATAGACTGCGAAAAGGATGTTGTTACTATTGGTCTAGGTGATATGTCTCATGAGTTCAACTTTTCTAAATTTCGTAGACAACACCGTGAAGAGGAATTACCTAGTAAGGATGAAATTATTGGTCTTGCTTCTATTGCCGTGCCTTCTAGTGATCCTTTAGAACAATATTTGCTAGACCATGAAAATGATATGTTTAGGAATGAAAGAAGGGAAATAGATGAAGTATTCTTTAAACAGGAACCCATCCCGAAACACAATTTGCCTGTTGAAATCCTAGGGGATCCTCCTCCACCCAAGGGTGATCCCGTGTTTGAGCTTAAACCGTTACCTGATACTCTTAAATACGCTTATCTTGATGAGAAAAAGATATATCCTGTTATTATTAGTGCTAACCTTTCAGAGCAGGAAGAAGAGAGATTGTTGAAAACTCTGAAGAAGCACCATGCTGCTATTGGATATACTCTTGATGATCTTAAGGGCATTAGTCCCACTCTATGTCAACATAAAATAAATTTGGAGGAAGATGCCAAACCAGTTCGTGATCATCAACGACGGCTGAATCCTAAGATGAAAGAAGTGGTAAGAAAGGAAATACTAAAGCTCCTCGAGGCAGGTATAATTTATCCCGTTGCTGATAGTCAGTGGGTAAGTCCTGTCCATTGTGTCCCTAAGAAGGGAGGTATTACCGTCGTTCCTAATGATAAAGATGAGTTGATCCCGCAAAGAATTATTACAGGTTATAGGATGGTAATTGATTTCTGCAAATTAAATAAGGCTACTAAAAAAGATCATTACCCCTTACCTTTTATCGATCAAATGCTAGAAAGATTATCCAAACATACACATTTTTGCTTTCTAGATGGTTATTCCGGTTTCTCTCAAATACTCGTGTCAGCCAATGATCAATCAAAGGCTAGTTTTACTTGCCCTTTTGGTACTTTTGCTTATAGACGTATGCCTTTTGGTTTATGTAATGCACCTTCTACCTTTCAAAGATGCATGATGGCTATATTCTCTGACTTTTGTGAAAAGATTTGTGAGGTTTTCATGGACGATTTTTTCGTCTATGGATCCTCTTTTGATGATTGCTTGAGCAACCTTGATCGTGTTTTGCAGAGATGTGAAGAAACTAATCTTGTCTTGAATTGGGAAAAGTGCCACTTTATGGTTAATGAAGGTATTGTCTTGGGGCATAAAGTTTCTGAAAGAGGTATTGAGGTTGATAAAGCCAAGGTTGATGCTATTGAAAAGATGCCATGTCCCAATGACATCAAAGGTATAAGAAGTTTCCTTGGTCACGCCGGATTTTATAGGAGGTTCATTAAGGACTTCTCAAAAATTTCTCGGCCTCTCACTAATTTATTACAAAAAGATATACCATTTGTTTTTTATGATGATTGCGTAGAAGCATTTGAAATACTTAAGAAAGCATTGATCTCTGCACCTATTGTTCAGCCACCTGATTGGAATTTACCCTTTGAAATTATGTGTGATGCTAGTGATTATGTTGTAGGTGCTGTTCTAGGGCAAAGAGTTGATAAGAAACTAAATGGTATTCAATATGCTAGTAAAACTCTAGACAATGCTCAGAGAAATTATGCTACTACTGAAAAAGAATTCTTAGCAGTTGTATTTGCTTGTGATAAGTTCAGACCTTATATTGTTGATTCTAAAGTAACTATTCACACGGGTCATGCTGCTATTAAATATCTCATGGAAAAGAAAGATGCTAAAACTAGACTTATTAGATGGGTTCTCTTGCTACAAGAATTTGATTTGCATATTGTTGATAGAAAAGGAGCTGAGAACCCCGTTGCAGACAACTTGTCTAGGCTAGAAAATGTTCTTGATGACCCACTACCTATTGATGATAGCTTTCCTGATGAGCAATTAAATGTCATAAATGCTTCTCGTACTACTCCATGGTATGCTGATTATGCTAATTATATTGTTTCTAAATTTATACCACCTAGTTTCACATACCAGCAAAAGAAAAAGTTTTTTTATGACTTGAGACATTACTTTTGGGATGACCCGCATCTTTATAAAGAAGGAGTAGATGGTGTTATTAGACGTTGTGTACCTGAGCATGAACTGGAACAGATCCTACGCAAGTGTCACTCCAAGGCTTATGGAGGACACCACGCTGGAGATAGAACTGCACATAAGGTATTACAATCCGGTTTTTATTGGCCTACTCTCTTCAAGGATGCCTGTAAGTTTGTCTTATCTTGTGATGAATGTCAAAGAATTGGTAATATTAGTAGACGTCAAGAAATGCCTATGAACTATTCACTTGTTATTGAACCATTTGATGTTTGGGGCTTTGATTATATGGGACCTTTTCCTGCCTCTAATGGTTACACACATATTTTAGTTGCTGTTGATTACGTTACTAAGTGGGTAGAAGCTATTCCAACTAGTAGTGCTGATCATAACACTTCTATTAAAATGCTTAAAGAAGTTATTTTTTCCGAGGTTTGGAGTCCCTAGATATTTAATGACTGATGGTGGTTCACATTTTATTCATGGTGCTTTCCGTAAAATGCTTGCTAAGTATGATGTTAATCATAGAATTGCATCTCCTTATCACCCACAGTCTAGTGGTCAAGTAGAATTGAGTAATAGAGAGCTCAGATTAATTTTGCAAAAGACTGTTAATAGATCTAGAAAGAATTGGTCCAAGAAACTTGATGATGCATTATGGGCCTATAGAACTGCATATAAAAATCCTATGGGTATGTCTCCGTATAAAATGGTTTATGGAAAAGCATGTCACTTACCTCTCGAACTAGAACATAAGGCTTATTGGGGTATTAAAGAGCTCAATTATGATTTCAAACTTGCCGGTGAGAAGAGGTTATTTGACATTAGCTCACTTGATGAATGGAGAACCCAAGCCTATGAGAATGCCAAGTTGACTAAAGAAAAAGTTAAAAGATGGCATGACAAAAGGATACAAAAGCATGAGTTTAATGTAGGTGATTATGTATTGCTATACAACTCTCGTTTAAGATTTTTTGCAGGAAAACTTCTCCCTAAATGGGAAGGCCCTTACGTTATCGAGGAGCTCTATCGTTCCGGTGCCATAAAAATCAACAACTTCGAAGGCACAAATCCGAAGGTGGTGAGCGGTCAAAGAATCAAACATTATATCTCAGGTAATCCCATAAATGTTGAAACCAATGTTATTGAAACCGTAACCCCGGAGGAATACATAAGGGACACTTTCCAGAACGTTTCAGACTCCGAAAAGGAATAGGTATGTGGTACGGTAAGTAACCCGACTCCAAAACAGTTCTAAAGGCAATTTTTCTCCGTTTTGGAATATTTAGAAAATAGAAAAATAAGAAGCAGTCCGGGAAGGACACGAGGGTGGAGGGCGCGCCCTACCCCCCTGGGCGCGCCCCCTGCCTCGTGGGCACCTCGTGTGCTCTCCGGACTCCTTTTTTTCCACGATACGTATTTTGGTCGGTAAAAATTCATTATATAATCTCCCGAAGGTTTTGACTCCTGTATCACGCAAATATCCTCTGTTCTTGTTTCGAGCTGTCCTGCTGTAGATTAGAGCAACATGTCGTCCCAGGATTCGGTAGGAGAAAGCTATGTGGCTGATTACCTTACATATCCTAAGGTCTATGGAGATGTGGAGCATTGTTGTTGGACTACGGAGGAAGAAGAGGACTATTTACCCAAGAGAAAGGAGGAGACGAGCTCAGATGAAGATGAAGTCCCATTACCTCAACCTGGGGACATGCATGTGGAGTTCAAAAAGTCAAGCCTCCCTGATAGGGCAAAGAAACTTAAGATCGAGTTTATCCCTTTTCGTCTCTTGTAGGAAAACAAGCACGAACTATGCAAAAAGATATTAATCCTGGAGCAGGAGATTGATGACTTGAGGGACCAAAATTCTGTCCTCAAGCGCAAATTAAGGGAGAAGCCTACACCATCAACTAAAGCATCACCTCCACCTTCTTCACTAGCAAAGGAGACATGATCACATGGGTATGGGCACTCCCCTTGGCAACTTCCAAGCTTGGGGAGGTGCCCCGGTATCGTATCACCTCACACTCCTATCTTTACCGTTTTTCTTAGTTCGATCCTATTAGTAGTATCTTGATCTAGTAGAATAAAGTTTTGGCATGATCTAGTTTTGAGTTTTGCTTTATGATCCCTCTATGTAATCGAGTCCGTGAGCTATATAATAAAGATTAGTGTTGAGTCAAGGGCTTGATTATCTTGCTATGATCTTGAGTGAATAAAAGAAAAGAGAAAAGAATAAAAAGAAATACAAAGAGATCATATTGATCTTATGGAGAGTAATGAATTCACATAGAAAGAGTATGATGATTAAAAATTGTTGGGAGTTGGCAAACATAGCTTTGGTCATCGTTGCAATTAATAGGAAGTAAAAGAAAGAGGGGTTTCACATATAAATATACTATCTTGGACATCTTTTATGATTGGGAGCACTCATTAAAATATGACATGCTAAAGAGTTGATGTTGGACAAGGAAGACAACGTAATGGGTTATGTTTTCTTATATCTGAGATAAAGTATATTGTCATGGATCATCCAACATGTTGAGCTTGCCTTCCCCCCTCATGCTAGCCAAATTCTTTGCACCAAGTAGAGATACTACTTGTGCTTCCAAAAACCCTTAAACCAGTTTTGCCATGAGAGTCCACCATACCTACCTATGGATTGAGTAAGATCCTTCAAGTATGTTGTCATCGGTGCAAGCAATAAAAATTGCTCTCTAAATATGTATGATTGATTGGTGTGGAGGAATAAGCTTTATACGATCTTGTGATGTGGAAGAAATAAAAGCGATGGACTGCATAATAAAGGTCCATATCACAAGTGGCAATATAAAGTGACGTTCTTTCGCATTAAGATTTTGTGCATCCAACCCTGAAAGCGCATGGCAACCTCTGCTTCCCTCTGCGAAGGGCCTATCTTTCATTATTATCTTCTATCTTATGCAAGAGTCATGGTGATCTTAACCTTTCCTTTTTACATTTTATCCTTTGGCAAGCACATGATGTTGGAAAGATTCTGATAAATATATCTAATTGGATATGGGTTAGCATGAACTATCTTTTTCTGTGTCCGGTTAAAACTCCGTAACCACAAGTATTGCGTGAGTGTTAGCAATTATGAAAGACTAAATGATAGTTGAGTATGTGGACTCGCTAGAAAGCTTAGACATAGACTCTTTCTGATGTTATGATAAACTGCAATTGCTTCAATGACTGAGATTATAGTTTGTTAGTTCTCAATAAAGTTTCTGATTCATACTTTGCGGTGTGAATAGATTATTACTTGAGCATAAGAAATCATATGAAAATATCCATATATGTTGCTGTTATGAGAATAATCATGATGCCCTCATGTCCGTATTTTATTTTATCGACACCTCTACCTCTAAACATGGGGACATATTTATCGTTATCAGCTTCCGCTTGAGGACAAGCGAGGTCTAAGCTTGGGGGAGTTGACACGTCCATTTTGCATCATGCTTTTATATCGATATTTATTGCATTATGGGCTGTTATTACACGTTATGTCACAATACTTATGCCTATTCTCTCTTATTTTACAAGGTTTACATAAGGAGGGAGAATGCCGGCAGCTGGAATTCTGGGCTGGAAAAGGAGCAAATATTAGAGACCTATTCTGCACAACTCCAAAAGTCCTGAAACTCCACGAAAGTTATTTTTGGAAATAATAAAAAATACTGAGCAGAAGAAATATGTTAGGGGGGCCACCACCTGTCCACGGCGGTGGGGGGCGCGCCCTACCCCCCTGGGCGCGCCCCTGCCTCATGGGCCCCCTGTTGGTCCTCCGGTGGCCATCTTCTGCTATATGAAGTCTTTCGCCCGAAGAAAAAATCATAAGAAAGTTTTCGGGACGAGACTCCGCCGCCACGAGGCAGAACCTTGGCGGAACCAATCTAGGGCTCCGGGAGAGCTGTTCTGCCTGGGACACTTCCCTCTGGGAGGGGGAAATCATCGCCATCGTCATCACCAACGCTCCTCTCATCGGGAGAGGGCAATCTCCATCAACATCTTCACCAGCACCATCTCCTCTCAAACCATAGTTCATCTCTTGTGTCCAATTCTTGTCTCATAGTCTGGGATTGGTACCTGTGGCTTGCTAGTAGTGTTGATTACTCCTTGTAGTTGATGCTAGTTGGTTTATTTGGTGGAAGATCATATGTTCAGATCCTATATGCATATTAATACTCCTCTGATTATGAACATGAATATGCTTTGTGAGTAGTTACGTTTGTTCCTGAGGACATGGGAGGAGTCTTGCTATTAGTAGTCATGTGAATTTGGTATTCGTTCGATATTTTGATGAGATGTATGTTGTCTATCCTCTAGTGGTGTTATGTGAACGTCGACTACATAACACTTCACCATTATTTGGGCCTAGAGGAGGGCATTGGGAAGTAATAAGTAGATGATGGGTTGCTAGAGTGACAGAAGCTTAAACCCTAGTTTATGCGTTGCTTCATAAGGGGCTGATTTGGATCCATATGTTTCATGGTATGGTTAGGTTTACCTTAATACTTTTGTTGTAGTTGCGGATGCTTGCAATAGAGCTTAATCATAAGTGGGATGCTAGTTCAAGTAAGAACAACACCCAAGCACCGGTCCACCCACATATCAAATTATCAAAGTACCGAACGCGAATCATATGAACGTGATGAAAACTAGCTTGACGATAATTCCCATGTGCCCTCGGGAGCGCTTTTCTCTATATAAGAGTTTCTCCAGGCTTGTCCTTTGCTACAAAAAGGATTGGGCCACCTTGCTGCACTTTATTTACTTTTGTTACTTTTTGCTCGTTACAAATTATCCTATCACAAAACTATCTGTTACCTATTATTTCAGTGCTTGCAGAGAATACCTTGCTGAAAACCGCTTATCATTTCCTTCTGCTCCTCGTTGGGTTTGACACTCTTACTTATCGAAAGGACTACGATAGATCCCCTATACTTGTGGGTCATCAGAGGTCACCGGCAGAATAGGTGCACCTCCTTCTTTCAAAGGAGGCTGCTTGCCTAATTCCGGAGCCGTATGGGTCTCCAGAATGGTATTCGGCTAGGGGCCGAATTGGATATGGCCCCCATCGCCAGTCTCCAGGGGGATTTTCTCCCCCATGTGTCCGGCGGCCGAGGTATTACCCTCTGGCGCCACCCTGACGGCCTCCTGTACCTCTCCCTGGCCTGGGAAGGACCTTCGGGACAGCACCTCGGCGTCGTCTGTGGCCTTTGGAGAGGAGGCCGCCAGAAGTAACCCACTGTCCATCACCTTCTGATCCAGCGAATTCCCCGAAGATGAGGATCGTTGGGGCGGGCGTCGGCTGGACTGCGGCGCATGATTCAACATATTAAAACCATGAAGTAAAGAATTTGGATATATGTGTGTATAAGTGCCTTTGATTAATTACGATTCGGCCAGGGGCTTCTCCCTGGGGCGCCACTCGGAGCTGCTATCAGTGTCCAACGCGGAGTTGTCCGCGAGGGAGACCTTCCCCTTCTTGGACGCCTCGGCCTCCAGATCAATGGAGGTCGCCCTTTTCTTTCTTCCCCCCTCAGGGGGAGAGTTGCTTTCCTCCTCCTGCTCGTCGTCCTCGGCAGCGAAGGAGGAATGGGTTTCGGCATCTTCGGATGTCACGTCCAAAGTGCCCTTACGGTGGAGACCACTTCTGGTCTCCTTGGCCTTCTTCTCCGGCGCCTGGTAGGGCGCCGGAACCAGCATCTTCGTCAGAAGTGGGATTGCTGGGTTTTCGGGTAGCGGAGCCGGACACTGTATCCGCTCCCCCCTCTTTGTCCAGCCCTAAAAAGACAGATACGGGAACCTTAGACATCTTCCTTGAAGGTACATGTGAAGGATACACCTTGGAATACGAAAAACTTACCGGACTGGCGGGATGGGTCAGGTTGTACCCACGGTCCTCGGTCGTCTTCGGCCACGTCTCATTGGCCTTCAAAAGCACCTTCCAGATGTCTTCGTGTGTAGTGCTGAAGAACTATTGCAAGGTCTGGTGCTCGGCCGGATCGAACTCCCACAAATGGTAAGTCCGGCTTTGGCACAGAAGGATCCGGCGAAAAAGCATCACCTAGATCACATTGACAAGCTTGATGTTCTTGTCTACCATGCTCTTGATGCGCGTCTGAAGCGCTGTCAGCTTGTCTGACGAAGCCTAGACCAGGCCCTTCTCTAGCCAGGAGGTGAGCCGCATCGGGGCCCCAGACTTAAATTCAGGAGAAGCAACCCAGGTGGCGTCACGAGGCTCTGTGACATAGAACCACTGTTGTTGCCACCCTTTGACGGTCTCCACGAAGGTACCTTTGGGCCATGAGACGTTGGGCATCTTGCTCACCATAGCGCCTCCACACTCTGCGTGTTGACCACCCACCACCTTCGGCTTCAGGTTGAAGATCTTTAACCACAATCCGAAGTGGGGTGGGATGCGGAGGAAGGCCTCGCACACGACAATGAATTCCTAGATGTTGAGGAAGGAGTTTGGGGCCAGATCATGGAAATCTAGCCCGTAGTAGAACATGAGTCCGCGGACGAATGGGTGGAGAGGAAATCCCAACCCGTGGACGAAGTGGGGGATGAATACCACCCTCCCATGGGGCTCCGAGGTGGGGATGATCTGCCGCTTTGCTGGAAGCCGGTGGGCGATTTCCTGGGCTAAGTACCCAGCCTCTCAGAACTTCATGATGTCCTTGTCCTTGACGGAGGTGGGCATCCACTTGCCTTGCGCTCCAGATCCGGACATGGTCGGAGTGCTTTTTTGAGGCGGAAAGGATGGAAGCTTGGGCGTTGGAGCTCGAGAATGGGTGGGCGGAGTGAAAGAAGGCGTGGGTGAAAGGGTGAATCCTTATCCCTTTATAAAGGGAGCGAATATCAAGCGCCTCCCCGCTGGCCTTAAAACTCACCTATTCCCCGCAGCGAATATCAAGGGTGCAGACGGCGCAGTTGGATTACCCATGCCCGTATTGATGAGAATCCCGTAATAAGGGGACATAATCTCTGCTTCGACAAGACGTGCCAATAAAAACCGCATCTCGAAACACGGAGCGGGAGGCTAAAAACGGTTCGAAATAATGACTGGGCAGAGACGAGGCATCTCACTACAGAAGATGTTAGTAGATGGGACTTGGTAAATATTATACTCTTTGTGGAGCTTATTTTGCAAAGCCGGACACGTTATCTGTGTTTGAAGACTACTTTGGAATATTCGGAGGAGGAACCCACCTTGCAATGCTGAAGTCAATCTGCGCGCCGGACACATCGTCATTGAAGCCTGGTTCAGGGGCTACTGAGGGAGTCCTGGATTAAGGGGTCCTCGAGCGTCCGACCTATGTGACGTGGGCTAGACTGATGGGCCATGAAGATACAAGATAGAAGACTTCCTCCCGTGTCCGGATGGGACTCTCCTTTGCATGGAAGGCAAGCTTGGCATTCGGATATGAAGATTCCTTCCTCTGTGAACCGACTCCGTACAACCCTAGGCCCCTCCAATGTCTATATAAACTGGAGGGTTTAGTCCGTAGAGGCAATCAAAATCATACAGGCTAGACACCTAGGGTTTAGCCATTAAAATCTCGTGGTAGATGAACTCTTGTAATCCTCATATTCATCAAGATCAATCAAGCAGGAAGTATGGTATTACCTCCATCAAAGAGGGCCCATACCTGGGTAAACATCGTGTCCCCCGTCTCCTGTTACCATCGACCTTAGACGCACACGGGACCCCCAACCCGAGATCCGCCGGTTTGACACCGACAATGGTGCCAAGTGCGAGTTGCTGTTTTTTCAGACGGAGTCCAAATGCAATGAAACTTCATGATGTTATGGACCAAAAGAAATAAGTTGGACCCTGGTTGCACCTGGAGGGAGTCCCGAGGAGGGGACAACCCACCTCCTGGCGCGCCCTGATGGGTTATGCCCACCTCGGGTGCCCCCCCGGACCGCCTCTTTGCTCTATAAATACCCCAAAAATACCAGAACCCTAAAAGCGTCGACGAAATATTCATCCAGCCGTCGTAGAGTCCAAAACCACAAAATCCAATCTAGACACCATCTCGGATGGGGTTCACCACCTCCATTGGTGCCTCTCCGATGATGCATGAGTAGTTCTTTGTAGACCTTCGGGTCCGTAGTTAGTAGCTAGATAGCTTTCTCTCTCTTGCTGAATTCTTAATACAATGGTCTCTTGGAGATCCATATGATGTAACTCTTTTTGTGGTGTGTTTGTTGGGATCTAATGAACTTTGAGTTTATGATTAGTCATATCTTTTTATATCCATGAAAGTTATTTGAGTTTCTTTGATCTCTTATATGCATGATCTCTTATAGCCTCGTATTTCTTCTCCGATATTTGGGTTTTGTTTGGCCTGCTTGATCTATTTATCTTGCAATGGGAAGAGGTGCCCGGTAGTGGGTTCGATCTTACGGTGCTTGATCCCAGTGACAAAAAGGGAACCAACACGTATGTATCGTTGCTACTAAGGATAAAAAGACGAGATCTATATCTAACGCCATAGATAAACGAATCCTGTCTACATCATGTCATTGTTCTTATTGCATTACTCCGTTTTTCCATGAACTTAATACACTAGATGCATGCTGGATATGGTCGATGTGTCGAGTAATAGTAGTAGATGCAGGCAGGAGGCGGTCTACTAATCTTGGACGTGATGCCTATGTAATGATCATTTCCTGGATATCGTCATAATTATTTGAGGTTCTATCAATTGCCCAACAGTAAGTTTTTTACCCACCGTTTGCTATTTTTCTCGAGAGAAGCCACTAGTGAAACCTACGGCCCCCGGGTCTTCTTCCTCATATATTTGCTTGCGATATACTTTTACTTTGCATATTTATTCAGATCTATTAAACCAAAAATACAAAAATACTTTGCTGCACTTTATTTATCTGCGATCTATTATTTCAGTCTACTATAATTTTCTCGCATCGTTACCCGAAAGGGATTGACAACCCCTTTAACACGTCGGGTTGCGAGGTGTTGTCATTAGTGTGCAGGTGCTATTTACGTTGTGTTGCTTGGTTCTCCTACTGG
Organism: Aegilops tauschii subsp. strangulata; assembly: GCF_002575655.3. Taxonomy (NCBI): domain Eukaryota; kingdom Viridiplantae; phylum Streptophyta; class Magnoliopsida; order Poales; family Poaceae; genus Aegilops; species Aegilops tauschii. The sequence goes on along the minus strand of NC_053038.3, from coordinate 277,023,899 downwards.
TTCGATAACCTTGGTTTCTTCACTGAGGGAAATACCTACCGTCGCTGTGCTGCATCATCCCTTCCTCTTTGGGGAAATACCGACGTAGCTCAGAGAGCAATCAGGGGGTGTACAAGAGTTAGGTTTCGATCCTGTGGAACTGTGGGTTATGGGCCCACCATGTGGGTTAAAAGTAGGAAGGGCGGTGACGTCTTGCACGAACATGTAAGAAAGACATGTCAAAGGGTAGCCTGTCAGTTATGCTGACAATAACATCGGTACCAAGGGCGGGGGACGAAGAGAACCATTTTCCTGGTTGTTGAAATGAGGCGGACCAATAGGCAAAGTTCTTGTCCATCGGTGGTTACCGAAATGTCATCAACAATAGTAACACGGTCTTACTTACAAGGTTGTACACCAGGGTGTTTACACAAGAAGAGAATCATTACTGCTTAGATCATATAAACCACGAGAAAGGTTCACCAAGATGATGGAAAGGAAAATGTGATTATCTGATTAAACAGAACAATGGAAAGGAAAATGTGTTTAAACACATATTTCAGGGGTATATCCTTCCCAAGGACAAGCAGAGCATGATATCCATGACAGGATAGAAAGTAGAAAACCATTTAGGTAATGTGAGAGGAATTTCATGACAATACCCATACAACGATGTTAGGATAATTGATAAAGAAAATTTAGCATTGTGCTTCAAATGTTCTTATTGAAGATCGGAGTACCACAATCATGCTTCGAGATAGCATTGACATGGTCTTCAAGCAAGGTCGGACTCTGGATACTCAATGGATTCATCAGGAACAACTTATAGAATAACTCTTTCAATTTCCTCATGGAAGAATGGTTAATCTTGCTAAAAGGAAGAACTATAACAATAGGCCCTCCAACCAGGTGTGCTGGCCATGACATCACCTTATTAGATCAAAGAGCAATGTTATAACTCTTGGGAATATGTTCCAACCATCATATCTGACCAAGAATCAGATCTGATTGGGGTCGGGGTACGTTAGACTCAGGATGCCTGAGAAGAAAAGGGTGCGACACAAATTGACGAGATGGCATTGCAAGATTCTCGGGAAATGAACTATGGAAGCAAATTCCGAAACAAGATTTCATCATTATCCAAGAAGAGGATGACGATGTGACTGATGGACTCAGTGACAACTCATCGGGATTTCCAAAAAGATGGGATTCCAAAATTATGTGAACAAGAAGATAACATTTGTCAGATCAAATGATATAATGATGTATGCTCGAGGAAAACATACACAATTAAACATTGGTTGAAAGGTGCGCCCAAAATATGGGCCAAGTAGCACGATCAATGTTAGAATGGTGATTCAATAACCAAAAGACTTAGAATGAAACTATCGACCAGACTCTTCAAGCAATAGGGTTGCTAGAAGTTTTGAATTCCCGCATCATAGCTCATTGTCGGTATTCCGGTTAGAAACAACACGGGTACCGAGAAATGAACAGAGATGGCGAGAAGTATTACTGTATCAAGAATTCTTAACAGGTGGTGAAATTCTCACCATATTATTGACATAAAAGGTGGTAATACTACAAGGTAGAACAGAATATGAGCTAGATAGTAAGGAACTCAAAGTACAACTCAAAATAGGAACAAGTTTGTGTTGGGGGGAAGGCAAGAATGTTGTCGATGATAACACCAATCATCGAGGGGCAAGTATGGTATTTGTCATCATGAATTCGATTGATATCCTGGAAGGAGTAAAAATGTTGATGATGATCATGCAATTTTTTGTCGAGGGGCTCCACGAAGAAGCAATTGAACAGCGACTGCATCAAGCATAAGGATTGATGCAGCGGAAGATTATTGGATCCACGGATACGACACCAGCTCGGAATCAAGCTTGCTGTTCGAGGTGAAATAATAAGACAAGGAAGATGGATGTAAGCTTAGGTCATCACCGAAAGTGGTGCTCCGGGAATAAGGACCAGGCAGCACAGTTAAAATCAGCATGATACTAATATAGCCGATCAGGCTAGAAATGACGCGATCGAGTACAAAATCTTAAGTAAAGAAGATTACTAATAGTTGTTTAATCGCAATGCAGACTCGATTCAGTTTTCGATGTCCTTGAGTGTTTAATGACTCAGAGCCCATGAAAAAATTGGAATCAGTGAGAATGTAGTACTTGATGGAGAACTCATAAGAAGTTATGTAGTTCCGTGATAATCTCGAGATACCAGGGTGTAATACTTGATGAAAGATCAAAGTAAAGGTTGGACTGGTGTATTGATCCATAGAAGACAAGTGCTTAAACTTGCCCGAGAAATGGGATCAAAGAAGAACATATGGTCGGAGCCACAATTGCAAAGGATCAATTCACGATACCAATGGATATTATATCAAGGAAATATTTATTATTACAAGAAGCTTCCATGATAGGATCTACATTGTGTCCATGGGCATGAACACAAAGGTTCAAGGTCGACTCCCACTTCCTCAATGCATAACCTTCCATTCACCTCTCGTATTTTGAAAATGACATGAGTTGTTGAAAGTTTTACCTGGTGCAATACCAGATAAGTATGACCCGTGAAATCTTTCGGGTTCACACAGATTAGGGAAGTTGTTGGTTCAACCCATCGGGGCATCTTAGGAACATTTACCACAAACTTCAGAGTAATTAATACAAGCTCAAAAGTAGAGTATGGTTATCAAAGCAGAGGATACAAATTACCAAAGGCATTATATATCCATGGAAATGCTCACAAGGTTATTGAATATGAAGGACACTATCGGATAATAATCCAACAAGGGGTCTTGTGGTCTACAACGGAGCTGATGCGAGTATCGGTACTCTATCAGAGGAAGAAGGAACAAAAGGGCATCAGATTATAGAAACAACTGACTAATTAAAAGCTCAAATGCAAAGGAATTATCATTTCCAAATCAAGGGATCAGAAGCCAACGGTCTAATTAAGAATGGATAAGTTGAATAGACTTAGGGGTAAAATCGACGGCAATTTGATTGGTCGATAACCAGCTCATGTTCAAAGTGACATCTGAGCCGGAAAGATAATTTAAAAGGATCAACCGATGATTACGTGCATTCGCACCCATGTTGAATCAATAGGATCAAAATGACGGTGTCAAAGGAGACTAATGAATATGCCAGACATATGGGAAGCATCCATAATGCAAGAAGACAAGTATTTGCAGAGCAATAAAGCTGCTAAGTATTTTTGGAGGATCAAATAGTATTTTGAAGACTTTTCTGAAACACCTGAACAACTGGGGATGAGCGGATACTCGATAAGTGCGAGGAATTATCCGTAGGGGTATTCATGTGGCAAAGAACTGCAAGGCAGTAGGTACAAAGTATTCTCAGAACAATAGAGAGAATTTCGAGGTATCTTATAATAACAAGATCAACGGGGAATGATTGTATGAATGGCAAGTGTACGTTGTTTCCATAAAGGTTTGTCGATGGATGGGAATTGCAAAAGAGATGTCACAAAGTCTGGAGAGAACATCATAGAGTATCCTTGGAATCTTCTGGTCCAATAGACGATCATCAGTAATAAGGTGCTCTCCGGCTGAAAGTGATCATGAGATCCTAATGTTAGATTTAGTAAACTTCATTTAACCCGGATAGAAGAGATATCGGAGTCCCAGAGTATAGACGAGGAATAAAAGACCCTAATACCACCCAATGGCGACGTGGGCCCATGGGCCGCACATCCATGTTAGTAAAAGTTTTGCAATGACTAGACTCAACTTCGGCCAAGGAGTGTGGAAGGGTGATTCCTACAGGCAGTCGACTCTGATACCAACTTGTGACGCCCCCGTTTCAATCATACACTAATCATACACGCAAATGTATACGATCAAGATCAGGGACTCACGGGAAGATATCACAACACAACTCTAAAAGTAAATAAGTCATAGAAGCATCATAATACAAGCCAGGGGCCTCGCGGGCTTGAATACTAGTGCTCGATCATAGACGAGTCAGCGAAAGCAACAATATCTGAGTACAGACATTAGTTAACAAGTTGCCATAAGATGGCTAGCACAAACTGGGATACAGATCAAAAGAGGTGCATGCCTCCTGCCTGGGATCCTCCTAAACTACTCCTGGTCGTCGGCGGCGGCTTGCACGTAGTAGTAGGCACCTCTAGTGTAGGAGTCGTCGTCGGTGGCCTCTGGCTCCTGGGCTCCAATATCTGGTTGCAACATCCGAGAAGAAGAGCAAAAGGGGGAAAGGAGGGAGCAAAGCAACTGTGAGTACTCATCCAAAGTACTCGCAAGTAAGGATCTACACTACATATGCATGGGTATCTTTGTAAAGGGGCAATATCGATGGTCTGAATTGCAGAATGCCAGAATAAGAGGAGGATAGTTAGTCCTGTCGAAGACTACGCTTCTAGCAGCCTCCATCTTGCAGCATGTTGAAGAGAGTAGATGGTAAGTTCACCAAGTATCATCGCATAGCATAATCCTTCCCAGCGATCCTCTCCTCGTCGTTCTGTGAGAGAGCGGTCATTGGGTTGTATCTGGCACTTGAAAGGGTGTGTTTTAATAAGTATCCGATTCTAGTTGTCATAAGGTCAAGGTACAACTCGGGGTCGTCCTTTTACTGAGGGACACGGCTATTCGAATAGATAATCTTCCTTGCAGGGGTGCACCACATTACCCGACACGCTCGATCCCTCTGGCCGGACACACTTTCCTCGGTCATGCCCGGCCTTGGAAGATCAACACGTCGCAGCCCCACCTAGGCACAACAGAGAGGTGAACACGCCGGTCTAAATTCTAAGCGCGCAGGGGTCTAGGCCCGTCACCCGTTGCACTCCTGCATGTTTAAAACGTGGCCGTAAGCAGACCTAGCCCCCTTAATACAACCGCAGGCTTACGGTCCAATCCATCACGCGCCGCTCAGTCGCTGACATCAAGAAGGCTTCGACTGATACCACGACGTCAAGTGCCCATAATTGTTCCCGCGTAGTTGGTTAGTGCGTATAGGCCAGTGGCCAGACTAAGATCAAATACCAAGATCTCGTTAAGCGTGTTAATTGAAGTATCTGCGAACGCTGACTAGGGCAGGCCAACCTCTCACCTAGGTGGTCTCAACCTGCCCTGTCGCTCCGCCACAAAGATCCACCCAGAGGGCCGTCGGGACAAATGTCCTTTCAGCCCCCAATCCGTGAATCACTCGCGGGTACTCTACGAGCCAACCCGAATTTAGTCACCACATATATCATATATTATGTATACAAGTATATACCCGTGATCACCTCCCGAGTGATCATGGCCCGGTAGTATAGCATGGCAGACGGACAAGAATGTAGGGCCACTGATGGAATACTAGCATCCTATACTAAGCATTTAGGATTGCAGGTAAGGGTAACAACTGTAGAAAGAATGACAGGCTATGCGTCAGAATAGGATTAACCGAAAGCAGTAACATGCTACACTACTCTAATGCAAGCAGTAGAGAGAAGGAATAGCGATATCTAGTGATCAAGGGGGGGGGGGCTTGCCTGGTTGCTCTGGCAAGAAGGAGGGGCCGTCGTCTATGTAGTCGATCACGAGGGTATCGGGAGCAGTCTCGGGGTCTATTGGAAAGAAGTAACGGAGGGGAACACAATAAATAACAGAGCAATCAAAGCATCACAAAGCATAACATAGCAATACGCGGTGCTAGGGGTGACCTAACGCGGTGCTAGGTGCTATTGGCGAGAAGGTGGATGGTTCCATGTTCGCTATGCTAGGGGCATGTGACAGATGAACGGAGCGCGTATTCAGAATCGTTATATTTTTCTAAGCAACTTTCATGTATAAAGTATTTCCATCCGAGTTACGGATTATTTTATATGATTTTTCAAAGTTTTATTGCATTTTCTACATTTCTTCTATCTATTTCCTTTAATTACTAAATAGGCACATACCTTTTACACTAGGGAGCTAGCCATGTGTATGACAGTGGGGCCAGGGGTGGTCCAGTCAGCAGGGTCAATAGCAGTTGACCAGTCAGTGCTGACTAGTCAACTGGGTCAAGAGGACCCTCATGTAAGTGTCACATGAGCTAATAAAAGTAGTTAGACTAAAATAATCTTGAAGGGGCCGCATGTCATCTACACATTTGACCAATAATTAAACAATTAAACTAACCTGATCTATTCCTAGACTAATCTAACTCTAGCCAAATACGCCGGCCAGAGGCACAGCCGGTTGTGCACATACGCACGGGCATAGGAGGCACCGGCGGCTGATACATCTCCAACGTATCTATAATTTTTGATTGTTCCATGTTGTTTTATTATCAATCTTGGATGTTTTATAAACATTTTATAGTCATTTTATATCATTTTTTGGTACTAACCTATTGACATAGTGCCAAGTGCCAGTTTCTGTTTTTGCATGTCTTTTACATCGCAGGAAATCAATATCAGATGAAGTCCAAATGCCACCAAACTCCACGATGATTTTTTATGGGCCGGAAGGAAGGCAATGGGCCCTGGTTGCACCTGGGGGGTGCCCCGAGGGGGGTAGCACCCATCGTGGTGCGCCAGGAGGCCCAGGCGCGCCCTGGTGGGTTGTGCCCACCTCAGGTGCCCTCCGGACCGCCTATTTGCTCTATAAATACCCCAAAAATACCAGAACCCTTGGGGAGTCGATGAAATATTCATCCAGCCGCGCAGAGTCCAGAACCACCAGATCCAATCTAGACACCATCTCGGATGGGGTTCACCACCTCCATTGGTGCCTCTCCGATGATGCGTGAGTAGTTCCTTGTAGACCTTCGGGTCCGTGGTTAGTAGCTAGATGGCTCTCTCTCTCTCTCTCGCTGAATTCTCAATACAGTGGTCTCTTGGAGATCCATATGATGTAACTCTTTTTGCAATGTGTTTGTTGGGATCTGATGAACTTCGAGTTTATGATCAGTCATATCTTTTTATATCCATGAACGTTATTTGAGTTTCTTTGATCTCTTATATGCATGATCTCTTATAGCCTCATATTTCTTCTCCGATATTTGGGTTTTGTTTGGCCAACTTGATCTATTTATCTTGCAGTGGGAAGAGGTGCCCGGTAGTGGGTTCGATCTTACGGTGCTCGATCCCAGTGACAGAAAGGGAACCGACACATACGTATCGTTTCGTTGCTACTAAGGATAAAAATATGAGATCTATATATACCGCCATATAGATAAAAGGATCTTGTCTACATCATGTCATCTTTCTTATTGCATTACTCCATTTTCCATGAACTTAATACACTAGATGCATGCTGGATAGCGGTCGATGTGTGGAGTAATAGTAGTAGATGCAGGCAGGAGTCGGTCTACTCATCTTGGACGTGATGCCTATGTAATGATCATTGCCGGGATATCGTCATAATTATTTGAAGTTCTATCAATTGCCCAACAGTAATTTGTTTACCCACCATTTGCTATTTTCCTCGAGCCACTAGTGAAACCTACGGCCCCCGGGTCTTATTTCTCATATATTTGCTTGCGATCTACTTTTCCTTTGCATTTTTATTCAGATCTATTAAACAAAAAATCCAAAAATACTTTGCTGCACTTTATTTTTATTTGCGATCTATTTATTCAATCTATTTGAACTTTCTCCCATCAACACGCAATTTCTGGCGCCGTACCCCGAAAGGGATTGACAACCCCTTTTAACACGTCGGGTGCGAGGTGTTATTATCTGTGTGCAGAGGTTGTTTACATTGTGTTTCTTGGTTCTCCTACTGGTTCGATAACCTTGGTTTCATTTCTGAGGGAATTACCTACCGCCGTTGTGCTGCATCATCCCTTCCTCTTTGGGGAAATACCGACGTAGCTTCAAGCGACATCAAAAGGAATTTCTGGCGCCGTTGCCGGGGAGGATCTTCATCATAACGAGGTTCCTAATCAGAAATCTCATCTCCTCGCAATTTACATTATTTTCCATTTGCCTCTCGTTTTCCTCTCCCCCATTCACAAACATTTGCTATTTTATTTGCCCTCTTTTTCGTTCGCCGTTTTCTCGTCAGATCTCATGTTTGCTTATCTTGCCACGTGTCTTCTATTTGCTTGCATCTTCGCTTGCTAAAGATCTATCGATATGGATCCTCATCCACTTGCTAATCTTTTCAAGAGATCCAATTATGATGAACTCTTAGATGAAAGCATGATTGCAATGATGTTATTATAAATTCTATTAATGTCAATTATGTTAGTGATATGCAAAACCCCAAGCTTGGGGATGCTTATTTTGCTATGTTCGCTACTTATTGCAATGATCATGATTGGGGTGATAATGATTCTTATGATCTTAAAAATTTATTTAAACCTCATGATGAATATGCTTGCGATAATATTAAAAGTGGGTTTGGCAGAGAGTCAACGTTAGGTAAAAATAATCCCGCATATTTGGAGAGTGTTCAATCTTATGAATTCTTTGATGAAAGTGGGCTTGGAGAGGTCAAGACTTTATTTGATGATAACCCCACTATTTTTGAATAGTGTCAACTTTACATGCATGTGGATCATATGGAGAATATGTTATGTGATAGCTATATTGTTGAATTTGAATATGATCCCACATATAATTATTATGAGAGAGGGAAATATGGTTGTAGAAATTTTCATGCTACTAAATTACCTCTCGTAATGTTGAGATTGCCTATGTTTTATTCTTCTTCCTTGCATATGCTAGTCTTTACTTGTTCTGATAATTTGTTTGCTTATAAAATGCCTATGCATAGGAAGTATGTTAGACTTAAATGTGTTTTCACATGCTACATGATGCTCTCTCCGTATTTCAATTACTATCTTTCATGTGAGCATCATTGAAATCTTATGCCTAGCTGAGGGCGTAAAACTATAGCGCTTGTTGGGAGGCAACAAAATGAAAAAAATTTATTTTTGCTTTTTGCTTTATGTTCTTGAGTGTTAGCACAATTATGCTACTGTTATGATTGTTTTTTGTGTGTTTTAATTAGTTTTGTGCCAAGTAGAACCAATAGGATCTTCTTGGGTGATAGTTGTTTGATCTTGCTGAAAAAGACATAAACTTTGTGCTCACGAAAATAACTGTCAAAATTCACCAGAACGTGATAAAATTCTAATTATTTTTGCATAAGATCAATATACAAATTATATAGGTTGTCCTAGCTTTTCAGAATTTTTGGAGTTCCATAAGTATTCGAACAAATCAGATTGCTTCAGACTGTTCTGTTTTGACAGATTCTGTTTTCTTTGTGTGGTGTGCTTATTTTGATGGCTCTATGGTTTTCTTTGATGAGTTTTTGCCATAGGAAAGTTGGAATACAGTAGATATAATACAAAAACAAAATAAGAATTGGTTTGATACATCACTTATAGTAGTGGTTTATTTTTCTTACACTAACGGATCTCACGAAGGTTTTGTTGAGTTTTGTGTGATTGAAGTTTTCATGTTTTGGGTTATCTTACGATGGATGAAGGAAGGATGTAAGAGCCTAAGCTTGGGGATGCCCCGGCATCCCAAGCTATTATCCCAGAATGAGCAACCAACTAAGCTTGGGGATGCCCCCGAGTGGCATCCCCGCTTCCTTCCAACAACTATCGGTATTTTACTTGAAACTATATTTTTATTTGTCACATGATATGTATTTTGCTTGGAGCGTCTTGTATGATATGAGTCTTTGCTTGTTTTATTTTGTGTTTTAAGTCATCAATCCTTGCTGAACACACCTATTTGAGAGAGCCAAAATTATATCATGACTTGTTATAATTGCTCTCTATGCTTCACTTAAATCTTTTATGAGCTAGGACTTGCTCTAGTGCTTCACTTATATCTTTTTGAGCATGGTGTGCTTTGTTATTTTTGAAGAAATGCCCTCTTGCTTCACTTAGATTTATTTGAGAGTTAGTAAACTTTTGAAGAAATTCTCTCTTGCTTCACTTAAATTATTTTGAGAGAAATAAAATTTGTTATGCTCATGATCTTCACTTATATTTGTTTGAGCTTATGAAAAGCAACACATGAAAATTAGTCCCAAAGTGATAGATATCCAAGAAGGATAAAGAAAAAGAAAATTTCATGAAGATCATTGGACAAAATAAACTAGATTCTTAGTAATAGTTTTGAGATATGATGATGTGATATGTGAGTTATGTTGATGAGTAATTGTGCTCTAGTAAGAATATTGGTGTTAAGGTTTGTGATTCCCTATGCATGCACGGAAGTCAATAATCATGCAATGAAAATTATATCCTACTTGTGGTGCATTATTCGGTGTTAATTATGCTTAATGCTTGCTTGTGAGATTATTCTTTTCTTGGTTGATCGCTTCTCAATCTTTTTCTAGCCTTCATTTTGCACTAAGTATGATCTCTACTTGTGCATCCAAAATCCTTTAAACCAGTTTTGCCACATGAGTCCACTATATCTACCTATATGCGGTATTCTTTTGCCGTTCTAAGAAAATTTGCTTGTGCCATCTCTAATTTTCAAAATAAACTTCTCTTTTGTGTGTTTGTTTCGCTCGCGGAACGGTAATGGGTGGCTAATATTTTTCATGTTGGATGTGTTATTCTCAAGATGAGTGTTTATAAACTTGTCATTGCATGAGAGTAAGGCAAAGGTCTTAGGGATGCCCAGTCCTGAAATGCAAAAATGAATTTACTTTATGTTGTCAAATAATAAATTCCTTGGAATTTGTTGGTATGGAGGGCACCCGTGGATACGGTTAGCCATGGAAAGTGGAAGAATGGTGGAAAAAGGAATAAACTTTATTTTCTGTTTGGGAACCGCCTATGGCATATCTAGCATGAAAAGTGTTGGGATCTCCGAATCGTTTTCGTTGGTGGGATGGATACACCTCCCAAAATGTGTTTATCTCTAATCTTTCGCTTTGAGCTCTGGCACCTCTACAAATCCCTACTTCCCTCTACAAAGGGCCTTTCTTTTACTTTATGCAATTTTTATTTTGAAATTTGAGTCTCCAACCTCTCTCATAAAAAGCATCAACTAGCAGGCAATATGATCGTGCTTAAGTATTGGGTGTAGTTAATATTTGAGTGTGTTTCATGAATTTTCACGCCCAATATGCGACTCTATCCTAAAGAAACTCGAAGATCCCACCAAGGATAGAACCGCATATTGACACGCTTTTGCAAGGTGGATATCATTACATCGTACCATTACATAATAGTTGGGGATACATACAAAGGCACACAATGCCACATGAATAGATCAAACTTCATACATGAGAACAACATCTGACTACGGATGAAACACAAATAGAAGCTCAACGACATCCACCTTGCTAGCCCAGGCTGCCGACCAGGAACCTAACCCTCGATCGAAGAAGAAGCGAAACAGGAACTCCAAAACAAACACACATCGCTCTCGCGTCATGAACATCGCATTACCTGTACCTGCAACTGTTGGCGTAGTAATCTGTGAGCCACGAGGACTCAGCAATCCCATTACCATGGGTATCAAGACTAGCAAAGCTTAATGGGTAGGAAAAGGGTAAGTGGTGAGGTTGCAGCAGCGACTAAGCAAAGTATGGTGGCTAACTTACGAATACAAGAGTAAGATGAGAAAGTACGCAAACGGATGCCATCTAGTAACGATCAATAAGTGATCCTGAACTACTTACGTTCAAACATAACCCAACCGTGTTCTCCTCTCGAACTTCCCAGAAAAGGGACACTCATGGTTACGCACGCGGTTGGTGTATTTTAGTTGAGTTTACTTCAAGTTCACTACAACCGGATATTAACAAATTCCCATCTTCCACATAACCGCGGGCACGGCTTTCGAAAGTTTAAACCCTATAGGGGTGTCCCAACTTAGCCCATGACAAGCTCACGATCCGCGGAGACAATCCTCCATCGCGGGACACCTAATCAGACTCGGAATCCCGGTGCACAAGACATTTCGACAATGGTAAAACAAAACCAGCAAGACCACCCGGTGCGTCGGTACCCCGATAGGAGCAGCGCGTATCTCGTTCTCAGGACAACACCGTCTATGCAAAGTGGATGGTAGCCAAAAATACCATCGAGTTGCCCCGGGTGGCACCGCTGACTGCTAGGTAGGTGGATCAACACTCATGAGGAGCACTGACCCGGGGGGTTGATTATGAGACCTCGGGTGCCGACGGGTCCCTATGCAAGTTTTAGTTGTTATTAGGCAAATGGTAAAACCAATGTTGGGCCTTGCTGGAAGAGTTTTATTCAAAGAGAACTGTCAAGAGGGTCCCATACCCATCACCGTGTTAGGGACGCAAAATCAAGAAACATAACACCGGTATGATGGAAACTAGGGCGGCAAGAGTGGAACAAAACACCAGGCATAGGGCCGAGCCTTCCACCCTTTACCAAGCATATATGTGCATTAATTAAAATAAGAGATATTATGATATCCCAACATATTCATGTTTAAACATGGAACAATCTGCAACTGCACCTGCAACTAGCAACGCTATAAGAAGGGCTGAGCAAAGCGGTAACATAGCCAAACAACGGTTTGCTAGGAAGGGTGAAAAGGTTAGAGGCTATTATGGCAATTTGGAAGGCTTGATAAACAAGTGATAGGTAGCGCGACATAGCGATAGCATCGAGGCAACTAGCATAGCAAAGATAGTAGTGAGATCCAAGGTGATGGTCATCTTGCCTAAAATCCCACTAGGAAGAAGAACGAGTCCATGAGGATCACGAACCCACGTAGTCAAACGAATCCTCACAATCGCAACGTAACCGGAACTATGAAGGAGAAGCGCAACCGGAAAGAAGCAAACATCATGGTAAACCAACAAGCATAAACATGGCATGATGCACAACCAAGTATGATGCATGTCCGATTTAATGAGGCATGACATGGCAAAGGGCAACAAGGAAAACTACAAATTAAGTGAAGCTCAATATGCAACAAGTTGCATATTGACGAAACCCCACAACAATTATTTGGTTCTCTCCCGTTTAATCTACTCAATAATATTAAATGTTAACTATTTAGACAAGTTTAAATGAGGCCAGAAACAACAAACGACAATTCTGGAAAATTCCAATATGCATATTTGGATTTGGTACTGTTCTGACCTAAAGCATATTTTAGAGTTTAAACATGCAAAGTAAGGACACCATGTTAATCTATGCATTTTTCTACCCCATTTACATATAAAGTTTAATTAATTTCAAACTACGGTTATTTAGTTATGAAATAAACCATTTAGCATGATATTGTTGCAAATTTAAATAAACAACAAGTTAAAACATGTTTAACATGGATGCAAGTTGAATATTATGAAACTACATGAAATTCTACTCATTTTACGTATATGAGTCATTTTAATATGATGCACGATTGTTGAGTTATTAATGCATGAACATGGAGGGGGTTTTCTGCAAAACAGGTAAATCCTGGATAATAGCTAAATTCGCATAGCCGGAAAAAATATGACATGAGCCGAATCTGAGTCAAATCAGGCCGACAGCAGCGGGCGCAACATAGCTAAAAAATATCCAAATGGGCCAGAAGTGGAGCGGGCTGAGCGCGGCTGGGCCAGATCTGGAGGCCAACAGGCGACCCACGTGCGAGGCGGGCGCAGTCAATGCGCAGTCGAGCGCTATGGCGCGCGGCTCGACTTGAAGTAGGGGAAGTAGGGCGGCGACGGCACTGAAGATGGAGGGGCGGCCATGGCGCGGCTACCGGCGACGAGGACAAGGCGAGGAGGAGTGAATCCAGGCAGCCGTCCATGGCGTCTTGGTCCTACGTAGAGAGCTGCCATGGTGCGGCTACCGGTGACGAGGACAAGGCGAGGAGGAGCGAATCCAGGCAGCCGTCCATGGCGTCTTGGTCCTGCGCAGAGAGAGAGAGAGAGGGTTGAGAGAGGACTAGAGGAAGAAGGGATAGGAGGAAAGGATGAAGGAGAAGGAGCAGAACAGGGACAGGAGCCGGTGCTCATCTGCTGGCTCCGGTGAGCTGCGGCTTGCTCGGGGACAGAAGGACGGGCGCCATGGGAGGAGTTGGATGCTCGGGGTTGCTGGTGCTACTCAACGGTGGGAGGACGGAGAGGCCAGAGCAAGGCGGCAGTGAGCTCCTGTCCATGGCAACAGAAGAGTGAGAGAGGATTGAGAGAAAAGTAACCAAGGAAGGAGAAGATGAGAGATAGGGGCGCAAGGGAGGTGGCCGGCCTAGATCAGTGGCAGTGCACGGGGAGGTCCTGTTGGCGCTGTTGCTCATCGCCGGCGGGGACTACTGGCTCGATCCGCTCGGGGATCGAAGCAGGAGGAGGGGGCTCGGGCAGGTGGTTGGATGGGGAATCGAGGGAGGCGGTGGATCGATGGATTGGTAGCTTGTGGTTGGCCCGGTCTGGAAAATGAGGAGGAAGGTGGCAGCTTCGCTTGGTGGTTGGATCGAGAGGGGATCCCAAGGAGGATGGCGGCGCATGATGGGATGGATGGAAGATCTACCTAAAATTTAAATTTAGGGTTTGGTCTGATTTGGTTAGGGGCTGCCTACTATATAGTAGGTGGCTGATATGAGAGAGGATTTGAGCATTAGATTTTGATCGGACGGCTTTGGGTGGTCTAAACAACGAACCGATGATGTTTAGGGTATCTCGGGATTTTTCCGGGACCACTGGTCATGACCGGACAGTTCGGGTTTAGAGAAGTTTCGGACATGCACGCGAAGGGGTCTATGCAATGTGCAGAGAGGTTGGACATTTAGACGAGAGGGAAGATCGAAGACAACGGGGTCTGACAAAAGGCCACGGAGGAGACAAGAGAGAAGAGAATGGTCCGGTTGTTATAAGAGAATGACAACGGAGGCAAGGGAGAGAAACGGCAACTACGAACGTATGCAAGTTTTGAAAAAATGACGGCAACGAAGTGCCGATGCAATGCAAATGATGACATGATGAATGCAACAAACATAATAAAATACACGGCAACCACTAAAATAAATGGAAGGCAACTGGAGCATCGGTCTCGGGGCGTCACAACACTCCTCCACTTACAAGAGATCTCGACCCGAGATCTAAGGATTGCACCGGGGAGAAACGGAAGAGGAAGAGGTAAAACAAGTTGCTTCGTTGACAAACGAGTGAAACCAAAGAACCTTGAGAGGTTGAGAACTTGAAAGAAAGAATATAACAGAGATGAAGGAGATTGCAAACACTCCGTTAGCAAAGAGGAACAAGGAACGTTACGAGAACCTTGTAGGTTGAAAGACATGGAATAAGAGCTTCACAAACCAAAAGAATATGACCACACCGGTATAACAAGATAGCCAAGGAACAAGAATGACAGAATTTGGACAGCACTCCGGTAAAAAAGAGAAGGAAAACTTGATAAGATGAAAAGTAATTGAAGAGATGACACAACTCTCCGGTTAATTGGATAAGCAAAGAAAAGATCATGATCTTGGCAAAAACGAGGTGATGGGACGAAGAGAGCAACATCACAATGCCTCCGGAACGAAGGAATAGAAGTTGGACCGTTGGAAAGAAAAGAATTGACAAGAAAATGATATCTTCTACCACAATTGAATTTGAAAAGAATCCTTATAAAGAAGGATTGAGCGGAGTTGTTGGAAAATCAACAACGAAAAGAACAAGCTTGTTGTGCTCTTATGGAAACATCTCAACATTATGAGGTGACAAACGGCCACTAACGAAAACCACTGATTTGAGTGAGAGCACCAAAGAGATGAAAAACTTCTTCCACCAAGATGATGAAGAGATAGCTTGGATCATTGTTAAGTACCCCAATTATCAACAATACTTAGGGAAGGCTTTAGGTGAAATCTATACCAATATAACACCAACGAAGAAATTGTTGGGTTGAAAAATATCTCGTGAACGAATTGAAACTGATGGGGTTAAAATATGTCACTCTTGAAAAGTTGTGAATCATGAAACACGAAGGGAAATTATCAAGAATGACATAGCGCCACCTCAAAAGATAATGGAGAACAATTGGAGTTCGGAATGCAAGATGAAGAATGCTTGATCTTCTCCAACACGGATGTTGACGAACACTTGAAGAAGGACTTAAATCCTTGATGAACCACCATGAAGAAACTCTCGAAGAACTCCGGATAGATAAAAAGATGGTCGCAAAGAAAGGAAGCTTGAAAAGAATAAGATGAATCCTTGCATTGATTAGATGGAGCTTCGTGATGATATAACCGAGAAAACTTGGAACTCCGGAAAAGAAAGATGTACAATCACCGGAAGAAAAGAATTGAATCACCTCAAGGAAACAAGAATAAGATTTACTGTATGTTTATCCTCATCAAATTTAATTGATGACAAACGGATTTGGCATGCAACTTATTCCTCTTGAAAAGGATTGAGGAGATTTATAGCGCAAACTTGAGAAAGTCTTGATGGAACCACCGGTGGGATTTGGAAACAACGAATGAATTGATATGATAACGAAGGAAGAGAAATCTTGGACGAACCACCGTAAGAATTGAAAACGAATGATGAAAAGAGAATGGCTCTCCGGGAAGCACTAAAAATGCACGAAGATACTTGAGTGAATTTAGATACAAGATGACAAAGAGATCACGAACTGATTAGAGAGTACTTGAATAATGCACCGGAAGAAATTGGAGAAGAATGAAGAGATAACAATTTAATTAGGAGAATTGGTGAACAAGAGATGAATGTTGAGAATGATTCAATCTTTTGAAATGATGGCCTTTGGATCATCAAGAAACGAAAACAACTCCTAAAATGCTCCGGATGGGTATGAAAAGAATTCCTGATGATCGGAACAATTTGAGAGGATGGCATCAAGCTAGAACCATGAATCTTCAAGAGAACGAACAAGACTTAGAGGAAAACTCTTCTTCAGTCTTCAAAAGCTGAGAATGACGATGAGAAACACCACCATGAATTGTAGACGCACTCCGGAATGAAGAATAAAAAGGTTGAATCCAACGATGAAAAGAATTTGAAAGATCTTGGAGAAAGACATATGAATGATGATAATTCATTCCTACGTCACACCTCGAAAGGAATTGAGAATAACTCCAGAAAAATTAGAAGATTCAGGTAAGATCCTGGGAAAAGACCTGTGAGATAGGGCCCACTCAAAAGAAAACACCGTTAGAAATGATTACTCAAAAGAGATATTGCACCGGTTGAGTTAAGTTGCTTGAATGGGATAACAACCTCAAAATAACTTGAACGGATTGAGAATGGAAACGTGAATCTTCTGAGAGATCTTCAACACTTCGGAACCATTGAATAGCAAGAAGTGAATGATTAAGAGTTCCACCGGCATGAGAAAGCATTTTAAAGGAGGAAAAGGATATGATCAACACCGAAAGCGTGATTTGAATCCATCGGAGAAGAAAAAGAATGAAGAATGATGAACTTGAAGCTTCCTTAGTATCACCGGATAAGAACATTGACGGAAAAGAATGGAGAGACTTCCCATCAATAAAAAGGATACTTGATAAGAAATCTGAGTCCTCGAAGAAAAAGGTGGGATGGTGGGAAAACAAAGGCAACTTGGGAATGGGTGAAACGAACACCGTTGAGAAAATTGAGAATTGATCTCGCGAATGTTGAAATGATCAGATCCACTTGAGAAGAAACACGCTGGTTGGAAAATAATTGACATGACAATCTCGATTACCTTGAAGGATTAGTATTCACATTAAAATATGAGAACACCGCTTAGGAAAGCTATGGAATCAACACTTGACATTGAAGCAACTCGAATACCACAACTCAAAACAAAACAAAGGATAGGCTTGCAGAATAAGCCGGAACAAACATATGATAGACCCCATATCGTATCATGTGTCTGTTGGAAGGATATCCTACGTGATACATGAATTCCCACCTAAGAACTCCCGAAACTTTCTGGTTATGCAATCTGGTGTTGGGGATACAAGGAGGCACAATATATATCACACAACTAACAGGCCCTACGCTCCCACTGTATCCATCCGTCAACACATAACCAAGAAAACTACGGAAATCGTGTACCTCGACCTTCAAAAAGCATCCGATATACGAGTTGTGGAAATACTCCCGAACTCCCGCCCCAGTACTGGCGTTGAGGTTATCTCACCACTAACTGCATATAAGAGATTTTCAATGTCGGCAAAACTCTGGTATACCGGAACTGCAATGATACGACAACACCTCGGAGCTCAACCCCCCGGCACACTGCCACAACCCCTAAATGACAGGAGGCACCAGAACAATGTTCTCGTCACAAAATTATCGGAACGACTCCTAGATACCCGCGTGATCCTAATTTTTTTTAGTGAAAATTGGGCAGGGGAATGTTAAAACATCTAACATCAGGAGTCCTCACCAGAGCGACGAAGGGGTTGAGGAGTAAAAAGAAATCCTACTCTCTGATATATATATTCCTAAGACTCAAAAAGTTTTGTTCTAGAGTCAACAACGCAACGAGCAATCAAGGGGGCTCCTATGGTTGGTCGAGGCTCTGATACCAACTTGTCACACCCAATATGCGACTCTATGCTAAAGGAACTCGAAGGTCCCACCAAGGATAGAACCGCATATTGACACGCTTTTGTAAGGTGGATATCATTACATCGTACCATTACATAAATAGTTGGGGATACATACAAAGGCACACAATGCCACATGAATCACCACTGCAGGAGACTGCTAACGCGACACTATGATCAGAGACACTTTGGCGAAACTATGTGCGATGCAATAATCGCAAATGGTGGTGTAAAAAAACTGTCAAAGAAGGTGCAAAACATTTGCGATGATGGCTGCATCAAACACGATTAAGATTTTAGTTGCGTGTGCGATGCAGGGCATACATTTAATCCATTCAAACTGTCTGCGATGAGGCAGAACAACAGAAACGGGCAGCAATAACAATGTGTGTGCGATGCAGGACACACGGTTAATTCATTCGAATTGTTTGCGATGAGGTAGAACAACAGAAACGGGCAGCCATATCAATGTGTGTGCGATATACGGCATACGGTTAACTCGGACGAACTGTTTTCGATTAGGGAACACAACAGAAACGGTTCAACTTAACAAGATGTGTGTGATATGCAACATACAATTCACATGGATGAACTGTTTGCGATGAGCCAAAAGAACACAAACGAGTCGTGTAAACAAGATGTGTGTGATACGTGGCAAACAGCCGACTCGGATGAACTGTTTGCGATGAGAAATTACAACACAGACGGTCAATACAGTTACTTCGTGTTTGATTCTGCGTGTACAAAAAACTTTGAAAAATGCAAACTAGTTGCTTGCGGTGGCTACGAGTATCGCACAGGATGCATCTGCGAGTACTCGTGTGCGATGATTAGTATGTTACACATACGTTTCCTTATGTGAACATGTGTGTGAATTTGCAATATGGACAGTTAATATGGAAATGCCTTCTGGACATCGGGCACACGCTTAAACTCAATGAACTGTGTACGATACTAATACTTTCCATGAAAATATATGAACTTGGGTAACATCATTTGAGTAACATATATATAGTGGTTACACTATTCGCCAAAAGGAGGATATGCGTAACACGGTTTTGACAACCATATGGTCCATATCTACATACTTAACATAGTAACAACTATCACATTTTAAGAGGCTAAGGGCCAACAACCATATGGTCCATATCTACATACTTAACATATATAGTCACAACTAGCACATTTTAAGAGGCTGAGGGCTAACAACCACAACTATCCACTGGAAGCAGCTTGATCACGGCGACTCGGCATCTCGTCAATGAAAGGAAGAGCCCTCCTGTGCCTTGCCACGAGAAGCGAGAACTTGTTAATTTGAATGGTTCCATTTTTGCGGGAAATGCAGTACCTTGCAATCACTTTGGCGTTATTAGCAGGCACAAGTGTAATTCGACCACGCCAGGAAATCGATCCAGGAATGGCTACAGGGGGGCAATTTCCGTTGACATGTAGAATAAAAAACAATTGTAACATATCATTGAAGATATATATCTTTTATGAGCATCAACATTAAAATAAGAATTTTTACCAGCGCTTTGTGCACACAATTGGTCTTGTTCAGTCTAGGCACCATAGGTCTAATTAAACCCATCCAAAATCCAGCGTTCATAAGTTGTGCTATCTCTGTCAGATTATCAACAAAGTTTATGACATGCTTCAAGTCCTTCCAGTGAAATTTGGTACGCTTAGTAACATACAGATCGTTCACTATGCATCCAACATATCGTGCTTAGAAGGTGGAAAGGTATTATTTATTCAGAACATGGCAGAAGAATATATAGTGGGCACAAATTGGTAAACATAATTTTTTACTGCATAGGAACGGAATTAGAATATGATATCACAATTGGTTCCTTAAATAGTGATCAATTGGTTGCTTAAATAGTAATATGACAGCATGGAGAAAGTTGAAAGGACACTTACCTCGATCAGACTTTGATCGGCTGATGATGTTGGGGAAGTAAACATCCATGTTAATTAGACCAGGCTGTGGTGCACGCACTAGAATTTTATTGCCAGCTTTCAGTTCATAACACTTAGACATTTTTCTCCAAAGGTCCGCATTAAAATAGGAGTGACCATCTTTATCATGTTTTACGCTAACCGTCATTGTAAATCCATGTTGCGTTGTCAATATGACATCCTGGGAGTCATCAGCAACGTAAAGCCCAAGATTTCCTTCTACTCCTCTTCTTGCAAAGCAAGGGATGTACTGCTTGAAATGAAAATGAAGATCGTAAATTAGATATATTGAAATAACCGAGCAAGATGCAAATATGGGAGTAACTAATAGAACATATCCATATATAGATGCAAGCAAAATACAAAAATATAGAATTAAAAATAGACAATGTAACAAAGATTTGATGCAAATATATAGATAATGTAGCAACAGACGGTATATGTTCACAAATTTAGGCCATGCCGACCGTGGTAGGTTGAGATTGAACACACCGAGCGCTCCCTGAAGTCATCCGGAATGGTGAGATAGAACTTCATTTCCGACTGGCCACGACCACAATTGCCCGATTTGTGCTTGCACTGTGCACACATGAATGAACACCCACGAATCAGCTAGAACAAAAACTGATTCCACGACGATTTCCGCTTGTTGATTAACAAAGACGGACGGACTGCGATAAGAGATGAGTGAATATTTTGCTAATTAAGTTGATTACCTTCTCCATGAGAAAAATCCCCAGCCCAATCCCGCAGAAAACCCCAGTCGGCCAGAGTCTAGAATGTTGGTGCAGATAGGCAGCGGAAAGCGATGGAGGCGAAATTAGGTGCCGTTTGGAGCGCGACCTACGCCCGCCGCCAATAGTCGTCGAGCTTAGGGTGCAGAGTTGCGGAGGAGTCCGCGGCGAGTGAGTGGGGACGAAATGGGTGAGGGTTTTCTTTTCCTTTTGCATGTGTGAGTGAACACAGTGTGCGATAGTAAATCACCGAGATTGAATGGGAATCCGAATTTCCTTTGTCCTTCATCCATGAGTTTTTTTTCTACGATGAACATAAACCCTGCTAATCACCATGTTCAAATTTGACACTTTTTCGGGTTCATTTACAATATTTAGTTGATTATGTGCATTTTGTATGCACGTAATTCAAATTCAGACAATTGGTGTATGAAAGGGTGCACAAGAACGGTCTGGAAAAACCATACTCGTGGTATTTAGTAATTTCTCAAGCCTTCTACAAGGAATGGGAAGAGATTTCAATAGAATGTGTGGCAATAGTCAACCACAAACGCGTCATTTACTGGGTTATCAACTATAGAACAAAGAAATATGTGCTTGAAAAACATGACGGTTGGCATGGTGCCATGGTATGGCCTCACCTTGCCCTGGTTAAAAGCTGAGAAGGTTGGATTTATGTCGTCATGCATGCCCTTCATAAATCGAACCATCACCGAGGAAGTTCAATGCTTTCGAGAGGGAAATCACCAAGATTGAAGGGGAATCCAAATTTTTGTCCTAGTTTGTCATTCAGTTTTTTTCCAACGATCAACATACCGCCTCAAATGAAACATGTTCAAATTTGACATTTTTCCGAACTCATTTACCATATTTAGGGGATTGTGTGCATTTTCTAGGCATTAATTATGCACATAATTCAAATTCGAACAATCAGTGCATGAAAAGGTGCACAAGAACAGTCTGGAAAACCATGCTCGTGCTATACAAAAAATGAAACACATGGTTGGAAAACATGACGCCTTGTGTGCTGCCATGGTATGGCCTCACCATGCCCTGGTAAAAATTGGAGAATGTCTTCCTTATGTCGTGATGCGCGCCTTTCATAAAATGAACCATCATCCGAGGAAGTTTCATGGTTTCGAGGGGGAAGATGGAAGGGGGATCCAAATTTCCTTTGTCCTTTGTCCATGAGTTTTTTCTATGATGAGCATACAACCTGCAAATCACCTTCTTCAAATTTGGCATTTTTCAGGTTCATTTGCCATATTTAGGGGATTATGTGCATTTCCTAGGCATTAATGCACATAATTCAAGTTCAAACAATCGATGCATGAAAGGGTCCACAAGAACGGCCTAGAAAACCATGCTCGTGCCATTTAGTAAATTCTCGTGCCTTTTACAAGGAATGGACAGATATTTCGATGAAATGTGTGGCAATAGTCAACCACAAATGTTTGTTTGTTGGGTTTTCAACTATAAAAAAATGAAATAAATGCTTAAAAAACATGACGCCTGGCGTGGTGCCATGGTATGACCTCACTATGCCTTGGTAAAAAATTGAGAAGGTTTGGCTTATGTTGTCATTCACGCCCTTCATAAATCGAACCATCACCGAGGAAGTTCTATGCTTTCGAAAGGGAAATCCTCAAGATTGAAGGGGAAACCAAATTTTCTTCGTTCTTTGCCATGGAGTTTTTTCTACGATGAACATACACCCTGCAAATCACCGTGTTCAAATTTGACATTTTTCTGGGCTCATTTACCATATTTAGGGGATTATGTGCATTTTCTAGGCATTTAGCGCATATAAATCCAATCCAGCTATAGGTGCACGGGTGTGATGTGAGGGACGTGGATTGCCGTTTGATCGCGGCGCATCCAACGGTGCACGCACACGATCCGCGTGGCTGGGGTTCCGGCCAATCATAACGCAACACACAATAGGCTCAACGCACACTGTTTCGGGAAGTGACGGAGCTGAACCGTGTGTGATAATGAACGAGCAAAATTGTAAGTGAAGCCAAATTTCTGTTGTCATTTGTGGTTGAGCTCTTGAATACCACCGCACTGTACGGCTGCCTGGCCCCTCCTTCCCAGAGCTCTCTCTAGGCGTCGTCGATGGCACCGCGGTGCACAGTAACTGGTAAGGAAGCGATGGCATCCCGCCGCGCCACGTTCCTTGCCGCCCGCGACCGCACACATGGTAAGGAAGCGATGGCATCTCGCCGCGCCGAGTTCATCGCTGCCGGCGGCCAGACAGTTACATGGGCGGACTTTGAGGCTGCCATGACCGAATGGATGGTGGTTCTAGAGGCGGCCAAAGACGCACAGAAGGAGCGGAAAAGGCAAAAAGCAGTCAAGAAAAGAGAGTCCCGCCGTCGCAAGAAAAAAGAGGCCGCACGCCGTGGTGAGGAGAGCTTGGCGAAGATTGAAGCACGGTGGGATGCCGCCTACAAGGCCAGGAAGGAGAACGCCGGCGTCTGGCCAGCATGCCCTGATGGCAGCATGTGAGAAGTAGTTTAAGTTTGTAGTATTAGAGCAAATTACCAATAGTACATTAAGTTGTAGTATTAACGTACAATGTCGGTAAGAGCATCCTTTGAGGGCTTTGAGTGTTGATTAGCATGTGTGCCCGTGTGCGTTTTTTTTGTGTTAATCAATGGAAGATCACAAAACACACGGTTTCTATGCCATACCCGTCTGCGTTTTTTGCATTAATGACCCATAAGTCAGTTACCTGTGCGATATTTCCTAATAAACCAGGCGTACCATTGACCGAAAAAAATCAAGTACACCTGTACATTTTCTTGAAGCTGTGCATTGTGTGTTTCCTCTGCCCAAGTTTCAAATTTCGCACCGAAATTTTCATTAGGTGCGCGATTTCAGAATTTATTCCTCCAACCACATCCCCTTCCCCTCAGTATCCCCCTCCCCCGCGCCTCCCCCTACCGGCATCTCAAACCGCCGCTGCCGCAACCACAGCTTCAACCACATCTATGTTCTGCTCCGATCCAGTCAGGTAACCCACTAATCTCTATCACGTCCCCGGCCTGATTGCTTAAATGGAGCCTGCGAAACATCCTCATACCTCCATGTCCCCCCGCCAGGAGCTGATGGCGGTCCATGGCGCGATGGCCGCTGTGCGTGTTGATGCGGAGGAACACCTCGCCTCCGCCGCGGCCGCCACCGACATGGTGCAGGCTCTGGCCCAGATGAAGTCCCCCAGCGACTACCCTCCAGGACTTAACAGGTAAGATCTGACCAGCTAAATCTTACCAATACCACTTGCAACGGCTATGATTTGTACGGTTGATGTATTAAGCATGTTCGTGCCTTGTTTCTTTCAGTACTACACACTGTGTGATGTTCAAATATTACCATGTCCGGCTCAATTTCACCAATACCAGCAACAAACTTACAATAAATGACTCAAGATGTCACTCGAGATGCTGCCCATTTGCTATTTTTAGTGGATGCTAACCCTGTTGCACTTAACATGCCTGTCCATGTACTTACGCAGGGTCATAACGGCCGATGCTTTTGTTTGCCGTCGAGGTGAGCTGCATCCCATGTCTTACAGTATTTCACATAATTTGTGCAATTGCAGTTTAACTTCTACCCATTTACTGGTTGCCTGTAGGTACACATGTCAGTGGCACTGATCCATGCTTTGACCCAGAGGAACAGCTCGCCTCCGCCGTCGCTGACTTTGGGGGAGCTCTGGCCAAGTTGAAGTGCCCCAGCAACTACCTCTCAGGACTTACCAAGTATGTACTCACCAGTTCAATCTTACCAATACCGGTTGCAATTAATGGCTATGTTCTGTAAGGTCGATGTATTAAGCATGTTCTAGTAAACATGTCTAAGACGTTTTTGCTACTTTCCCTACCTTTTTATAGACATATGGGCCATTCTCTGCTCTGGCAGCACCTACCTTGTGATGTTTAACTATGCCAATTGCATTTTTATCAGTACCGGTTTCAATGTCTATTAAGCCTGTTGCAATTAATAGTTGAATCCATTTTTAAACAGTTGCATTTCAATGACTACAAACTTACAAAACATGATTTAGGATGTTGTTAAGCCTGTTGCAATTAACACTTGTATCCATTTTTTAATCTGTCCATTTGCTACCATGCTACTCTCCGCAATGAAGATATACTAGAGATGCTGCCCCATTTGCTTTTTTTGGTGGATGCTAACCCTGTTGTACTTAACATGCTTGTCCATGTACTTACGTAGGGTCATAACGGCCGGTGCTGTTGTTTGCCGTCAAGGTTAGCTGCATCCCATGTCTTACAGTATTTCACATCATTTGTGCAATTGCAGTTGAACTTCTACCATTTACTGGTTGCCTGTAGGTGCACATGTCAGTGGCACTGATCCACGCTTCGACCCGGAGGAACAGCTCACCTCCGCCGCAGCTGACTTTGGGCAGGCTCTGGCCAAGATGAAGTGCCCCAGCAACTACCTCTCAGGACTTACCAAGTATGTACCCACCAGTTCAATCTTACCAATACCAGTTGCAATTAATGGCTATTGTTTGTACTATCAATGTATTAAGCATGTTGTAGTAAACATGCCTAACACGTTTGAGCTATTTTCCCTACGTTTTTATAGACAACTGGGCCATTATCTGCTCTGGCAGCACCTGCTCTATCACTACTGGAATTAGCTTATTTGTCGTCTGGCCACTCCTCGAAAATGACATAGTAACCTTTCTTAGCTCCAAAATGACCTATTTACATAGCAATATCATTCTTCATGCTAGCTTGAGCCCTTAACTAATATTTTGTTCCTCTCTCTCAGGCGCACCACCACAAGAAGCCTGTGCCAGGTCTATTCGACCTCTATGGCATGGCCCATCTGGTCCCGTACAAGAAGGCCAAGCCATTCACGGAGTCTGACCTAGATGATCCAGAGAGCTTCAACAACAAGACCTCCCACCACAAGCTTGTGAAGTACAGACACGAGGGGAAGGCGAGGAAAGGGGAGGACTTTAACCCAAGCCAGGATCCTTTTGATACAGAGCTGGTGATGATATCTGGTGGCGAGAGGTCCCATGGCTCTCTAGCCATTGGTGATGGACTGATACGTTGTCCTAAGACTCTCCCGCAGATCAAGAAGCGCCCGAGTAGCTCTGATCCTGAGATAATGCCTCGTGCACGGGCCGCGGAGATCTCCACGGCGGTTAGTTATATGAACTCTCTCACCTTTCCTCCATTACATTGTGTGTGCGTCCGTCGATGATTATAATGCTAACGAGGACTGGTGTGTTGCAGGCTATTGTTGAGAAAGAGAGATTGAAGACGAAGGATCTTGTGGAGGAGGCAAAAAGGGAGGCACAAAGGGAGGTGGCAGAGAGGGAGACGGAGACGGAGGAGAGGACGGCTAAGCTGTTGGAGGAGGAGAGGAACCGGAATGACAGCGCTAACCGGGCCCTATACGAGCTCATCGTGGTATGTTTCTCGTGCATATTAGCCCAATCATGCACGTAATGTTCGCATTACTATCTAATATGACTGACTCGTGAGAACCAAATGTGCAGACCATGTGCGAGAAAAACGGTCAGGCCCCTCCGCCGATGCCCCAGATTGCTCCGGCGACCACGGTGAGTTTGATTTGAATGGTGGTTGCTTACTACTATTCACATTTCAGTTTGCGAACTTGCTAACGAGACATTATTGGAAATGATCTTTGGTGCAGCATGGCTCCCGACAAGCATCGACCACTCCTTCTGCCAATGCCGGAACCCCGACCGGTCCTTCACCTTCGTCTGGCACTGGTGCAGCCCCGACCATTCCTACACCTCCGTGATAACGGTATTTTTCTTCTTATTTAGCGTGTTTAGTCCATTTATGACATAATTTAGCCTATTTAGTCCACAAATGACATAATAAGATGAAGAAAATCAAGGAAGAGGAAGGAAAGAAGGAATAGGAAGAAAAGAAGAAGAAGAAGAAGAAGATGGAGAAGAAGGAGAAGAAGACGAGAAGCTAAGTTATATCAAGAATGGCATAATATGCTTAGTTAGGTCAAAAATGGCATAATTAGCTAGGTAAGCTCAAAAATGGCATGTTTCTTCTTATTTAGCCTATTTAGTCCATTTATGACATAATTTAGCCTATTTAGTCCACAAATGACATAATAAGATGAAGAAATTCTTCTTCTTCTTCTAGTCTTCTTCTCCTTCTCCTTCTTCTTCTTCTTCTTCTTCTTCTTCTTCTAGTTTTCTTCTTCTTCTTCTTCTCCAAAATGAAGTTAGCTCTATGTTATATAAAAAAATGTCATAATATGCTTAGTTAGGTAAAAAATGGCATAATTAGCTAGGTAAGCTCAAAAATGGCATTTTTCTTCTTATTTAGCCTATTTAGTCCATTTATGACATAATTTAGCCTATTTAGTCCACAAATGACATAATAAGATGAAGAAATTATTCTTCTTTTCTTCTTCTTCTTCTTCTTCTAGTCTTCTTCTTCTTCTTCTTCTAGTTTTCTTCTTCTTCTTCTCCAAAATGAAGTAAGCTCTAAGTTATATCTCATAATATGCTTAGTTAGGTCAAAAATGGCATAATTAGCTAGGTAAGCTCAAAAATGGCATTTTTCTTATTATTTAGCCTATTTAGTCCATTTATGATATAATTTAGCCTATTTAGTCCACAAATGACATAATAAGATGAAGAAAATTCAGGAAGAGGAAGAAAAGAAGGAATAGGAAGAAAAGAAGAAGAAGAAAAAGAAGAAGAAGAAAAGAAGAAGAAGAAGTTCTTCTTCTAGTCTTCTTCTTCTTCTTCTTCTAGTTTTCTTCTTCTTCTTCTTCTAGTTTTCTTCTTCTTCTCCAAAATGAAGTTAGCTCTAAGTTATATCAAAAATGGCATAATATGCTTAGTTCACTCAAAAATGCTCTAGGTTAGCTCCATTTTACCTAAGTATGCTTACTTCTTCTTCTTCATTTTCTTCTTCTTCTTCTTCTTCTGATTCTAGTCTTCTTCTTCTAACTTTCTTGTTTCCGATTTTGCAAATTTAATTCACTATATGGAAGCTTGCATGGATGGAGTGCTTGTTTCGCTTTTCTTTTTTTTTTTGTATAGATAAAAAATGTGGAACTTGTTATATGGATGCATGGAACAATGTGTTGGATGAACATTGTGATGTTACTGTAATATGTATGGATGGAACTCTGTTTCTTATTATGTATGTATGTTGTCTTGGATGGAGCTATGTGTTGGATACATCATATGTCTGCTGTGCATGTGAAAAAAAAAATATGTATATCTGTGTGTGAATTCCTGTGAAATTAAATGGATTCAAATAAAAACAGGGGATATGTAGCCTGTTTGGACGGCAAAGAGGACACATGGCAGCTACCTGTAAACTTGGGAACATTGGCTGCCTATTTGGTCACTTTGCCGTCTGCCAGCGGATGGCAAAGATTCAAATCACTTTGCCATCTGCCAGCGGACGGCATAGCTGGCCACATGGAAGCTTCCCAGTACTGCCTAGCTGAGCTCTTTGCCATCTGTCAGCGGACGGCAAAGAGCTTTGACGCTTTGCCGTCCGCTGGCACACGGCAAAGAGCGTCGTTAACCCCCTAACGGCACTCATGCCACCGCACTGCCGTGCGTTGTCTTTGCCGTCTGCTGGCCTCGGATGGCGGACGGCAAAATCCTTTGCCGTCCGCTTCCAGGAAGCGGACGACAAAGAAGGCCTTTGCTGGCACGTGTTCACACGGACAGTTTGCCCTCTGCTGGCGGACGGCAAAGAAGTTTGCCGTCCGTTATCCATGCCTTTGCCGTCCGCCATGGCGGACGGCAAAGAAGCTGATTCCAGTAGTGTATGATGTTTAACTCTGCCAATTGCATCTTTATCACTTGCGGTTTCAATGGCCATTAAGCCTGTTGCAATTAACAGTTGTATCCATTTTTAAAGAGTTGTATTTCAATGGCTACAAACTTACAAAACATGAATTAGGATGTTTTTAAGCCTGTTGCAATTAACAGTTGTATCCATTTTTTAATCCGTCCCTTTGCTGCCGTGCTACTCTTTCGAAAGGAGATATCACTACAGATGCTGCCGTTTTATTACCATTTGCTACTTTTGGTGGATGTTAACCCTGTTGTAGTTAACATTGGCTTTCCATGTACTTACACATGGCTACAATGGGCGATGTTGTTGTTTGCCGTCGAGGTTAGTGATGACCCACAAGTATAGGGGATCTATCATAGTCCTTTCGACAAGTAAGTGTGTCGAACCCAACGAGGAGCAGAAGGAAATGACAAGCGGTTTTCAGTAAGATATTCTCTGCTAGCACTGAAATTATCGGTAACAGATAGTTTTGTGATAAGGTAATTTGTAACGAGTAACAAGTAATGAAAGTAAATAAGGTGCAGCAAGATGGCCCAATCCTTTTTGTAGCAAAGGACAATCCTGGACAAACTCTTATATAAAGGAAAACGCTCCCGAGGACACATGGGAATTATCGTCAAGCTAGTTTCATCACGCTCATATGATTCGCGTTCGTTACTTTGATAATTTGGTATGTGGGTGGACTGGTGCTTGGGTACTGCCCTTTCTTGGACAAGTGTCCCACTTATGATTAACCCCTATTGCAAGCATCCGCAACTACAAAAGAAGTATTAAGGTAAACCTAACCATAGCATGAAACATATGGATCCAGATTAGCCCCTTACGAAGCATCTCATGAACTAGGGTTTAAACTTCTGTCACTCTAGCAACCCATCATCTACTTATTACTTCCCAATGCCTTCCTCTAGGCCCAAACAATGGTGAAGTGTCATGTAGTCGATGTTCACATAACACCGCTAGAGGAAAGACAACATACATCTCATCAAAAAATCGAACGAATACCAAATTCACATGACTACTTATAGCAAGACTTCTCCCATGTCCTCGGGAACAAACGTAACTACTCACAAATCATATTCATGTTCATAATCAGAGGGGTATTAATATGCATTAAGGATCTGAACATATGCACCAAATAAACCAACTAGCATCAACTACAAGGAGTAATCAACACTACTAGCAACCCGCAAGTACCAATCTGAGGCTTTGGGACAAAGATTGGATACAAGAGATGAACTAGGGTTTTAGATGAGATGGTGCGGGTGAAGATGTTGATGGAGGCTGACCCCCTCTCGATGAGAGGATCGTTGGTGATGACGATGGCGATGATTTCCCCCTCCCGGAGGGAAGTTTCCCCGGCAGAACAGCTCTGCCGGAGCCCTAGATTGGTTACGCCAAGGTTCCGCCTCGTAGCGGCGGAGTTTCATCCCGAAAGCTTGCTAATGATTTTTTCCAGGGTAAAAGACTTCATATAGCAGAAGATGGGTACCGGAGGCCTGCCAGGGGGCCCACGAGGTAGGGGGGCGCGCCCCCCATCCTCGTGGCTAGGGTGTGGGCCCCCTCTGGTGGATTCTTTCGCCAGTATTTTTTATTAATTCCAAAAAACGTGCCTCCGTGAAGTTTCAGTACTTTTGGAGCTGTGCAGAATAGGTCTCTAATATTTGCTCCTTTTCCAGCCCAGAATTCCAGCTGCCGGCATGCTCCCTCTTCATGTAAACCTTGTAAAATAAGAGAGAATAGACATAAGTAATGTGACATAATGTGTAATAACAGCCCATAATGCAATAAATATTGATATAAAAGCATGATGCAAAATGGACGTATCAGTTAGCTGCATCCCATGTCTTATACATCATCTATTCCTAAATATAAGTATTTTTAGAGATTCCAATATAGACTACATAAGGAGCAAAATGAGTGAATCTAGATTCTAATCTAAACTATATCTATAATTCTATATACATCCGTATGTAGTTCATATTGAAATCTCAAAAAAAAACTTGTACTTAGGAACACAGGTAGTTGTATTTTACATCATTTGTGCAATCTCAGTTTAACTTCTAACATTTACTGGTTGTTTGTAGGTACATATATGAGGGGTACTAATCCACGCTTCGATCCCTTTTGCGTATGGGGCAATGAGATATTCATGAACAAGCGTCAAGTGAGGAAACTAAGAAAGATTGTTAGGCGAAAGAAACGGGTGATTGGAATTAAGCTCTTTATTTACACTTTGTCGAAGACAACAGTGAACTTTAGGATGGTAAGTAATGTGATGCCTTTTCCCCCTGCCCACAACAAGTTACACTATTAGACCTCAGTATCTGATATTTTTTATTTTTTCAGTGGTTTCCGAAGCTATTTATTGATGATTACCTTGCAAACTAAATGACCGGAGTGGAGGCAACTAAGGTTTTAGTATATAATTCATGCTACCATGATAATGCTCTAGAAGTCTTCCTGAAGGCGGTGAAGTATGGGCGGGCGATAGTCACAAGGGGTTGGACAAAATTGGTTCGTGCCTATGGCATGCAGGAAGGCACATTATGGGCATTCCGCTTCTTCAACACCGTCGGCAGTCCAATGATTTACACTTGTCTCTTCACCTTTATCGCCTTTAAATACTACGGTTCACAATAGTTAATTGTTGCCTAATCCTGTAGTTACTCAACATATTGTACTGGCAATTTTATTTATGGATTCGTTGTTGAACCATTGTGCTGAGAATTTGAATTGCACGTTTCGTATTTCAGAATTTCCAATTAGAATAATAAATTATAGGCAAAAACAAAAATAGAACAGACGGTCATGGTCCTTTGCAAATGGTTCCAACAGTGAAAGCGCTTGCGATGGATAGCCCAATGCCACACAATTTTCTACATCAAATCGTGTGTGATGTAGTTAATGAAAGCAAACAGTTAACCAAGGCAGAGCGTGTGTGATAGTTACACCTTTCACACACGAGCGTATCCATAAAACCGTGTGGTATGTACATCCGAACGGAAATGTTTTCCCTGGATTGACTGTGTGGGATGTACATAAGAACGGAAACGTATTCCTTGGATTGATTGTGTGTGATATACATACGAACGGAAATGTTTTTCTGGGATTCACCGTGTGGGATGTACATACCTACGGAAATGATTTTCTCGGATTACCGTGTGGGATGTACATACCTACGGAAATGATTTTCTCGGATTACCGTGTGGGATGTACATACCTACGAAAATGATTGGGTTTCGATGCCTCGCTCGATCGCACACAGCCCCAGCATAGGTCCCAGGAGGGCCTATCCCCGACGATTTCTGGGTCGTGTGGGAAGGATACCCTATCGCACAGACTCACTTGGCGACGGTTCCAAATGCCGTCGCGGAAAGGGGTAAAAAACCGTTTGTTTAGGACCGACGCGCACCAGTGAATACATCAAACTTCATACATGAGAACAACATCCGACTACAGAAGAAACACAAACAGAAGCTCAACGACATCCACCCTCCTAGCCCAGGATGCCGACCAGGAACCTAACCCTCGATCGAAGAAGAAGCGGAACAGGAACTCCAAAACAAACACACATCGCTCTCGCGTCATGAACATCGCATTACCTGTACCTGCAACTGTTGGTGTAGTAATCTGTGAGCCACGAGGACTCAGCAATCCCATTAGCATGGGTACCAAGACTAGCAAAGCTTAATGGGTAGGAAAAGGGTAAGTAGTGAGGTTGCAGCAGCGACTAAGCAAAGTATGGTGGCTAACTTACGAATACAAGAGTAAGATGAGAAACTACGCAAACGGTCGCCATCTAGTAACGATCAATAAGTGATCCTGAACTACTTACGTTCCCAGAAAATAGACAGTCATGGTTACGCACGCGGTTGGTGTATTTTAGTTGAGTTTACTTCAAGTTCAATACAACTGGATAATAACAAATTCCCATCTCCCACATAACCGCGGGCACAACTTTTGAAAGTTTAAACCCTGTAGGGTGTCCCAACTTAGCCCATGACAAGCTCAAGATCCGCGGAGACAATCCTCCATCACGGGACACCCGATCAGACTCGGAATCCCGGTGCACAAGACATGTCGACAATGGTAAAAGAAAACCAGCAAGACCACCCGGTGCGTCGATACCCCGATAGGAGCCGCACGTATCTCGTTCTCAGGACAACACCGTCTATGCAAAGTGGACCATGGCCAAAAATACCATCGAGTTGCCCCGAGGTGGCACCGCCGACAGCTATGTAGGTGGACCAACACTCATGAGGAGCACTGGCCCGGGGGGTTGATTAAGAGACCTCGGGTGCTGGCGGGTCCCTATGCAAGTTTTAGTTGTTATTTGGCAAATGGTAAAACCAATGTTGGGCCTTGCTAGAAAAGTCTTATTCAAAGCAAACTGTCAAGAGGGTCCCATACCCCTCACCGTGTTAGGGACGCAAAATCAAGCAACATAACAGCGGTATGACGGAAACTAGGGCGGCAATAGTGGAACAAAACACCAGGCATAGGGCCGAGCCTTCCACCCTTTACCAAGTATATATGTGCATTAATTAAAATAAGAGATATTGTGATATCCCAACATATCCATGTTCTAACATGTAACAACCTACAACTGCACCTGCAACTAGCAACGCTATAAGAGGGGCTGAGCAAACCGGTAACATAGCCAAACAACGGTTTGCTAGGAACGGTGAAAAGGTTAGAGGCTATTATGGCAATTTGGGAGGCTTGATAAACAAGTGATAGGTAGCGCGACACAGCAATAGCATCAAGACAACTAGCATAGCAAAGATAGTAGTGAGATCCAAGGTGACGGTCATCTTGCATGAAATCCCGCTAGGAAGAAGAACGAGTCCATGAGGAAGACGAACCCACGTAGTCGAACGAATCCTCACAATTGCAACGTAACCGGAACTATGAAGGAGAAGCGCAACCGGAAAGAAGCAAACATAATGGTAAACCAACAACCATAAACATGGCATGATGCACAACCAAGTATGATGCATGTCTGGTTTAATGAGACATGACATGGCAAAGGGAAACAAGAAAAACTACAAATTAAGTGAAGCTCAATATGCAATGAGTTGCATATTGATGAAACCCCACAACAATTATTTGGTTCTCTCCCATTTAATATACTCAACAATATTAAATTTTGGTTAATTCGGTAAGAGGGGAAACATAAGTAAACTTACTATTTAGGCAAGTTTAAATTAGGCCGGAAACAACAAACGACAATTCCGGAAGATCCCCATATGCATATTTGGATTTGGTACGATTCTGACCTAAAGCATATTTTAGAGTTATTAAACATGCAAAGTAAGGACACCATATTAATCTATGCATTTTTCTACCCCATTTACATATAAATTTTATTTAATTCTGAACTACGGTTATTTAGTTATGAAGTAAACCATTTTAACATTACATTGTTGCAAATTTAAATAAACATCAAGTTAAAACATGTTTAACATGGATGCAAGTTGAATATTACGAAACTACATGAAATTCTACTCATTTTACATATATGAGTCATTTTAATATGATGCACGATTGTTGAGTTACTAATGCATGAACATGAAGGGGTTTTCTGCAGAACAAGTAAATCCTGGATAATAGCTAAATTCGCAGAGCCGGAAAAACATGACATGAGCCAAATCTGGCCAACATCAGTGGGCACAGCATAGCTAAAAAATGTCCGAGAGGGTAATAGCGAAGGTGTGCTCAACTCGGGCCAAACGGGCCAGAAGTGGAGCGGGCTGAGCGCGGCTGGGCTAGATCTGGAGGCCAGTAGGCGACCCACGTGTGAGGCGGGCGCAGTCAACGCACAGTCGAGCGCTATGGCG
The DNA here is from genome assembly GCF_002575655.3 of Aegilops tauschii subsp. strangulata. Lineage (NCBI taxonomy): Eukaryota > Viridiplantae > Streptophyta > Magnoliopsida > Poales > Poaceae > Aegilops > Aegilops tauschii. The sequence goes on along the minus strand of NC_053038.3, from coordinate 276,989,027 downwards.
CACGGCTCAACCTGAAATAGGGGATGCAGGGGACGCAGGGCGACGGCGGCACTAAAGATGGAGGGGCGGTCGTGGCGCGGCTCCCGGCCATGAGGACAAGGCGAGGAGGAGCGGATCCAGACAGCCGTCCATGGCGTCCTGGTCCTGCGCAGAGAGAGGGTTGAGAGAGAGGACTAGAGGAAGAAGGGATAGGAGGAAAGGAGGAAGGAGAAGGAGTAGAACAGGGACAGGAGCCAGTGCTCATCTGCTGGCTCCGGTAAGCTGCGGCTTGCTCGGGGACAGAAGGACAGGCGCCACGGGAGGAGTTGGATGCTCGGGGTTGCTGGTTCTACTCAACGGCGGGAGGATGGAGAGGACGGAGCAAGGCGGCACGCGAGCTCTTGTCCATGGAAACAGAAGAGTGAGTGAGGATTGAGAGAAAAGAAACCACGGAAGGAGAAGAAGAGAGAGAGGGGCGTGAGGAAGGAGCCGGCCTGGATCAGTGGCGGCACATGGGGAGGTCGTGTTGGCGCTGCTGCTCATCGCCGGCGGGGACTACTGGCTCGATCCGCTCGGGGATCGAAGTAGGAGGAGGGCGCTCGGGTAGGTGGTTGGATGGGGAATCGAGGGAGGCAGTGGATCGATGGATTGGTAGCTTGTGGTTGGCCCGATCTGGAAAACGAGGAGGAAGGTGGCAGCTTCGCTTGGTGGTTGGATCGGGAGGGGATCCCAAGGAGGATGGCGGCGCATGATGGGATGGATGGAACATCTACCTAAAATTTAGGGTTTGGTCTGATTTGATTAGGGGCTGCCTACTATATATAGTAGCTGGCTGATATGAGAGAGGATTTGAGGCCATAGATTTTGATCGGACGGCTTCGGGTGGTGTAAACAACGAACCGATAATGTTTAGGGTATCTCGGGATTGTTTCGGAACACCTGGTCATGACCGGACGGTTCAGGTTCAGGGAATTTTAGGACATGCACGCGAAGGGGTCTGTGTAATGTTCAGAGAGGTTGGACATTTAGATGAGAGGGAAGATCGTAGACAACGGGGTCTGACAAAAGGCCACGGAGGAGACAAGAGAGAAGAGAACTGTCCGTTTGGTATGAGAGAATGACAACGGAGGCAATGGAGAGAAACGGCAACTACGAACGTATGCAAGTTTTGAAAAAATGACGGCAACAAAGTGCCGATGCAATGCAAGTGATGATATGATGAATGCGACAAACATAATAAACACACGGCAACCACTAAAATAAATGGAAGGCAACTGGAGCATCGGTCTCGGGGCATCACGTGAAGGGATCAATGTTTGAGCATGATGGGCTAGGGATAACAAATTTTCGCGTTGATATTTTGAAAGACATGTTTGCTTGTTGATATGCTTGAGTATCTAAATTATTATGTCAAACTAGACTATTGCTTTGAATCACATAAAAAGTCCAAATGTCCATGCTATAAAGAAAAGAATATGATATGACATGATGAACATCACTCCACATCAAAAATTCTGTTTTTATCACTTACCTACTCGAGGACGAGTAGGAGTTAAGCTTGGGGATGCTGATACGTCTCCAACGTATCTATAATTTTTTATTGTTCCATGTTGTCTTATTATCAATCTTGGATGTTTTATAATAATTTTATATCATTTTTTGGTACTAACCTATTGACATAGTGCCAAGTGCCAGTTGCTGTTTTTTCCTTGTTTTTTACATCACAGGAAATCAATATCAGATGAAGTTCAAATGCCACGAAACTCCATGATGATTTTTTATGGGCCAGAAGGAAGGCAATGGGTCCTGGTTGCACCTACGGGGTGCCCCGAGGGGGGCACAACCCCTGGTAGGTTGTGCCCACCTCGGGTGCCCCCTGGACCGCCTCTTTGCTCTATAAATACCCCAAAAATACCAGAACCCTAGGGGAGTCAACGAAATATTCATCCAGCCACCGCGGAGTGTAGAACCACAAGATCCAATCTAGACACCATCTTAGATGGGGTTCACCACCTCCATTGGTGCCTCTCCGATGATGCATGAGTAGTTCCTTGTAGACCTTCGGTCCGTAGTTAGTAGCTAGATGTCTCTCTCTCTCTCTTTCTCACTCTGAATTCTCAATACAATGGTCTCTTGGAGATCCATATGATGTAACTATTTTTGTGGTGTGTTTGTTGGGATCTGATGAACTTCGAGTTTATGATCAGTCATATCATTTTATATCCATGAAAGTTATTTGAGTTTCTTTGTTCTCTTATATGCATGATCTCTTATAGCCTCGTATTTCTTCTCCAATATTTGGGTTTTGTTTGGCCAACTTGATCTATATATCTTGCAATGGGAAGAGGTGCCCGGTAGTGGGTTCGATCTTACGGTGCTCGATCCCGGTGACAGAAAGGGAACCGACACGTATGTATCGTTGCTACTAAGGATAAAAAGATGAGATCTATATCTACCGCCATATAGATAAACGGATCTTGTCTACATCATGTCATCATTCTTATTGCATTACTCCGTTTTCCATGAACTTAATACACTAGATGCATGCTGGATAGCGGTCGATGTGTGGAGTAATAGTAGTAGATGCAGGTAGGAGTCGGTCTACTAATCTTGGACGTGATGCCTACGTAATGATCATTGCCTGGATATCGTCATAATTATTTGAAGTTCTATGAATTGCCCAACAGTAATTTGTTTACCCACCGGTTGCTATTTTTCTAGAGGGAAACCACAAGTGAAACCTACGGCCCCCGGGTCTTATTTCTCATATATTTGCTTGCGATCTACTTTTCCTTTGCATTTTTATTCAGATCTATTAAATCAAAAATCCAAAAATACTTTGCTGCACTTTATTTTTATTTGCGATCTATTTATTCAATCTATTACAACTTTCTCCCGTCAACACACAATTCTGGCGCCGTACCCCCAAAGGGATTGACAACCCCTTTAACACGTCGGGTTGCGAGGTGTTGTTATTTGTGTGCAGGGGCTATTTACGTTGTGTTTCTTGGTTCTCCTACTAGTTCGATAACCTTGGTTTCATTTCTGAGGGAAATACCTACCGCCGCTATGCTGCATCATCCCATCCACTTTGGCGAAATATCGACGTAGCTTCAAGCGACATCAGCGGCCACAACCATAAGCAACACTAGGCGGCAATGACGCATGCTGCAACATCAAAACAGCAGCGGCAGCGGCTAGCAGATTAGCAGTAGGAAAGCGGGAGCAGCATGCGAGCAGCAGTAGCACAACAGCCCTGCATCATCGCTGCATCAGACAGCAGCAGCATGCGAGCAGGGTCGCGGGCGAGCGGGCGGCCGCAGGGTTGCTCGTGGGCGTGGCCAGGGAGTGTCCTGGAGAAGCAGTGTGCGCGCGGGGCATGTCGGCAGCACGGCCAGGGGCCCGCGAAGGTGCAGCCATGGGGCACGGCGAGGGCGCGGTCAACGGCGTGAGGGCGCGAGCATCTACAGCGCGGGGCCAGCGAAGGCGAGGAGCGGGCGACTGCGGGCAGGCGGCAGTGGCAGAAGTGGCGGGCAACGGTTGGCATAGAGCGGCCAAGGCGCAGACAAGATGAGGAAAGGGCGCGGTCAGGACTCACGGACACGGAGCTCCAGCGGTCCGGCCATGGCAGCCGAACTGCGGGGGCGACGGCTAAACGGCGATGGAACGGGCAGGGTAAGGGGGAATTGATACGTCTCCAACGTATCTATAATTTTTTATTGTTCCATGCTATATTATATTCTGTTTTGGATGTTTAATGGGCTTTATTATACACTTTTATATTATTTTTGGGACTAACCTATTAACCGGAGGCCCAGCCCAAATTGCTGTTTTTTGCCTATTTCAGTGTTTCGCGGAAAAAGAATATCAAACGGAGTCCAAACAGAATGAAACCTTTGGGAACATGATTTTCGGAACAAACGTGATCCAGAGGACTTGGAGTCTACGTCAAAAATCAACGAGGAAAGCACGAGGCAAGGGGGCGCGCCTACCCCCTGGGCGCGCCCTCCACCCTCGTGGGGCCCATGTTGCTCCACCGACGTACTTCTTCCTCCTATATATACCTACGTACCCCAAAACCATCAGAAGCATCCACGAAAACCTAATTCCACCGCCACAACCTTCTGTACCCGTGAGATCGCATCTTGGGGCCTTTTCTGGCGTCCTGCCGGAGGGGGCATTGATCACGGACGGCTTCTACATCAACACGATAGCCTCTCCGATGATGTGTGAGTAGTTTACCTCAGACCGTCGGGGCCATAGTTATTAGCTAGATGGCTTCTTCTCTCTCTTTGGATCTCAATACAAAGTTCTCCACGATTCTCGTGGAGATCTATTCGAGGTAATCTTCTTTTGCGGTGTGTTTGTCGGGACCGATGAGTTGTGGGTTTATGATCAAGTTTATCTATGAACAATATTTGAATCTTCTCTGAATTCTTTCATGTATGATTGGTTATCTTTGCAAGTCTCTTGGAATTATCAGTTTGGTTTGGCCTACTAGATTGATCTTTCTTGCAATGGGAGAAGTGCTTAGCTTTGGGTTCAATCTTGCGGTGTCCTTTCCCAGTGACAGCAGGGGCAGCAAGGCACGTATTGTATTGTTGCCCTCGAGGATAACAAGATGGGGTTTATATCATATTGCATGAGTTTATCCCTCCACATCATGTCATCTTGCTTAAAGCTTTACTCCGTTCTTATGAACTTAATACTCTAGATGCATGCTGGATAGCGGTCGATGTGTGGAGTAATAGTAGTAGATGCAGGCGGGAGTCGGTCTACTTGTCACGGATGTGATGCCTATATACATGATCATACCTAGATATTCTCATAACTATGCTCAATTCTATCAATTGCTCGACAGTAATTTGTTCACACACCGTAATACTTATGCGATCTTGAGAGAAGCCACTAGTGAAACCTATGGCCCCCGGGTCTATTTTCCATCATATTAATCTTCCAACACTTAGCTATTTCTATTGCCGTTTATTTTACTTTGCATCTTTATTTCTCTTTATCATAAAAATACCAAAAATATTATCTTATCATATCTAGCAGATCTCACTCTCGTAAGTGACCGTGAAGGGATTGACAACCCCTTTATCGTGTTGGTTGCGAGGTTCTTATTTCTTTGTGTAGGTGCGAGGGACTTCAGCGTGGTCTCCTACTGGATTGATACCTTGGTTTTTAGAAACTGAGGGAAATACTGACGCTACTTTACTGCATCACCCATTCCTCTTCAAGGGGAAAACCAACGCAGTGCTCAAGAGGTAGCAAGAAGGATTTCTGGCGCCGTTGCCAGGGAGATTCGCGCCAAGTCAATTCAAGTCAAGACATACCAAGTACCCATCACAAACTCTTATCCCTCGCATTACATTATTTGCCATTTGCGTCTCGTTTTTCTCTCCCCCACTTCACCCTTCCGTTTTATTCGCCCTTCTTCCTTTCGATCTTTTGTTTGCTTGTGCTACCATGTACCTTCTTTTTGCTTGCATCTTCGCTTGCTAAAAGTTTATGGATCCTCATCCACTTGCTAATCTCTTTAGGAGATCCAATTATGATGAACCTATTGCTAGTGAATTGAGTGCACTAGATTATCTTATGAGGTTTTGCTTGAAATTCGTGAATCTGAAAATTGTGATGAAGTACTTTATGAAGCGATTCACGATAGATCTTTGAATAAAAAGCATGATTGCAATGATTTTACTATAAATTCTATTGATGTCAATCGTGCTAAAAATATGCAAAACCCGAAGCTTGGGGATGCTAGTTTTGCTATGTCCTCTACTTGTTGCAATGATCATGATTGGGGTGATAGTTCTTCTTATGATCTTGAAAATTTATTTAAGCCCCATGATGAATATGAGATTGATAATAGTGTTTGCAATATTATTGAAGGTGGGTTTGGAAGAGTGTCAAATTTTAGATCCCACATATTTGGAGCATGTCCAATCTTATGAAATTTTTGATAAAAGTGGGTTTGGAGAGGTCATGACTTTAGTTAATGTTAATCCCACTATTTTGGAAGAGTGTCAACTTTGCATGCGTGTGGATCGTGTTGAAAATATTTTATGTGATAGCTATTTTGTTGAATTTTCTTATGATCCCACATGTAATTATTATGAGAGAGGAAAATATGGATGTAGAAATTTTCATGTTACTAAATTACCTCTCGTTACGTTGAGATTGCTATTGTTCCATTCCACTTCCTTGCATATGCTAGTTTTTGCTTGCTATGATCATTTGTTTGCCTATAAGATGCCTATGCATAGGAAGTATGTTAGACTTAGATGTGTTTATCACGTGTTCTATGATGCTCTCTTTGTGCTTTAATTCTTGTCTTTGATGTGAGCATCATTAAAATTATCAATGCCTAGGTAGGGGCGTTAAACGATAGCGCTTGTTGGGAGGCAACCCAATTTTATTTTAGTTTTTTGCTTTTTGCTCTAGCCTCTGGTTAGACTTGTTTTTATGTTTTAATTAGGGTTTGTGCGAAGTTAAACCTATAGGATCTTCTTGGATGATAGTTATTTCATCTTGCTGAAAATTCCAGAAACTTTCTGTTCACGAAAACAATTGTTAAAAATCACCAGAACGTGATAAAATACTGATTCGAATTGCAGTAGATCAATAAACAAATTTTCTAGGTCGTCCAATTTTGGTAGATTTTTTTGAGTTCCATAAGTTTGCGTTAGTTACAGATTACTACAGACTGTTCTGTTTTTGACAGATTCTGTTTTTCGTGTGTTGTTTGCTTATTTGGATGAATCTATGGCTAATAAAATAGTTTATAAACCATAGAGAAGTTGGAATACAGTAGGTTTAACACCAATATAAATAAAGAATGAGTTCATTACAGTACCTTGAAGTGGTGTTTTGTTTTCTTTCGCTAACGGAGCTCGTGAGATTTTCTGTTAAGTTTTGTGTTGTGAAGTTTTCAAGTTTTGGGTAAAGATTTGATGGATTATGGAACAAGGAGTGGCAAGAGCCTAAGATTGGGGATGCCCATGGCACCCCAAGATAATCTAAGGACACCTAAAAGCCAAAGCTTGGGGATGCCCCGGAAGGCATCCCCTCTTTCGTCTTCGTCCATCGGTAACTTTACTTGGAGCTATATTTTTTTTCACCACATGATATGTGTTTTCCTTGGAGTTGTACACAACTTTTGAGAGAGACACACATGATTCGTAATTTATTAGAATACTCTATGTGCTTCACTTATATCTTTTGAGCTATATAGTTTTTGCTCTAGTGCTTCACTTATATCTTTTAGAGAACGGTGGTGGATTTGTTTTATAGAAACTATTGTTCTCTCATGCTTCACATATATTATTTTGAGAGTCCTACAAAACAGCATGGTAATTTGCTTTAATTATGATAGGCGTTCAAGATTAGTAAAAAAATTCTTATGAGTGTGCTTAATACTATGAGAAGTTTGATGCTTGATAATTGTTTTGAGATATGAAGATGGTGATAATAGAGTCATGCTAGTTCAGTAGTTGTGAATTTGAGAAATACTTGTGTTAAAGTTTGTGATTCCCGTAGCATGCACGTATGGTGAACCGTTATGTGATGAAGTCAGAGCATGATTTATTTATTGATTGTCTTCCTTATGAGTGGCGGTCGGGGACGAGCGATGGTCTTTTCCTACCAATCTATCCCCCTAGAGCATGCGCGCAATACTTTGCTTTGATAACTTGTAGTTTTTTGCAACAAGTATATGAGTTCTTTATGACTAATGTTGAGTCCATGGATTATACACACTCTCATCCTTCCACCATTGCTAGCCTTTCTAATACCGCACACTTTTTGCTGGTATAATACACCCACCTTATACCTTCCTCAAAACAGCCACCATACCTACCTATCATGGCATTTCCATAGCCATTCCGAGATATATTGCCATGCAACTTACCACCGTTCCATTTGCTATGACACGCTCCATCATTGTCATATTGCTTTGCATGATCATGTAGTTGACATTGTATTTGTGGCAAAGCCACCGTTCATAATTCTTTCATACATGTCACTCTTGATTCATTGCATATCCCGGTACTCCGCCGGAGGCATTCACATAGAGTCATATTGTTGTTCTAAGTATTGAGTTGTAATTCTTGAGTTGTAAGTAAATAAAAGTGTGATGATCATCATTATTAGAGCATTGTCCCAAGTGAGGAAAGGATGATGGAGACTTATGATTCCCCCATAAGTCGGGCTGAGAGTCCGGACTAAAAAAATGCCATAAAAAGGAGAAGGCCAAAGAAAAAAAATGAGAGAAAAAGAGAGAAGGGACAATGCTACTATCCTTTTACCACACTTGTGCTTCAAAGTAGCACCATGATCTTCATGATAGAGAATCTCTTATGTTGTCACTTTCATATACTAGTGGGAAATTTTCATTATAAGAACTTGGCTTGTATATTCCAATGATGGGCTTCCTCAAAATGCCCTAGGTCTTCGTGAGCAAGCGAGTTGGATGCACACCCACTTAGTTTCTTTTGTTGAGCTTTCATATACTTATAGCTCTAGTGCATCCGTTGCATGGCAATCCCTACTCACTCACATTGATATCTATTGATGGGCATCTCCATAGCCCGTTGATACGCCTAGTTGATGTGAGACTATCTTCTCCTTTTTTGTCTTCTCCACAACCACCATTCTATTCCACATATAGTGCTATGTCCATGGCTCACGCTCATGTATTGCGTGAAGATTGAAAATTTTGAGAACACCAAAAGTATGAAACAATTGCTTGGCTTGTCATCGGGGTTGTGCATGATTTAAATACTTTGTGTGATGAAGATAGAGCATAGCCAGACTATATGATTTTGTAGGGATAACTTTCTTTGGCCATGTTATTTTGAGAAGACATGATTGCTTAGTTAGTATGCTTGAATTATTATTTTTATGTCAATATCAAACTTTTGTCTTGAATCTTTCGGATCTGAACATTCATACCTCAATTAAGAGAATTACATTGAAAATTATGCCAAGTAGCATTCTACATCAAAAATTCTATTTTTATCATTTACCTACTCGAGGACGAGCAGGAATTAAGCTTGGGGATGCTTGATACGTCTCCAACGTGTCTATAATTTTTGATTGTTCCATGCTATATTATATTCTGTTTTGGATGTTTAATGGGCTTCATTATACACTTTTATATTATTTTTGGGACTAACCTATTAACCGGAGGCCCAGCCCAAATTGTTGTTTTTTGCCTATTTCAGTGTTTCGCAAAAAAAGAATATCAAACGCAGTCCAAACGGAATGAAACCTTCGGGAACGTGATTTTCGGAACAAACGTGATCCAGAGCACTTGGAGTCTATGTCAAGAAATCAACGAGGAGAGCACGAGGCAGGGGGCGCGCCTACCCCCTGGGCGCGCCCTCCACCCTCGTGGGGCCCAAGTTGCTCCACGGACATACTTGTTCCTCCTATATATACCTACGTACCCCCAAACAATCAGAAGCATCCACGAAAACCTAATTCCACCGCCGCAACCTTCTATACCCGTGAGATCCCATCTTGGGGCCTTTTCCAGCACCCTGCCGGAGGGGGCATTGATCACGGAGGGCTTCTACATCAACACCATAGCCTCTCCGATGATGTGTGAGTAGCTTACCTCAGACCTTCAGGTCCATGGTTATTAGCTAGATGGCTTCTTCTCTCTCTTTGGATCTCAATACAAAGTTCTCCATGATTCTCGTGGAGATCTATTCGATGTAATCTTCTTTTGCGGTGTGTTTGTCGGGACCGATGAGTTGTGGGTTTATGATCAAGTTTATCTATGAACAATATTTGAATCTTCTCTGAATTCTTTCATCTATGATTGATTATCTTTGCAAGTCTCTTCGAATTATCAGTTTGGTTTGGCCTACTAGATTGATCTTTCTTGCAATGGGAGAAGTGCTTAGCTTTGGGTTCAATCTTGCGGTGTCCTTTCCCAGTGACAGCAGGGGCAGCAAGGCACGTATTGTATTGTTGCCATCGAGGATAACAAGATGGGGTTTATATCATATTGCATGAGTTTATCCCTCTACATCATGTCATCTTGCTTAAAGCGTTACTCTGTTCTTATGAACTTAATACTCTAGATGCATGCTGGATAGCTGTCGATGTGTGGAGTAATAGTAGTAGATGCAGGCAGGAGTCGGTCTACTTGTCACGGACGTGATGCCTATATACATGATCATACCTAGATATTCTCATAACTATGCTCAATTCTATCAATTGCTCGACAGTAATTTGTTCACCCACCGTAATACTTAGGCTATTTTGAGAGAAGCCACTAGTGAAACCTATGGCCCCGGGGTCTATTTTACATCATATTAATCTTCCAACACTTAGCTATTCCTATTGTCGTTTATTTTACTTTGCATCTTTATTTCCCTTTATCATAAAAATACCAAAAATATTATCTTATCTATCTATCAGATCTCACTCTCGTAAGTGACCGTGAAGGGATTGACAACCCCTTTATCGCGTTGGTTGCGAGGTTCTTATTTGTTTGTGTAGGTGAAAGGGACTTGAGCGTGGTCTCCTACTGGATTGATACCTTGGTTCTCAAAAACTGAGGGAAATACTTACGCTACTTTACTGCATCACCCTTTCCTCTTCAAGGGATAAACCAACGCACTGCTCAAGAGGTAGCAGGAATCCGGAGGATGGGCTCACCGTTGTGCGGATGACGAGCTCGGGGAGGCCGGAGATGGGCCAGAGAGGTGGTATAGACATCGAGATGCGGTGGTCAGAGGAAGAAGATGAAGACCGCGTCGACTTTGGGGAGGAAGGAGACGGCGTAGGTGTCGCTGCGCAACTAAACCGGTCGGCCTCGGTCATGTGGAGGACGAGGGTGACGCCGGGGAGGCCGTAGGACGGCTCGATGAGGCCCAGGGAGGGCGTTGGCAGCGCTCGGTGGATCTGGAGGAGGGGGAAGGGAGAGGAGAGGGCGGCGAGTGGAGCAGAGTAAGCGAGTGGGAGGCGAGGGGGCCGAGGCGTCGGAGAGCTGGCGGCCTTATCCTCCTCCCAGCATCGCCGGTGAGGCGGTCGGGTGGGAGCGCGTCAAGGCGCCCGGACGAAGGAGCAGTGAGAGGAGGGGATCGACCGTGGGTGCGGGGGTTGGGCTGGGCCGGTTCTAGTGGATTGGGTCCAGGGAACAGGGAGGCTTGTTTACCTTTTTTTAAAATCTTTTTACCTTTTGTTTATTTTTCTTTTACTGTCTATTAGTTTCCTATTTTGTTTTCTAATTATTTTAGTGTTATAAAATATAAAAATAGTACCTAAATTAGCATTACCAAATATACCACTCTCAATATTATTTTGGCATTTAATTAAAATAGTTTTTAATTTTATAAGTCTAAAAAGGCATTTACTTATTTGTTTTATCCATTTTTTTAATTATTATAGGGCATTAAACCACTTTTAAAAATGTTGGTTCACCACCATAATTAGTTATGGAATATTTGGTTCACTCTGAACATGGTAGTTTTAATATTTGAAAACTTTTGTGATTGCCTGATTTTTAATTTGAATTCGAATTGGTTTTGAACTAACGCGAGATTAGTAACAGTAATCGTGGTGACGTGGCATCATTAGCAGAGGTTCACTGCAGCTTAAGTATCCGGGCGTCACAGTTGGGGGCGTGCCCTACTCCCTCGGGGCGCCCTCCACCCTTGTGGCCGCCTCGTGGCTCTTCTGACTTGCACTCCAAGTCTCCTGGGTGTCTTCTAGTCCAAGAAAAATCACCGAGAAAGTTTTATTCCGTTTGGACTCCGTTTGGTATTCCTTTTCTACGAAACTCTAAGACAAGGAAAAATAGGAACTGGCACTGGGCTCTAGGTTAATATGTTAGTCATAAAAATCATATAAAATAGCATATTAATGCATATAAAACATCCAAAACAGATAATATAATAGCATGGAACAATAAAAAATTATAGATACGTTGGAGACGTATCAGGGACCAAGAGCAAGAGCAGAGCAGCAGCGTGAGGGAGAGCCAAAGCAACAGCAGCAATGCCAGTGAGAGCCGGAGCAGCAGCAACAGCTCCTACTGATTTCGCCGTCGCCGTTGTGGGAGAGACGCCATGGAGGAAGTGGCCAACGCCGTCGTAGATGGAGTCGCGCCATGGTGGCTCGGGACCGAGCACCGGCAGCACCGTGAGATCGAATACCGAAGAAAATGTAGCAATTAGTGTAGAACCTCTTTGGTGGTGCCGGTTAGGACTGAGCTTCATCCGTGGAATCGGTGATGTTGCTGCTCTTCTGGTGGTACAGGTGAAGACGACGGTGTTGGAATGGAGGTGGCACGATAGACGAGGCAAACGTCCGGGCAGCTCCTTGGACGTGGAGGACGGGGTGGCTGAACCGGTGGGACGATGAGATCGATGATGGATTCTCATCCGGTGTGGTGGATGAGGGACGTCGAGTTGTTGTGGTGCACAATGACATCGGGGAAGAGGCTCTGGCTGGGTGGTGGACAGAGGAGGGTGTGGGGCTTCATGGGTTTTCGTGGCCTCGGTGTATGAATGGGGGGGAGGGGATAGGAGGGGGAACCATGGCTTAGAGACGCGCTTGTCGGAAAGGTGGGGTAAGTTATGAAAGTACCCCCACTGATTTGAACTAGGCGGTTCTTTCGTTTTAAGGGTATCACGGGAATTTCGCATGTTGGGATTTCGCAGGTGGTGGGAGTTTTCGCGCGCATTGTAGTTTTGGGATAGCAAGGCGCGGGTTTGGATGGAGGGAGTTTTTGGAGCATAACGAGACAATGAGATATCTTAAAATTTCGGGATAACAAGGCACGGGTTGAGGAGGTGGGAGTTTCGCAGCACGATAGACAGTGATTCCAGCTTGAAATTTCGGCATAACAAGGCGCGGCTTGAAATTTCGGGAGAACAAGCTTATCGTGTACAAAAAAACAAAAAAGACAATTCGCACCCCATTAGAGAGAGCCATGTCCCGTTTTACTATATTATTACCAGAAATACCATTCGAAAACAACAAAAAAACTAAAAAAAATCGGGACAACAAGCATAACATGTACAATTCCAAATCAACTTGCACTTCCCTCAACAATAAAAAAACATTTCCTACTATCTAGAATATGGACTAAATTTGAGTACATTTTCCCTATTTGAATGGGATTGTACTTGGGTTAGTTATACAACCATCTAAATATTATCTTCACAACACATGACATGAATATGAGAGTAGGAAATTCCCATATAAATATGAAATACATGTACATACGATCTCGAATTCAAATAAATGTATCTATTTTATGTTGAATTCAAATCATAGTACATGTATTCTCTAGCTAGATGTTCGGAATCTAAACCATGTATGACACTGTACAATGTGTTTAACACGCACAACACACATAGCCATTTTGATATGTGCTGCGAAATCCACCCATCATCTCCAATTTGAATAGTGTGTCCATGTATGGATGCAATCTCGCCAAACAATGCCTGCCATCGGTATCTCAAATTCAAATCAGTTTGACCATCACTGGTACAGCGAGGTGCTATACAAACGGTTTTTAACCCCTTTCCGCGACAGCATTTGGAACTGTCGCCGAGTGAGTGTGTGCGATTGGGGGTCCTTCCCACACGACCCAGAAACCATCGGGGATAGGCCGTCCTGGCACACACGCTCGGCAAAATGAGGTCGTGTGTGACGGGCGAGCGATCAAATAAGTACAGTTGTGCTAAAAAATGCAATTATACAGGCCAATCGTTTCCGGTCGTCAGTACATCCCACATAGTCAGTCTCGGCTAAACGTTTCCATTTGTACGCACGTTCCACACAGTCAATCCAAGGAATATGTTTCCGTTAATATGTACATCCCACACAGTTAATCCAAGAAGTATGTTTCCGTTCGTATATACATCCCACACAGTCACTCGAAGGAAAACGTTTCCGTTCGTAGGTACATCACACACAATTTTCCCTATTAAATCATTTGTCATAGCTTTGCCATTGTAGATGGTATTAACAATTTTATCGTTTGCGTTATTGAATGCATCACACACGGTGCGTAGAAGAAACTGTGTGGCAAAGGTTGTCCATCACAGACACTTTTTATGTGGTAAACGTTTGTGCAAGGTGGCCTAATGCAAACGGTTTACAAGTGGATGTCGTGTGTGATTGTTCATTGATCCCACATGGTTTATTCCTAGAAACTGTGTGCGTTGCCTGAGGCAATCGCCCACGGTGTTTTCTCAATAATCGTTTGCAATAGAAAACCCAATTAGCAGGCTAATTGGCATTAGCAAGCTAATTGCCTTATTATTATTAATCCATTTATTAATCTAATTGACATTTCATATTAATCATACAATATATTTCATTTTCATATTAAGGAAGTAGGATTTCATAATTTAAATACATCAGAGTACGAAATCATATAGCTTCAGCACTCAGCTATCCCATTACACAACTGCACCAGCACCAAGTTTCACATGCAACATCTATAACCTTTAAAAATTAGCATCATAGACGGTAAATAGATAGATGGATCTCATCTGGAAAACTGCTGAAGCAGAAGGCGAATATTGAGCCTTCATTGATGTTGAAGGTCATCGCAACTTCAGGCCAGTGCCTATGGATGATTGACCGTCCATCCTTCGTACTCTTAAGGAACACTTCAAAATTGAACCGTGGGTGTTGTATGAACCTTCCTCGCCTCCTGACCGTACAGGTGGTTTGAGAGGTAATCATTAGTGAACTACTTTGGAAAGGCCTGAAGAGAAGGATATGCGTAAATGTCTTCTCTAGATCTGAAATGGCGCAAAGGAATTAAAAAGACGAGGTATAACAGTTAGTACCATCCTGTAGTGAACTGATGTCTTCTTCATTGTGGAGACAAAGATCTTTTTGTTTTTTGTCGCTAATTTCTTTATCGTAACAATCTTTCCGAGTTTCCTGACTTGACTGATATTGATGGACAACTCATTTCCACATATGCAAAAAGGGTCAAACAGTGGGTCAAAACCTCCGACAGCAGGACCTACATGTGCAAGATCAAATTGCTAAAACGTAATATTTAAAATAAGAAGTGGAAATTTGTGTTATTAACTGGAACCAGGCTTAATATTTAAAAACCAGCAAACATAGTCATTCAAACTTGTATTGTGCAGGTCTAAGTACACTTGTTATTGGCATTGTTTGGATCCATGGGTTAGAGTTAGTTTGAGCTAGTTTGGGCTCAAATAGCCCTAAAGTAGCCAAACACGAGGGCTAGTTTGAGCTAGTTACGTCTGACCCACCCAAAATAACTATCCCACCCAAGAGGTGCTGATTGGGGCTAGTTCTCGTAGTGCATTTATTGTCAATCTAACAGTGTCATCCAAAAACCTCTTTGGCTAGAGTTAGTCATTGTTGAGTATCATTGTTATTTAGGAAACATAGGATAGCGTAGAATTTATTCTACCTTGACTTGTACTCCAAGATGACCATGTCATCCTATATATGCCCATTAGGCTCAAGCAATACAATCAACTATTCCACCAATCTCTCTCTCTCTCCCTTTTAACTGCCACGAACTATTCCACCAATACATCAAACTTCATACATGAGAACAACATCCGACTACGGATGAAACACAAACAGAAGCTCAACGACATCCACCCTGCTAGCCCGGGCTGCCGACCAGGAACCTAACCCTCGATCGAAGAAGAAGCGGAACAGGAACTCCAAAACAAACACACATCGCTCTCGCTTCATGAACATCACATTACCTGTACCTGCAACTGTTGGTGTAGTAATCCGTGAGCCACGTGGACTCAGCAATCCCATTACCATGGGTATCAAGACTAGCAAAGCTTAATGGGTACGAAAAGGGTAAGTGGTGAGGTTGCAACAGTGACTAAGCAAAGTATGGTTGCTAACTTACGAATACAAGAGTAAGATGAGAAACTACACAAACGGTCGCCATCTAGTAACGGTCAGTAAGTGATCCTAAACTACTTACATTCAAACATAACCCAACCATGTTCTCCTCTCGAACTTCCCCGAAAAGAGACAGTCACGGTTACACACGTGGTTGGTGTATTTCAATTGAGTTTACATCAAGTTCACTACAACCGGATATTAACAAATTCCCATCTGCCACATAACCGCGGGCACGACTTTCGAAAGTTTAAAACCTGCAGGCGTGTCCCAACTTAGCCCATGAGAAGCTCACGATCCGCGGAGACAATCCTCCATCATAGGACACCCAATCAAACTCGGAATCCCAATGCACAAGACATTTCGACAATGGTAAGACAAAACCAACAAGACCACCCGGTGCACCGATACCCTGATAGGAGCCGCACGTATCTCATTCTCAGGACAACACCGTCTATGCAAAGTGAACGGTAGCCAAAAATACCATCGAGCTGCCCCAGGGTGGCACCGCCTACTGCTAGGTAGGTGGACAAACACTCATGAGGAGCACTGGCCCGGGGGGTTTATTAAGAGACCTTGGGTGCCGGCGGGTCCCTATGCAAGTTTTAGTTGTTATTAGGCAAATGGTAAAACCAATGTTGGGCCTTGCTAGAAGAGTTTTATTCAAAGCAAACTATCAAGAGGGTCCCATACCCCTCACTACATTAGGGACGCAAAATCAAGGAACATAACACTGGTATGATGGTAACTAGGGCGGCAAGAGTGGAACAAAACACCAGGCATAGGGCCGAGCCTTCCACCCTTTACCACGTATATATGTGCATTACTTAAAATAAGAGATATTGTGATATCCCAACATATCCATGTTCCAACATGGAACAACCTGTAATTGCACCTGCAACTAGCAACGCTATAAGAGGGGCTGAGCAAAGCGGTAACATAGCCAAACAACGGTTTGCTAGGAAGGGTGAAAAGGTTAGAGGCTATTATGTCAATTTGGGAGGCTTGATAAACAAGTGATAGGTAGCGCGACATAGCGATAGCATCGAGAAAACTAGCATAGCAAAGATAGTAGTGAGATCCAAGGTGACGGTCATCTTGCCTGAAATCCCGCTAGGAAGAAGAACAAGTCCATGAGGAAGACGAACCCGCGTAGTCGAACGAATCCTCACAATCGCAACGTAACCGGAACTATGAAGGAGAAGCGCAACCGGAAAGAAGCAAACATCACGGTAAACCAACAAGCATAAACATGGCATGATGCACAACCAAGTATGATGCATGTCTGGTTTAATGAGGTATGACATGGCAAAGGGCAACAAGGAAAACTACAAATTAAGTGAAGCTCAATATGCAACGAGTTGCATATTGATGAAACCCCACAACAATTATTTGGTTCTCTCTCGTTTAATCTACTCAACAATATTAAATGTTGGTTAACATGGAAAGAGGGGAAACATAAGTAAACTAACTATTTAGGCAAGTTTAAATGGGGCCGGAAACAACAAATGACAATTCCAGAAGATCCCCATATGCATTTTTGGATTTGGTACTGTTATGACCTAAAGCATATTTTAGAGTTGTTAAACATGCAAAGTAAGGACACTATGTTAATCTAAGCATTTTTCTACCACATTTACATATAAAGTTTATTTAATTCCGAACAACGGTTACTTAGTTATGAAATAAACCATTTTAGCATGACATTGTTGCAAATTTAAATAAACATCAAGTTAAAACATGTTTAACATGGATGCAAGTTGAATATTATGAAACTACATAAAATTCTACTCATTTTACATATATGAGTCATTTTAATATGATGCACGATTGTTGACTTATTAATGCATGAAAATGGAAGGTTTTTTCTACAAAACAGGTAAATCCTGGATAATAGCTAAATTTGCAGAGCCGAAAAATATATGACATGAGTCGAATCTGATGCAAATCAGGCGAACAACAGTGGGCGCAACATAGCTAAAAAATGTCCGAGCGGGGCATAGCGAAGGTGTGCTCACCTTGGGCCAAACGGGCCAGAAGTGGAGCGGGCTGAGCACGGCTGGGCCAGATCTGGAGGCCAACAGGCGACCCACGCGCGAGGTGGGCGTAGTCAACGCACAGTCGAGCGCTGTGGCGCGTGGCTCGACCTGAAGCAGGGGATGCAAGGGAAGCAGGGCGACAACGGCACTGAAGATGGAGGGGCGGCCATGGTGCGGCTCCCGACGACGAGGACAAGGCGAGGAGGGGCGGATCCAGGCAGCCGTCCATGGCGTCTTGGTCCTGCGCAGAGAGAGAGAGGGTTGAGAGAGAGGACTAGCGAAAAAAGGGATAGGAGGAAAGGAGGAAGGAGAAGGAGCAGAACAGGGACAGGAGCCGGTGCTCATCTGCTGGCTCTGGTGAGCTGCGGCTTGCTCGGGGACAGAAGGACAGGCGCCACGGGAGGAGTTGGATGCTCGGGGTTCCTGGTGCTGCTCAACAGCGGGAGGATGGAGAGGACGGAGCAAGGCGGCGGCAAGCTCCTGTCTATGGCAACAGATGAGTGAGAGAGGATTGAGAGAAAAGAAACCAGGGAAGGAGAAGAAGAGAGAGAGGGGCGCGAGGGAGGAGGCCGGCCTGGGTCAGTGGCGGCGCACGAGGAGGTCCTGTTGGCACTGCGGCTCATCGCCGGCGGGGACTACTTGCTCGATCCGCTCGGGGATCGAAGCAGGAGGAGGGGGTCGGGCAGGTGGTTGGATGGGGAATTGAGGGAGGCAGTGGATCGATGGATTGGTAGCTTGTGGTTGGCCCGATCTGGAAAACGAGGAGGATGGTGGCAGCTTCGCTTGGTGGTTGGATCGGGAGGGGATCCCAAGGAGGATGGTGGTGCATGATGGGATGGATGGAACATCTACCTAAAATTTAGGGTTTGGTCTGATTTGATTAGGGGCTGCCTACTATATATAGTAGGTGGCTGATATGAGAGAGGATTTGAGCCCTTACAGTTTGATCGGACGGCTTCGGGTGGTCTAAACAACGAACCGATGATGTTTAGGGTATCTTGGGATTGTTTCGGAACCACTGGTCATGACCGGACGATTCAACTTCAGGGAAGTTTCGGACATGCACGCGAAGGGGTCTGTGCAATGTGCAGAGAGGTTGGACATTTAGACGAGAGGGAAGATCGAAGACAATGGGGTCGAACAAAAGGCCATGAAGGAGACAAGAGAGAAGAGAACGGTCCAGTTGGTATGAGAGAATGACAATGGAGGCAACGGAGAGAAACGGGAACTACGAACGTATGCAAGTTTTGAAAAAATGACGGCAACAAAGTGTCGATGCAATGCAAATGATGACATGATGAATGCAACAAACATAATAAACACACGGCAACCACTAAAAAAATGGCAGGCAACTGGGGCATCGGTCTCGGGGCATCAGATGAATGGATCAATGTTGAGCATGATGGGATAGGGATAACTTATTTTAGCGTTGATATTTTGAAAGACATGGTTGCTTGTTGATATGCTTGAATATCTAAATTATTATGCCAAAACTAGACTATTGCTTTGAATCACATAAAAAGTGCAAATGTCCATGCTATAAAGAAAAGAATATGATATGACATGATGAACAACACTCCACATCAAAAATTCTGTTCTTATCACTTACCTACTCGAGGACGAGTGGGAGTTAAGCTTGGGGATGTTGATACGTCTCCAACGTATCTGTAATTTTTTATTGTTCCATGCTGTTTTATTATCAATATTGGATGTTTTATAATCATTTTATAGTCATTTTATATCATTTTTTGGTACTAACCTATTGACATAGTGCCAAGTGCTAGTTGCTGTTTTTTCCATGTTTTTTACATCACAGGAAATCAATATCAGATGAAGTCCAAATGCCATTAAACTCCACGATGATTTCTTATGGGCCAGAAGGAAGGCAATGGGCCCTGCTTGCACCCGGGGGGTAACCCGAGGGGGGCACAACCCACCAGGGCGCGCCAGGAGGCCCAAGTGCGCCCTGGTGGGTTGTGCCCACCTCGGGTGCTCCCCGGACCGCCTCTTTGCTCTATAAATAACCCAAAAATACCAGAATCCTAGGGGAGTCGACGAAATATTCATCCAGCCGCCACAGAGTCTAGAACCACCAAATCCAATCTAGACACCATCTTGGATGGGGTTCACCACCTCCATTGGTGCCTCTCCGATGATGCATGAGTAGTTCCTTTTAGACCTTTGGTCCGTAGTTAGTAGCTAGATCTCTCTCTCTGAATTCTCAATACAATGGTCTCTTCGAGATCCATACGATGTAACTCTTTTTGCGGTGTGTTTGTTGGGATCTGATGAATTTTGAGTTTATGATCGGTCATATATTTTTATATCCATGAAAGTTATTTGAGTTTCTTTGATCTCTTATATGCATGATCTCTTATAGCCTCGTATTTCTTCTCCAGTATTTGGGTTTTGTTTGGCCAACTTGATCTATTCATCTTGCAATGGGAAGAGGTGCTCGGTAGTGGGTTCGATCTTACGGTGCTCGATCCCTGTGACAGAAAGGGAACCGACACGTATGTATCGTTGCTACTAAGGATAAATAGATGAGATCTATATCTACCGCCATATAGATAAATGGATCTTGTCTACATCATGTCCTCGTTCTTATTGCATTACTCTGTTTTTCCATGAACTTAATACACTAGATGCATGATGGATAACGGACGATGTGTGGTGTTATAGTAGTAGATGCAGGCATGAGTTGGTCTACTAATCTTGGACGTGATGCCTACGTAATGATCATTGACTATCATAATTATTTGATGTTCTATCAATTTCCCAACAGTAATTTGTTTACCCACCGTTTGCTATTTTCTCGAGAGAAGCCACTTGTGAAACCTACGGCCCCCGGGTCTTATTTCTCATATATTTGCTTGCGATCTACTTTTCCTTTGCATTTTTATTCAGATCTATTAAACCAAAAATCCAAAAATACTTTGCTGCACTTTATTTATATTTGTGATCTATTTATCCAATCTATTACAACTTTCTCCTGTCAACACGCAATTTCTGGCGGCGTACCCAGAAAGGGATTGACAACCCCTTTAACACGTCGGGTTGCCAGGTGTTGTTATTTGTGTGCAGGGGCTGTTTACGTTGTGTTGCTTGGTTCTCCTACTGGTTCGATAATCTTGGTTTCATTTCTGAGGGAAATACCTACCGCCGCTGTGCTGCATCATCCCTTCCTCTTTGGGGAAATATTGACGTAGCTTCAAGCGACATCAGCGGCCACAACCATTAGCAACACTAGGCGGCAACGACACATGCAGCTAGATCAAAACAATAGCGGTGGCGGCTAGCAGATTAGCAGTAGGAAAGCGGGAGTAGCATGCGAGCAGCAGTAGCACAACAGCCCCGCGTCACCCCTGCATCAGACAGCAGCAACAAGCGAGCAGGGTCATGGGCGAGCGGGCGGACGCAGGGTCGCTCGTGGGCGCGGCCAGGGAGTGGCCTGGGGAAGCAGTGTGCGCGCGGGGCGTGTCGGTAGCACGGCCAGGGGCACGCGAGGGTGCAGCCACGGCGCAAGGCGCGGGCGCGGTCAATGACGCGAGGGCGCGAGCATCTACAGAGCGGGGCCAGCGGAGGCGAGGAGCGGGCGACTGCGGGCATAGAGCGGCCAAGGCGCAGACTGGACGAGGAAAGGGCGCGGTCAGGACTCGCGGACGCGGAGCTTCGGCGGTCCGGCCATGGCAGCCGAACTGCGGGGGCGCCGGCTAAACGGTGATGGAACGGGTAGGGTAAGGGTGAATCTAGAGGATGGGCTCACCGCAGTGCGGATGACGAGCTCGGGGAGGCCGGAGACGGGCCGTAGAGGCGGTAGTGACATCGAGATGCGGCGGTCAGGGGAAGAAGATGAAGAGCACGTCGGCTTTGGGGAGGAAGGAGACGGCGTAGGTGTCGCTGCGCAACTCCACTGGTCGGCCTTGGTCGTGTCGAGGACGAGGGCGATGCCGGGGAGGCCGTAGGACGGCTCGACGAGGCCCAAGGAGGGCATTGGCCATGGCCATAGTGGAGCGACGGCGGTGGCAGCGCTCCGTGGATCTGGAGGAGGGGGAAGGGAGAGGAGTGGGGGCGAGTGGGAGGCGAGGGGGCCGAGGCGTCGGAGAGCTGGTGGCCTTATCCTCCTCCCAGCGTCGCCGGCGAGGCGGTCAGGTGGGAGCGCGTTCAGGCACCCGGTCGGAGGAGCAGTGAGAGGAGGGGATCGACCGCAGGTGTGGGGGTTGGGCTGGGCCGGCTCTAGTGGCTTGGGTCCAAGGAACAGGGGGGCTTGTTTACCTTTTTTAAATCTTTTTATGTTTTGTTTATTTTTATTTTACTCTATAATTTCCTATTTTGTTTTCTGATTATTTAGTTTTATAAAATATAAAAATAGTACCTAAATTAGCATTACCAAATATACCACTCCCAATATTATTTTGGCATTTAATTAAAATAGTTTTTAATTTTATAATGCTAAAAAGTCATTTACTTATTTGTTTATGCACTGTTTTAATTATTATAGGGCATTAAACCACTTTTTAAAATGTTGGTTAACCACCATAATTAGTTATGGAATATTTGGTTCACTATGAACATTGTAGTTTAATATTTGAAAACTTTTGTGGTTGCCTGATTTTTAATTTGAATTCGAATCGGTTTCAAACAAACGCGAGATTAGTAACAGTAATTGAGGTGACGTGGCATCATTAGCAGAGGTTCACTGTAGCTTAATTATCCGGGCGTCACAGTTGGGGGCGCGCCCTACCCCCTGGGGGCGCCCTCCACCATTGTGGCCGCCTCGTGGCTCTTCTGACTTGCACTCCAAGTCTCCTGGGTGTCTTCTGGTCCAAGAAAAATCACCGAGAAAGTTTTATTCCGTTTGGACTTCGTTTGGTATTCCTTTTCTGCGAAACTCTAAAACAAGGAAAAACAGGAACTGGCTGTGGGTTCTAGGTTAATATGTTAGTCCCAAAAATATATAAAATAGCATATTAATGCATATAAAAAAATCCAAAACAGATAATACAATAGCATGGAACAATAAAAAATTATAGATATGTTGGAGACGTATCAGGGACCGAGAGCAAGAGCAGAGCAGCAGCGCGAGCGAGAGCCAAAGCAACAGCAGCAATGCTAGCGAGAGCCGGAGCAGCAGCAATAGCTCCTACTGATTTCGACGTCGCCGTCGTGGGAGAGATGCCATGGAGGTAGTGGCCGGCGCTGCCGTAGATGGAGTCACGCCATGGTGGCTTGGGACCGAGCACCGGCAGCACCATGAGATCGAATGAAGAAGAAAATGTAGCGATTAGTGTAGAACCTCTTTGGGGGCGCCGGTTAGGCATGAGCTTCTTCCGAGGAATCGGTGATGGTGCTGCTCTTCCGGTGGTACAGGTGAAGACGACGGTGTTGGAATGGAGGTGGCGCGATAGACGAGGCGGACGTCGGGGCAGCTCCTTGGAGGTGGAGGACGAGGTGGCTGAACCGGTGGGACGATGATATTGACGATGGATTCTCATCCGGTGTGGTGGATGAGGGACGTCGAGTTGTTGTGGTGGACAATGACATCGGGGAAGAGGCTCCGGCTGGGTAGTGGACGGAGGAGGGTGTGGGGCTTCGCAGGTTTTCGTGGCCTCGGTGTATGAATGGGGGGGGGATAGGAGGGGGAACCATGGCTTTGAGACGCGCTTGTCCGAAATATGGGGTAAGTTACGAAAGTACCCCCACTGATTTGAACTAGGTGGTTCTTTCGTTTCAAGGGTATCACGGGAATTTCGCGCGTTGGGATTTCGTAGGAGGTGGGAGTTTTCGCGCGCGTTGTAGTTTTGGAATAGCAAGGCGCGGGTTGAGATGGAGGGAGTTATTGGAGCACAACGAGACAATGAGATATCTTAAAATTTCGGGATAACAAGGCGCGGGTTGAAGATGCGGGAGTTTTGCAGCACAATAGACAGCAATTCTAGCTTGAAATTTTGGCATAACAAGGTGCGGCTTGACATTTGGGGAGAACAAACTTATCGTGTACAAAAAAACAAAAAAGACAATTCGCACCGCACAAGAGAGAGCCATGTGCCGTTTTACTATATTATTACTAGAAATTCCATTCAAAACAACAAAAAAATAAAAAAAATCGGGTCAACAAGCTTAACATGTACAATTCCAAATCAATTTGCACTTCCCTCAATAATAACAAAACATTTCCTACTATCTAGCATATGGACTAAATTTGAGTAATTTTTCCCTATTTGAATGGGATTCTACTCGGGTTAGTTATACAACCATCTAAATATTATCTGCACAACACATGACATGAATATGAGAGTAGGAAATTCCCATATAAATATGAAATACATGTACATACGATCTCGAATTCAAATATATGTATCTATTTTATGTTGAATTCAAACCATAATACATGTATGCTCTAGCTAGATGTTCGGAATCTAAACCATGTATGATACTGTACAATGTGTTTAACACGCACAACACACATAGACCATTTATATATGTGTTGCGAAATCCACCCATCATCTCCAATTTGAATAGTGTGTCCATGTATGGATGCAATGTCGCCACACGATGCCTGCCATCGGTATCTCAAATTCACATCAGTTTGAGCTTCATTGGTATAGCGAGGTGCTAAACAAACAGTTTTTAACCCCTTTCCGCGACAGCATTTGGAACCGTCGCCAAGTGAGTGTGTGCGATAGGGGGGTCCTGCCGACATGACCCAGAAACCATCGGGGATAGGCCCTCCTAGCACACACGCTCGGCAAAATGAGGTCGTGTGTGACGGGCGAGCGATCAAATACGGTTATACGTACAGTTGTGCTAAAAAATGCAATTATACAGGCCAATCGTTTCCACTCGTCAGTACATCCCACACAGTCAGTCCCGGCTAACCGTTTCCATTTGTATGCACATTCCACATAGTCAATCCAAGGAATATGTTTCCGTTAATATGTACATCCCACACAGTTAATCCAAGAAGTACGTTTCCGTTCGTATATACATCCCACACAGTCACTCCAAGGAAAACGTTTCCGTTCGTAGGTACATCACACACAATTTTCCCCATTAAATCATTGCAATAGCATTGCCATTGCAGATGGTATTAACAATTTTATCGTTTGCGTTATTGAATGCATCACACACGGTGCGTAGAAGAAACTGTGTGGCAAAGGCTGTCCATCACAGACACTTTTTATGTGGTAAACGTTTGCGCAAGGTGGCCTAATGCAAATGGTTTACAAGAGGATGTCGTTTGTGATTGTTCATTGATCCAACATGGTTTATTCCTAGAAACTGTGCGCGTTACCTGAGGTCATCGCCTACGGGGTTTTCTCAATAACCGTTTGCAATAGAAAACCCAATTAACAGGCTAATTGTCAATTAGCAGGCTAATTGCCCATTAGCAGGCTAATTGCCCTATTATTAATAATCCATTTATTAATCTAATTGACATTTCATATTAAGCACACAATATATTTCATTTTCATATTAAGGAAGCAGGATTTCATAATTTAAATACATCAGAGTACGACATCATATAGCTTCAGCACTCAGCTACCCCATTACACAACTGCACCAGCACCAAGTTTCACATGCAACATCTATAACCTTTAAAAATTTGCATCATAGATGGTAAATAGACAGATGGATCTCATCTGGAAAACTGCTGAAGCAGAAGGCGAATATTGAGCCTTCATTGATGTTGAAGGTCATCGCAACTTCAGGCCAGTACCTATGGATGATTGACCGTCCATCCTTCGTACTCTTAAGGAACACTTCAATATTGAACCGTGGGTGTTGTATGAACCTTCCTCGCCTCCTGACCGTGCAGGTGGTTTGAGAGGTAATCATTAGTGAACTACTTTGGAAAGGCCTGAAGACAAGGATATGCGTAAATGTCTTCTCTAGATCTGAAATGGCGCAAAGGAATTAAAAAGACAAGGTATAACAGTTAGTACCATCCTGTAATGAACTGATGTCTTCTTCATTGTGGAGACAAAGATCTTTTTTCTTTAGCCAAACACGAGGGCTAGTTTGAGCTAGTTACGTTTGATCCACCAAAATAACTATGCCGCCCAAGAGGTGCTGATTGGGGCTAGTTCTCGTAGTGCATTTATTGTCAATCTAACACTGTCATCCAAACACCTCTTTGGCTAGAGTTAGTTCAGGGTTAGTCATTGTTGAGTATCATTGTTTAGGAAACATAGGATAGCGTAGAATTTATTCTACCTTGACTTGTACTCCAAGATGACCATGTAATCCTATATATGCCCATGAGGCTCAAGAAATACAATCTACTATTCCACCAATCTCTCTCTCTTTCTCCCTTTTAACTGCCATGAGCTAGAAACTAACTCTAACCTCTAGCTAAGTTGGAATATCCAAACAGTGCCATTGTTAAATCAAATGGAAAGCCGTGTTAAATACTCGCTCCGGTCCTTTTTACTCTGCATATAAGAATTGTCTGAAGTCAAACTTCATAAAGTTTGACCTTATTTATATAAAAAATATCAACATCTACCATGCTAAAGTTATACAATATGAAAATTTATGTCGTGACACATGTACTGATATTGATTTCATATTGTGAATGTTGGTATGTTTTCCTATAAAGTTGGTCAAACTTTACGAGGCTTGACTTTAGACAAATCTTATATGCGAACTAAAAAGGTTCGGAGGGAGTACAACATGCTTAACAACAACCAAATATAGTCATTCAAGGAGCTATTGTTAAAATTGGTATTGATGAAATTGAACTGCACAGTTCATACTAGCACACATAGAACATCACACTATTAATAGCTAAAATAAACAAGGCATAGTACGAACAACCAAAGATGACAATTGAAACTGGACATATTCTAACTACAATCAACCGAACAACCATAAACCATAGAAATAAACAAGGCGTAATGCAAACAACCAAATATAGCAATAAATACTGGACATGTTCTCACTACAAAAGGGGTTCAAGAAAACAAATCATGGGTTTCCTCACTTGTCACAGATTGGCTCCTCCTCGTAGTCGCCGTCGATGAGGTCTGACTTGTGAGCTGAGGATCCCAAGACAGTGTTGCAGAACATGTCCTTCAGAAATGACAAAAGGGGCTCCATGGCGATGAAGGATGGAAAAACGAGCCACAGGAGATCAGCGGCATGGCCATCAATGAGATTGATGGCTGTCGAACCCGAAGGGTTGGGGGTGGGCAACTTAACCCGTGACATAACCCGCTTCAAGCCGTCGGTGTCGACAACCTCGATGTCATAACCGGTGACCGCGACATGCCAGAATACTTTAGCCCGCTGGTTGAAAGGCTCCATCCAGTTCCAGTCATCATCGCGAGCTTCCTCGGCGGCCACCTCGCCAACATCTGGCGAAGAGGCCGCGATAAAGCTGTTTTTGGCCATTCGCTCCTCGAGCTCTCGGGAAGTGTAGTCGGGCATAGGCTGCGACGCTCTGGAGTGGGGGAGGAGGTGGGGATGGGGATCTGTGGGAAAGGGGGCGTTTCGCAGGCGTCATCTAAGAAACTCAGGGCGGCGACGGTATGTATATCCGTGGTTAATCTGCACGGGTAGACCGGCAGAGGTTTAAGATGGAGGCGGAGTAGCGGCGGCGGCGACCTAGCTAGGTTTCGAGCGAGGGAGTGGTGGTGTGTATGTGTGTGAGCGGGGGATTTGGGGTGAGCGAAGGATTTGGGGTGTGTGTGTGGAGGAGGTCCAATGTGGTTTTTGAGGAAATGCCGCGGGTACTAAAAATTTTACTAGGCAGGAGTAAAATGGCGGGGCTACCGAAAATTTGGATCAAGGGATTGAAGCAGAACGGGGTGGGAGTAATGAACATCACACACGGTTAAAACATAATAGTCATGTGCTATCAAATAGAAAACCACTCCAGCCGAGCATATATTTTTGAGATTGCGAGGGATGCAAGCGGGAGTAAAACGCCGGGGCTCCAGTTGAAAAAAAAATCTGGGGCTACTAAAAATTTGGATCAACTGATTGAAGTAGAGCAGGAGTAATAGACATCGCACACGGTCCGTACATACGAATCGTGTGCTATCAAACAGAAAAACCTTCTACGCTGGTAGATATTTTCGAGATTACGAGGCGGTAGATATTTTCGAGAGCGAGAGGCATGCTTCATGGAGCCCAATCTACTGTGCTGATGTGAGTGACTGCAGGGGCACGTGCGTGGCACACGACTAGTCTGACCGTACCATGTCTGTTGCGTACCCAATTGCAGACGGCTTCTGCATCAAACTCGTGTGCTGTTTATAAATTCGGCAAAAAGAATAATGCGGGAAAGGGTCAAAACACGAACACACTTGCATGTGGACCAAATATATGTATGAAAAGGGTGTTTTGATGTTCGAATACCCAACGCACAACTTTGATGTGGTACATGTCACACAAAGTGCACAGTATTGCTAGTAAGCCACCCCCTACGAACCCCACTTCGTGTCGGCGGCAAGGGAATCCTAGCTATGAATGGATGCCCCCAGATAGTTAGGTTTGAAATCTCACCCTACCATAACACAAAACCTATAGGAGTCCATCATATATATGGTCAAACTCCCCTTTTGCTTCCGGACAAAGGTGGACTGTGTCCCGACCCACAAATGTGTGCTTGTGGCGGGAGATGGGTGAGACCACATACAAACCACATGCGGGTGGCCCTATACTATATGTATTAAAGGGGTGTGGTGTGATATTTAATAATACCATTCAGAACTTTGGTCTGGCAGGTGTGCCTAGCAAAATAACCGGACTTCCCGGACCCCACGAAGGTTGCTGGTAGTGCGAAGTACCTCCCCCCCACACACACGTGTCGGGGGGAGGGCATCTCACCAAGACATACTGTAACGCGGACCAAACAGAATCCAACTTGATAGTACAACCTCACTCGCTCATTGTTGGTCATAGTGATATGGACGTCCACACGACCCCGCAAAATGGGCTAGCTTGTCACCGATAAACTCGCGAGGGAGTACTGTCTGAAGACAAAACCCACTCTGTGCATGTGGCCCAATTATGTATATGGAAGTGGTGTGTGTGGTGCTTGAATATGCAATGCGCAAATTTGATGTGGCACCATGCTTTGGAACCATAAAATCACAACACTGATCGAGGATTCACGATGCGTAGCATGCATGCGCTCAAAGTTAATTAGGCCTAGAATGATCGACCTACTATACGTTAACACAAACCAAAGAAGAAGAATCTCTCGCTGGGTGTAGATATCCACGAGACGCCACGGACTACCGGTGTGGTGGATGAGGACGATCCAGTTGGCCTTCATGCCCGCTCAGTAGTGGCCGCACATGAAGGACAGGTGGACGGGTAGTGATAGCATGTCGAGGGGAACCACGGCAACCTCTGTAGGATCGTCAAGTCGGTGTCTGGGCCACCTGCGAGGATCGGGCATCAGCAAGTAGGGTGTCTTGAAAAGAGCCGGCCCGTTGCAGACAAGTAGACGGTACAAAGACACCGAGCATGTGGCCAAACGGACGGTGCTGAGTAGGTCCATACGACTACAGATCTGCTCCAAGAGAACATCGGGGAGGGAATTCCAATCGTGGCTCTGCGTGTCAGTCGGTTCTGCCATTGGTGTTTTCGGTGCCTGCGAGCCAGCGGGGAAGTGGGTTCGGGCGGGCGAGCGAAGAAGCTTCTCCTCGTGTGGCTGAGCAGTGAGCGGGGAGATATGGTACGTGCGAGCTACCAAGGAAGATGGCGCGCGCGGGCGAGCAGTGAGCGGGGGTAAATGGTGTGCGGCCGACGATGGGGAAGAGAGGAGGAAGAAGAAGAGAGGAGGAAGAAGAGTGGAAGACGGGGAAGAAAGTGCATTCAATCTCAATTCTACTAGTACTACTACCAGGATATACCGTCCTTCGGAATGTAAATAGTTACACCGATGACATGTGGGTCTACCACAACAGGGCCCATATTTCAGTTAATGGAGGACAGAGGTGCGTAGGCGTATTTGCGGAAGCGTGCTCTACTGGCAAACATGATGGCAGTACTGGGTAAGGCTGATTTAGTAACACCAACACGCTGGTTCAGCTTATTAATGACATGTCCCATCTGCTGCAGCGTGTATTGTCACTTCACTGCGAAGACTAGTTGAATAGTTCTCTCTGACCGAGATGGAGAATAATGGATCGTGAGGACTTCCTTTCTACAGTATCCCTATGACTCTACGCTCACTTCACTCATTTTGCTCCGTACCTAGTCACTTGTTGAAATCTGTAGAAAGACAAATACTCCGTATTTGGGAACAAAGGGAGGCTTTTACTCCGTACTATTTGGGAACAGAGGGAGTATCACCATATGGAGGGAACAGAGGAAGCTTGAAATATGAACATGTCAATGGGAGGGAGTAAGCCCCATGCATGCATGCATGCATGCAACATGCAATACTCACACGTACACATGGACGCACGCAACACTCACGCACCCATGCGGCACATAGCACACAACGCAACACACACACTCACGCTCAAGTGCTCAACCTACTCCCTACGTCCGTGAAAAACTGTACATTTAGAGATTTACACATTGACCAAGGCATAATTAACGCCCAAAAGTAGCAGACTTATGTGTGCATGCGACCATTGAGATAAGAAGATTAAATGAAGGCCGTTGCATGCTGTAATTAAGGATAGACATGTAGCCTATACCTACAGCACAAGTTGGTGCATTAGTCAATCAATATCGATTTAGATTAAAGGCTAAATGCATTGGAAGTGTAGATGTACATCATGTACTACACTCTTTGTTTTATAGCCGATGTACACTCTTTGTTGGAAGACCGAGGGAGGACACGTGCATGCACTCACATACACAGCCAGGGCGGTTCGCGCGCAAGGGTTGGACTCGTGTCGCGCCTGCGTAAAGTTTTGTTTAACTGATTTCTTTGCTCTGCCAACTGACAGGTGGGACCCAGAAACCAGGTGACAATTTAACCAGTCAAGAAAGTGCCACGTCGACTATGTGGCCGGTCAGTAGGGTGCAATACGGTGCTCTACGATGAGCTAGTGATCGTATAATCGCCGCAAAACTATATGTAGTGACCGTAAAGAGCGTATTGTTACATATGTTGACCGCCAGTGTATTTTTCTCGTTTCAAATTAAGCCATATTAATCGGAAAGGACGCAGTATGGACAACTACTACTAGTACCAGTACTGCTTTGATGTGTCCTGTCAACTTGCCGAACGAGGAGAAGCTTGCTTACTACGCCTCTCCCTCGCCCACGCGCGCGGTGGTTCGCAGGACGAGGAGAGGGTTTTGACTACAGCGCCCTCTCCCTATCCCTCTCCCTCTTCGTCGCCCTCGCCCTCGCGGTGGACGTGCAGCAGTTCAATCGGTGTCAGATTGCCAGAAGCATATTGTACTGTAGTATCATCATTGTTGGACCTTCCGAAGAGGCGAAGAGCCAAGTGCAAGGTTCACACGAGTACGAACTATTGAACTTCCCGAAGAGGCAAAGAGCCAAGCGCAAGGTTTTATAGGAGTTGTCGTCCTAGTAGGAGTGTACTACAACTATAGCGAACGATGCTACTGTATGATGCCGCCACGTCACGTATATCCAAAGCTGTGCCACCTTTTTTTCTCAAAGAGCGTGTTGGAGCCCGTGCAACAACCACACAAGTTGCACATACACATAACACATTTACTAGTAATACATTCTAAAGGACAAATGCCAGTATGCCACACAAGTTCATCTCCAATTCATGTGATAAACTTGTGCACGACTAGTCTACATATATTCACAGCGCTACCGTTCACAATTACCGTACTCCACATACACGTTATAGATGGGCTACATGTCCTCCTCCAGGTTCCAGTCCCAGGTGTTCTTCATGGATGGAACGATCCATAGCGGTGGGCAACGGAAATCATTGTCGCAGCTTTCTAGTCTGGTTCCACACGATGGAGACTCATCCAAGCTGAAGCGGCATAAATCAGGGATAGCGTGGCCCAGCATGACGTTCATCCGGCGGTGCGCACTGAAGACACAACCATGCTTCATGAACGGCAGGCCTTCCGTGTCGTGCACGAAAGGTGGCATCCGCTTCAGAATGGGGTAGCTGTCCCCGATGAAAAGCGAGTACTCTCCAAGAGTGTTCCTCGACACCCACGTAGCATCACGGGGGTCGAACTCGGCGCCGTTCATCTGGTACACGCGGCATCCCAGATCTGGACACATG
Organism: Aegilops tauschii subsp. strangulata; assembly: GCF_002575655.3. Classification (NCBI taxonomy): domain Eukaryota; kingdom Viridiplantae; phylum Streptophyta; class Magnoliopsida; order Poales; family Poaceae; genus Aegilops; species Aegilops tauschii. The sequence continues at coordinate 276,956,921 of NC_053038.3, read as the reverse complement.
GTGACGTACATAGTCAAGGTCCATGCATAATAATGTTGTGCTCAAATATGGCGGTCAGTAATACTGTGCAGCAAATAGTACTACTCCGATATAGAGGAAGTAAAATAACTGGCTTATTATATATAGCCACTCTTGGCTACATGGATGAGATAGTAAGACATGCAAAAACAAAAATGGTGGCAGCTAGTGGGTTCAAGTCTTCAAGGGCCTAGCTGGCTATACGCGTCCTCCAAGGTAAAAAGTACTCCTACTAGTACTACAAAGTATACTACTAGTACAACAATGAAAGAGAAGGCGAGAGGGTTAAAAAATGGAATACCTGGGTAGATGGTGACGGTCCGATCATGGTAGATTGTGTGACCATGTTGGACATCAGTGGTACCATGGGTAACGACTGCTAAGATAGTTGATCCCAATATGCCAAAGTCAGCTACAAGGTTCCAGGTTAGAGCAAATCGCGGATGCAAATGCACATCCAGGATCAGCGATCTTATTTTGATCAGGGGATGACTGGTCCCTGCAAAATAATGGAGTACCATTAGGGACGCAAATGATGGTTTGTGCATAACATTTATAATCTCCCATACCGTAGGATGGCAACCAGATGAAACAAGTCCCCTGGCTTGTCACCGCGAAGATGCGGCCTAGATGGCGCACGGCGTCTTCAAACGTGTAGGGGTACAAATCTGCCGCCGCCAACATGCGCCAGCCTCTGCCGTTACTGCCTCTTGCATTGATGGCAATCCTTATGTCGAACACCGCGATGAGATAGTAATCGTCGTAGCCGCGTCACTTTTGTCGGCGGGTCCGCAATTGCTATCTTCTTCAATCTCATGTAGGCATCATCATACGTATTCAAGCCCAGCCAGTCCGGAAGGCCGATCCCAATGGTGGAGAAGGGGTCTACCGGAACGGCCGCACTGCTGTGGATGTTGTGCAAAATGATGGTGGTATCCGGCCGGAGTTATGCAAGCTAATCTTCATCGGCACCGACCCAGACCTATATATAAGACGGTGGGCAGCGGAGAAATTACGGGATGGAAATGGAATAACTATGTATTACCTGATCAAACTCCATTACTGACCTGCTCATCGGACAAAATCCGACTACCTCTCAACGTCGGCAACTCTAGCGGAGTCAACGTGCAACCATGGCCGGGGAGCGGTGGACTGTTCGAAGGATTGTCCCATAGAAGAACCTTCTCCTCGAGGACGCATGGAAGACCAACAAGCATGGCCTTTTCCCAAGCCTGTTTAAGCAGCGTCTTGAAAAAGTTGGTGTAGGAAGCACCGAGTCTTGCGGCGGTGAGGACGTCGGAGCGGCGTGCGATTTCTCCCAGAGGATCGTCGTCCAAGGTCTCCCAGCCCCGACGAGGAGGAGAACCGCCTGGCGAATCCATGGGTGCAGCGACGAACTGCCTTCTCTTCGGGGGGAGGGGAACTGGCGAGGAGGAGATAAGAGCGTAGTAACCGTAGGGCCTCGTCCCTTCCAACTGTAGATCGTTCCTCAGCGAAGGGGTGAGGCTATTATTTACTACTAGTACTAGCATTATGGAACGTTATGGGATTGCATTATACTATAAATAATAGCACTAGTAAGAAATTTTTGGCACTAGGTAGTAGTTTTTGGCGTGGATTAAGAAATTTTGGGTATGTTTTTGCCATTTTTTGTACACGCCAACTAGTGTCAAAAAACGTCTTACATTATTTGACGGAGGAGTACGTACTCGTACTGTAGCAGTACTAGTACTACTTTTCTCAACTAGTAATGCGATGTACTGTACTTCTAGTCTAGTATAGTGCACCAGTTTTGAACTCTTGAATCTCAGGGCCAAGGAGCTATAGTTGGAAGTGGAGGTACTACTGTTCTCTAGAACCATCGATGTACTATCAATGCAGGGGAAGTACACCTGCGTAGTGGCCTAGTGGGTACTCTCGGTGCTCTATTCAGCCGCTCCTCTCATGTAGCTGGCCTACTCAGGTGCTCCTCTCACGCACACACTAGCAGCCTGTTTATCAGCGATGGTTACTGTGGGGGCAGAACATTTGAGTTATTTGATACAGCAAGACTAGGCTTTTCGCTTCCATTTGTGGAGGTGTAATGGATCTCGTCGAACTTTGTTAGTAGCTCCTTCTTTATGAATGAGATGAAGCAAAGCTTTTGCCTCCGTTCAAAAAAAACACGTCAAGAGGAATTTCTTTTGTAGTAGAGCCGATAATGGAGTGAAGTCCATGCATGCAACGCCACAAGCTACAGAGTAGTAGTAGAGCACTTTACGTACAGAGCCATATTGCACAGTTCCCCATGCCCCGCCAGGCTTTTCCGGCTCCTCGGGCTTAATTGGGAGGCGCTAGTTTAAATATTCTACTAGCTGGAAGCTGGAAGCGAGGTGCGGCTAGGGCGAGCACGCGAGCCACGGGATGCTAGGAAGGAAAACCCGTTCACGTGGCTAGGCTGTCCAGTGCACCCAGATTGTGGGGCCGCACGTCCGTTTGACTTGAAAACTCAAACTACCTGTGTAAAATGTTGGCTTGCAGCGAAGTGTAGTAGTACTATTTAAAAAAAGGCCTTCGTGCGTTCGGCCGGGATCGAACCCACAAAATGAGGTATACACTCCCGCGACCACTAGTAGTACTCGTTGGAGTACAACGCAACCTAGAATCGCTTTTGTTGCTAGTAGTACGTACATTGTTCCTTACAAGAAACCCCTAATGGTTAATAGTATAGCCAGCTGCTGGCTATAAGCCAGTGCCATGTCATCTACAACCCATCTTATAGCCAACATGTACAATAATAGATCAAAAGAGTGTACTACTTTTTTATTATGTGGCCCACTTCTCATTCTCAGAAAGTGCCTAGGAGCACGTGCTAGAGCTGGCTCTTCACGAAGAGCCCGCTTACCTTCTCTCTCCTCTTCTCTTTCCTCCAACTAACCAGAAATATACTAGTTTATTTCTTGTAGCCCGCTGACTCAGCTCTATTGTACTTGCTCTAATAATGCAAGAAACCACTAAAATGCCAAGAAACTACTACCACTTGCATACGTGGCAAACTTAAGATAAGACTACCTTATCAACCATTGTACATGCTCTTACCAACAAAAATCCTCGAGTGACCTCCTACCTCCGGCCCATCCACCTAGTCATCCTCGGCCATGGGTAGCAGCTACCGCCATCGGCAGAAGGCGAGGTCAAAACCGCCGGCGGTGCGGAGCCCATGTTGCGGCAGCCCGGATGCCAGCTCCGTCCGGCGCTCGCGGCTGCTAGCTAGCCAAGATAGCTCCGTCCAGCTGCTTGTCTGCAAGGTTTGCTAGCTAGATTGGCACGCCAGCGTGGCGGCTTGCTCGCGCGCGCCGCGCTGAGGCCAGCCATCTGGCTCGAGCGAAGGCCAGCGCGGCGGCTTGCTCGCTCGTGAGTCACGCTCGGGCCAGCCTGCCAACCCGTGCGGAGGCCAGCGCGGCGTCCGGCCCGTCCGGCGGAGCGGCGGCCAACTCGCTCACCACCGGCGCCACCGACGAACACGCATCAGTACTGTTTGAAGTAATGTTCAGGAAAAATAATGATTTGAGGGGGAATAACAGGATAGAAGGTCAGATGTGGGTCCCTCATGTCAACGGTCAAACAAAACGTGTTGGTTTAAGCTGCCTCTCAGCACGGACGTGTGGGCCAACCCTGTCATAAATGGGTTTAAACGAACCTAATCGGTAGGAGTACTAGGTAGTTTTTGGCGTGGATTAAGAAATTTTGGGTATGTTTTTGCTATTTTTTGTAGAATAGACTCTTCCTAGGGCTGGTTGAAAGTGGTAGTGTTTTGTTAAATACTCTACATATTGTAAGTAGGAGTTAAAGTTAAGCTTTGGAAGCCAATAAGCAAGGCTAGTTACATAGTGCATATGTGTACATGATTGAAAGTAAATATTAACCATGAGTGACTAATATCTTGATGGAAAACTCGAAACTATGGAATACTAGGAAAAAATGCATGGTTTGAAATACTAGCAATGTTCATGTCCGTTGCAACGAATCATAATTAGAATAATACTTATTCACAAACTTGGTACAAAACACTCTAATTTTGATATACATATGTCACTAGAGATATATTATGTTTCAATTAGAATATATTCCTTGGACTGTTTTGGTGAGGTCAGGGAGGGATGTGGTTGGTTTTAAGATACTAATTATGGGTCTTTCTTCAAATTGGTAGACAAGTGGGATGTTGGTGAAAAAAGGCAACAACTTACCTCACAATCGTTAGATGTAGATCTAATGGTCAGAAATGACGGATGGCAGACACACCAGCATCACCAACTTAGTCTTGTGTAGGAGTACTAGCAAGATCCGTGAATTGCACGGAACATAAAGATGCATTTTTTATAAAACACTTGTTGTGATTGACCCTTGCGGGAGTAATCCCATTTGTAAAAACTAATGATATCTCGAGAAATATGAGATAAGGTGAAGAGGAGTGGGGTGTGGTGGTGGTTGGTGGTCGGACTGAGCGGAGGCATGGGGATTGACGACGTCGGCAGCGGCCACCAGGCCAGTTTGTTCCAGAGGCTTCCTTTCTTAATTGCTCAACAATGAGGTTTCTTGGAGATAAGGATGAATGAGGGAAGGCCTTGTCTGCAAATGTGGAGAGGGGTGCGGGTATCTTTTAGTTTAATTTCCATCCGTCAGATATAGATCGGACGGTCTATATTGCAAGATGGCACACGTACCATCATCACCAACTCGGTTTTTTATAAGAGAAGAAATATAAGTATGGAGATACAAACGTATTATCGATACTTGCTTCTGTAAACTAGCATCTACATTCTATTCAACGTCTCGACATGTGGGGCCTTAGCATAATGACTTCTCGACTATGTAAAACCAAGATTTTCCCGTCGCCGACGAGGAGGGGGTGACGGCGGCGCGCTTTTTGGCTTGCCCTAGTCCTAGTAGTCATACTAGGTGGTCTAAGCACGTGTAGATTTATTCTTTTTCACGTCTCGTGTTTGCCGTACTGCCACGACTGTTGATGAATAGACGGTAAGTTATTCACAGGGAAACCCTTGTTGAGCGTGTTTGCGAGAGAGAGAGAGACAGTGTGCGTGTGTGATATGTTAGAGACTGAGGCAATGGTAACAGATTCTTTGTGTCTATGTGTGTGGAGGATAGAGAGAGACATGTACATGGGGCTTTGTGTTGTGTAACGTGGAGACACATATACATAATTAGAGAGTGATTGTGTGAGATACACATGCGGACATGAGGAGAGATGAGGATCCAAATAAATGGGCGTTTGTGAATGTCTGTGTGTGTTTGTGCACGCGTTCGTGTGTGAGAGGGAGAGAGTGTATGTGGAGTAGAGAGACCACTGATGATGTAAACCTAGTATAAGGGAAGGGGGAATGGTGTGACATGTGTAGTAGCGAGATAGCATAGGTGCGGGCGGGGGGAGCAGACTATTTGGAAGAGACATCGAGTGTGTGTGTGTGGGAGAGGGGTGTGAGAGCGAGAGAAAGAGAGAGCTAGCGACGGAGAGAGAGAGAGAGAGGAATAGAGGGGGCGAGATGGGTCGTCTGTGTCCATAAATGGCGTATAGATAGGAGACAATGTTGATGTTGTCCGAAATTGGCCTATGAACGGAGACGCAAGGGAAGCGAGTCATCGTGTGTGTGATAGGGACTTCATGAGAGATCTAGAATAATGGTGTAGAGAACAATGTGCGAAATCGAGAACGATTATACATTAGGGAGCTATGCAAAGAGTCACGACATATATGTATACATGGAAGGAGCTCGGGCGGGTCCGCATGTGGGAGAGATAGAAAGAGGAGAGTGGTGCACAAGGAGACAAAGTGTGCTTGTTTGCAGTGGGGGTGGTGTGTGAGGTGAGTGCGCGAGAACCACATGACTAGGGAGATAGACGTTTGGGGGCGACGTTTTGTGTGTATGGGAAATATACACTCTACATAGTGCGTGTGCTTGGGTAAGAGAGATAGCGGGAGACCTAGAGAGTGAGGGAAGAGATGTGTGCATGCCCGAGAGACAATGTGATAGAGACCTATGTTGGGGTCCGGACTTTACAAGAGAGAGGGGTGTTAATGTGCTCGTGTGTTGGTGTTTGGGGGAGAGAACGACTTCTCTATGTGTGTGTGTGTGTGGTGGTGGTGGTGGGGGGGGGGGGGGTTGACATCAGATAAAGAGTGAGGTGTCTATATTTGAGGGACTTTAGTGTAATTGAGATATTGTGCACTCATGGTTGATCAATTTGTTTCACAGTTTGTACTATGAGATAACGATACTTTTGAACATGCGTGATATACCTTGATGTACCAGAATTACAAACCTAAGATTGGAATTTTGGAATTTGACTCCATCATTAGCTTTTGTAATTCATTTAAACGGAGGTACATTTTTAAGCCGGGATTTCGTGATTTCAAATTCATATATCAAACCTAGAGATATACACATACGGGCATCGTCAAACTTTATAATCATCCACTTTATTCATACCACTGTTCAAGATATTTTCCGATATTCCGATAAATCGGCCGATTTATCGCTTACCGGTGTCTGGCCGATAAGATAAATCGGCTGATAAATCAGCCGATATGCCGATAAACTGGCCGATTTACCCCTTATCTTGGGTCGACCGATAAGCTCCCGATAAGCGATATCCCCAACATTGATTCATACACATACACATTTTTGCTTTTGTCATCATATTTAGGATAAACACATTTGGAATTTCATTTGAATTGGACCGTATGATGGTATTTGCTTGTAGTAGCTCAATGATCCATATTTGAATTGAATGGACAATCTAAGTTTCGAGTTGGAGACATTGATTTTCAAAACTTGCACATTTTTTTGCGTGCAAAACAAACAAATTGTCGGCCATGATATCACAGTCGGCCGTACGAGAGCAGAATACTTATAATTTTAGGCACCAAAAGCTTTCAAACTGCCCGCTCACATCGAAATATCACGTGCCCGAAAGTTTAGCCCTGCGATATTCCTGTTTTACCCCTGCCACATGAATGGAAAAGGGCTGCTTTGGTAACTCCATTGTTTTCCCCTCTTTGCCCCCAACATTCTTCCCCAGAGCCCCTCCCCTTCCCCTCCCCGACCCCCCAACCACGGCAAGCCGCCGAATCTAGTCCTCCGCCGCAGCGGTGGACCTCACACCCCGCCGGATCTACCTTCCGCACCTTGGAACCCCCAACTGCCAACTCACCACTTCACTGGAGCCGCTTCAGCGACTGGCTTGTCCACCGCTCCAGATCTCCTTGACCGCCATCATGGTCCACCGCACCGGATCTGCTTAACCGGCGCCCTCGTCCACCACAGCGTAGGCCCTTCACTGACTCCCTCGCCCGCCCCTTCGCTGGCCCTTCATACAAGCCCTCGTTCGCCGCAACTGATCCGCCTCAACGAAAGCACTATACAACGCGCCCGCCGAAGCCTTCGTCCACTGCACCGGACCCGCTCCACGGACGCCATATTCAACTCCACCGGCCTTGCTTTACCGATGCCTCAGCCTCATCAGGTTATTTCGATTTGTACTCCTTCGGTTTTCCTCTTTATCATGCAACTGTTCACTTACCATAGATGAGCTTTCTTGTATGTCGACAGGCGCCGCAACCGTAGCACCGGAGCCGCTTCAGCGACAGCGATAGCCGGCCCAAACTCAACCGCAACATGAGCACCATCGATGATCCTTAGCTATCAAGTATGACAACGATACCCATACGCCGCCAAGAATCAGGTACTATTATCCAACGGCCGACGCCTACGTTCACTTTCCTTGCATAAGCACCGCACCTTTGAATTTCTCTGTTGATTACTTGTTTGTGTGTTCTTAATCTTCCCAAGTTGCATGACTAATTTGATGCTTCTATTAATTATGGAGCTGCCAACCCCATCAAGCAAAATATTTGTTCTTTTGGGGCTGGCACCTCGAACAAGCATAAAAATAGAGGGAAGCAGATATATTGTCGTGTATGCACACACCCTTCTTTCATTAGTTTAGATGAACCATTGATGATCAATTCGGACCAGTGCATGCGATTAAAATTAATTTTACCTAAATAGATGGTGCAGAATAAACTACAACAACTAGATTTGCAACCACGGGATGTTGACGATATCTTCAAAGAACATTGCAACAGCAGCTAGGCTTCACAGCAACATATGGTAAGCCAGTGTGTTTTAGTACATGTGAAATGTAATGCGAGTGGGCTGCTTTCTTGGCTTGTGCCCTCAACGTGTAATCCTACCGAATTACAAATAGTTCAGTTGTCTGCTTTGCTGTATTGCTTGATTCGAATGCTTATTTGTTGTTACGCTATACCTGAGTTGGCCAATATGTCAGCAGTGCCTGCTGTACTATCGTAAAGAAATGCATGCCTATTTCATTTGAGTCCTTAACTTTTCCTCTCAACTTCATCACAAGACTGTCTTCGTAGTTTATATGAGGCCACACTGTTAAGTGCTTTCTCAGATTATTTCAACTGCTTAGATGCCTTGGCAACTTAAATATAGCGGTTTTACACTCCCTTTCAACTAGGGATGTCAACTGGGTCCCGTTTAATCCCGATTAAAGTCCACTAGTGGTATGATAGTTCAAAAGAGTTTTTGTTTTTTGAGGAAAATGAACTAGGGAGGTAGCAAAAACTAACTAGATGGGACTGGCAGATGTCGTTTATGTGCCACTTACATCCCTAGTTTCATCTTACCATTTTAATTTCTTTTCGGCTGATGCTGCTTCGAACCATTTAAATATAGTTTGCCATGCTCGGCAATAATTCGTCCGTCGTTTACCATGTAAGCTTACTGCCTGGATCATACGATAACTATCTCTTACTGATGTCCAGCAGAAACCTTTCAGGATGCCGTTCACACTACGACACAATGTACAACCCTAGAATCTATTTGTGGAAGCAGTGCGCCATCCATGTTACCAGATGGTAGCAGTTCAGAGGCAACACCGCCAGAGAGCAGTCTGAGCACAGATATTATAGTGCTTGAGGCTCTACTAGAGGCAGAAAGAGATGGTGTGGCTGCCATGAATGAGGTAATCTTTATCTTGAGGCTGGAAATTACGGAATTAGCGGCACGCATTATGAAAGCAACCCAAGAATTGGAGGAAGTAAGAATGTTGCATTTGAAGACGGAGGAGATCCTGCTATTTCTGCTATCTGAAGCCCAAGGTAATCCCGGTCTTGTTTAGATACCAGTTGAAATTGTCATTAGATTATTGTACTTGCATGTTGTGTCATGTCTCTGAATGGATTATGTTGCAAGACGCCCTATGTTGTCCATGTGTTGTAATGATCTGAATTTTTTAGGCGAGGTAATCCTCAGTACTTGTATGATTGACATAAGGTGAACTGTTTTTCGTGTGAGCATATTGTATTGGATGAAATAACAGTTTGACTCAGAGTGTATCCAACCTACTGAATTCGAAGATCACGGCATTTCTAAATCATAATCATATATAAAGGTGGAATAAATCTTTGTTGTGGTTTTGAAGAAATAAATAACAAAACATATAATTATCTGTGGATATTCGTAATCGAATACAAATTGGATTTGAATTTAGTTTGCCAGGTCCCAGGGCAAACGTGAATGCTAATTGTCCCAAGTTTTGAACGAAGGGGCTAAACACCCACTATTATTTGTGGGCTGCCCGAAGCAAGTGTTTGCGAGATGGAAATTACTGTCTACCCCTGACACTTGACATCCTTATCGACCGGATTTACACTTCTGTCGATAGGGGTAGACTAGTAACTTATATCAGACGTGACACGACGGCCTCTGAGCCCATTCAGACACGGTGGGCGTCAAACGTGGGCGGCAAAACACATTTCATTCAAGCTCGTCCGAAAGACATGTGTCTCTTCCTCCATTTCCCCATTCATACACGGTGGGCGGCAAAACAAACTCTCCACGTCCGAAATCGATGTAGGCTAATATTTTAAATAGGGGCAGATGTGTAACTTCCATCAGACGTGACACAACCGCCCTACCTATCAGGCCCGTTCATACACCGCGGGCGCCAACCGTGGGCGGCAAAACACCCTCTCCTCGCCCGAAATAGTTACCGGCAAATATTTGGGAGATGCGAGATTATCGTCCTATCCCCAACCGACGCGATGTCCGAAATTTTAAACGGGGGATAAGTTCGTAACTTTCCCCATTTCAGAGAAGCGCATCCCAAAGTTTGAGATCCCCCTCCCCTCCATTTCCCCATTCATACACCGTCGGCGGCACGACAACCTCCGCATTGCGGCCAGCCTCCTCCGTCCGCCACGCCATCCTCCACCTTGCCGGAGCGGCTACCCCTACCCCGTCGTCCACTGCAAGAGATGGACGTCTCTCATCCACGGCGCTGGACCAGGATCCTTTCATCACCTCCTCTCGCTTCATCGGCGCCGTCGTCCACCTTGCCATTGCCGCTCCTACGACCGCCTTGTCCACGGCAACAGGATATATCCCCCAACCCGGCCGTCTGCCGTGTAAAGTCTTCTTCCCCGCCGCCGACAGCCATCGCACCCGCAGCACCTTCAACGTATCAGCATAGGCCTACACGGCGTCGCAAGAGAGGTGGTACTCTTCCATATGTGCTTAAGCTATTGATGTCACCCGGAAAATAGATCGTAATTTGTTTACTGTACTTTTCTTGTCCGTACCAAATCGTAGTGGCTAGTTGAAAGCAAACATTGGTTGCGAAGTAGCTTTGTCCGGTTTGCACCTTCGGATCCGCCATGGCACGGGCACTATACTCGTAAAGCTTATGGTTTCCCCCCTTTATATTCACTATCATCATCGTAGGTACTTCGTGTCGTGCTAGCACTGCTCCTCAAGACCTCAACCCAAAGCTTACGTGTTGAAATACGAATCTGATATGATGCTCATATCACTAAAACAGAGAACGTTTAATTGGTCACCTAATGTTCCTATATTCGTTTCGAAACGCATGTGCGCCAGCCACTAGTCTAGCTAGTTCCACTTTCCTGATTTTTCTCTTGATGCTTAGGGTTTTCCCCCTTTATCTACTCTACTATGATCTGCATAGGTGCTTTCTGTCGTACTAGCATTACTCCACCCTTCAAGCTAAACAACACAACATTATGAATTCGAAAGCTTAGTTGTTCAAATATGATTGTGATATGATACTGATATTAGTTAACCGACACATTTAATTGGTTAGCTAAAGGTCCCACTTGAGTTTCCAAATGCATGTCGCGACATATAGAGAGACAACATAATTGCATTTCTTTGTCACTTGCTGACCGTACTTTCTTGTCCATACCAAATCTTAGTTGTTATTTCAAAGCAAACATCGGTTGCTGACTACCCTTTGCACGGTTTGCAGCTTCAGATCTGCCATCCCACTGCCACGGTCAACACTGTACTCATCATGCTTATGTTTTCCCCATTTTATGATGACCACAATCAGCCTACGTGGTTCGTGTCGTAATAGCACTGCTCCACCCATCGAGCTAAACAAGCTTAGTTCTACAAATTCATATCTGATATTATTGCTGATATTAGTAAAACTGAGGGATGTTTAATTGGTTAGCTAAATGTTCCTACTTTAGTTTCAAAATGCATGTGAGCCACATATGGAGAGACCGGAAAGAATAGTATTTATCTGTGCGCTCTGGTTCATCATGGGTGGCCAACTGACATTGTACTGAAAGTCTTGTAATATCTTCAATCTGCTTGCTCTTCTGCTCTTCTTTAAGATGATACTCTTCTCTTGCGGTCGACTGGTCAGGTCGAGTTGTTCTCCCTTAGTATATTTCGAATCTGTCAGGTCAGGTCGACTTGTTCTTCTTTACTATATGTTGAAGCTATCATCTGCAAAGTGTCATCACTTCTGGAGCTCTCATATTTTGAGTTGTAGGCCACATTATATTAATGCACACAACAAATTACAGCATGCATGGCATCTTTTAAAAGAATTGCAGAGATAGCACAAAGGGGTTTACAGGAGGCAGTATTGGATTAGAATCACTTCTGCATTACAAAGAAAATCTCACTTGTTTTTATGTTTTCATGCATGTCAGATATTGAACATTATCAAAATGAATATGAGAATGGGCGCACAAGAGGAATATTGCGGAACGATCCACTGGCTAACAAAGTTGGCATGGTGGAGGATGGCCTATCTTATTCACCCATCAAGGTGCTTGCTCTAACTTTGCAAAGTTGTATTGGTCGCACATATTTTGCATCTGACCTCTTACATTACTTCTACTTTGTTACACCATCTGCTTAGTTTAAGCATCATATATGAGTATATGCCATACCTATCCATTTTTTGTACCTATTCCATGTGTCGTCACACTATGTTTTTCCAGTCAAATGTTGTTCTTTCGTAATAGATGTCCAAAAGGAAGAGGGTGAGTGCAGATCCTCAAGGAGTACAAACTAGGTATTTGGAAAAGGTAGTGATACCTATTAAATCAGATAGATCAGCAGCCACAGAAAACATAGGCGCAACTATACCACACTTTACCCCTACTCTAGTGGCCAAACCCCTATTAGAACAGCTGGGAGCCCAGCGTCAGGTACTGTCTATGATATCAATTCAAAATTTGAACTCCTAAATTTCTGCTTCTGCCTTACCTTCTCTCTTGTATGAAAACTAATTTCAGATGAATCTCCGTGCTCAAAGGATCATACGATCTCAAAACAATAATGAGCTCTGCATTGCTCTTGTCAGTACCTCTCTCCCTTTTGCCTTGTAACGCTGTACTTAATTAATTGCTATTTGATTATGTATCATCAGTCTGCACCTGAGCTTCATTATCCTCTATTTCTTCCAATATTATTTGATCTATATTTACTCTTTGCAAAATGTAGAATAATGGCAACGCTTATAAAGAATTTTCTTTGGGGAATTTATTGAATTATCCTTCCATCAACATGGAGAAGGGCTTTGTCCAGCCCGTGTTAACATGTAATGTAAGTTCATCCTTCTCAAGCCTTCAAACTTTGTTCTAGTATAGATTTGGATAGGCATCATTTCCTCCACTGTTGTTTGCTTTGCTGTTTACATCTGATTGGATGTTTGCAACAACTACAAGTTTCAAATTGTAGTTGTAAAAACATGTTCCTTATGCAGAACAGATCCATTTATTTACTTATATAATTGTGAAACCTGTTACGTGTCTCCTTGTTTCTCTTTCAGACTCGTATCTCTTACGCCAGGCAGAACTTTAGGGAAGATAGTGAGCCAAACCATCTTGAGGACAGCGAGATGACCCCAAGGTCCTGTGTTGATGAAGACAGTGAGTTGAAGCTACTCACTAGCAGATGTGAGACAACCTCTGTGCAGTCGCTGCCTCAATCAGTTCGACTTCTTTAGTCTCAACTTAAAGCAAAAAGGTTGCTTCAGCTCAGCTCCGACTTGAAGTCAAAGATGCAATGAAGATGTCAGAGGACTGCCGTGCGCACCATCATGCCTTAAATCTAGTGTTGATGCATCTATCGCTGACACAACTGAGGTCTACTCAGCTTCTTCAGCTGTTTGGGGGCCCGACGTGGCCAGGCCTAGTGCCTTCTGAAGTGCTCTCAGTTTTGTATATTCTTTTGTCGGCGCGTTTATTTGCACTGGTGGCGAACTTTGATGCCCAGTGGATGTAATATGTGTGAGAGCCGTGATAGCCTAGCGTAAGTTGCTTGCTTATTTATTTCCTTGTTGTCTTGTTTATTTGTTTGCTTGTAGTCATTGCAGTTCTTTTTCCGCGGTTTGCTAGTGGCTGCAATAACCTAATTTTTAAAACTAGGCCACAATAACCATGGGCTAATATTTACTGTAGTGACACTGGGCCTCCTATGGGCCATAGAAATAGTGGGCCTTCTACGGGCCGTAGAAACAGTGGGCCTTCTACGGGCCGTAGAAACAATGGGCCTTCTACGGGCCGTAGAAACAATGGGCCGTCTACGGGTCGTATCATCAATGGGCCTTATACGGGCAGTATGATCTATTGGCCAAACATGGGCCAATAACAGGCCGCATTATGGCCATAAACGGGCTAGAGTTGGAATCGTCCGTTCATGGGCCGACCATAACGGTCCATCGTTCATAGGCCGTATTTGATGACTCTATGAAAACGACCCAACGAATTAACGGACCACAAACGGGCCGACTGTAACCACGGGATGAATTTGGCCCACAAGCAGAAAATGACAGTAACGGGCCGTAAGTGAAGGAATGCTGGAAATGAGCCCAAGAATAAATGGGCTCTGAGAAGACCGAAAGATAACATGGGCTGGAAACGACCCAACGGAATAACGGGCCGTTAATGGGTATAAAGTGATACACTGTTCATTACGTGCCAGTTTCACCACGGGCCGTTAATAGGCCAAGAGCTACATAGTGCCTCATGTGGGCCGAAAGACGTCATGGGCCATACATGGGCCAGAAGTGAAAACGGGCTGGAATCATATTGGGTGGCCCAGATGACGCTACTGGGCCTAATTCGGATAGGGCATAACGGGCCTTGGGTTAGCGGGCTATAAATGGGCTATATGCGAACAAGCCGTTAACAGGCTTTACATGGGCCGGCCTGCCACCTTTTGACCAAGTCAAACGGGCCGGCCTTTTCACAGGAATGGGCCTCTGTTGGGCCGTGCCACGTGTCGAAGTATCATAGGCGCCTTCTGTCCAATGAGTGGATGACATCTGTCCCAACGATGAGCCGACACATGTTTCCTCCAGCCAATGATGATTTTACATGTGGAAAATCCCCATTGGTCGGGGCTGTTAACGGGTTATTGGATCCAAAACCCGACCCGATAGCTTAACGGCGTTCCTTACGGTGGATGCCACGTGTCGGTCACCCTTGACGAAAGCACTTCTGTGACGCGCGATTTATCGTCATGGAAGTGGACACTTCCGTGATGATAATTTTGGTAATGTCATGGAACACTTATACGATAGCACAGGTATGACTATCTTGATTCTGTCATAAATTTGTCATGGATGTACATGCATGACAAAAAAAGCGACCTACTGTGACAAACACGTATCATCATGGAAGTGTATTTTTTTGTAGTGCCTCCTGTTACCATCAGCCTTAGATGCACAGTTCAGGACCCCCTACCGAGTTCCACTGTGCCGTCATGATAAAGGCTTGATGGCTCCTTCGATCATCGGCAATGATGCGATCCAGGGTGAGGTTTTTCTCCCCGGACAGATCTTTGTATTCGGCGGCTTCGTACTGCGGGCCAACTCGCTTGGCCATCTGGAGCAGATCGAGAGCTACGCCACTGGCCGTCAGGTCAGGTTTGGAAGCTTGAACTATACTGCCGATATCTGCGGAGACTTTATCTTCGACGGATTCGAGCCCATGTCAGGTGCGTCGCAGAGTCACGACGAGCATGACTTAGCTCTGCCGTTGGACAGTGTTCGGGAGATCGCACCTGTGGCTACTCCGGCCCTCAATCCGGAGCAGATCGCACCGTCCGAGGACAGGCGGATGGACCCCGCCACGGAGGCCGCACACTCAGCGGCGATAGAGCCTAATACTGACCTTACCTCCTATGAGACCTGTGTTGCCTTTGGGCACCAATCATGGAGTTTACCTCCACGGATATCTTTCAGCACTCGCCTTTGGGCGACGTGCTAAATTTATTGAGGTCTCTCTCCTTGTAAGGAGACCCTTGGCCGAACTATGTCCGGCTTGAGTGGGAAGCGGACGACTAAGAAATTCATTCCCCACCCACCACCCACTTAATAGCCACTATCGATGACTTAACTGACATGCTCGATTTCGACTCCGAAGACATCGACAGTATGGACGACGATGCAGGAGAAGAACAGGAACCACCGCCCACAGGGCGCTGGACTGCCACCTCATCATACGATATATACATGGTGGACACCCCCAAAGAAAGCGATGGCAATAAGGCAACGGAGGATAATCCCCTCGAGAAGCAATCTAAGCACCAGCGTCATCGGCACCGCTCTAAGCCCCGCCATAGCAAAAGCAGCGATACCGGCACAAGAGACAATAACACCGCGGATAGTGCCGAAGACAAAGACAATCCCCTCCAGCCAGGCTTCGAGCGGGAGGATGGGCAAGCTAACCCTAAGGAACACGCGACAGACGGAGAATCAGAGTATGACAATTACAAGCCCCTCTTCGAAGACGAGGTGAGCCTCGGCGACGAAGAATTTATCGTGCCTGAGGATCCCGACGAGCAGGAGCGCTTCAAGCGCCGGCTTATAGCCACAGCAAAAAGCATGAAGAAAAAGAAGCAGCAGCTTCAAGCTGATCAAGATCTGCTAGCGGATAGATGGACAGAGGTCTTGGCAGCCGAGGAATACAAACTCGAACGCCCAACCAAAAGTTACCCAAAGCGCAGGTCGCTACCCCCAACTCGAGGAGGAAGCATTAAAGCCTAAACTACCAGTGTATGATGCGGCTGACCGGCCACCTCGTGGCCGAGACAAAGCGGCATATCATCCTGAAGTCTAGCCCGCACCCCGTCGCCAGTCAAACAAAAACACCAAGGCCCGGGGCAACACGCAGGACCTGCGAGACGTATTGGAAAACAAAGCAGGACATACAAGATCGATCTACGGATCACGGGGGCACGCCCCAATGCGTGACGACGACCGTCACGCCAGATATACTAAAAGCAAATCCGGTCGGGCCGAATACAACAGACAAGACTCGTACGAACTACGTCATGATATAGCCCGGCACAGAGGCACCGCACACCCCCTATGCTTCACAGATGAAGTAATGGGTCATGAATTCCCAGAAGGGTTTAAACCTGTGAACATTGAATCATATGATGGTACTACAGACCCCGCGGTATGGATTGAGGATTTCTTCCTCCACATTCACATGGCCCGTGGGGATGATCTACACGCCATCAAGTATCTCCCACTAAAACTCAAAGGGCCGACTCGGCATTGGCTGAATAGCTTGCCGGCAAACTCCATCGGAAGTTGGGAGAACCTGGCAGACGCATTTCTGGACAACTTCCAGGGCACTTATGTGCGACCACCGGATGCTGATGATTTAAGTCACATAACACATCAGCCCGGAGAGTCAGCTAGGAAATGCTGGACTCGGTTCCTAACTAAAAAGAACCAAATTGTCGACTGTCCGGATGCCGAAGCCCTAGCGGCCTTTAAACATAACATCCGTGACAAGTGGCTCGCCCGACATCTCGGTCAAGAGAAGCCAAAACCCATGGCAGCCCTCACGACACTCATGACCCGCTTTTGCGCGGGCGAGGATAGGTGGTTGGCCCGTAGCAACAACACAGCAAGCAACCCTGGCACATCAGAGGCCAGAGATAACAACGGCAAACCCCGACGCAACAAACACAAGCGCCGCAAAAATGGTGAAAACGCCGAAGATACGGCAGTCAATGCCGGATTTAGTGGCTCTAAGTCCGGTCAGCGGAAAGGGCCATTCAAAAATGACAATTCGGGTCCGTCCAGTCTGGACCGCATACACGACCGTCCATGCCAAATTCATGGCACCCCAGGAACACCCGCCAAACATACCAATAGAGAATGCTGGGTCTTCAAACAAGCCGGTAGGTCAGGCACCAAAAACAAAGATAAGGGGTCTCAAAGCAATGATGGCGACGAGGAGCCCAGATCACCGAATACAGGAGGGCAAAAGAAATTTCCCTTGCAAATCCAAACGGTGAACATGGTAAACTCCACCCACACTCCCAACCCGGACCGGATGTGCACCCTTAGGGATGTCGACTGAACGGAATCAGTCGTCCCACAATATAAACTAGGGCCGATCACCTACAACCGCATGGATCGCCCGGTTAACACCAATCAGGGCAATTCAGCCGCACTAGTCCTCGACCCAATAATTGACGGGTTCCACCTCACATGAGTCCTTATGGATGGAGGCAGCAGTCTAAACCTGCTTTACCAGGACACAGTGCGCAAGATGGGCATCGATCATTCGGTGATCAAGCCCACTAAAGCCACCTTTAGAGGTATTATACCAGGTGTGGAGGCCAGCTGTACAGGCTCCATCACCCTTAAGGTAGTCTTCGGATCACTAGACAATTACCGTGCCGAAGAGATAATCTTTGACATCGTCCCCTTTCGCAGTGATTATCAGGCACTGCTCAGACGAACCGCGTTCGCTCGACTCAACGCGGTGCCACATTATGCCTACCGTAAGCTCAAGATGCCCGGTCCGCACGGCATCATCACGGTTAATGGCAAGGCCGAACTCCCCCTCGATACGAAAGAGTATCCCGCTGCTTTAACAGCAGAAGCAACGAGTGGCACCTTTCAATCGAACCTCGAGTCGACGGCCAAGCCCCCGGACACCGCTAAAGGACTGCGAACTACTTCGCGGCAGGATAGCCCGGCTCGTCCAGAGCTCAATTAAACACTCCGGCGAAGGCTAGGACAGGCCACATACTGCGGCTCAACCGCTCTGCGGCACACAAACACATCTTGCATTTTTTGTATAGGTTCATTTTCGCCCAGGCAAGGACCGGCGACATGGAAACAGCTCGAACGCGCAAGGGAACTTTTAGATATTCCCCTCGGTGACCATCCGATTGCACTCCGGATCCGCACACAGCTTCTTCCCGCCTGGTCTCACTATGTTCCGCAGTCACTTTCTCTTTTTTACTTTACATGTACTCATACGCATGGACGTATTATTTAAATACGACATGTGGATTTACATGACGCTTATCTGCCATTATCTCTTATTGAAATTCTTTTGTCGGCATCCGTACACCGCGATATGCCTTAAATATGCCAGGGGCTTCGTTTTACCCATAATACGGCAATAAAGTCCGAACACCTTCATGGAAGTTCGGCACCCCAAACTTATAGCATTATATGCATCAGCTCCGAATCATGTCTTGGGTCAAATGTTGGGTTTGCCCGGCTCCGATGTGTTGCTGCCTTACGTTCCGCTATATCGGCTAAGGCGGCACAGGGAGAACTACTGTGATTGTGTCCCGGTTCTTCCGGACGAGCACCTCAGTAGAGAAAGCCGAAAACTGACTGTCATGATACGGCGACAGCTGGTCAGCTGTTCGAGAGGTTGTAAAATCTTTAAGGATTCCTCCCGCATAATGCCATAACCAATGCAGCATGTGATGGATCGGCTTTTCTTTCGATCAGGCGCTTATAGAGACCCTTGTGCGGTCTTCCGAACACCAGGGGTTGCGCCTACCTTCCTTTTCTAAAGCTCCTATGGCTAAGTGAGAGTGATAAAGCCCTATAGTCCGATTGCCTGGTTCGTTGTGCTGAACACCTCCTTCGAAGGACCCAAAACTGGGATAAAGAGGGATCAGCTTTATCCCGAACACCCCTGTATTTCCTACGTGAGGGCAGAAGCCGACGACTGGCCAACTCTCAGGATTAATATATAAAACGGCCGCGCAGGAGGATAAACTTTTATATAACAGGCAATAAATAATAGAAATGACCTTGTTCAACATTACAAAGGACTACATGATTGTATTCATGGAAATATAATGTCCTTGGTGCATTGCTCCGCCTCAAGGCAGGATCCATTCAGGACACTTTCATAATATAATTCAGGCTTGTGGTGCTCCTTTCCCTCCGGCGGTCCTTCGGTCACCAGCTTTTCAGCATCCATCTTCCCCCATTGCACCTTTGCGTGGGCGAAGGCCATTCGCGCACCCTCTATACAGACCGACCGCTTGATGACGTCCAGTCGAGGGCAGGCACTCGCAAGCCGTTTCACGAGCCCGAAGTAGTTGCCCGGAATCGGGTCAGCGGGCCATAGCCGGATAATCAAATCCTTCATTGCTAGCTCGGCCACCTTCTACAGTTCGATCAGCTGTTTCAGTTGGTCGGCAAAAGGCACCGGATAATTCGGTGCCAGGTACTGTGACCAGAAGAGATTCTCCGCAGTGTTCCTTTCTTCGGCTCTGTAGATATGTGCGGCATCAGATATGCTGCATGGCAGCTCCGCAAACACCCCTGGAGAAATCCGAACTCAAGATTAGAAACATGATTTTCTCCCCAAATACTTTCCTTACGCGGAACAAGCCTTACCCGCCGCGATCTTCCTCGCCTCTTGGATCTCCTGCAGGGCACCCTTGGTTTCCCCCTGGGCATCGCATGCGACCTGATGAGCCTTGGTAAGTTCGGATTCTTTATCCGTTAGACTCTGCTCCAAGGCCTCGCATCTTCCAACGACCTCTTGAAGCTCTTGCTCAGCCTCAATAACCCTGGCCTCGTGCTTCTCACGAAGAGCCCGCTCTGCGGCTGCCATTCCCTCGGCCTCGGCAACAGCCTTATTCAGAGCCTCAACTTCAGTCATCGCCCCTGGCACAAATCACAAAACATATTTAAAAAATATTCGTTCGCACTGAACGTGAGCAAGGTTTGTGCATACCTTGTTTATCCTCAAACTGCCTTTTCAACTGGCCCAATTCTTCTGTGGCCCGCTCCAGACTTTGATTTAGTCCGGAGACCTCCACGGTACGAGAGGTGGCAGTCGCTACAGACGCCTGTTTATACCAAAAGAGTGGTAAATGTCACCAAGTGAGTCTCCTGCGAACATAGATTTGATCCTCTGTCCAGTTCTTTCTCTCACCGAACAGTGTATCAGGGGCTTCTATCTATACTGTGACACTCTTTGAAACTTCATAAAATGTCGGTGTACAAAAAGAGGGGCACGCTTTTGTACCCCTTTACCTGTGCACGGGCAGTCGGAGCCGCGCCCACGGTCACACCAAGCAGAACAGGGGAGGTGAGCCAAGGTAAGACCAAAGCCCAAGATAATCAGAGCAATGCCAAGGCCGAGACCACAAGGAGCAGAGGGACGAAGCAGGCTCCCCCGACAAGACCCTTGCCGGGGCAGCTCGCCCCACACCGACAGAGCGAGCAACCCTTGAGCCCACGATCCCCAACGCCATCATCCACGTGGGGCTAGGGCTCGGGAAGGCACCTCTGTGGTGTCATGCAGATCTTTGTGAAGACATATTCAAGATCAGATGAGGATTAGAAGACGACGATCCTCGGCAAGATCCTTGCCGAGGAAGGCCACCAGACCCGCGGCAAGGCCCTTGCCGGGGACGACAGCGCACCACGGCAAGACCCTTGCCGGGCCACACGGCAAGACCCTTGCCGGGCCACCCGGCAAGGCCCTCACCAAAGACGCCAGCAGGGCCACCGCTAGGCCCACGCCAACCAAGCTTCCACCGCCGTTCACATGCAGCTGCCAGCCCAACCAGCTGGGCGGGCACCTGCGTGGCAACATGCAGCCCCCAGGTCAACTCATCGAGCGCCTGCGTGGCCGCATGCAGATCTTCGTGAAGCCTCCACCACCACGCCACCTCAGCTGCCTACCTGCCTACATGGCGCCGCACGCATCGCTGGCCAAGGCGCCTGTTGAAGCAAGGAGGAGCGGCGACGGACGGGATGGGCCTCGCCCCCGTCGCCGATAAAGCAGGGGGACACCTAAACTACGCATTAAATGTGTCTTGTCCTATAATACGAGCGATAAGCTCAGGGCACTGTGCGCCTTTCCACCTCCTGTGTGCCACTGTGGCAGCCCCTTTCGACTATAAAAGGAGGCCCATGGCATACTGGAGAGGGATTCGGCTCTTTCGAACCACGCACTCACCACAGCTAGTTCGAGAGCTCAAGAACTCTCTGAAATACACCCACCAAAGCAAGACTAGGTTTTTACGCATCCTCGCGGCCCGAACCTGGGTAAACGCTCCTCGTGCTGGCTACTGATCCTGCTCTTCTTGCAACCCTGCGCCCCGGCAACGGTAGTGGCGATTCTTGTGATCCCATAGGTGTCGTTTCCCCTGACATAAAACATACCTCAAAGCCTCTTATAAGTCTAATACAGGCTTCATTCAGCCCACTCTCCGCAGATTGAATCTTCTCAATCACCGGACCCACAAGGGCACGGTGTTCATCAACGACGGAGGCGCTTTTCAGCGACGCCAATAAAGTATCTCACACCTCTGGTTGGATAGAGGTTGCCGGTGGAATAGGTACACCCCCTCTAGCCGAGGGAGACCGCCTTCCTGACTCTGGAACCATATTGGTCTCCGGAATTGCGTCCGGCAGGGGGCTGAATTCAAGATGGCTCCCGCCGATGACGCCCATGGGAGCCTTCCCTCCCATGTGTCCGGCCCCTGAAGTTTGACCTCCTGGCGCCACCTTGGCAATCTTTCCCCCACCTCCTTGGCCTGGGTCCTCCTGGGACAAAGCCTCGGTGTCATTCACCTGTTTGGGGGAAGGGATCTTCGGGGGTGTCCCGCTCTCCATAGCGTCCGAGCTTAGCAAATCCTCCGACGAGGATTGCTCCGCGCGAGACCTCGCCGGACTGCAAAAAGTATGGCCCAGATCAATATATAGTGCCATGATATGTCCGGACGCATAAACGTGTTCGGATTTTATATACTCACGAGTTCACCAGGGGCTGAGCCCTGGGATCCCACTCCGGGCTGGTATCAGCGATGGTGGACTCCGCTGGAAGAAGAGTTTTTCCCTTCTTAGGCGACTCGTTCTCCAACGACGCGGAGGCTGTCCTTTTCTTTCTTCCCCCCGCTGGGGATTTGTCTTCCTCCTCCTCCTCATCCTCTTCGGAGGAAGAATGGGCATCAGAATCTTCGGATATCCTGTCCAAGGCACCACGACGACGAAGGCTGCCCCTGGTCTTCTCGGCCCCTCTCTCGGCCTTCGTCTTCGGCACCTTGTAGGGCGCTGGGGCCAGCATCTTCGTTAGAAGAGGGCCGGCCGGTTCTTCAGGTACCGGGGTTGGACAGTAGATCCGCCTCGTCTTCTTCGTCCAGCCCTAGGAGAGTTGAGGAAAACACATTAAGCGTTTCCCTTGGGTTATGCGAATAAAACTTATAATGGCTTACTGAACTTGCGGGGCGGGACAGTTGGTACCCGGGTCCTTGGCAGAGTCCGGCCATGATTTGCCGGAATTACAAAGCACCTTCCAAATATCTTTGTGTGAGGAGCCAAAGAGCTCCCGCAGGGTCTGGTGCTTGGCCGGGTCAAAATCCCATAAATTGCAAGCCCGGTGTTGACAAGGAAGTATCCGACGAGTTAACATCACCTGGACTACATTATCAAGTTTGATATCCTTGTCTTCCATATTCTTGACGCGCGTCTGAACTACTGACAGCTCGTCGGACGAAGACCAATCCAGGCCCTTCTTGGGCCAGGACGTAAGTCGCAGGGGGGCTCCGGATCAGAATTCAGGAGCAGCGGCACATTTCGTACCGCGCGGCTCAGTGATGTAAAACCACTGCTGCTGCCACTCTTTGATGGAATCATTGAAAGTACCTGTTGGCCATGTGAAGTTGGGCATCTTGCTCACCATGGCGCCCCCGCACTCGGCGTGCTCACCACCGACTACCTTGGTCTTCACATTAAAGATCTTCAGCCATAAGCCAAAGTGTGGCGAGATGCGGAGAAAGGCCTCGCACACGACGATGAACGTCGAGATGTTGAGGAAGGAATTGGGGGATAGATCATGAAAATCGATCCCATGGTAATACATGATGCCGCAAACGAATGGGTGGAGGGGAAACCCCAGCCTGCGGACAAAATGAGGGAGGAAAACAACCCTCTCATGGGGTTCTGGAGTAGGGACGAACGCTTGGGCGCTGGGGCTCGAGCAGAGGGGACTGGTTAAGCAGAAGGAGAAGGCATGGGTGAAAAAGGGGAGTTCTTATCTCCTTATAAAGGTCACAGGGATCCAGCGCCTCCCCACTTGCCTGGTAAACTCGCTTATTCCCCAAGCGTCGCGCTAAAGACGCGGTTGGATTAACCATACCCGTATTGATGAGAATCCCGAGATAGGGGGACACGATATGTGCTTTGATACGACATGCCCATAAAACCGCCTCGCGGCATGCGTAGTAGCTGGTTAGGGAGAACAGTTCGAATAAAGACTGGATCGTGGCATGGTGTCACGTTAGGAAAAGTTGTCAGCGGATTAGATTTGTGGAATATTGTACTCTCTACGGTGGTATGTGGAATTTGTTTTGCAGAGCCGGACACGATCCTTGTGTTCAAAATCTTCTATGAAGTATTTGGAGGAGGAACCCGCCTTGCAATGCCGAAGACAATCTGCGCGCCGGACTCATCGTCATTGAAGCCTGGTTCAGGGGCTACTGAGGGGGTCCTGGATTAGGGGGTCCTCGGAAAGCCGGACTATATACTTTGGCCGGACTGTTGGACTACGAAGATACAAGATTGAAGACTTCGTCCCGTGTCCGGGTGGGACTCTCCTTTGCGTGGAAGGCAAGCTTGGCAATTCGGATATGTGGATCTCCTCCCTAGTAACCGACTCTGTGTAACCCTAGCCCCCTCCAGTGTCTATATAAATCGAAGGGTTTAGTCCGTAGGACAACGACAATCATAATCATAGGCTAGCTTCTAGGGTTTAGCCTCTACGATCTCGTGGTAGATCAACTCTTGTAATACTCATATCATCAAGATTAATCAAGCAAGAAGTAGGGTATTACCTCCATCGAGAGGGCCCGAACCTGGGTAAACATTGTGTCCCCCGCCTCCTATTACCATCAGCCTTAGACGCACAGTTCGGGACCCCCTACCCAAGATCCGTCGGTTTTGACACCGACAACGGCCCGGTGTATTTCCGGCCTGTTAAAGGTCCTGCTTCATTTGGGCCCATTTACAGGCCATTGAAACTTTCGACCCATAAACGACCGTGAATGATTTGGGTCATATTCGGCCATGTCTGACATTCGGCCTGTTAGAGGCCCACTATAGATTAGGGCCACTTTCGGCCTGTTGTGATTTTCGGCCTGTTAATGTCGAACAAAATCCATGGGCCATATGTGGCCCAATGTCACATCGGGCCCGTCAACGGCCCATATAAAATGACGATAATCTAGCCCGACCGAACTTCCTTCCTGTTAAAGGCCCGTGTATTAGGTCAGCGCATTTACGGCCCGTCCGAGTTTCGGCCTGTGAAAGATCCGCATCGTAAATGGGCCCAATCTCACTTTCGGTCTTTTAAAGGCCCATGTTTTTATGGGCTCGAGATATTTACACATGTAAACGGCCTATTGTTACTGAGGGCCCAAATTATGTTTAGGCCTGTTAAAGGCCCACTATGGGCACAGGCCTACCAGAAAAATATGAAATCTTATGCTGATTTAGGCCCAGATATTTTTAGTGGGCTACATGCAAATTTCGGCCCATAATCGTTTTTAGCCCAATTGGAATGGGCCCGATGAATGTTGGCATGTTGGGCTTCTACGAAGCTTTCGGCCGAATACATTACTAAGATAAACCTAGACTATACAAAAATAGCGTCGTAATTATTGCAGGCTTTGGCAGCATCATAAATGCTGTATCACAACAAAAGGCCTGTTGGCATAAAGTTTACAGTCCTTGCAGATAAAAGCACCATCAGATGTATAGAAGCACAGATCATTTGACCTGAGAGCTAATGTTTCAGGCTGTAGAATCTGCTGGAGCAGCACGATCTTCACCTTTTTTTCTGCCATTGCTCTTGAACAACGAAGCGAATGTCTGATAGTCTGGTTTCAAAACCATTCATATCTTGACGACATTTGTCAACCACTATTCTTGTTTCCAAAACGACGTCCATTAGGTATTGGACTTGTGTCTGGAGCACAGATATATCACTCTGTCTAGCAGGAAGATTTTGTTCAGTAGGCGATTTGGATGAGGTTACCTTGACAACCAACCCAGAATTACGCAGGAAGGTGATTTTTGCACTCTTGTGGAGAGATAATGACGCACTGCAGCAAGAGGTGACATTGTGCCTGTGGTAGCCTCGTCACCTTCAGGTGGTTGTGGCTGTTCAATCATTTTTTCCATAGCTTCCTGAAAGTTTGAACTTGTAGATTAGTGTACCAGATAAGTTACTAATGAGACAAAAACAAACAAAGTAGGTTACACGTTTATACATAACTTATTTTGGTGAACTACTGTAATACATTAGCATGTATTGTAGTCGCAACTACATAATAAAATCACTTTCGGAATATATGTCCATGTAGCATGCCTACTGTATTGTCTATTTCCTCACATTCGTTGACATCTAAGGATAAAGAGACATGGTTTAAAGTAGGATGAACATAGTATGAAATCATTCATATCATGGGTAAACAGATATAAATCAAACATCCTATTTTATCATTATGTGCACACGTGAACACAACAACTAGAATACAGATCAAGACCAAAAGAATATCCTTCATCTCTTTTAAACCATCTAAGGTGAAATGATACGTTAAGACAACTGTGTATAAAATTGAACAGAGTAACTGACATTGGCTGCAAACCAAGTGGTTAAATGAACACATCATAGTACAATCAGTTCAAAGGCAGGAGGAGTAAGGACTTACAACAGCGGCTTGAACTGGTGTGCTCATGCCCTTCATCTTGCTGGTGTGGGAATCCTTGAAGATTTGCACTGCATTCGGTTCAGGTTCTTTATGGTCCGCACAGGCTTTCCTCTGTATTTGGAACAAGTCAATATATATACGATAATATGGCACAGAAAAAAGAAGGAAGTAGCAGCTATTTATAAGAGCCTCGCAGTGTGCAATATAGCTATGAGATCCTGTTGTCTGTTGGAATTTCACTTCAGAACGGCTGGTCTTGTTCTTCAAACAGTTAGCCTAGAAGAAGATACACTTCTAAGGCACATACATAAATACAAGTTCAATATGTGGTCTGATCAAATACATATAGCCTGCCTGATACTTTGGATCAGACCAGTGTTTAACGAGGGCTGTCCAGTCTTCATCTATAATATATTCCACTGGAGATGTTTGGGCGATTTCATTGTTAGCCATGCCTTCAAAGTGAGATTTTCTAAGGTGGTACCGATACTGTTGCAGAGCAGACTGAAAAACATGAGTGCATGCTTGTTTAGTTGCATCATCTTTCGGATCCAACTTGAACCTCATCTGTTGAAAAAAGAATGTGAGTCTTATTAGGAGGAAGCTAGAAAGTATGGGATAGAGCAAGACAATATTATTAATTGCGATGAATAACATTACTTACGGATAAATGGTCAAGGAAGGTGTTAAACTGGGTATTGTCTTTCTCATTCCTGTACTGGATCCACGTTGGGAGGATACGTGCATGACACCTAATGGAAACGGCTATCTCTGATACTAACTTGGCTGACTCTGTAGCGTCACATGACCTTTTTAAACCTGCCTCAAAATGGATCTCCATTCTTCCTCCTTTAGATTATGTTAATCTGTCAAGCATTATCCCTGATGTCTGTTTCCGCTCACATCATGGTGCTAGTTCAACAATGAATATGGAAAGTGTTAGTGTACATCAAACTGTGAGAGTACATATAAAGGAGCATGCAACTGCAATTTGACTCTGTGTAACGCCCACGATGCGGCTATATCTCCCACGTGTCGAGGCACGACTTAGAGGCATAACCGCATAGTGGTTTTGTCGCAAGAAGGGTCATCTTCACACAATCCCATGTAATGAACAAGAATGGGATAAAGAGTTGGCTTACAATCGCCACTTCACACAATACATAAATATAATTCAAACATCATCCAAAATACATACATATAGACCGACTACGGTCAAGATCCAAATGAAAATAAGATAAACCCAAATGCTAGATCCCCGATCGTCCCAACTGGGCTCCACTACTGATCATCAGGAAAAGACACATAGTAACGACCACGTTCCTCGTCGAACTCTCACTTGAGATCGACCCCATCATCTGCACTGGCATCGTCGGCACCTGCAACTGTTTTGGTAGAATCTGTGAGTCACGGGGACTCAGCAATCTCACACCCGCGAGATCAAGACTATTTAAGCTTATAGGAAAGGATGGTGTAATGAGGTGGAGCTGCAGCGGCAATAAGCATATATGATGGCTAACATACGCAAAAGAGAGCGAGAAGAGAAGCAACGGAACGGTCGTCATCTAGCAATGACCAAGAAGTGATCCCGAACTCCTACTTACGCCATACATAACTCAGACCGTGTTCACTTCCCGGACTCCGCCGAGAAGAGACCATCACGGCTACACACGCAGTTGATGTATTTTAAATGGGTCATGTGACAAGTTCTCTACAACCGGACATTAACAAATTCCCATCTGCCTCATAACCGCGGGCACGGCTTTCGAAAGATAATACCCTGCAGGGGTGTCCCAACTTAGCCCATCATAAGCTCTCATGGTCAACGAAGGATAAACCTTCTCCCGGAAAGACCCGATCAGTCTCGGAATCCCGGTTTACAAGACATTTCGACAATGGTAAAACAAGACCAGCAAAGCCGCCCGAATGTGCCAACAAATCCCGATAGGAGCTGCACATATCTCGTTCTCAGGGCACACCGGATGAGTAGTCCGTACAACTAAAACCAATCCTCGAGTTTCCCCAAGGTGGCGCTGCAAAGGGCTCTAGTTTGGACCAGCACTCAGAGGAACACTGGCCCGGG
The DNA here is from genome assembly GCF_002575655.3 of Aegilops tauschii subsp. strangulata. NCBI lineage: Eukaryota > Viridiplantae > Streptophyta > Magnoliopsida > Poales > Poaceae > Aegilops > Aegilops tauschii. Next base: position 276,928,460 of record NC_053038.3, on the reverse strand, counting down.
GTTTAAAATAAAGATGACCCTCGGGCTCTAGAAAACCCGGGGGAAAAAGGCTTAGGTGGCAAATGGTAAAACCAAGGTTGGGCCTTGCTGGAGGAGTTTTATTCAAGGCGAACTGTCAAGGGGGTCCCATAAATCACCCGACCGTGTAAGGAACGCAAACTCAAGGAACATAAACCCGGTATAACAGAACTAGGGCGGCAAGAGTGGAACAAAACACCAGGCATAAGGCCGAGCCTTCCACCCTTTACCAAATATATAGATGCATTAATTAAATAAGAGATATTGTGATATCCCCACATATCCATGTTCCGACATGGAACAAACTTCAACTTCGCCTGCAACTAGCAACGCTATAAGAAGGGCTGAGCAAAAGCGGTAACTTAGCCAAACAACGGTTTGCTAGGAAAGGATGGTTAGGGGCTGACATTCCAAAATGGGAGGCATGATATAGCAAGTGATAGGTAGCGCAGCATGGCAATAGAGCGAACAGCTAGCAAAGCAAAGATAGAAGTGATTTCGAGGGGTGGTCATCTTGCCTACAAGGTTCTCAGAGTTGTCGAAAGCTTGATCCTCGTAAGCGTACTCAACAGGTTCCTCGTTCACGAACTCATCTCCCGGCTCTACCCAAGACAAGAACACAAGCAACGGAACCACAATCAATCACGAGAAATGCACAAACAACATGATGCAAAACATGTAAGATATGCGAGATATGATATGCGATGCATATGCGTGCTCCGGAAGGAAAATGATGAACAAGGCAGTAACTTGGCAAACCAAGCATTCCACTGGAAAGATGAGATGATTTCGGTCGAAATTGATATAAAGATCACCGGAAACGGATGCACGGTTTGCAAATGGCAAGCAAAACAAGAATGACACGAATCTACGATTAACAGCATGATAGCACTTAAAATGCAACAAGCAACACTGCTACAGCACTCCAACATAGCAAAAAAACATATGGCAGTAATCTACAGGAGATTCTTGACAAAAGATGAACACTGAGCTACGGCTAGTTCACAACATATCAAGCTCAAACAAGCATGGCAAAAGTGCAAAAGATAACAGGATCACAGACTTAGTGAAAAACTGGACATGGCAGAAAACAGCATCAGGTAGCAATGTTCAGAGCACGCAATAAACATGCTACGGGAACTTAACATGGCAAAACAAGGCATGGAAGTGTTCTACTAAATGCATATGACAAAAGTCCCTTACTGACCATAAGCCAAAAAGGACTAGAAGATATGATGGCAAGCATGTAAATATGAAGGCCTCTATGTGAGCTTGATGCACTCACTACAGAGCAATGCATGACAAACCAAGCATACCTACAGCAAGATGGCATGTTTGTGGAGCTATCCATGGCAAGAACAAGAGCATATCATGTATGGATCAACTACAATAAGCTTGCAAAATTGCATATCATGTTAAGAATCTGCCAGAAATATTTTGTAGCAAAAGTAGAGCAAGATTGTGTCATGCTATGTCACTTCATAATTGCAAACAAGGGCAGGAATGGATCCATTATAACAATAGCTACAAAACATCCTTACTTAACATCTCCAAAATATGCATGGATCTCTCTGTAGCATCAAGTTTACATGGCAACAAAATAACAGCAGGCAAAGACTTAGAGAAATCACTAAGTCCCTGAAATCAGAAACATTATGGGGCCTAGTTTGCATGCTTTTGCTAGTCACCACAGAGATCACAAAAATACATGGCATACACCACTTGAAAGATAGCATGGCATACAACAAAACACATGTAGAGCTCATGCCCATAAGATGCACAGATTAAATGATACAAAAATGACAAATCTCCAAGTTCTGATAAGAACCAGCAGATAACAGCTAGTAGCCCTCTTGCAACAGAGATTTGGGCATCAGGATGACCTCTAATGAACATGGTGCAATTGAACAAAATGTAGAGCATCACGAGACGAACAATTTTACATATTACACGCGCGAATCGGAGATATGCACAGTGAGTTATGCAACGATGAACATGGCAACATGCTGTAAAATGCAAGGACTTAGAAAAAACGGGGAAGGAAAGTCAACGCGAGCTACAGTACCAGATCGAGATCCGGCCCGATGGAGCTCGGGCTCGGCTCGCCAGCCAGAGGAGGAGGCGCGGGGACGCCGGCGCAGAGGAGGGAGACGGTGGCCGGCCGGAGGGGAACGCGCGGCGGCGGAGGAGAGGGGCGGCGCGGCGAGCGCGACGGCGCGGCGAGGCGGCAGGTGACGACGGCGAGGTCCGGCGGCGGGGCCGGCCGCGGTGAGGCGGCGCGCGGGTGCGCGGGCCGGGAGGAGCGGCGGCGCTGGGCTCGGGTGGGCCGCGGGCGAGCCCGTCGGCCTCGGCGGCGGCGACGAACGGCGGCGTGCCACGTGCCGGCGGCGGAGCAGTGGACGCGTCCGGCTGGGGCGGACGTGTCCGGCGGCGCACGGGGATGAGGGTTAGGGTTCGTCTGTGTATGTATACGGGAGGGGATGCATTTTTATAGCTAGAGGGAGCTAGGAGGCTCCAAATGAGGTGCGGTTTTCGCCCACACGATCGTGATCAAACGACCTAGAGCATGGAAGAGTTTGGTGGGTTTTGGGTTGGTTTTTAGGGGGGTTTTTGCTGGACACTCAAATGGACTTTGCAGATGCCCGGTTAACCGTTGGAGTACCAAACGACCTCCAAATGGAACTTGACCGGTGGTCTCCGGGTGGTATATTAAGGCCACTTGACAAGCCTCGGTCCATTCCGAGAATGTTTGACACCCGCACACGAAAGAAAACAAGAGGGGTGCGCCGGAGGAGATAGGAGCGCCGGATTGCAAAACGGACAACGGGGAAAATGCTCGGATGCAAGAGACGAACACGTATGCAAATGCAATGCACATGATGACATGATATGATATGCATGACATGAACAAAATACAAAACGAAAGACAAAACCCGACCACGAAGGGAAAAACATAGCACATAGCCGAGAATGGCAAGAGTCGGAGTTACAAATAAGGAAAATTGCATCCGGGGTGTTACACTCTGTCAGGTACCGTCTTGGTGTTGATGCTCATGAGGTTCATCTGATCTTGCCAAGTCCTGTTGTGTCAGCAGTGCTTTGGAAGTAGTGTTAGGTGTGAAGGCAGCTTGGGAACTCGCCAGTTCTGGAGCAAACGAACGAGTAACTCGTTGAGATGCTGGTAAAGTTGAAGCGGATGCTGCAGCTTGTGGACCAGGTGATACTGTGTTTGTAGATTTAGCCAGTGGACTTGGACCTTCTACTGCACTATAAGTACCAGCAGAATCTGGACGGCAGATCCTTTTCCGTTTCACCCGACAAGTAACACCACTCCCTACTATATTATTTTCCTTGCTCTTTTTTGACTTTGCCATGTCAAGCCGTACCCACAACAGAAAAGAATAAAATCGCTCTTCAGAACTTATTGATGCATGATACAGACAAGCAATACTTTGATGTAAGACAACCGTATGAGGATGGAATATGTAAGAAAAACAGGACGGCATGACATATTCACAGCTATGATGTGTAAACTAAGCACAAGGATTTTCAAGAAAATAGAAGTAATGCAAGCTAGACACCATATGAAATATGCAACCAATATTACTCTGCCAAGTTAAAAGTGTCTTGTCATAAGTGGCAATTCGAAAAATTAGAAGCAGTACAATGTAGAAATCAATGTAAGATGCAACCACTATCAAACTGCCATGTTAAAAGTGTCCAATCATGAGTGACTGATGCGGGATACATAACAGTAGTACTTTGATGTAAGAACATGGTATGATAGATAGATGCAGTGTATTCTAGACACAGAACGCCATGTCATATGCACATGTATAACGTATGAACTCAGCAGGTGCAATTTAATCAAAATAGAAGAAATACAAGCTAGACAACATATGCAACATGAAACCAATTATCACACTGTCAACTTAGAGCAAGCACCTGCGATGGTGGAGTACGGGAGATGAACTCATCATGTAGAGTTGGGACCTCAACTTCATTAGCAGTAGCAGTGGCAAATCTAGAGCGTCTCTGTTTGCGTCGGTGCGGAGGACCACCAACATCCCCTAACTTACTCTTTTCCTTCCTATTTTCTAATATTGCCTTATCAAGTCAAAAACATAAGAGGATGAATAAAATTAGCTCTGCATAACTGGTTGATGCATGATACAGACAAACACTACTTTGATGTAAGGCAAGCGCAGGATAGGAGGATGGAATATATACAAAAAAGGCAGCGTTTCATATTCACACGTACGATAGGAGGATGGAATATGTATGAAAAAACAGTAAGCGGAAGGCATTTGAACAAAATTAGAAGAAATGAAAGCTAGGCACCATATGAACATGCAACCAATATCACTCTATCAGGTAAAAAGTGTCTCGTCGTATGTGCCATTTCAAGAAATTAGAAGCAGTACAAGCTAGAAGACAATGCAAGATGCAACCTACATCACAGTCCCAAGTTAAATGTGTCTTATGGGTAAGTGATCGTTGCAGGTATAAGTTGTAAGCTACACAGATGCTATTCAACATAATCAGAAGCAATACAAACTAGACATCATACGGAAAACGCAACCACATATAATAGTTCCAAGTTAGAGCAAGCACCTGTGATGGTGGAGTAGGGGAGATGTGCTCATCATGTACACGTATGTTCTAGAAACAGGAACACATGTCATATTCACAGACATTATGTGTAAAGTAAGCAGATGCAATTCAACAAAGTTAGAAGCAATACAAGCTAGACATCATACGCAACATGCAACCACATATAATAGTGCCAAGTTAGAGCAAGCACCTGTGATGGTGGAGTAGGGGAGATGTGCTCATCATCTACACAGCTACGTTGACTGTCTAGCCTTGCGTTGTCTTGCGAATCTTGTTGGGAGGATGGCGGAGTAGAATCTGTAGAGAACCTCCGTTTCAGTTGCTCGGAAGGACCACCATCATCCAATGCCTTGCCAATTTCCTTCAGCTTTCTTGATTTTTCCTTGTCAAGTCAAACCCACAAGAAAAAGGAATAAAATTTGCTCTTCAGAACTCATTGATGCATGATACTGACAAACACTACTCTGATGAAAGGCAAAGTCATGATACGAGGATGGAATATGTACGAAAAAATGGACGGCTTGACATATTCACACCTATGATGTGGTAACTAAGCAGAAGGCACTTCAACAAATTAGAAGCACTGCAAACTAGACACCATATGAAAGGTGCAATCAATATCACTCTGCCAAGTTAAAACTGTCTCGTCATAGGTGGCGTTCATCAAACTACAAGCAATACATGCTAGAAATCATATTCAAGACGCAAACCAATATCACACTGCCAACTTAAAGGTGTTCCATCATAAGTGACTGATGCAGGATACACAAGAAGAGTAGTTTCATGTAAGAACATGGTGTGATAGACAGATATAGTATGTACCAAAAACAGGAAAGCGTGTCATATTCACACGTATCATGTGTAAGCTAAGGAGATGCAGTTTACACTAATTAGGAGAAATACAAGCTAGACACCATATGCAACATGCAACCAGATATCACACTGCCAAGTTAGAGCAAGCACCTTGGATGGTGGAGTAGGGGAGCGGAGACTTGGACCTTGTAATGCACTTTCAGTACAAGGAGAATCGGTACAGATGCTCCGTTTACGTTGCTGCAGAGGACCACCATCATCGCCTTCCTTATTCTTTTCCTTCCTCTTTCTTGATTTTTCCTTGTCAAGTCAAACCCACAAGAAAAAGGAATAAAATTTGCTCTTCAGAACTCATTGATGCATGATACTGACAAACACTACTTTCATGTAAGGCAGCTGTATGATAGGAGGATGGAATATGTATGAAAAACAGAACGGCGTGACATATTGACATGTATGATGTATAAAGTGTAAACTAAGCACAAGGTGCTTGAACTTGTTAGAATCAATGCAAGCTAGAAACCATATGAAAGATGAAACCAATATCACTCTGCCAAATTAAAAGAGTGCCCTAAAAAATGTATTTGACCAAATTAGAAGCAATACATGGCAACAGGCTAGAAATAATATGCAATATGCAACGAATAAAGGTGACTCATCGTAAGTGATTGATGCAGGATACAGAAGAGAGGTAGTTTCCTGTAAGAACAAGGTTAACACATAGATGTAGTGTGAACCAAAAATAGGAAGGCATGTCATATTCACAGGTATAATGTGTAAACTAAGCAGATGCAATTTACCCTAATTAGAAGCATCACAAGCTAGACACCGTATGCAACATGCAATCACATATCGCACTGCGAAGTTAGAGCAAGCACCTGTGATGGTGGTGTGGGGGAATTGCAGTCATCAACTAGAGAGCTACGTTGGCTATCTTCATTTAGCCTTGCTGTTTCTTGAGAATCATGTGGGGAGGATGACACTGCACTCTTTAAACGAGTATGGCATCTCACAGTAACCCACCCAGGTGACTATCTCATCATAAGTGATTGACGAGGGATACAAAAGAGCATTAGTTTGATGTACGAACATGGTTAATAGACATATGTAGTATGTATCAAAAACAGGAAGGCATGTCATTATCAAAGGTATAATGTGGAAAGTAAGCAGATGCAATTTAACCAAATTGGAAGCAATACAAGCTAGACACCATATGCAACATGCAACCACATTTGATAGTGCGAAGTTAAAGCAAGCAGCTGGGATGGTTGTGTGTGGCAGTTGAGATCATCATCGGCAGAGCTACGTTTACTGTCTCCAACTGCTGACACTGCATCCTTTAGAGCGCTGAAACACTTAGTGCTTATCTTCGAATTAGACGGGAGCGACTTATGTCTTTCCTTTTCAGCATTCATCAACGCTGCGTCAGAGTCTGAAATACCCATGCATAAAAAAATAGTGTGAGTATGGGTGAAGTGTGTGCACAATTAGTAAAGTGTAAAGGTAGAAGATAGCAGGTCGGTGAGAAATAAATGACGGGAGACATATGATAGCTCTACAACATGCATGCACACTAAATTACTACAGGATTCTATGAAAATAACATTTGACTAAAAACAAATAGGTCAATCCATTTTTTCTGCACCGTCCGATGTACAAAGAATGGGAAGATTGCCTTCATCTACCTCCAGCCAGTCAGTATTGACGATCTTCCTCGAAACGGCAGCGACCACCGGCCCAGTCCCTTGCCTAGGACCTCCCCTCAACCTCACCGCACTGCCGTGCTTGGCACCGCCCCCCAGCAATCCATTCAAGCCCCGCCGACCTCATGATCGGGCGCAAGCAGCTCCTGCGCCCCACACCCCTATGATAGACACCGATGCGCCGCTTCCCCGGCGAACAGGCGGACTAGGTGCTCCGCGCGCCTAAGCGGGTGCTGCTTCTTTTAATTGCGGTTCGACTGACCCTGAATTGAAATCCAAGTGGGCTACTGACCTCTAGCAAAGGTGAAATAGTAAAGGGAGGAAACCATGTGCACTTAGTATCACGAAGAAGATGCAGTAAGAAGCGCTCAACTAGTTTCTTTCGTGGGATGAATACAGTGTGAGCAGAGACGTAAGGTTTGCACGAATAAGGGAAGAGGAGTGCCTCTTTCTGCTGGCAGTGTTGTGTCCTCCTTCTGTTTTTCCAACGATCTTCTTGTGGTTCACTGGAAACGACAAGTTGTGGAGGACGGTGCAGCCTTGGACGAACCCATGGCCAAGTTGTTGAGTGTGGTGCAGTGGCCGTCTGTCGGCGGCGGGGAAGCAGATCTGAGGCGGCGAACGACGGCGAAGCGGGAACAACTCCGGTGCGGTGGACGGTTGCGATAGTGGAGCGGCAGCAGTGAGGCGCAGGACGGCGTGGTCGGAGTGGTTCTGGTACGGTGCACGTCGGCGTCGGCGTCGTGGAGGCAGCTCTACCTCGGCTTCAGCTGCTATGTCCTTGAGGGCATTGCGGTTGCGGTTGCGTTGGACGACGACGTCGGGGTACCGGCTCCGGCGTGATGGAGTTGGGCGGTGGTGGATTGGGCGCTATGGGGTTGAGGACGGAGGAGGCTGGGGTTTCACAACTGGTGGAGAGGGCGTTTTGGCACCCACGGAGTATGAATGGGGAAACAGAGGGAGGCGGGGAACTAAGGGGGAACAATGTTTCGGTTTGGGACGCGCTTGTTTGAAATTTGGGGAAAGTTACAAACTTTGCCCCCATCTAAAATTTCGGACATATTGCGGGTTCGAGGTAGGACAGTAATCTCAGGAGTCCCAAATGTGGGCGGGATAGATTTCGGCCGAGCGCATGGGTGTTTAGGCTCCCACGGCATATGAATGCTTCTCGGAGGCGATTGAGACTGGCGTCTTGGTGAAGTTACAAACCTACCCCGGTTTAGACCTTTGGACATCGGGCCGATAGGCTACACGGGCCAGAGTCAGGACAGTAATTTCCTACAACCAAACATTAGTCCCGCAAGGTTTCGGGTGACCAGAGGCCTATTTGGCGCTTCGTTCAATATTTGGGAGCAGAAGCATTAACGTTTTCGGTTCTCTTGAATTGAACATTCAGGATTTGTCAAACTTCACAAATCTTTAGTCTTGAAAATCCTAAAGCTACGATTATTTTGGAATGGAGGTGGTACATTTGAATGTACATTGTACATGAGTATATATTAAAAAATATGCAACTTACCTCAGTTCAGGCATGGTTCTAGATATAATCTCCTTGGTTGCAAAAAAAAAAAAGTTAGACATGCGTATGAATATATATAGCATGTTCAAATTCACAACAACGATTGATGCCCCCTTTTACATCTGATTTACAAATGCCATTATCTCGGGTTCATATAGATGAATGCACTTCCTATGAATTCGAATCTTCGAAACCCCCTTTATGTTGAATTCGACATGTATTCTATTTCGTAGCTAGCAATTTGGAATGTATCCATGCAAGTGACAAATGTATAAAGTGCTTCACACTAACAACATGGAGTGCACTAATTAATGTTTATATATGAATTGCAAAAGCATCCATTGCCTGTATTTCAAACCGCTCTCACTCTATGGATCGACAATATGAAATACACACATGCACATGCTAGAATTCAATAGAGTATGGGTGTCTGATAGACCGATTTTCGTCCATACGCAATTTGCAAAATTCATGATCTCATCCAAAAATAATAATGCCATTTATATTTTAATTTAATGCGTAAAACCGCCTTTTACACGCAGATGCACTATGCCTCGGCCCGTTCTCACAAACGTGCTATATATCTCTCTATCTACAGCATAAGTGCACACACTTTATATGCATCGGCATTTCTCTTCCACACATGCTCACAATCTCTCTCGGGGTGTTGGGGAGTTTCACGCACATGCTCTTTCTGTATCTCTCTCTCTCTCTTTCTGACTACTATGTACCACTCTTTTCACTAATCTCAGTTGGAAAACACTATTTCTCTCACATGCATATATACACACGCACGGTCTCTACTAGCCCTCTATACGCACATATATGTGCCTACGTGTCTCCCGCACGCACATTATCTTTAGGCCTCTCTTGCACACATTGCCCCCCCCCAGACACACCTCTCTCTTAGTAGTTGGCAGATATGATTCCATCATATCATTCGGTAGGATATCCCTAACTATTAGGCTGGATGGTAATACGAGGCAAAGTTTTACCCTAGTTTGGACCCTTGCAGTTGAGGAAAAAGCCTACTCCTGGTACTGTATATTAGTGATAGGGGTGTGTACAAAGTACACGTGAATACCAAGCATTGTGCGTGTGTGTATACTATCGACGAACTAGCCCCCAAGCTTCTATAACATACTGGGGGCCTAGGGTTACAAATCATATATAGTCGGCTTATCACCAGTGGGGATAGAGTCCTCCGCGACTTTGGTAGCTAGCTTCGTGTTGTACGCTAAGTCCTCCACATGGGTCTTCGTATAACGCATCTCGATCCAACCTATGTGGCGCAGGATGGAACCGACCCATGAGTCCTCATTTGACCCACCACAACTAGAAATGATGTGCCCACCACACCACACACGCAATCGGCCACTAAGAAAATAAGCATATACAATAGTACAATGTTATACATGAAAGTTAATTGCATGGTGCATCCAAAAATATTTGTTCTGCATTGTGAATGTTTATATATTCTCCTAAAATATTAGTCACAGGAAAGAGAAACGCAGGGCATATCTCTCCTTGTCTCCGTCGGACATCCCCTCTTTCTACACCACTTTCACGTACGCACACAAACTATCTCTCGGCCGTCTAAAAGTATGCATGCCCACGACACATTCACGCGTGACGGTCACTGTATTTCAAGCTAAAGCACTATACAGTCACTGGAGTTCAAAATATGCTCATTACAGTCACCGTATACATTCTCGTGGTGATCATACGGTATCTAGCTCATGATACGTCTCCATATTTTCTTGATGACACTGATGGACTACATTTGATGCGTGCTCCATATTTTGTTGACGACACTTATGGTCATTGTATTTGAAGCAAAAGCATGATATGGTCACTGGACTTCAGAATAAGCTCATCACGGTCACCACATACATTTTGTCGTGCTAACCAACATGTGGTTGGATGGTTAGGATGTGGTTTCTCGAGCCCACCAGGGTTAAAGTCCCGGTGCTCGCATTTATCCTGGGTTAATTTCAGTATTTTCCGGCGATGTGCGTTCAGTGGGAGGAGACGTTCCACTCGACTACGAGGCACCTATGGTGACTTCGTAAAATCTCAAGATCATATGCTGGCCCACTCTCTCGAAGGTGCTCATAGGGATAGGGTCTGCGTGTGTGCGCTTATAGCGGTGAGTGCATGCGCGTATATATGAGCCCTTGCGTCTGTACCGTGTTAAAAAAAATACATGTCATGATTATACGGTCACTGGCTCACCCGTACAACTCCGTATTTTGTTGATGACACAATCAATTGACCAGTCGAACATTCCATGTGGCGCAACTAGTGTTGCACCATTGGGGCGCTTAACCGTGGGGCCCACCTGTCAGCCCGTATATGAAAGAAAGAAATGGTAGTTTGAGTTTGTACTGTGTTAATAAAATACATTTTAGGGTGATCATACGGTCACTGGCTCACCATACAGCTCCGTAATTTGTTGATGACATGATCAATTGACAAGTCAAACGGTCCACATTCAGCAGCGCACATTATCATAGGGCCCACCCGTCAGCGCATATATGAAGGACAGAAATGGTAATAACTTAGTGGTCGGTGGGTACTCGAAGTCATGAGACCTCTGGTTAGCAGTCGTCGGCGGTGGGGGGCGCGTTGATTGGGCGGTGGGGTGGGGATCGCCGGAGAAAAAGCTCGGCGCGGGGGGGCGTAGAGGGATGGCAGGTGCGGCGGTGGACCGGCGGTGAGGAGTGGTTTCAGGGCGGGCGGGGCGGCAGGGGCCGGCAGTTCGGCTGGTGGTGGCTAACGGCTCAGGGGGGGTGGAGTTTGATGATAAACTGCAGGCCCTTGATTTTGTATCCAACGACTGGAAAATCTAATGACCAGAGATGAAAAAGTCTGTCGACTGACGTGTAGCCTCACCCCGCACGTACACATGCACGCACGCCAGACACGCACGCATGCATGCATGCAACACTGACACGTACACATAACAAACACACGCACGCATGCAGGCGTGCAACACTGACGCGTACACATGCACTCATGAACACACGCACATATGCACACATGCATGCTACACTGAAACGTACCCTTGCACGCACGCAACACTCGCACGCCTGCATGCACACAGCACACGACGCAAGACACACGCTCAACCTATACGTGCATGCACCCTTTGTTAAGGACATGGATTGTTACGGGTATTAATCAATCTTATCTGTGATAAGCAGAACATTAATGTTTGTAGCGGTCTTTATGAATCACAACGTATCGAACGGGCTATCAACATAGTAGGCTTATCTACATGAAAAGGATGACGTCACACTTAATGAACAATCATCGGTTTATGAAATGCCCGCTTCTGACCGCCCTGGCCCACCAAAGGTTCCTCTGTTGTGCGCTGCCTGCGTTGGGTCACTGACATGCAGGCCATGTACCCAAAGATCCCACACATAAGTGGAAGAACGGCGCGCTGTCCTACGTCAGAGTCGAGGGCGCCACTCGCTGCATGCCCGGCTGAACACACCTCCTTGCCGCATTCAAACGCCTCCATGAAACCCGCCCGTGTGGAAGCCGAGAAACCCACTCTAGACACACGTCTGTTCATGACCGGGCCGGCATTAAACGCAACACCGGCCGAGCTCCTCCCGTCTGCCGTCTATTTAATCTCATATTTAAACGAGGCCAAACGCCGGCCAAGAATCGCACACCTCGGCCGCTCCCCTATCTCCTCCTTCACCATTTTGTCCACTCTTATAATGGCTTACAAAGAGTAGTTATTCCGCATCCAAGCCGGCTGGGTGGCCCGCCGAGCCCGCCGGATACGAGCTATGCAGCTCGCTATGCAGCTCGCTATCCACCTCCCTCCCCTTGCCCGACGGAGCCAGTTGCCGCCCCAAGCCGGCGCGCGGTTCAGCAACTCGCCGCTCCAGGCCAGCTCAACAAGGAGCGACGCACGAGCCTCGTTGGTGCCGTCCACAACGCCGCCTCGTACTGCATCTCCCGTTTCTGTGGCCGAGACTCCCATTCCGGCGGCCGCGCCACGCAAGCAGCGACAGTAGCCGGGTGCGCGGAGAGGGACGAGTCGGTGGCCAGCGTCTCCGCGTCCACCGCGACCATCGAGGAGAAGTAGAACACGGGAGGCCGCCGCCTCTTGGGTCCCATGAAGGCCACCACGGAGGCGACGCCGGCGTACACAGCAGGTGTCTTGCCGGATCCTTTTGTTGCGAGGACCTTCGTCGACCCTGCATATACCTCTGGGGCTCCCGGGAGTCCGGTGATCGTGTTGCCGGACATGAGGAACACAAATCGATCGGCGGGCGATCATTTAGGCCAGGTATTATATAGTTGTGCTGTCTAGAACTAGCACCGTGTAGTTTATTTGAATGTAATGAAATCCGTCATGTTTGTATAAAAATCTGGTATCTTATATGATTTCCGTCGTTGTTTATATGAAATATCGCCGTGTTTGCGTGAATTTCGTCCGATTGGTTGACTTGTTGTCGTAATGTGTGCGGCTACGGTTGGATGGCGTAATTTGAGGGTCGCCGGTCGGTCTGCGGGCGGCTCGGGCGGCGTGGTGGGACAAAAAGAACACAGCTCGTGCGAGCTCATCTCCAACGTGCGCGCTTGAGGATGCATGAGAACCCGAGCCATTCCTCATTCATCGGTGGCAAAGGCACCGGTGGACAAAAGGGTCGCCAATATTTTGGCTACCCCGGGCAAGATCCAAACAGCCCCTCCCAACAGATTCAAATCCCTCGTTCACCGTGGAATTTTGCCATGTGTTGTTTTCATGGACTAGCAAGATGCCCGTGCATTGCACGGAACATCAAGATGCATTTTTTTACAAAACACTTGTTGTGATTGACCCATGCAGGAGTAATCCCATTTTGTAAGAACTAATGATTGCTCGAGAATTTTATCGGATAAATGGTATGTCGAGAATTTTATCGGGCTCCATTTTTGTATACAAGGCCACAAACCCATATTACACGTACCAAGGCAAAATTAATGTCTTCTAACTCAATGTTGCAAGCCACCTTGTTTCCTTGTTTGCCGTGTAAATTAATGTGTATTCTTCTCTTTCATGCACATCAAGCCAATGCTCACACTCCCGCATGCATGCAAGGGATAATTAATGTCCTCCTTTGCTAGTAGTACTACGAGGCAAACACCATTAATATTGCATCAATTAGTGTTAGTGGCCTTGTATATCTGCAAATTGTAATTTTGATAGTGGCCTTGTATATAAAAATGGAGGGAGAAAGATGAGAGATAAGGTGAGGAGGAGTGGGGCGTGGTGGTGACTGGTGGTCGGACTGGGCGGAGGCATGGGGATGGACGGCGCATTATCTCTAGGTTTGTATCTCTATAGTCCCTCTCACACACACCCACGTAGGTGGGGGACATGCACGAAGAGAAGACGTGCACGCGCGGCACACGTACTCCCGTCTCTTTCCCAACCACACCCGCGCGGGTACACGGTGGAGCTCATTTTTATACGAAAAGGCAGCCCACGTGGTAGCTTGACATGTGTACTGGTTGTCCACTAGATGGAGGGAGGATCGTCTACCATGGGTGACAAATAAATTACGACTTGATGCGTTATGTTAAAAAAGAGGCAAACCATGTGGGGCATACCTTAGAGGCAATGCTCTATACACTAGAGTACTTTTGATGTGTCCCGTCAACTCGCAGAACGAGGAGAAGCTTGCTTAGTACGCCGTCTCCCCCGCCCACGGGCGCGGTGGCTCGCAGGATCAGGTGAAGCTTGCTTACTACGCCTTACGCCCGCACCCTCGCCCACGCGTGCGGTGGCTCGTAGGACGAGGAGAAAATTTTACTACTCCCTCCGTTTACTCCTCGTCCCTACTACCTTGGTTAGAGAGATTATCATATTGTTTGGAATATATATGTCCTTTAGTACTCCCTCCATTTACTTATACAAGGCCACTATAAAAAAAATACATTTTGCATCTATACAAGGCCACAAATAGTAATCGAGACAAAAGTTACTACTCCCTCCTTTCCAGTTTATGGCTCAATTTCAAAATCTCTCCAACGAAGGTAGACGGTGAGTGGTTGAATTAATTTCGTACTCCTAGTTTGCACAAGTAATTAGTACGCTCGTTTTTCTCAAGAAGTTGTGTTTACCGAGGCATTAATTAGAACGAATGCATGAATGACCACTAAATTTCCATGAACTTCTACATGCATTGGTGAGTTTTCTCTTGAGACTGCTTGCATCGGGTGATCTAACGCACCTCGAAATCCAACATGTGATGGTACTACTACTAGTATTAGAATTGAGACTTATAAAACGGAAAAACGACTGTTTTTAGATGATCCCTATAAACCCTAGTGGGTATGTACTCCGTAAAATCAGATATTCCCAAAACTAAGTCGCTCAACCTTTATTTGCTTGTTTCCCTTCCTGCCTCCTTGCCTCGAACAGACTATGCCAAACTCCCCTGCCTGCCGCGCGGTAAAAGACCCGCCCTCGCCTTTCTTAGTCTAGGTTTGTATCGATGGATCGCGCGAAGCAGCAAAAACCCAAGCCGTGTCTTGTACTCCTCCGTCGACGCTCGCTTTCATGAATTCTGTACTTCTGTCGCCAACATGTGGGACATATAGCAACCGTGTCGACGTGTCAAGCACCAAATAACAGTGCAGAACAGCAAGGGGACGCACCCCAGTTGTACCGCCCTAGTAGTAGTAGTAGTAAAGAGCAATGAGACGTCAAATCACAATGCCGCACCTTCCCAGATGGACGAAGCAACCATTATTTCACACTTCGGTTCGCCATCATCACAAACCACGTAGTATTGCTTCTGCCTCAAGAGGGACAGGCGCATCGCCTTGGTACATCATGACACGTGGGACCGCATGACAGGCCATGCTCCCCCGCCGATCGCTCGGTAAAATCACCACATTTTTACTACTATACTTCCTCCGTATCGGTTTACATGGCATGCACGTCGTTCTAGGTTGAGAATTTAACTGGCTATATATGTGATGAACAGTATATGTTTAGAAACTACATCCGCTTAATAATCCAATGATATACTTTTTGTGACATAGTAACTTAGATTTAGTTAGTCAAATGGATGACCTAGAACTACGTGCACGCCCTATAAACCGAGACGTCTAAAAAAGAACGAGACGGAGAGGATAGTTCAGTACGTATCTTTTTAGATCAATATAGTCGGGATTCATGAAGGAGCAAAACCAAGTGGTAGGCTGCACCTGTCGTGTTGGCGTAGCGACTCAAGTAGGGTCAGTCCGCACACGAAATGGCGACACACTTAATAGGACCCCTTTGGCCGACATGTGGCTCATCCACCGTCTTGTTCCACGTGCGATGCACCAAATTACAGTTCGGAGCAGCGGTTGGAATTGGAGGCACCCCGGTCGTAGCGCCACAGTAGTAGAAGATGAGCGATGAGGGGTCAAATCACAAAGCCCCACCTTTCCCGCATTAAGCTAGATAGACGAAGAAACCATCATTTCACTCTAGGGCGCAAGAGCATAAAGAAAAGAGAAAACCAATGATGCGTGCCGCAGCTACCTAGGGCACCCTAGGGTAGGGGTCTCCACTACAGATCATTTTTTTTAAAGCGGCTCCACTACAAATCGGCTTCTCCCTCGTCCTCTTGAAGAAAACCGATGATGCGTGCGGCGGTAGGGTTTGTAGGAGTACTACTAGGGCGTGCGGGGCCACGTTGTAGTAAACGAGAGAGGGATTGAGTTCGAGTCGACGCCTTAAATATGTGTGGGCCGCTTGGTTTTAGGGGAACGGGGCAGCATTTTGGGTTCGGGGACCAGTGGAGATATAATACGTACAAAAAATTGTGGACATAGGTTTGACCGAAAGGCAATGATGCATGGGCCCTGTATTTTGATATACCCGGGGCCGCGTGAAATTTGCTACTCTACTCAAAACTAGTAAGGTACACATGCATTGAACGCATGAGATTTCGAAACCAAATTATGAATAAATACACAATATAGCATGTAAAGCTTTGAGTCATATATGCATGATGTAGATGTTCGTTTAGTTCTTATAGTTCATCTCATTCAAAATCAATTAGTTTTATAATAATGTTAAGATTCATGGGGTTGTGCATTGTAAAGCATAAAGTAAAAAACAAATAATGGCAATTCATTTAGAAAAAAAATCAATTATGATACGGAAGATTCTAGAACAAAGGAGAAGTGCTTGTGTTTTGAGGTTTGTGCATTATGCTTAAGTTCAACCATGGAGTCTTCTAAATTGTACATGTGGCAGATCTGGTGGAATGTTGATGATATCCAACAGCCAGTAGTGCTCGGATTTGCCATCTCTGCACTGTCGGATTAGCTTCATCCAGCGACCATCTTTCAAATTATTCGCACACTATATAGTCCTTGTGCCATAGTTGCATGTCTTGGAAAAAAGCTACTAGTGGGTTGTACTAGCTATTTAGGAATAGAAGATGTATACATGGAAGTTGTAGGGAAACAGATGACATGGAGTATCTCAGTTCCTATGAGTAGGGATTGGAAAAGAGATGTCATTTGGTAGACATTATAGGAACTTTTCTATTGAATCTAGAGATGACATGTATCTCAATTCCTACGAGGAGGGATTAGAAAAGAGATGTAATTTGGTTCATATCATAGGAACTTTTCTATTGAATATACGCTAATGTTTATTTTCCTTTGAAATTATGGGAGTATAGGAATCCATTCATATGAACCAAGTGGCTCTAAAGCTATAGAAATGATATCATGTTTATTTCCTTTGAAATGCGGAGTATATGAATCTATTCCTATGAACCAATTGGCTCTAAAGGAAAAAATCCTATAAAAATCGTATCATATAGAGTTCCTATGATATTCCTCCACACCAAAGGATGGTTGAAATTGCTGCAGGTGATACGATGGTCTTTCTTTGTAGACTCCTCCCCCATCTTTATAGTTACCTCTTGAAGATGACTGAAATGATATATACAGGGTCTTCTACATGTCCAATTTGGTACACGAAAACTCGGTAAAAGTTTGCGAGGTTCGAATTTTCAATAAAGCTATATGCACTGCATTTTGGAACGGAGGGAGTATACGACAGTTGCTAACACTCACGTGGAGGATTTGTGTGTAGGAGGAGTGGCTGTTCTATTAAATGACATGGCAAAACTAACATTGTCGGATGCCGATCTAACGGTTCTTATGGCATTCGTCAGGAAAAGGCTTGTGGCGAACATGTGTCGGATAATGATTTACGGACACATGCATTAAATTGATACGTGCCCCCCTCTCTCTCACGCACACGCACCCTCCCGAGTCTTCTCGCACCCACCGTCTATCTGCAGGTAGACGTCACACACACATGTGCTCTTCACACCCTACCCTCAGAACTTCTAAAAAACAAAAGACGTCGCGCACATTTTATTTTAGCTCACACCTCACACACTTATACTATTACTCTTGTGGCGAACGTTCTTTGGGCATAGTATATTGTACTCTCATGAAGAGAAGCGGTGCACACATGCACTAGTTGTCTCACACCCACTCGCGGGTACACGTAGGAGCACATTTTTTTGAAGCTGGTACAACAAAATCACTCCACTGTATATATAAGCAGGAGCCTTAGCGCTTGCTTTACTAGGGTTCCCCTTGTTCACTCTCTCATGCTCTCCAGATCTAAGCAAGACATAGGTGGCCACACTCTCTCTCAACTCATGGCTGGTCACAAATCCGGTCGGACAACCTCGACCGGGGCAGGGGTGTAGGTGCATCGTTCACGCTTTCGTCGTCGGCGAGGGAGGAGACCAACGGCTGCCCGCGCGTCCCGATCGGCGGCCGTGCCATTCTCTCCGAGAGAACGCCGGCTCCGGAGGGCCTCCGACCCCTTCTTCCTCCTTGCGGTATTGTGGCCAAGATGCGGCCTCCCGACGCCTTCTTTGCCACATGCCGACGACCCTTAGGTATATATTCCTTCGAAACCTGCCTTGCTCTACTGTCCCAGCTCCCCACTTGGCTTCGTGTGGATCTTTGTCTACTTCCGTCCTCTATTCCAAAGCCACCTAGTTTACTATTATTAGAGGTAAAGCTAGTTCATACAGTCGACTCTAAGAGTTGGTTCAAACAGGGAAGAAAGTGGGAAAGCTGTAGCATGAATCTAGGACTTGGTTCTAAGAGGAAATGGAGGAAAGTAGTAGATACTGGCTACCCAACCGGTCTCTTGGTTGAAAAGACGAAGAAAGCATGGTGGATGGCGAAGGGTGGGGGGAAGTGGACCTATCTCTTGGTTGAAAAAGGAAAGAAAGTGACAGGTGTTGGGGGACAACGCAAATGAGAATGAGCAGGTCTAGATTTCCTGTGCTCACATAGGAGAATGTCGCCGAGGAGATAAAAAATGGGACAAATGCAGACATGCTGCTAAGTGTTTGCCGCTCTCGGCAACCACATCTGCCTCACCACTTTATGCCTCTGCTGTCCCTACGCCCATATCGCTACCGTTAATGTAAAATCACATGAAGCATTAAGCAATGCCACCTAATGTCACTATAAGTAATGGTCTAGTGCCGTCGATAAATTGAAGCAATGCCACCACCATTTTATGAAGTGCTTCTGTCTTGCTTTATTTCCCATGAATTGTGTTTTTGCAGTTACACTTCAATCTCACACCGCTAACATTGCTTCATCCCAGTGGAACTGCACAAATTTGATTGCACATTTACTGACCATGTGCTACTCTCATGATAGTAACACTAATGCTATTGTTCTGCATGTTAGATGATGCTGTTAATCATACGCCACTGCAAATATCTATCGCTATTTAAATAACCGTATTTCGTATTTGCGCAAACAGGGATGTCTGTCTCCATATCGTTTCGGGATGTCTGTCTCCGTATCGTTTCTATCTGCGCAATCAAAAGCACACACCTCAGTTTTAGTAGAACTGCGCAAAATGAGATGGCTATCCCTCATTGTCGTCGTCTAACCACCCGTCTTCCAGGTATTCCTACATTGGTAGTTACTAGGTAGAATGACCAACACAATATAAACGAAGTTGATTCGTACGTTTTACTTCCTGATTGCAGTGTAGGGACGAGCGAAAAGAACTGCATCCTAGTCAAGAATGCACTTTCTACCAGTTCATCCATGGACCGAGGACTAGCTGGCATGGCTGCACGGCGGTTTTTTGGACAGGTGCACGGACAAGAGGCATTGTGGTCTGCTTATTTCTGTAAATAGCGGTGCTTAAATTTAGTGGAATGCACAAGAATTTCAGCTGGTCAGTACACTACATGGTTCAGTTCAGCATTCCAGCTGAGAACACAATTATAATTGGTTATTCTGGAATGAGAGAACCTAACCCTGGATGGTGGCAACAAGAAAAAACTAGAGTGAACTCCAGGAAATTTAAGCCTCCCGGGAGGCCCTTTGCTCAGAGAAGCCTTGCTTGTTTTTTTCCCGATTTGTAAACCTTCTCACAACTTTGTCTTTTGCTGTGAACTAGTATATGTTTGTTATG
This sequence comes from Aegilops tauschii subsp. strangulata, assembly GCF_002575655.3. NCBI lineage: Eukaryota > Viridiplantae > Streptophyta > Magnoliopsida > Poales > Poaceae > Aegilops > Aegilops tauschii. The sequence continues at coordinate 276,908,296 of NC_053038.3, read as the reverse complement.
TTCTATGAATCATTGAGATGTATAAAATTGCTTAACATATGCTTTTCAAGTTTTTTATAAAGCCGAGTTTAATGTGAGTGTTCCACATGAACGCTGGACTAGCGTGTGAACGTTTGGAATTTACATTGTGGCCTTAGTTAACTGCATGAACCACTGTAACAAGATACATAGTTGCTTATATGTCAGACAGCAGATTGTTGATTGTTAGCTGGTCGATAGCCTAGTGCTGAAGCAAGCTGAGCCAATGTGTTGTGTTTTGCATAACTTCTTACAAGTGGGGTAGCACCAACAGTGTTTACAAGTACTTATGTATACGTCGGCGCACAGTTCTCAAATGAGTACTCTATTTCATCAAAACACACACTGCTTGTATGATAAAACTAGTGAGGACGCATCTGTTTCGGCAACAATTACGATGATTCACGGGCACACAAAAGTAGCAGCAGTTCCCGTAGACGGATTCAAACAGAGTACTAGCCCCAGAGGGCTCGATAACAGGCAAGGTTCGGATAATTAGACAGAATCCAAACTACTATTAAACACTAGCTGGGGCAAGTATTTCATGCCTCGATCTAATTTGGGCTGGACACAAGACGGACCTTGCCATGAACATCATCGAGGACATCCGGCAGCAGCTCAATCCTGTGAACCTTCATGAAGACAACCTTGTGGCCTTGCCACTCATAAACTTGTTTGTGGAGGCATGCCACGTCATCTTCCTGCGTAAGCTTGACAAGAACAGTATGCCTCACAAACGAAGGAGTAGCTTTGAACTTCTTGTGCTTCAGTACACCCTGGACAACACGCCTGACAACAGTGAGGCTAGAATACAACTCTTCATTGGTATAAGTGCAAATGGCTTCCAGGATCCAACAGCCTAAAAACTCTGTTTTCCTAGTGCGTATATTCAGGTCATCCGCCTCATAGCGAGTGACATGTACAACCACACAATCCTTGTCTGCATCAGGGCTCTAATTGGAACAGAAACAAGTACTGAATTACTTTCTAGTATAAGAAACACAAGTTATTTAAGCCACTATGTATAGCATGGCATCGAAGGTAATAAAATTTTGCATTATTCATCACCACATACTTAGATGAAAAATCACAATCGAGATCGGCAAAGAAGAAAATCACCTTGGGCAACTCAGCGGGCGGGGGGGGGGGACACATCCTCGAAGGGGGAAAACTCCTCCTACAGTGCCATGGGGGATGTAACCTCAAACGGGGCGTTGACCATCTCAGTAGTGGCCGTGAGCGTATCTGGTATCGGCTCGGTGGCTGGCTCCATCTTCTTGGAGCTCTCTGTCTCATGGGGATCAGCCTCCCGCGTCTGCTCCAATATCGGCAGATCTTTGCCTGGTTCTCCTTGGTCCATCATGAAACTGACGAATACTAGGAGACCACTGAAAGGAAAACACAATCGCAATGACAATGAAAAAAAGAGTGAGGATCGGTTACTGCTTTGCAAAAGTTCTTTTTTTTCTGTGAACGAAAATATACCAACATCACGGATCCGCTTACCTTCCCTTCGCTGGGAGAGAAGAACAGTGGCAGATGCGAGTGTTCCTTTCTTGAAGACGGTGAGGGAGAAGGGCATTCAGCGAAGAGTGAAATGATGGTTGCTTCGTCCGTCAAACTTAGACTGCGGGGAGGGGGGGTTTTGTGATACGACGACTCGTTATTGCCGCGCTACGACCGGGGTGACTCTCCGCCTGCATACTGCCTTCTAATTTGGTGGATGGCATTTGGGCCCGCGTGCTGCATGGCCCGCCTGTCGGTGAACAAAAGTATAACGACATTCAGTAGAGGGAGACGTTTCAATGACCTAGGAGGCTCCCGAAGCAGTATTGTATCCACTGTACTAGTAGTAATTATTCTTCTGGGTAGCTGTAGAGTGTCTCCATTGTACTAGTAGTAATTGTTTCTCTGGGCCCAAGACAAAACAGCCCATCCACCCTAGTAAATAGTAAAATCAATTCAAAAGTCCATATATTTACTGAATGAGAGGCGCTACCCACACCGAGCACACCGCCCCCCAAAAAAACCTGGGTGTTCTTCTTCCTCCTCACTCCCACCCACCTCACGTCAGCTCGCTCCACTCGTACCCCCAAATTCCCCACCTCACTCCTACAAAAAACCCCAGCTCCCCTTCTTCGTCACTACTACAGAAAAACCCCAGCTCCCCTTCTTCTTCACTCCCACTACAACTAGGCTCGTCATTCGTTACTCCGCTCAAATCCATGAGCGCGACATGACACCCTCGAGGAAAATGGAGTCGGCTGACCCCAGCGCCAAGAAGATGAGGCTCCCGCCAGCGGTGACGCAAGTCGTACATCCCGCACCCGGCAGCACGGGGAGAAGCGGCGACCCCACTCCCACCGGATCCCAGAAACCCGTAGAATCTCGGGTGGACCGCATCAGCGATCTCCCGGACGTCGTCCTTGGGGAGATCATCTCGCTTCTCCCCACCAAGGATTGCTGCCGCACCCAAGTCCTCTCAATTTGGTGGCGCTCTCTATGGCGTGTCGTGCCCCTTAATCTCGACTGTCGGCAGCTATCTCTCTTCAATGATTTTTAAATCCCAGAGCCATCATCTCCTCCCACCAGGGCTCCGTTCAAAGCCTCTGCATCCCGTCAGGCTACCTGAGCAAGCATACCATGCCCTGCATGGTGGACGCCTGGCTGAAATCCTCGGAATTCACAGAACTACAGCTGCTTGAGTTCTACTATTCCCTTGGAAATCACCTACCAGATACCGAACGCCATCTACCTGTGCCCTTAGCACCGATGTCCATCTCGCGGTTTTCCTCCTCTCTCCACACCGCCATCTTTGCGCTGTGCGACCTACCAGACAATCTGGTACTAAACCTTTGACTCCCATTTCTCAAGAAATTTTCACTTGTGCGGGTTCGTATACCGGAGGCCTCATTGCACAGCATCATCCACTCTAGTTGCCCTACCCTGGAGTGCTTGGTGCTTGTTTTCATAGTTAGAATCGGTTGTCTCCAAATAAAGTCGCCTAACCTTGTAAGAATTGGAATTTGTTTTGACGGAAGGCAGCTCATCATCCAAGATGCCCCTTCACTTCAAAGGTTGATCCTTGATTCTAATTATTCACCGTTGCAAATAACCGTCCTCTCTGCGCCTAAACTAGAGACCTTGGGTGTAATACATGATCTCTGTGCTCATTTCAATATGGTGTTTGGCTCCACAGTTCTTCAGGTACTTTACATTATCATCTACACTTGTAACCATAAGCTGCATTTTAAATTTATGCGCATAAGTTATATGTCATCTTGGAGTACACATTTTGTACTAATATTATGTTCTATGCTCAATGAAGAGTTTCTCCATGGATGGCCTATCAATGGTGCTGGATTCTGTCAAGATCTTATATATCCAAATGAATAGTTTTGATCTGAACAAGATTATTGGCTTGCTACAATGCTTTCCTTGTCTGGAGAAGTTGTATATAAAGGTGGTAATTTCACGCACATTGGAGCCCGCATATAGTGTACTAGAATTAACCGTTTAGTTGTTGCTCTTTCGACACTCTTTTTTTAGACCTTAACTGTTTTCAATCTTCATGTCTATTTAGGCAACAGGACGGGGTAAGAAAGTTATAACCAATCGGTGGATTCGTAAGCATCGGGATTTTCTCACTTCTCATGAGATTCGATTGAAGACAATAAGCTAGAACGATATGTAGCCACCCATGCAAACACTAGATTTGTCACATTCTTCCTGCTGAATGCGAGGTTACTGTTGTCCATCAGGCTTAAGTTTATCAGCAGCATGGTTTTGACGGATGGGTATGTGGAAGAGCAAAAAAAGGAGTTTCAGGTGGGCAAAAGAGCTTTTGAACGTGCCGGGCTTCTATTTACAACATATTGTGGTCGTAATCCAGTAAATTTTACGACCCAGGATGTTCATTCTATGGACCCAATCCATTTGACTGTGACTGCCGAAAACAGTGCTGGAGTTAGATGTTGTTGCCCTTTTCAACCTGGGTTTTTTTGTAAACGTGATGAACAATTAACCCTCGTGCTTTTGTACAGTTTGTAAGCTGGAGTCAGATGTTCTTGCCCTTTCCAACTCGGCTATGGCTATCATATTTTCTTTGAAGCAAGGCAAATGGCTTGCCAGTCGTTTAATTTAGAGTGAAATATTGTAACAACTAATAAATCCCAACCAAGGGAAATAACATCACTCTCGCCGGCTGCTTGAGCTCACTGTGCATTACAGAAGCCAAGTGATTAGCCCCCACCAGCACCCACAAACTTATTTCGAACTAGCACATCAAATGGGCTGTAAATTTTCATAGGAAAGGCTGCATGACCGTGACAGATTTGGATTCTGACATTTGGGACCCGTGAGGAAATAGCGTATCCAAGGTGGTGTCGACTTACTAGCCAGTCAACAAACGCTCTGCCTACCAGCCGTTGGATTGACATCCAACATCTGTCGTGTATCTTCTATCTCTTGTCTTCTTCTTCCTCCAGCCACCCAAACCAAACCACCCCGTCAGCTCCGCCTACTCCCGCTTCCCATGGCTGGCTGCGCCTCCGTCGCCCTACCGTACGTACCCTCAAACGTTGACCAGTCCCTCCCTCTATTCCCCTACACGTCCTGTTATTCTCCGGCGACGTCAGCCCCAACACGCACCCGCACCCGAACCAGTCAACCCTCGTACTCCCCTCCACCTGCGACTGGACCGGCGCATCTTCCACAGCTCTTGTTCATTCCGTCCGGGGCCTCGCCGTCGTCCTCCGCTGTCACAACCGGATTTTTGGGATATTAATTTCCCAGAAAACGGCCTTTGTGCTCACCAGCCCCAGGATTACTGTTAGCTGATGAGGCACCAACTTGATACAAGAATTCCAAGCAAAGTACAAAATATGTAGTACAAGACCATTGTGGCCTAGGAGTACAACACTTGGTTTCTAGTGGTTGATGGCGGAAGCAGTTTATGGTGCATCTGCATCTATGGGACTCCATTTCCCACAAGAACAGCTGACCAGGATAACTCCTATCTTCGCGAGGCTGCTATCGTCATTGCGTAGGTTCCAGGGCTGCCGTCATAACGCTCTTCTCCACGCAAGAAATCTGGCCAAGACAATAGCCAGGGACAAGCCAGTGAGTACGTTTGAATGTACTCGCAAACATTAGGAACACGGGTATAATATAACAAGGGATAATCATTCTCCGAAATATTCATGATCATAACGTCTGCCACGAAAATCTGTGATGCACGCATGCAGAGAAAATATGAACATGCAATACGGGAGTAAAAAATAGAATGCACTGACCGAGTGTCTGAAATGACTCCTCGAAAGGTTGCAAATAAATTAACAATGCCGCAGTCGAGCGTCTGTGCGACACCACATAAAGGGCTTATAAAGAAAAATTAAATAACAAACATGCCGCAGTCGGGCGTCTGAGCGACACCACATAAAGGGCTTATAAGGGATAAATAAATAACAAACATGCCGCAGTCGGGCTTCTGAGCGACACCACATAAAGGGCTTATAAGGAAAAATTAAATAACAAACATGCCGCAGTCGGGTGTCTGAGCGACACCACATAAAGGGCTTATAAGGGATAAATAATAACAAACATGCCGCAGTTGGGCGTCTGAGCGACGCCACATAAAGGGCTTATATAAGGATAATCACAGTGAATATCCAGGAGGTAGAACCGTCCCAGGGATACTCAATAATTCAAATAATGTAAATGCTTAGTCCATGGTAATAATAAACATAATCCTCATATGTCACAGGTCATAAACAATATCTAGTCTAGCCGTTTCTCCATCCGGAGACCGTCACTAGATTCTAGTTTAGCCGTTCTCCATCCGAATATCGTTACTATGATCCAGTTTAACCATTTCTCCATCCGAAAACCGTCACTAGACCCATCTCAGACTGTAGTCCTTACTTATGAACATGGCTATCCCAATAGATATGACCTCTGCAGAGGGTGTACTCTTTAACCACGAGCAACGGATTTATTTAGTCTACCGGGACTAATTCTGCCTACGGCCTTTTAATTGAAAACACGCCTGACCTGCACACACCAGCTTAACTTACCGGTGTCTGAATCACCCACGACACCTGTGAATCAAAACTCTAAGTGGGGAGGCTACAACCTCGACGTAGCATGGGATCAAATTTATATCGCGCGCTCTAAGGGGTGCCCCCCTCTCGGTCCCAACCGGAAACACCCATGCCCCCGGACCAGGTGGCATGCCTACCGGAAGCATCCGGTATCTTCCACCATGGCCTCTCTGTACGGTGTGTGCCTTGGTAAGGGGTTGACAACTTACTGAACCGTACCCTACCCGCGGCAGGGACAAGTGGTAGTACAAAACAAGTAGTGGAAGTTACTAATCAAGACTCGACCTACGGCCAACTCAGGAGGTCCAAGTATTCTCTGAATGATTGGCATAACCAATATATTTCCATTAACAGACACAATCACCGTTCATCAAACCTGATCATGCCATACCGGACACACTCGTCCCAACGAGGAACTAGGGACAAGTTCGTGTCTACCCAAGACCACGACATTCCCGGCTTCCTTCCGGTATGCACGAGAAGCTCACGAGGATGATCACTAACTCCAACATATCCATTACTAACAGCAAAGCATCTCCAATATGCACTCATGCGTGTGACTTTATCGTTACATAAAAATAACGTATTCTCCAAGTCAAAGTGGTGTTGTAACCGTATCAAAACACCTCACGAAAATACTATGCCAGAGTTCAGAATGCTTGCCTTCAAGAGTATGCAAGGGGGTGCACTTTTTGAAAGTTTTCTTCTCTCTCCATTTCCTATTTTGAAAAAATATTCAAATAACAAATATTTCAAACAAAGTACAAAAAGTTGTCTCAAATATTTTTGAAATAAATCTTAAAATAAACTAGATGAAATTTGAGAGAGGTAGGAAAAACAATCAACTCATTTGGAGTTTTATTTTAAAATATATAGCCAGTCAAAGTTCTGTTTTTAATAAAACCAGAAAAAGAAAACGTTTCGATACTGAATACGCTTTCGAAGCAGAGGAAACGTACTCCGGGGTTTACGTGACCACTTAAGCCAGCGTGGGTGGCGCGGGGGTCACTGACGGTGGGTCCAGAGGGCCCACTGGTCAGGTTTGACCATTCTCCCCTCTCCCTCCTCTTCTCTGCCCGAACGGGAGCGGGACTCTGGCGATCGCCGTCGACGAACGGCGGCTCCTCGAGGGCACCTGAGGGCAGGGATGGACCCGCCAGACCGGGGCGGTCCTCTTGGTGGTCGTTGGGTCGACGGTGGTGGAAGGAGTCGCCGGCGGCGAGTTCTGCGGCGGAGGGGGCTACGGGAGCGAAGTGGGTTTTGGGCTCCGGTGGTTTCCGATCGAGGCTGAGGCGCTGGGCAGCTCCGTAAGAACGAGGGGAAGCGGTTGGTGGCGCTGGATGGGCGGGGGATAGCCTGGTTGCGACGATTGGCACCGGATGGCAGCGGTGGCCGAACCGGCCGGAGTTGGGGGAGATGGCCTCTTCCGGTCAATCCACTGCATGGGGAGCTCTAGGGGAAAGGCTTGAGGTCGCCTCAGCGCTCGGAGGAGCTCGGGGCCTCCTTTTATAGGCGCTTGAGGCTGGTCCCGCGGCGGCCGTGGAAAGAACGCCGGCGACCGCGGTGCTGTAGCTGCAGGGCGACGTGGCGGCGACGAGCGCGTGCCGACGGGCTCCAGGATAAGCTCGAGCTGTTCATAGGGGCAGCTGGCGCGTGCGGGTGGCTTGGGCGGCACCGTCCATGGCAGGAGCTCGCTGCCGACGCCGGCGTGCCGCCAAAAGCTCTGACGGCGGCGCTGTAGGGCGCCAGAGGTGGCGTGGAGAGTGGGCGAGCATAGTGCACGGCTCTGCAGGTGAGCAAGGGCCAGGGGCGGGACGCGGCGAGGGCGGCAGTGCGACGCGGCGACTCGGTGCGTGCGCGTGCAAAACGTGCGCTTTGGGCGCGCCCAGAGCATGCACGGGACGTGCTTGACGAAATGCCAGGGCGGCCTAGAGTGCGAGGGGGAGGCTGGCAATTAACAGGGCAGGGTTATGGATAGCTAGGAGCTTAGTGGACAAGGTTGCTGGGTCAGTGGATTAAATCCATAATGCAAACTAGAAAACATGCCAAAACTGTCCATGAACACAAGGTGTTCGACATAATGCTAAGTGCATTTAGGCAACTCCTGGAGTGGCCAAAATCTCCAGATCAGGGTCTCTCTAGATGTAGGTGATGATGGCAAGATCATTTGGGCAAAACCAGAAACTTGCTAGTGCAAGTTTTGCAAAACTACAGTTTTGGACAGAAAGAAAAAGGTCTCATTGCATGCACTTAAAATCCTCCAATGGGTCCAATCTCCTGGACTTAAGGGTTTTGCAGGGAGGGCTAAAGGCAGGAAAAAGCTCAGGGGCACTAGAGCAAAATAAGATAGGGTTGCAGTACAAATCACCAAACTGGACCAGAATGAAAAAGGGGTTGATACACTCAAATTTTCCAAAGAACATCACTGGGTTTTGGTATAAAGTTGAATTATATGCATCTACTGACATCTCCAAACACTTGGAAGAATTTTTAAAGGAATATTTAAATAGGTTGTAGTGCAAAAATGCCTACTGGACCAGATTTGAAAAGTTGCTGTAGAGCTCAAAATCTCCAATAACCAGAAGGTATTTTGCATAAAAGTGATGTAGAAACATCACATGACATCCCCAAATTTTGGTGGAATTTTTAAAGGCATTTGTCAAATGGTTGCAGTGCAAAAGAGGCTCCAAATTTGTGAAAGATCATTTTAAAAGAATAAAGCTCAAGAAAAAGCAATTATGCCATTAAATCCACTGATAAAGGATTGTTTTATGGAGAGAGCATACAAAATCCAATAATACTTTTGGAAAGTTTCCACTTGAGGTAAAAACCCATAATATCGAAAGGTAAATCTAGACAAATGGAAAAGTTTTATTTCCTGGCAAAATTTTAATTAATAAAACAAGGTCAAAATTTTGGGGTGTCACATCCGCCTTGTGGCCTTGGTTTGCTCGCCGTGCGCGGTGCGCCGCCCTCTTTTGCTTTGTCAACGTCGTCAACAAACCGAGAGGAACAAGGAGATGACTGTACGTGGAGAAGATGACAGTAGGGACCCACCAGCGTCATGGCAGTACACAAGCAAGTGCCTCTATATTACAAGCCCAAAAATATGGTTCCTCCTCATGGTTGGACATCTGGGGCTCACGCCATTGTCAACGTAGTCAATAAACGAGAGAATTACACTACGAGCGGCTGACACCAGGGACAAGCAATTTTTTGTGAGGAACAAGCAGTTGTTATTTATACTAGTTTTAGCGACGGATCAGGGTAACCACGGGGCTGCGCGGGGTCTGTGGCCCATCTAGCCAGGGTTTTATTTATGTTTACCACATCATTAGCCTAGTTGTGTTTTTTTCTTGCTGAAAATGGGTAGCCCAGTTCTAATTTTTTAAAGAAATACCCAAACGAGGCCTACTTGCTTTATCAACCCTGCTGGGCTGCAAATCTTTCAAGACGAGGAGAGTTTCATTCGGTTTGCCCAAAAATGGGCTGTACATTTTTAAAACACATCAAACCGGGAATTAGTTTCAATTTTTTTTCATTACAAGATTTTAAATTACATTGATTTTTATGCGTGGACAATTATTTGGATTTTATATTTATATAAATTATTTTTCAAAATAGTTTGAATGTGAATCGATATTTCGGGATTAAAAACAGTTGACCGCACCGAAATATGCAAAAAAAATCGTATACTTTTTAACCGTGGCCACACTATGGGGTGTAATGCTAACAAAAAGAAGATGGGCTCCAAAAAAATATTTAAGAATTAGCAAATGGGCTGTACATTATTGGAAATAATGCACACGAGAGGAGTGACTGTTGGATGTCCATCCAACGGCTGTCGTGCTTCTTCAATCTCTGCTTTTCCTGCTCCAGCCGCTCAAACAAGCCCCGGCGGGACTGCCTGCTCCCTCCTCCCGCGGCCGCCTATGCTGCCGCGTAGGCCTCACTGCCCCACCGTACTCCCATCGCTGGCCTAGCCATCCCTCTACTCACCCACACCTGCTGTTATTCTCTGGCGACGGCAGATGAACCAGTAAACCCTCGTACAATCGTACTCCCCTCCACATGGGAAACAACTGCCGAGTCTTCCCTGCCTCCGTGTCGTTCCCTTCCTAGGCCTTGCCGTCGTCCTCCGCCCTGGTGCTCTCGGCACGGCCTGGTCAACGTGGTCAATGAACGACATCCATCGGAAGTGGAATGTACGTGGAGAGGCTGACAGCTGGGTCCACGGCCGCAGGCAAGGAAATGCCTCCTTATTACACGCAAAATAATGATTCCTCCACCTGACAGCTAGACCCACGGGAAGGGCTTCTATATTTCGCGAAAAAAACGTTCCCCCCGCTGACAGGTCGGACCCACCAGCTATATCTTCGCACGCAAGTGCCTCCTTATGACGCACAAAAAAATGAATACCCCCTGCTAGCTAGGACCCACCATAGTGGGTGGCTGAGTTGTGGACCTACTAAGTTGACGGGGACAGAGGGCTTTGTCAACTTAGTCAATATGAACGATTCTAGTTCCAGTGACAGTACGATGTCCATCCAACGGCCATAGTGCTTCTTCAACTTCTGGTCTTCTTGCTCCAGCCACCCAAGGCAGCGCCAATCGTGCCGCCTGCTGCTACCTCCCGTGGCCGGCTGTGCTGTCGCGGAGGCCTCACTGCCCCCATACTACTCCCACCGCTGGCCAGGCCATCCTTCTACTCACCCACACCCCCTGTTATTCTGCAGCGATGGCGGCCTCACACCGCAGCCGAACCAGTGAACCCTCGTACTCCTCTCCGCGTGGGCATCCACTGCCGCATATTCCCCGGCTCCGCGTCGTCCCCTTCCTAGGCCACGTCGTCGTCCATCGCCTTGGTGCTCTCGGCGCGGCCTGGTCAATGTGGTCAACGACCGACTTCCATCGAAAGAGTACTGTACGTGGAGAGGCTGACAGCTGGGTCCATGGCCACAGCCCAGTTTTTTGTGATTTGCCAACTAAGTCGCTTTGTCAGGCCTATTGGGCTGCAAATCTTTCAAGACGAGGAGAGCATCATTCGGCTGGCCGAGAAAATGGCCTATCAGTAATGAGAAATGGGATGTACATTTTTAAAACACATCAAACCGGCAATTAGTTTCAAATTTCTTTTTTTCATTTCGAGATTTTAAATTGCATTGATTTTTATGCATGCACAATTTGTTGGATTTTATATTGATATACATTTATTTTTAAAATCAGTTTGAATGTGACTCAAAATTTCGGGATTAAAAATAGTTCGGACCGCATCGAAATATGCAAAATTTCGTATAATTTTTTAACCGTGGCCACAATATGGGTTGTAATGCTAACAAAAAGAATATGGGCTCCAAGAAAAACTTAAGAATTAGCAAATGGGCTGTAAATAATTAGAAATAATGGCAGATGGGCTGTATGATGTTTTCCACAGATTTGAGGCTTTCCGAAAAAAAGGTTGACACACAAGCAGTGACTGTTGGATGTCCATCCAACGGCCGTCGTGCTTCTTCAATCTCTGCTCTTCCTGCTCCAGCCGCTCATACAAGAGCCGGCGGGACTCTCCTCCCCGCGGCCGCCTGTGCTGCCGCGCAGGCCTCACCGCCCCATCGTACTACCATCGCTGGCCTAGCCATCCCTCTACTCACCCACACCTGCTGTTATTCTCCGGCGACGGCAGACGAACCAGTAAACCCTCGTACAGTCGTACTCCCCTCCGCGTGGGAAACAACTGCCGAGTCTTCCCTGCCTCTGTGTCGTTCCCTTCCTAGGCCTCGCCGTCGTCCACCGCCCTGGTGCTCTCGGCGCGGCCTGGTCAACATGGTCAACGACCAACATGCATCTGAAGTGGACTGTACGTGGAGAGGCTGACAGCTGGGTCCACGGCCGCACGCAAGGAAATGCCTCCTTATTACGCGCAAAATAATGATTCCTCCACCTGACATATGGGACCCACCGAAAGGGCCTCTGTATTTCACAAAAAAAACGTTACCGCCGCTGACTGCTCGGACCCACCAGCTATATCTTCGCATGCAAGGAAGTGCCTCCTTATTACGCATAAAAAATGAATACTCCCCTTGTTAGCTGGGACCCAGTATAGTGGTAGGTAGAGACCCAGTATAGTGGCAGGCTGACTTGTGGGCCTACTAAGTTTTTTTTTGAGGAACAATGGACAGTGAGGGCACCCCCTTGCTGACTTTTATATTTATGCTGGGAACACAAAGTTACACAAGGGAGTTTACATGGGTATAGAGAAAGGGAGAGACCCTATACACAGGTATAAGGAGGGGGTACAAGTGCATTGTAACAGCTGACTACACAGAAGGGTCGATTAGGCCGAGCACTAGCTCAATAAAAGGCCATAGGGCTTCCTTCACACGATGCTTCATCATTCCAAAATCATTTCAAAATCTCTGGCGCCATCCATTCCTCGTGGGGGCGATCCCTCTAAAGTGCTTGTTGTTATGCTCTTTCCAGATGCTCCAAGCCGCTACAATGAAGATTTCCATGAACATGGGTTGCGTCCAGACCTCCTTCGCCGCATGTAGCAGCTGCAGCCTGTTGGCTGTCGCCGGCCACGAGATCCCCAACTCCCCCCAATACAGCTTACTGAAATCCCACTCGAAAAAAGATGTTCAACCATTTCCTCCAGGCTGGTTGAGCAAAGCAAGCAAGAGTAGTCATCGTCTCTGAGATTCATGCTTTTTCTCTTCAATAAGTTGCGTGTGTTCAACCTGTCAGCCAACAGTTGCCATGCAAAGACTTTCCATTTGTTTGTGCACTTGGATTTCCATATCCACTTGAAACCCTTATCCGCCACTTCATCGCGAAAGCAGTGGAGGTAAAATTTGCTTGACTGAAAGCCTTCAGCACCCCAAACACATCTCCAGGTGTCTCTGTTGCCTGTCAGTTCCATATCGGCCAGACTGGTTTGAAGATCACGCAGTTCACCTCTGGCCTGGATCGAAAGTGGGAGGCTGAAGTTTTGTCCAAGGGAAGACGCCGTCAGAAGTTCACACATAGACACGTCCTCATTTATCGCAAACGAATACAAACGGGGGTGATTGTCTGAAAGAATGGCATTGTGCCACAGGTCCTTCCAGAAGAGGGCTGTGCTACCATCTTCCACCTGCACCGTTGTGCCAGCACGGTAGATCGGCGTTAGCTGCACCACGTCGCGCCACCAGAACGGGCCACACCGGTCGCTTGCATGCGGTATGGAGTCCACATAGTATGCCGACCAAATCAGATTGACCCACGGCAAATCTACTTGATTGTAGAATTTATGTAGCATCTTTAGGAGCAGGCCCTGGTTTTGAATCTTGAGGTCGATCACTCCTAGCCTGCCCTTATTTTTGGGACGGCAAACCATCTCCCATGCAGCCAGAGAGACGGCCTTTGTCCCATCATCCGGACTTTTTGCCCAGAGGCAATATCTCCGGAGTTTATCAAGATGCTCAAGAACTCTAGGCGGGATCTTGATGGAACACATGGCGTATATCGCGAGAGATGTGATCACCAAATTGACCAACGTGAGCTTTGATCCAAGATCCAGCAATGCGGACGCCGAAGAGAGCTTACGCTCAACCGAAGGAACGAGGGGCATAAGGTCAGTCACAGACGGGCGTAGTGCCCATGGGCAACCCAAGGTACGTGAATGGCATGGTTCCTATCGCACAGTCGAAGATCTGAGCAAGCCTCGAGGTTGCTTCTGCAGAAGACTTGACAGTGATCAAGGTTGATATTTGGAAGTTGATGCTCAGGCCCACCGACGCCGCATAGTCCTGCAGGATGCCTTTGATCGTTTCAGCTTGAGAGAGGTCAGCGGGCATCACCAGGATCGTATCGTCGGCGTACTGAATGACGGGGTAGTCGCTGTCAGGTATAGGGATAGGGAGCTGGAGGGCTCTGGCCCGATACACGTCATTAATAGCCGCTTGCAAGAGATCCGCCGCCAATACGAAGATGAGCGGGGAAAGGGGATCACCTTGACGCACACCTCTGAAACAGAAGAATTGTCTACCCGGAGTCCCATTGAGGAGGATCGCAGACTTGGCCGTCGAGAACAGACATTTAATCCATCCGAGCCAACGATCATCGAATCCCATGCGTTTCAAAATCTCCAACATGGGGGCATGTTCGATGGTATCGAATGCCTTGGCGAAATCAAGCTTCAAAATAACCACCTCTCTCCCTGAGGACTGACATTGGTGTATGAACTCGAACGCCCATGCCACGCAATCCTGTATAGATCTCCCTTTCAGGAAGCCGTACTGGTTATGGTGTACGATCTTGAGGATGACACGCTGTAGGCGATTTGCTAGTAGTTTGGTTAAAAGCTTAAGGCAGCAGTTCAAGAGAGTTATCGGGCGATAGTCGTTCGCTGTCTCTGGCGATTGGGTTTTCGGGATGAGAGTAATGAAACCAGAGTTCAAGCTCTCGAGATCAAGGTTACCTACATGGAAATCAGAGCACAGGCGGTAGAAATCCTCTTTGATAATATGCCAGCATGATTTTACAAAACTGCCACTGAAACCGTCAGGTCCAGGTGCACGGTCTGACGGCAATTCCTTGACAACTTGGTCAATCTCATTGTGTGTGGAAGGACTCGACAAGGCTTGTAACCCATCCACTTTCTTCATGATTCTCTGCAGGTCAAAACGCATGTCAGTCCTACTGGATCGCCCCAGTCTTTCTTCGTACGTCTGAAAGATTACTGCATCTTTTCCCACATGATCATGGATAATCGAATCATCAGGCAAGCACAGCGATGCAATGATGTTCCTTCTAAATCTCTCGGTCGCTACTCTGTGGAAGAACTTGGTGTTGCCATCACCATACTTGAAGTATCTGATGGTACATCGCTTTTTCCAGTACAGCTTCTTGCACTCCAACAGGTGAAGAAGATGCTTTTTCAAAATCTCCCTAAAGTTAGCTTCTGGGATAGATAGTCTCCTCCTCTCTTCCAGCCCATCAGTCTCTAACAGGGTTTTGTTACAGTTTTCAATTAGGCCGGACAACTTAGAGATCTTCCAACTCCATTGTTTCAGATCGTATCGTAAGTTTTTAAGTTTTTTGCACAGGGTCACGGCAGCATTCGGGGCATAACAGCGTCTGTTCCACGAGCGATGGACCACATCAAAAAAACCAGGCTGCCAGATCCAAAAATCCTCAAAACGAAATATCTTGGATTTTGGAATCTTGGACTGGATGCAAACATAGCAGGGTACATGATCTGATGTGGGTTTACCCAATGGTAACACAACAGTGTTCGGGTATTTAACTGCCCAATCGAACGAAGTGAAGTGCTAGTCGAGTTGTTCGAGCAGGGGGTTATTTTGCATATTACTCCACGTGTACGATCGCCCTTTGATTGGTAGTTCTACCAACGACTGCCTGCGGATGAATTCATTAAAGATCAACATGTCATTAGCGTCCCCTCCCCCTCGATTACGATTGTCCGGTGCTCTGATGAAGTTAAAATCACCCATGAGGAGCCAGTCATCACCACGTGGTATATCAATATCGAACAGCCACGAAACAAACAACGCTCTATTCGGATCCGCACAAGGACCATACACATTGACCAGTGTCCACGAATCGGCGGATTGAGTAGAAGTAAGTCTGACGCCAAGAGCAAAAGATTCAGAAAACACCGGGACACCAGTGAATACTGGGCTCATCCACACAGTTATTAAGCCCCCGGACGCACCGGAGGAGGGCACCCAAGCAAACATATCGAACTTTTTAGGGCAGAAAAGTTTAACAAACGAAGCATCAAAAGAGGTACGCTTAGTTTCTTGAAGGCAAACTACGGAACAACCACTAACATCGATTGCATTACGGATCGCTAGCTGTTTCTTCTCGGAATTGATCCCTCGTACGTTCCAACAAAGGATATTCCACTATTTATTGGGTGGCATTGAAGCTAGGGGTTCTCCTTCCCCTCCCCACGAACAGGCGCCATGAGTTTCTGAGGGGTGAGGTCATCAGGCGGCACTCCACACAGGACATTGCCCACATACTGCAGCTGGTGGATTGGCGTCGGTGGCGGCAAGTCATCTGTGGTGCTAGCCAGCGGGTTCAGAACGGGCTTGGCACATGGAGCAGTTGCCTTAGAACAACAGGCAATTGATGGCGCCCCCTAGGCTTGACTTTGGATTGTTTCTTCCTCACATCAGTGATTTGTGGCACTTTAAAACCATCATACCTCGTGGATCGGCTACTACGACGCAGCCTAGCCGTGTCAATCGGAGCATTCTCTCCCACCAACATGTTCTTGAAATATTCAGACCCCTTGGCATCAGCACAAGGTTCAGTGTCAGCATGTTCCAAGGACACATGAGTCTGTGATGGGTTGAGACAGTCCTCTTGCATCAGAGTGTCAGATCCAGCACTGTTCATAGGGATCTGATGAGCAAACTCCACCCAGGCTTCAGCTGATATGAAGATGGGGCCAGAAAAACGGTAGAGGAGATCATTCAGGTGAAAAAAGTTGTCTCCTGCGGTACACCTTTCCTGAATGATAGCACCAGTGATAGCCAGGAGAAAAGCGCGGGGGTTGAGCGGCAGAGTCCCATGATTCAGAATCTGGCCAGGTGTGTCAGGTGATGCGAGAAATCGAGTGAACCTGCCAAAGGAGATCAGCCAGAGGAACTCCAGAAAAGACAGACCTTCATCTATCTGAATCTGCACAGCATGTGGACTGCCTGTAGCTCGAACAAACTGCATGCCAAAGGACTGTCGACCATGGACCAGGGCGTCAGCTGCTTCTTCGATATCAGAATAAACCGACCATTCATCTTGTGGATCATCAGTGGTATTGCTCTCCCGCTCCACCCCATCCATGAGGGAGGGGCCAGTATACTGAAACAAGGCGCGAAGGCTGATTCCACTGAAAGGTTGTGGTGCAGCTGGCCACATACCCCAACCGTCCGCCTGCAAATGTTGCTGCTGTGAAGCCTGCTGCTCCCAAGTAGCATCGATCTGCTGCTGCATCAGTTGTTGGTGCTCTAGTGTCCACTGCTGCGCAGCTGTCAGGTATGGCAGCTCAAAGGGGTGGGGGGAAGCATTCATGGTAGGTGCATCATCTTCATTACCAACAAGGCTAGGTATAGTATCTCTTCCATTAAGCACATAGACAGGGACTGACCAAGATCGACCCATGCCCGGCCAAGTGCCAATCCTCTTTAGCACCAGACTATGGGCCACCTGCGCAATGTTACTAATGATCACACAAACCAGCACACGCTCCTTGTTCTGCCCCGGCCTGTGCCATAGATCCAGCTTGCCAAAACAGGACACTGCTTTGTTAATGTAGTGGTCAGTCTGATAGTCCATAGGAAAGGCTAAGAATAAGACCCAGGCCACATACTGGAACGGGCACTGGCGCATGTTTTCACCCTCGTCGTGAGGTACAAAAGAGAAAGTCATATCATCATCAACAGGATCTAACTGGTGCGGGCTTTCTAGAATAAACTGATCTCTGAGAGCAACATCCGCAAACGCCACCATCCCCACCCCAATCGGATAAACAAAAGCATCGGGTACTTCAAGATGGAAATCCTCAACCATGATGCGGACAATCTCATTGAGAACTAGCTGTTTCTGATGATCAGGAACCAGGGGTGTGACGGTGACTTGAGCATACCTCTCATGGCTGAGTGGTGGGTCATCGACCACAATCATATTACGCGCCAAGCGATGCTCCGGTCCGCGCTCGATCTGCGCCCCCATCGGCACAAATTGGAACGGCCTGACGGGGAAGTTAGCCATGGCGGTGGAGGGTGAGGCGTTCGTCAGAGCCGGAGGAGGCGATGTGCAAAGCAGGAGAATGGCTCTCTGCTCGTTGGCTGGCAGGGGTGGCAGAATAGGGAACTAGTGCTGAGCTTGGAGCGGAATCGCCAGGCCAATCGTGTTGCTGGGGGAGGGCCCATCGTCAGTCACTATATGTTTGGGACGCCAAATCTTTTTACCCGTAGGAAGGTGGGATTTACGTCCGCTTGGCAGCGCTGTTGACTGGGGCAGGGAGGGCAGGGAATCCGTGGTGGTGATCGCCTGCCGGTCCAGCTTCTTTCTTTGCCAAAATAATCGTGCAATATTTTTGGAATCACAGCGCTACATGACATGACCCAGCAACTTGCATTTGGAACACCAAAGAAGGCCAGGACACCCAATTCGTTCATGGGCCAAACTGTTGTAGATGGAGCAATTTGGCAATGCTGGGCCCATTGGCCAGTGGATACATAAGCATAAGCAAGCCCGCTCAAAGTTATGGCATGAACCGCAAAGTTTAGCATGGCAATTAGATGACGTGTGACCTTGTGCAAAATAACGGGAACATTGACCCAAGATCTCGAAATGATCTCCGAGGAAGGCAGATCATTTAATCCAAAGAACTGTCGGATACTGGTCTCCTCATAATGGGCCTGCCTTAAGTCCAAGATCTCCTCCAAAATGTGTGGGGGAATGTTGCACCAATTGCGTGCATTGCGATTCTTGCCAAAAGATTTTTTGGTAAGGAAATTATAATTCTCCCAGGATAGCGGAAATTCCAAGCTACCAAATTGTAAGGTTTCCTTTTTCAGAGTTCCACTTGAAGGAAGATCCTCATGAACATGAACAAGACCATGATCATCCCGATGAGAGGATACATCATCAAAAGAACGTAGCTAGTTAGTTGAGATATGCTTGGACAAACCAAATTTTGCCAACTCCTGCAGAGAAGAATCATCCTTGGCCGCACTTTGCTCGAGAAAGCCAAGAGTATGGCGAACAGCCTTGGGTAATCGTGAGCCAATTTCCCGGATTTCATGTGACGTGCTCCATCCATATGAACCAATAAAAGGAGCAATCCAAGGCTGTTTAAATAGTCCAAAATGGCACACGAAATCTGGCCAAACTCTATCCCTTAGGGCATAGATAAAGTGACCCACCTTGTTTGAGGCCACAGAAAACCGAAAGCTTTGTGATCCAATATGAACAACATTGAATCCACGCGCATTTCCTCCAATGCAACATTGGAGTGCCAAACCAACCGAGTCACAAGATAGGGGAAAGGAGGCAGAAGAGAAGGTGACCACCAAGAAAAACTCCTTGGAGGTAGGTAAAGGGGAGAAATGGACTGAAGACTTGAACCGTCGACGAACCTGTTCCTCGACCTTGAGGCCGGGGTTGAAATCCCAATGGAGGAGCCCTTCCATGGTGTAGAAGGAGGGGTCATGGCCGCCGGAGTTGGAGGAGTTCGCCGTGGGTGGAGGTGGAGGTGGGGGTGAGGGAGGAGGGAGCCATCGATTGCCTGGTGAGGGCTTTGTCAACTTAGTCAATATGTACGATTCTATCTCCAGTGACCGTATGATGTCCATCCAACGGCCGTAGTGCTTCTTCAACCTCTGGTCTTCTTACTCCAGCCGCCCAAACCAGCGCTGGTCGTGCCTCGTGCTCCTGCCTCCCGTTGCCGGCTGTGCTGCCGCGGAGGCCTCACCGCCCCTACTACTCCCACCGCTGGCTAGGCCATCATTCCACTCACCCACACCCCCTGTTATTCAGCGGTGACCGCAGCCTCACGCCGCAGCCGAACGAGTGAACCCTCGTACTCCTCTCCGCGCGGGCTTCCACTACCGCGTCTTCCCTGGCTCGGCGTCGTCCCCTTCCTAGGCCTCGCCGTCGTCCACCGCGTTGGTGCTGTCAGCGCGGCGTGGTCAACGTGGTCAACGAACGGCTTCCATCGGACGTGGACTGTACGTGGAGAGGCTGACAGCTGGTTCCACGGCCACAGCAAGGAAGTGCCTCCTTGTTACGCGCAAAATAATTATTCCTCCACCTGACAGCGGAGACCCACCGGATGGGCCACCGTATTTCATGAAAAAACGTTTCCCCCTGACTGCTGGGACCCACCAGCTACATCTTCGCACGCAAGGAAGTGCGTCCGGGCAAAAAAAAATGATTCGCCCCTGACTACTGGGACCCACCAGCTACATCTTCGCAGGCAAGGAAGTGCTTGACACTCGGGACCCACCTGGTCGAAGTGTACATAGCGTTGTCATTCTGGTCGCGAACGTGTACGTTCATACTGGTCGATGTAGAGGCACGCACGTGTCGTAGTAGAGGCGCGCACGTAGCATGTACACGTACGTACAACGACCAGTGTGCAAGACAGAAAATACGGCCACATACGTACATACGGGCAGGGTCTCGAACGCTTACTTGCGCATACGTACGGCCAGGGCTCGTGTACATGGCTAGGTCGGAACGGAGAAACTGCGTCGTCGTCGTGTTCATGGGGAGGCAACGGAATGCGTCGTGTTCATCAGGAGGCAACGGAACGCGTGGGAGCCAACCGGCTTGGATGGAACAACCGATGGAAACGAGGCCTGGCGTACTGCAGAACGGAGGAAACGGCCTTGTGTTCGACCGGCCACGGCCGAAACGGGATGCTGTTCATTTGGAGGGTGTTGAGGATATAGACCATAGAGTCACCCGCCAGGAGGGGCCGGGTTACTCGTATGGTATTTGCCAGAAGCCCGGAGACAAGCTTGAAGACGATGGGCCAGAGATGGGCTAAGACCCGGATACGGCTTAAGGCCCATAGTTATAATCATTATTATGGTAGAACTTGTAGTGTAAGGCAAGTATGATTGAGAGTCCGACCGGACACTCTTATGAGCCGGCCGGGACTCTAAGGGCTGCTGGGCGTCCGCCTCCCTATATAAAGGGACGACCCGACAGCGGTTCAGGGACAACAACAATCTCGTCGAGAGCCGGGGATAGCAGTTTAGCTCCCTGGTGATCGTAACCCTAATCAATACCACCTCAACTGGACGTAGGCTTTTACCTTCATCGTAAGGGGCCGAACCAGTATAAACCCTCGTGTTCCTTGTCCCACATAACCCCTTCAAGCTTCCTAGTTGCGATGGCTCCACGACTAAGTCCTAGCTCGAGGACATCTACCGTGACAATTCCACGACAGTTGGCGCCCACCGTGGGGCCAGCGCACGGTGGATTTGAGTTCTTGAAGGGCAGCTTCGAAGGGCTCAAGGGATACGCTGTGGGCCGGATGACCAAGAGTCGTCGCGGCAAGCTCTACATCGACGATGCAAACTGGGGCCCCGACGCCGGCTCATTTGAGTACGGGTACCGGGTCCCCTTCGGCAGAATCCATGTCTTCATTGGCAAGATTGGTGAACCGGGACCTGAGCCGGATCTCTCTGCCGATCTCATCGAAACGGCTCAGCGCGCACGACCCGCCCGGGTCCGGCCTGCCGTAAAGCACACTTTTGTGGGATGCATCCATGGAGGGCCCTTTGATCCAGCTGGGTCCGGTGATGAGACGGCCGCCGGCTCTGACGGCGAGTCGGCCACCGATGAGTCAAACTCGTTGTACCAACTTCAGGATGACAGGCTCATGGGTTGTTCCGATGGTGACAGCATTCCGGACCTATTTGAGCCGCCAAATCAGGTTGGAGTTTTTATGGCTGGTGCGCAGCCTGTTCAGAACCCTGCTGCTGGAGCGGGAACCCCGGTGCCTTCACCGGCTCAGGTGCTAATGGATCTCACGGACAAGATGACGGCCCTGTTAACCGCCACGGTTGACCCGGCGGATCAAGCTCAGCATGATGCGGAGGTGGCACAGTTAAAATTGGATCTGATAAAAGCTAAAGAGGATCTTGCAGCGGAAGGGATCAGGCTGGCTGCGGAGTGGGCGGCTCTCGATGCCCGGACTCAGCTGATGCAGGCGCAGTCCTTCCAACTCACGATGGATCAGAACGCGGCGAATGAGGTCATGAGAAGGAGGCATCAAAAGGCCCAATCTCGACTCCCACCGGTTTACGATCCACGCAACCTCTTCAACACGCCAGGTGCAGGGTCTAGTAGCCCGCCAGGGGTCATAGCGCCCGGGTCTGGACCCCTTATTCAGCCACGAGTGATGGGGCCTCCCCAGGTGCCCCCTGCCCCGCCCCAGTATGTGCCAATACCCCCGGGTCATTGTAATAACCCGCTGGAGAACATGGTCGCTGCGGCAGCATGGCTGGCGGCTCTCCCAGTTGACGGTGACTCTCCGACGGCTATTGAAACCCGCCGGGTCAGGGAACTCCTTCAGACAGCACTGGCGCAGCAAGAGGCATACTCCTACAGCCGGGACAGGATCCACTCGACCCCTCGTCCAGGCCAGAGCCCGAGTTACAGCCGGCACATGGTCTCAGCAACCGGCTCAAGTAACGTCCGACGCCATGACCTGCCCCCTGGCCATGGCCCGGCTTATAATGGAGCCTTTTACGCAGCAGACCAGGACAACGCGCGCCAAGAGGCGGAGCAAGTGCCTCCATTGACGGCTTACCAGACCCCCCCGGCTTATCCGACGACTTCCGTTGATGTGGGTATCCCTACCAGGACCGGGGGTGTCCCTTGTTTGGTGCCAACTATCCGTAATGAACGTCTACCTATGGACTTCAAGGGCCCTAGGAAGGTGCCTAACTACACAGCTGACTTGCAACCCGCAGCCTGGATCGAGAGTTATGAGATGGCTATGGAGCTACTGGAGGTCAGTGAGGCGGCCATGGCCAAGTATTTCACCATGATGTTAGATGGAACTGCCCGCACTTGGTTGAAAGGGCTACCACCGAATTCCATTGGGTCTTGGGCTGAGCTGAAAGCCCGGTTCATCCAAAACTTTAAAGATACCTGTAGGCAGTATATGTCAATTGTGGATTTGACTAACTGTAAGCAGCAGGAGGGTGAGTCCACGACACATTGGGTTCGTCGGGTTAAGGAAATCATACATTCATCAGACAAAATGGATGCCGGCTCAGCAGTTTTAATGCTGGAGCAGAATTGTCGTTTTGTGCCCCTGAAGATGAAACTCGGGCGGCTTAAGCGCGACTGCACTGATATGGGTACTCTAATGGCAGCTCTTGTCAAGTACGCCGATTCGGATGGTACCAAGGATCCCCCTTCAGATGATGAAAGGACAGGGAAGGGAAAGAAGATCGGCAACGGCAAGGGTCCTCAGTTTAACCCGGGGAACCAAGGAGGAGGCAAGCGCAAGGCAGATGGCAGCCTAGAGTTTGTGGCCAACGCCAGCGCGCAAGGCAATAACCAGCGACGCAAGGGGAGGCCCCCTCCCCGAGGCGGCGGGTCAGGACCCTCACTGGAGCAGCTGTTGAATGAGCCTTGTCCGAGGCACGGCTCTAGAGAGAAGCCAGCGACTCACCTATGGAAGGATTGTGCAATCATGAAGGCCTTTAAAAACTACAATGGCCCGGGCGGCGGCTCAGGTGCCGGCGGGTTTCATGGCCCCGGGGGCGGCTCAAATTCGGGTCCTCAGAGTGGTCAAGGGGGCTTTAATCAACAGTCTGGCCAGGGTCATCAACAGCAGCAGGGGGGTTATCAGACCAATCCAAAGCAGCTTAGCGGTGGACAGTATCATGTGTTTACCACTAGTTTGTGCAAGCGAGATCAGAAGCTTCACAAGAGGGCTGTGAATGCGGTTGAGCCGGCGGTCCCGTGCTACTTGCGGTGGTCTGAGCAGCCTATAGTATGGAGTAGGGAGGATCACCCTCCCCAGGTGGATAACCCGGGCCACTTGGCCTTAGTGGTGGCTCCTCAAGTGGGAGGGTATAAGTTCACAAAGGTGCTCATGGATGGAGGCAGCAGCATCAACATCCTCTATTATGAGACCTTTCGCCGTATGGGGTTGGTTGATAAGAACCTCAGCCAGTCAAACACCATCTTCCATGGTGTAGTACCTGGTAAGTCGGCTTATCCAGTTGGCAAGATCGAATTGGAAGTGGCCTTTGGTGATGAGAACAACTACAGGGTGGAGAAATTGACCTTTGAGGTGGTCAAGATAAGAAGTCCATACCATGCTATATTTGGACGGCCGGCTTACGCCAAGTTCATGGCACGGCCATGTTATGTGTACTTACAGCTCAAGATGCCGGGTCACAACGGGACCATTACGGTTCACGGCAGCCGGAAAGTGGCTCTGGAGTGTGAGGAAGGTGATGCGGCTTATGCAGAATCTCTTTGTGCTACAGAGGAGTTGAAGTTTTACAAGGACAATGTTGACCCCACAGATATGACCTCTCTGAAAAAGCCGACGATGGAGAATGAGCCGGCGATGAAGTTTAAGTCGGCTGATGAAACTAAGCTTGTTGATTTTGTTCCAGGAGATTCATCTCAGCAGTTTAGCATCAGTGCCAATCTGGATCCAAAATAGGAAAGCGCGCTCATCGAGTTCATCCGTGAGAATAGGGACATCTTCGCATGGAAACCCTCTGACATGCCAGGTGTACCTAGAGAACTCGCTGAGCATACTCTCAATGTTGATCCGAAATTTAAGCCGGTCAGACAGTTCCTTCGGCGGTTTAATGAAGAGAGGCGAAAAGCTATTGGTGAAGAAGTGGCCCGGCTCTTGGCGGCCGGGTTTATCGTTGAAGTTTTTCACCCAGAGTGGTTGGCTAACCCGGTGCTCGTGCTCAAGAAGAACGGCACCTGGCGGATGTGTGTGGACTACACGGACTTGAATAAGGCGTGTCCGGCTGATCCTTTTGCCCTCCCCCGTATTGATCAAATCATTGATGCTACGGCAGGTTGTGCACCTTTAAGTTTCTTGGATGCTTATTCCGGTTATCATCAGATTAAGATGGCAGTTAAGGACCAGGAGAAGACGGCATTCATCACTCCCTTTGGAGCCTTCTGCTATGTGTCTATGCCCTTCTGACTCAAGTGTGCACAGGCGACTTACCAGCGTTGTGTACAGAACTGTCTTCACAAACAGATCGGGCGCAATGTTCACGCTTACGTGGACGATATTGTGGTTAAGTCCATCAAAGAGGAAACCCTAATAGATGATTTAAAGGAAACTTTTGATAATCTCCGGGTCTACAAGATGATGCTTAATCCGGCCAAGTGTGTCTTTGGTGTTCCTGCAGGCAAACTCTTGGGCTTCTTGGTTTCTGACAGAGGCATTGAGGCTAACCCGGAGAAGATCAAGGCCATCACCTCCCTGGCTAAACCGGCGTGTATAAATGACGTTCAGCGCTTGGCGGGTCGCATCGCTGCTTTAAGCCGGTTTATAAGCCGTTTTGGGTGAGAGGGCCATGCCCTTATATCAGCTGATGAAGAAAACTGATAACTTTGTCTGCAATGATGCAGCTAATACCGCCTTTGAGGATTTGAAGAAGCAGCTGGCAGAGCCTCCAGTCCTTGCTGCTCCGGTTGATAAGGAGCCCTTACTACTGTATGTGGCGGCAAACGCACGAGCCGTCAGTGTGGTTATTGTGGTGGAGCGCAAGGAGGAGGGTAAGGAGCATCCGGTTCGGCGGCCGATTTATTATGTCAGCGAAGTACTCATTGAGTCTAAACAGCGGTACCCGCATTGGCAGAAGCTGGTATATGGTGTGTTCATGGCAAGCCGGAAGCTTAAGTATTATTTTCAGGGTCATCCCATCACGGTGGTCAGTTCTGCCCCTCTTGGTGATATCATTCAAAACAGAGAGGCCACAGGGAGAATTTCTAAATGGGCTATAGAACTTGGACCTCATGGTCTCAAATATGTGCCATGCACTGCTGTTAAGTCTCAGGCCTTGGTGGATTTCATCAATGATTGGACAGAGTCACAAGTACCCGAGCAAAAGCCGGATAACACGTATTGGACTATTCACTTCGATGGGTCCAGGCAGTTGGAGGGCTCGGGGGCTGGCGTTGTATTGGCTTCCCCTAAAGGTGACAAGTTCCATTATGTGCTACAGTTGATGTTTCCATGCACTAACAATGCGGCTGAGTACGAGGCCTTGCTCCACGGTCTTCGGATGGCTAAGGAGATGAGCTTGAGCTGGGTAAGGTGCTTTGGTGACTCAGATTTGGTGGCTCAACAAGTATCAGGCAAGTGGGATTCTAAAGATCCTCTCATGGCGGCTTATCGCCGCAAGGTTGATGCCATTGCTGGGCACTTTCAGGGCTACCAAGTGGAGCACATTGATCGCAGGAAGAACGAGGCGGCTGATGCTCTAAGCCGGCTGGGCTCTCAGCGAAAGCCGGTACCGCCTAACACTTTTCTGGACGTCCTGTATAACCCTTCGGTTAAGTTGCCTACAGAGGAAGACTTGGCTATCCCTGACCCGGAGGCACGACTGGTGGCGGCTCTTCATGTCATACCAGACTGGACAATGCCATATCTGGCTTATATAACTCGGGGAAAGTTGCCTGAGGATGAAACTTTGGCCAGGCAAATAACCCGGCGAGCTAAGTCCATGATCGTTATCGATGGCGAGTTACATCATCGCAGTGTTACAGGAGCGTTTCAGCGTTGTGTCTCCCCTGAGGAAGGTCAAGAGATCTTGCGTGAGATCCATGAAGGGGATTGTGGCCATCACGCCGGCTCAAAGTCTCTTATGGCCAAGGCCTTTCGTCATGGTTTTTATTGGTTAACGGCTCATGCTGATGCAGAGGACTTGGTCAGTAAATGTGATGGTTGCCAGAGGTTCTCACGACGGGCTCATGTGCCGGCTCAGGAGCTGAGGATGATCCCGATCACTTGGCCCTTTGCGGTCTGGGGGCTTGATATGGTTGGGCCTTTTAAAAGGTCCAAGGATAAGAAGACCCACCTCTTGGTGGCAGTTGATAAGTTCACAAAGTGGGTAGAAGCTGAGCCAGTTAGCAAGTGCGATGCAGCCACGGCGGTTCAGTTTATGAAAAAGGTGATTTTCCGCTTCGGCTTTCCGCACAGCATCATAACTGACAATGGCACCAATCTCTCCAAAGGCACTATGGAAGAGTTTTGTCAACGAGAGCATATCCAACTTGATGTTTCCTCAGTGGCTCATCCTCAATCCAATGGTCAAGCTGAGAGAGCTAACCAGGAGATTCTGAAGGGCATCAAGCCCCGGCTTTTGGTCCCTTTGCAACGGACACCGGGTTGTTGGGTGGAGGAGTTGCCCTCCGTCTTATGGAGTATCAACACTACTCCTAACAGGGTTACAGGCTTCACGCCTTTCTTCATGGTCTATGGAGCAGAAGCAGTCCTCCCCAGTGATATCCGTCACGACTCACCTCGCGTGGCGGCTTATGTTGAGACGGATAATGAACAGGCGCGCCAGGATGCTCTTGACTTGTTGGATGAACAGCGTGATGTGGCAGCGGCCCGTTCGGCGATTTACCAACAAGACCTGCATCGTTATCATAGCCGCCGGGTCAAATCCCGGGTCTTCCAGAAAGGCGACCTTGTGCTCCGGCTCATCCAGGATCAAACAGATGCACACAAGTTATCCCCGCCTTGGGAAGGGCCCTTTGTGGTTAGCAAGAACTTGCACAACGGGTCCTATTACCTCATTGACGTTCGGGAGCACAAAGATTCACGTAAGTCAGAGGAGGAGACCCGTCGGCCGTGGAACATAGCTCAGCTTCGGCCTTACTACACTTGAGCCACCGGCTCTCGTGGTGTACATATTTCTCTCAGACATGTATATATTATGATGAAGCAATAAAGCAGGACCTCTGTCCTATTTTCTCCTCTAAATATGCACGTGTTGTTTTTATTACAAGATTACATGATGGCTTAAAAGAGGATCCGGCTTATGATCGTATTCGAATCGTGCCGTAAGCAGTAAAGTCACTTGGGGGCTTCCTGTTCAAACATGGGTCGTATTCGAACCAAAGAGAACATAGCTGTCGATACCCATTTGATTGGCAAAGTGCCGAGCTCATTGGGAGGTTATCTTTGGTCATATTTGAATCATAGTTTAACCCCTCTGAGAACCGACGTGGATCGTATTCGAACCAGCGTCGTTAAACAATTCTTGAAATCACTTGGGGGCTTCCTGTTCAAACATGGGTCGTATTCGAACCAAAGAGAACATAGCTGTCGGTACCCTCTTGACTGGCATCGCCACACCCACTTGGGGCTATATGATCGTATCCGAATCATGGCTTAACCCCTTTGGGCCATGTTTCTAGTCGTATTCGAACCGGAAGCCCCTAAAGTTCCTCTGCTTTATCACAAGCTTACTCTGATTATGTAAAGGTGTGTATGGCCGGGTCTCACTTTACCGGCTTAATTTTGAACGCCATGGGTGTCATTACGACAGGTAAGTCGGAGTTAAGATACCAACCTTGTTACACGGGTTATCTAAACCGGAAGTATGCTCACAGACTGCTAAGTGCATTATTACGGCTGTGTTAAGGATATAATTGAGGACCAGTCTTTTTTGATTCATATTCTGGGTTGTCTATCCAAAACACCTGATTCTCAGGGTGGTAAGCCGCCTCGAGACTTGTGATCTACCTTTCTATGCAGGATACTTAAAGGCACCTCTTTAAGGTTGAGAAAAACGAAGGGATGATTATGACCCGGAGAAACATCAAAGAGACAATTTCAAAGGACTTTCGCATTCAATACGTGCACGATGGCACAGCAGAGATGAACTGTTGCACCTACTCTATTACAAAAACCCATCAAATCTAACAAGGGTGGAGCATTGTTTGGTAAACCGACAGCCGAGTTACGATGCCCGCTGAGTGGAAGTCTCCGGCTCGTTCCTGTCCTCTCCCCCGGCTGATCCCAAGACTTGGAAGGTTGATGACTTCCAGTCGATGCCGCTGAGAGCCTCTAACTGGGCTTCCTCGTCAATTAACCTGCCCGGGTCGATCTCTGGGGCGAAGGTGTGCTGATGAGCCGGCGGGATCAGGTTGAGGGCTTCATAGCGAGGGGTTGGAATCCTCTGATTCTCCGTGTCATAACCCGGCTGGTACTTGGTCAGATCTGTGTCATTCCCGATGAGGGTGGCCACCGGGCGTATAGCCTTCACGCACGCCGCGAAGTCCTTCTGATCAAAAGCTGAGCCGTCTTCCTTCAGGCTTGGATAACCCAGGGCGATGTCTGCCGGGTCTAGCTCCGGCAGGAATGCCTTGGCCCGGCTCAGCGCGGCGATTGCTCCGGCTCTCGCGGAGGCCCGTCGCAGCTCTTGGATCCGCTGAGGCAGAACGGCGAGCCGGCGCAGGACTTCGGCCAGATGAGTTGGCACCTCATTGGATAGGGCCACCACAGCTAAGGCACGTTTGTGACCCGGTGTAGAGCTGTTCCACCAGGGTATACACGGCCTTGAGCTTGGTGACCACGCTCTGGTTGAGGTTGGCACTTCTGGGGCCTGTTTAACAGAATCAGATAAGCCGGCGGCAAGGATGAATACTGAGACATAAACATTCTGACATTGATGAAAGTCGGTGAGGCGACTTACCGAAGATGGCGGCCACCATTTGGGAAACCTGGCGCTTTAGGCTGGTGAGCTCGGCGGTCTTCTCAGAGAGAGTC
This sequence comes from Aegilops tauschii subsp. strangulata, assembly GCF_002575655.3. Classification (NCBI taxonomy): domain Eukaryota; kingdom Viridiplantae; phylum Streptophyta; class Magnoliopsida; order Poales; family Poaceae; genus Aegilops; species Aegilops tauschii. The sequence goes on along the minus strand of NC_053038.3, from coordinate 276,878,869 downwards.
TTCTCCGCCTGTTCTCCCCGGGTCACTAGTGCGGCCTTCTCTTCAGCCCAGGCCTTCCGCTCGGCATCAAATTCTATCTTCAGCTTCTCTTGAGCGGCGATGCTGGAGACAAACTTGGCGTTTGCCTTCCGGGTCTCCATCTCCTGCGTCTTCAGCCGGCTCTTGAGATCCGCAAGGTCCGACTCTAGCTTCTTGCCAACAGCCTGAATAAATTACCGGGTTATTAACAGTCATTATATAAGTCCCAAGCGCTTTCCAAGCAAAGACACTTGGCACTTGAGGGCTAATGCATATTGAACGTATCTATCTACGTACTGCCGGCTCAATTGAGTAAGCCGGAACCTAAGTATACAACATATTCAAATCATAAGTCGTTGACTTGGGGGCTAGCATGGCAAAGGTAACTATGCAGTAAGTAAGAAGATAGCAGAAGGATACCTCAGATTTTTGTTGGATCTGGTTTACCATGGCGACCTCCGCATCCCGGCTCTTGTGCACCTGGCTGATGTAGCCATAGACGAGCTCTCCAATGCTCAAGTTGGTGTAGTCGGAGAGGTCCAGGTTCACCCGGTGGGGCTGCAGCAACTCCCCCTTCACGGAGCATTTAGCCAGCACGGTCGGTCTCCCCGGCTCAACAAACTCCGTCCGGGTTATTACCACGTCCGGGTCGTCTACTGGCGGAGCTGAGCCGGAGGCCTCCGGGTTAACCGAAGCTTCGGTCGTTGCCTTGGTAGTTGGGGCAGTGGCTTCAGGTGCCGTGTCCATCGGAGTGGTGACTTCGGGGGCGGAGGCAGCTGGCGGCTCTTGATCCGTTACCTCCGGTTCAGGTAAGTCCGGCACTCCGGCTGACCTAGTCTTCTTCGCTCTTTTGGTGAGCTTTGCCTGGGCGCTGAAAGGACAGAAACATTCCGCACAAAAAGAGTAAGTACAGACAAGTATAATGTGAGATGGTTGTCATTACCCGGGCGCGGTCTTGAAAGTCGGAAGACTCGATTGCATAGAGTCGCCCGAAGAAGGGGAGGTCTCCTGGTAATTGGAGTCAGAAGAATTGAGTGGCTGACGGATAACACCCGCCAACGGGTGAAAAGGGTACAAGTGAGAAAAAACCTCAGTTCGACGCTTCCTTGTTGCGTCGGGTAACCCGGCGGAGAGGTCGGTGTCCTTGTTCGTCCGGGTGTGACGCCGGCTTTCGTGAACCTGTCGCTTCAAAAGAAATTGAGCGTCTTGATGAGCTAAAGGATTTGAAAAGCTTACTTTCCGGGTTACCCTTCATACTTTCAGCTGTGGCAAGGGCTCCGAGTCGGAGGAAAGTGACGTTACCTCTTCAACCACCGGGTTACTGGCGCCGGTGTCATCCAGTCAATGAGCAAGTGTTGATAAGGAAAACAGCAACAAATAACAAGTACAACAAGAATTTAAAGGCTTGGGGGTTACCTCTGACTCGGAGCTGTCGCTTAATTGCATCAGCTCCGAAGCAGTAGGCCTGCTTCCTATTTTGCGAGGGGCGGCTTTCTTGGCGGCTTTCTTCGCCTTCCTGGCCTTCTTGGCCGCCTCATGGTCATACTTGACCTGCCAGAACTTGTCATCAGCCTGAAAAATACAATGAGGAATTCTTAAAACAGGTTCAGATGAAGGTTATATGCAGACGAAGATGAAAAGTTAAAGTCAGCGGCTTACCGCTGGGGCTGGATTGGTCTTGCAGAAGGGGGCTAACCCGGTCCTTCCGCAGTCTGCCAGGCTCTCATTTAAAAGAGCCTTGGTCTCCTCCTCTGCAACATCTTCTGGAAGGTCATTGCGGCTGTGCCTCTGAGGGTCATCCTTTCGCCCGGTGTATTCACACATTAAGCCGGGGCGGCGGCTCAATGGGATCACCCGCCGTGAGATCCAGACCCAGACTAGGTCGATTCCGTTCAGACCGTTGCCCAGGAGGGCCTTGATTTTATTGATGGTAGGAAGCAGAGGCTGGCGCTCCGCTGGAGTTAGCTTATCCGACAGTGGGTGAGCCGGCTCTAGACGTGTTGGGCGAAAGCCGGGCAGCGGGCTTTCGTCAGCCGGGGACGTATCTTGGCAGTAGAAACAAGTCATGTTCCAGTCCTTGGGGTGGCTCGGCGGCTCTGCATAAGGGAACAAACAATCCTTACGCCGCTGGATGGAAATGCCACCTAACTCCAGACTCGGCCCATTGGCACACTCATTCTGGCGGTTTAAGTAAAACAGCTCTCTGAAAAGCAGCAGACTTGGCTCTTCTCCAAGGTAAACCTCGCAGAAGACTTGAAAATTGCAGATGTTGGATACGGAGTTGGGTCCTATATCTTGAGGCCGCAAGTCGAAGAAGTTGAGCACATCTCTAAAAAACTTTGAGCCGGGCGGTGCGAAGCCCCGGCTCATATGATCTGCGAAGATCACTACCTCCCCGTCCCTTGGCTGTGGTCTTTCTTCTGACGGGTCAGGGGCACGGTAGGACATGACTTCTTTCTTAGGGAGATATCCGGACTTAACAAAATTGGCTAGGGTCTCGTTGGTGACGTTGGACCTCATCCAGTTGCAAGTGATGGGAGCCTTGGGAGGCATGGTGAAAGTTGGCAGTCTATGACAAAAGGAAAATGTCCGGGTTAATTATAAGCCGGAGATCTACAGTTCAAAACTAAGGTGGCGGCTTATGAAGGGGACTAATGATATATACTCAGGGGCATTCAGGATTCTACGAAGCATGGCTTTCTTTAAACCGGAGGATTCTACAGCGCGTGGTTACTTTAACCCGGAATCATAAGCCGCCAAGATTCAATGGTTGCAGTTTTTACTAAGTGTGGTAAAACAGGTTTCACATATTGCAGTAACTTTTTTGGGTCAATATGGTCGGGTGAAATGAAAATTTTCTAGACCTAGAAACAGACGAGCGGATGTTCTTGAGCTCGAACGAAGCATCTATACAGTGGAAAGAGATCTATTGGCATTTGAAATGAGGCCTAAACAACTGCCGCACTAGTTCTATACAAGGTTAAGGATCAAACAAGGGCAGTGACTACGAGAACTACCGAAGCTTGTGGCAATGGCGATGAACACGAAGAACACGGCGAACCCTACTGCAGATCTACTCTACGGGGTGGTGAGAACTTACCGGAGCTGAAGAGGTGCGGGAGTCGCCGCCGTTTATCTGGTCCGAGTCAGGGTGATGCAGCGGCCAAGCTTGACGAAGACCAGAGGCGAGACGGCGGCGGCGGAGTGCGAGCTCAGTGGGAAAGGCAGCGGCGCGAGGAGGAAGGAAGCGTGAGAAGAGCCCGTCGGGCCAGCCTATTTATAAGGCAAGGTCATAAGTGGGCGCGAGATTCAAGGAGACCACGGCGTGGTTATCTCCCCCCACGACGCCTCGATTTTCGGAATGACAGTAAAAGCAAAGATCCGGTGTGGATCTGGCGGAGTAAAAAACGGACTTAATGGAGGATGACGTCACGGCGGATTATCCGGAGTCCACAGGATGACGTCACTCCGGGTTATGGCCTTCACATGAATGGTAAGCCGGAGATTTTTTCTGTCAGAAGCGTTGAAGATTGACATGAGCCGGCTCAAATCAATCTGGGGCCTAATGTTGAGGATATAGACCTTAGAGTCACCCGCCAGGAGGGGCCGGGTTACTCGTATGGTATTTGCCAGAAGCCCGGAGACAAGCTTGAAGACGATGGGCCAGAGATGGGCTAAGACCCGGATACGGCTTAAGGCCCATAGTTATAATCATTATTATGGTAGAACTTGTAGTGTAAGGCAAGTATGATTGAGAGTCCGAGCCGGACACTCTAAGGGCTGCTGGGCGTTCGCCTCCCTATATAAAGGGACGACCCGGCAGCGGTTCAGGGACAACAACAATCTCGTCGAGAGCCGGGCATAGCAGTTTAGCTCCCTGGTGATCGTAACCCTAATCAATACCACCTCAACTGGACGTAGGCTTTTACCTTCATCGTAAGGGGCCGAACCAGTATAAACCCTCGTGTTCCTTGTCCCACATAACCCCTTCAAGCTTCCTAGTTGCGATGGCTCCACGACTAAGTCCTAGCTCGAGGACATCTGCCGTGACAATTCCACGACAGAGGGGGTCTGGCGTACCACAAAACGGAGCAAACGGACCTCCTACGGTCGAAACAGGGGGTCCTGTTGGTCGGGAGGGGTCTGGCGTACCGCAAAACGGAGGAAACGGACTTGTGTTGGAGCGCTACGGTCGAAACGGGGGTCCTGTTCACCGGGAGGGGTGTGGCGTACCACAAAATGGGACTCCAGGGGATACTGTTCATCTCCACCATCGACCCCCTCCAGCCTCCACGGGCTACTGTTCATCCACCGTCGAGCTCCTCTAGCCTCCACCTGCGACTGTTCATCCACGGGCTCCTGTTCATCCAGCTTCCACCGCGCGCTACTCCACAGGCTACTGTTCTACCAGCCCTCTCCACAGGCTATTGTTCAACCACCCCTCCACGGGCTACTGTTCATCCAGCCCTCCACCGTCTACTGTACATCCTGCCCTCCACGGGGTGGTCCTGTTCATCCAGCCCTCCACGGGGTCCCGTTCATCCAGCCCCAACCGGCTCGATCGATCGGGGTCCTGTTCATCCAGAGGCAACACCACGGGGTCCTGTTCATCCACCCCCACCGGGAACTGTTCTTCCAAACCCCCGACAACATTGCTCACTGTTCATCCAGAGGCAGCATCGATCGGCTTTAGTTAGCAGCAGTAGCGAAGGAATCGCTCGATCGGGTTCAGTTAATAGCCATCGATCGATCGCTCGGGTTCAGTAACGCGTAGCCTGTAGTGCAATCGCTCTGGTTCAGTTAGAGCCCAACGGCTTGCTCGGGTTCAGTTAGAGCACAACGCCTCGCACCCACGCGCGTGCGTGTACGAGAGAAACGCGCATCGCTCGGCCCCGAGCACCCACTGTAACCGGGAACACCCCGATATTTTCCTCGCCCTCGATTCTACCACGGTTTTTTCCATCATGGACGGCCCAAAGAATGTCATGCAGCTGCGTCTCCGGCCCGCCCAGGACAAAAAGCCCATTTTCTGTCATGATTTTTTGTCATAGAAGTAGGACCCCACCACATCTATGATGATACCGGGTTTCGTCACAATTATCATCATAGAAGTGTCATATGTATGACAGAAATAATTTTCGTTCGGCAAAAAATGTCACGATGTGTCTTTTTTTGCAGTGAACTACTCCGCACAGGGCCTCAGGAGAGCGGCGTCTCCAGTGGCGCCGCCTCAGGATCAGCGCCCACACCTGGGGTGCCTCCCTCCCTCGCATAGGAAGGCGCACCCGGCGCCCTCCTCAGGTTGGGCTCGGGGGCTCTCCTCTGGTGGGCCTCAGACCTAGCCAACATCACGAGGGAGGTGTCGGTGTGGAACGACACCTATGGGATCACAAGAATCCCTCCTACAGTTGCTGGGGCGCAGGGTTGCAAGAAGAGCAGGATTAGTAATCAGCAAAAGGATCATTTACCCAGGTTCGGGCCGCGAGGATGCGTAAAACCCTAGTCCTGCTTTGGTGCCTGTATTGAGTGTTCTTGAGCTCCTGAACTAGCTGCGGTGGCTGCACCGTTCCAAAGAGCCGAATCCTTTCCAAGTATGCCATGGGCCTCCTTTTATAGTCGAAAGGGGCTGCCACACTGGCACACAGGAGGTGGAAAGGCATACAGTGCTATGAGCTTATTGCTCGTATTACAGGACAAGACGCATTTAATGCGCCGCTGAGGTGTCCCCTAGCTTTATCGGGGACGGGGGCGAGGCCTGTCCCGTCCGTCGCCGCTCCCCCTCGCTTTGACACGCGCCCTAGCCAGCGATGCGTGCGGCGCCATGTAGGCAGGCAGGCAGCTGAGGTGACGCGGTGGTAGGGTCTTCACGAAGATCTGCATGCCGCCACGCAGGCGCTTGCTGAGTTGGCCTGGAAGCTGCATGTTGCCACGCAGGTGCCTGCTCAGCTGGTTGGGCTGGCAGTTGCATGTGAACAGCGGTGGAGATTTGGTTGGTGCGGGCCTGGCAGTGGCCTTGCTGGCGCCCATGGTGAGGGTCTTGCCGGGTGGCCCGGCAAGGTTCTTGCCGTGGCGCGCTGTCGTCCCCGGCAAGGATCTTGCCGGGGGTCTTGTGGCTCTCCTCGGCAAGGATCTTGCCGAGGACCGTTGTCTTTTAATCCTCATTTGATCTTGAACATTCCTTGGCCTTGACAAAGATCTGCATGCCACCATGGAGGTGCCTCCCGAGCCCTAGTTCCAACATGGTTGGTTGAGTTGGAACCCGTGGGCTCGAGGGTGGCTCACTCCGCTGGTGTGGGCGAGCCGCCCCGGCAAGGATCTTGCCGGGGGAACCTGCTTCGCCTCTCTGCCTCTTTGTGTTCTTGGCCTTGGTGTTGCCTTGGCTGTCTTGGGCTTCGGTTTTACCTTGGTTCACCTCTCCTGTTCTGCTTGGTGTGGCTGCGGGCACGGCTCCGACTTTCCGTGCACATGTAAAGGGGTACAAAGCTGTGCCCCCTCTTTGGTACACCGACAGGAGCCCAAGGGCCTGGGACACACATAAGCGTGGCACGTTGTTGGGCCAGGCCCAAAATGGTGCACGGGCAGGCGGGGCGGTTTTTAACGCGGTAAAACTTTTCGCGCGCTGTGCTTCCCACGACCCGCGTTGAATGCACGATGTGGAGGGGTGCGCGTGACGTGGGCTGCATGCGTGGGGCGGTTTCCGCATGCATGCTTCATGTCGTGGTTGTCGGATGTGGGGTTCCGGCAAACCCTTAATGTTCGAACTCTGGGGTGCGCGCGAAGTCTTTCCCTCCTACTGATCTACGCCCTAGCTCGCTAAGATCTCGTGGACGAACTCGACGAACTCGCAACACAGAAAGACACGAGATTTATACTGGTTCGGGCCACCGTTGTGGTGTAATACCCTACTCCAGTGTGGTGGTGGTGGATTGCCTCTTGGGCTGATGAAGAACAGTACAAGGGGAAGAACAACCTCCTGAGGTTGAGGTGTTCTTGTGCTTGATGAACTTAGCGGGCGAGAGCTGGGTGAACTGCTCGATGCCCCTACTGTGGTGGCTAGCTCTACTTATATAGGCCCTGGCCCTCTCCCCAAATATTGAGCGGGAAGGGAGCCAACAACGGCGGGCAAATTTGAAGGGGGGCAGCTAGTACAAGCTATCCTGACAAAAGCGGTCTTCGCCTGCAAAAGGCTCTGGTGGTGACGTCGTCTTGGGCTCCACTATGACCTCTGTCTTGCCGTCCTCCTGGTCTTGGTCTCGTTGCACCGATAAGGCGACCTTTGCCTGATGCCTCGGTACTCCTCGCCTGTGCTGGCGTCCTTAGCACCAAAGAGGAAACAAGGATGCTGCGCGCGCTGGCGCCCGCCTAGTGCCGATCGTCATGGCTCACGTCACGAGAGCCTCGTGAGGTTCGCCCCGCCTTGATATCTCCGCTCCTCGTGAGCCTGCCTGACTAGGCCACTCCTGAGGAGGCCTTGCGTCGTCCGGCACGTGAAGGTTGGCCCCTCGCGATGGTCTTGGATGTCTTGTCGATGAAGATGGGTCGTACCACCCGCTGGCCTGGCCACACCGTGGGCCGCAGCCAGGCAAGTCTGGGGACCCCCGTTCCCAGAACGCCGACAGTAGCCCCCAGGCCCAAGGTGCGCTCGGGCTTGGCTTCGCGGCGAAGCCAAGGGTCAAGTACGGAGCACCGCGGGCCCCAAAAGCCTGCAGCCTCGGTTGACCCGTGGCGGTTGATTGGACATGGGCGTCTCCACTTCCCCACGCCGCCTCGGCAACTGTTCGACTTGACAAGTCCCTGCAATATGCAAGGAAAACCATCATTACCTGTGATCGCGTGGGACGCCGATTGGCCTTCTACCGCTATAAATGGGGAGGGGGATCCCGTCGCCCATCTCTTCCTTGCTCGCTTGCTTCTTCCTCCTCGCTCCATTGCTTGCAGTGCCACCAATGGCCCCACGAAGGAAGTCTCTGCCGCCGAGAAGGGAAAGGCCCCTCGCGAGGGACCCGGCTCCCCGGCGCCCAAGCGCTGGCGCGGCCGTCCGCGCAAGCACGCCGCGACCCCCGCCGTGGCCCACTGTCGTGGCGGCGCCGCAGCACGCGGAGGGGGTTGTCCCAGCCATGGCGGTCCAGTTGACAAGGGGAGGCGTGCTATGGTGGTGCGGCCCCCCCCCCGTCCGCGCTTCCACTCGGCGGAGGTGTCGCCGGAGTTTGTCGTCCGGTCGGAGAACCCGGCCGGCAACTGGCTCCAACTTCCGCGCTTCTTCGTCGGCGAACTGCCGGCCTCTGTTCTCGGCGGACTCTGGTTGCAGGCGGAAGGTTGCTGCAGCAAGGCCTCTTGGGTCGCGGTCGAGACTTCCGCCGCGGGCAACATAGCCCTGGCCTGCGGCAGGCAGACGTTCGCCTGCGCGCGCGGCCTGGGCTGCGGTGACCCTCCACTTCAAGTACGATGGTGGATCGACCCTCTATGTGAGGGAGTTTGGGGAAGATGGTCGCCGCCCCGGGTGCTGCCCCGAGGCGAACGACGGCGAGGAGGTGCTCGGCCTTGGTGACGGTCGCGACGAGGATGAGGGCGAGCCTGCCCTCGGTGGCGACCGTGTCTCGTCCAGTTACGGCGGCTCTTCCTCCGGCGACAGCTCCAGCAGTGGCGGCTACGATCAGCCACCATGCCCGCTTTGAAGGCGGCAACGGGTCACCTCGTCATCGCGCCTCCGTGAAGCGCGAGGAAGGGTCCGGCTAGGCTCAGGGTGGCGCTAGGGGCCTGCCTCCGCGGGTCACTGCAACGCCACTTTTGTTTTACTCTTTTTCCTGCATCAAGAATGAAACCACTATGGGCCCAGGGGGGCGTGTACCGAACTATGGTTCCTTGGTTATTGCACTATGCGTGTTGTTTCCGTGCCGTGTCGTTATTTTGCGCGAGGTTAACTTAACCTGGTATATTCAGGACGCCCTCTTCCTCACGAGGTGTTTGTTTCCTCGTGTCCGTCTTTTTTGATAGAAAGACTGTAAGGGAACCCCCTACAGTATAATTGATGCAACAAACCCAAATTGCAAGTACCATGCCTTGAACCTGGGTGCATGGGAAGGCATCAACCCCTTCCCACCACTAGGTTATGCCTTAGTCTGCTCCTCGTGTCCATCTTGCCTTGGTGGCCTGCATTCGCTCAGGAACTACAAAAAATTTGTTAGGAAGTGCATTAAAAGGTATGCCGTTCACCCAGGCCTTGACGTGGCGCTTTGTATTGCGGTACCCGAGGGGCACGGATGAGGAGAGGTGCGCCAGCTTTTGGGCTCGAACGAGGGTGGCTCGCGAGAAGGCAGAGAGGGGGAAATGCTCGTGAGGGCACCTGCTGTTGGTGTCAAAACAGGCGGATCTCGGGTAGGGGGTCCCAAACTATGCATTTAAGGCGGATGGTAACAGGAGGCGGGGGACACAATGTTTACCCAGGTTCGGGCCCTCTCGATGGAGGTAATACCCTACTTCCTGCTTGATTGATCTTGATGATATGAGTATTACAAGAGTTGATCTACCACGAGATCGTATAGGCTAAACCCTAGAAGCTAGCCTATGATTATGATTGTTGTCGTCCTACGGACTAAACCCTCCGGTTTATATAGACACCGGAGGCGGCTAGGGTTACACAGAGTTGGTTACAAGGGAGGAGATCTACATATCCGAATGGCCAAGCTTGCCTTCCACGCAAAGGAGAGTTCCATCCGGACACGGGACGAAGTCTTCAATCTTGTATCCTCATAGTCCAACACTCCGGCCAAAGTATATAGTCCGGCAGTCCGAGGACCCCCTAATCCAGGACTCCCTCAGTAGCCCCTGAACCAGGCTTCAATGACGATGAGTCCGGCACGCAGATTGTCTTCGGCATTGCAAGGCGGGTTCCTCCTCCGAATACTCCATAGAAGATTTTGAACACAAGGATAGTGTCCGGCTCTGCAAAATAAATTCCACAGACCACCGTAGAGAGCATAATATTCCACAAATCTAATCTGCTGACACATTTCGCAGCATGACATCACGCCACGGCCCGGTCATTATTCGAACCGTTTTTTCAACCAGCTACTGCACATATTGCGAGGCGGTTTTCTTGGCATGTCTTGTCGAAGCAGAGATCGTGTCCCCTTATCACGGGATTCTCATCCATACGGGTCTGGGTAACCCAACCGCGCCATCAATTACGGCGCTTGGGGAATAAGCGAGTTTACCAGGCAGGTGGGGAGGCGCATAGTTTCTTCCGCCCTTATAAAGGGACAAGGATTTATCTTTTTCACCCACGCCTTCCTTTTCTCCTGCCCAATCATACGCACTCGAGCTCCAGCGCCAAAGTTTTCGTCCTCACCGCAAAGCCATTCCAAGCATGTCCGGAGCGGGGGGCAATGTAACACCCCGCATGTAACTTTCGATATTTGTAACTCCGACTCTTGCCATTTTCGGCTATGTGTTATGATATTCCCTCCGTGGTCGGGTTTTGTCTTTCGTTTTGCATTTTGTTCATGTCATGCATTTCATATCATGTCATCATGTGCATTGCATTTGCATACGTGTTCGTCTCATACATCCGAGCATTTTCCCCGTTGTCCGTTTTGCAATCCGGCGCTCCCATCTCCTCCGGTTCACCCCTCTTGTTTTCTTTCGTGAGCGGGTGTCAAACATTCTCGGAATGGACCGAGGCTTGTCAAGTGGCCTTAGTATACCACCGGTCAAGTTTCGTTCCATTCGGAGGTCGTTTGGTACTCCAACGGTTAACCGGGCATCCGCAAAGTCCATTTGTGTGTTGCAGCAAAACCCCCCTAAAAAACAGCCCAAAACCCACCAAACTCTCTTCCATACTGTAGGTCGTTCGATCACGATCGTGTGCGACAAAACCGCACCTCATTTGGACTCTTCTAGCTCCCTCTACCTATTTATAAGTGACCCTCCCGAAAAACATTCGCAGTCCCCAAAAACCCTAACTTCCCCCGCCGCCACCGGACGTGTCCGGCGCCCTTCGGACATCTCCCCGCCGTTGCGCCCAGCGAACCAGCGCCCGCCACGTGGCACGCCACCGCGCCCGTGCCGCCGCGGCCCGCCGGTCCCGAGGCCGGCCCGCCCGCGCGCGACCGGGCCCCGAGCCGCCGCCCGGCCTCCGCCGTGCCCCGCCGCCTGCATCGCCGCCTCGCCGGCGGCCGTCCCCGCTTCCTCGCCCGCGTCGCCGGTGCCCGCCGCCGCCGCCGCCATCGCCGGGCCGAGCTCCGCCGCCCGCAGCCGTCTCCTCCGGCCGAGGCCCACCGTCCCCGGCCGGCGCCGCCTCTCCCCCGCGCCCGCCGGCCTCGTCCTCTCCTTCCTCCGTCGCCGGCCGGCATCTCCGGCGAGCCGCCCGCGCCGCGCCGCTCGGGAGCCCGAGCCGGCCCCGATCTCGATCTGGATCCAGTCAACAAGGTTGACCCGAGACCCCCTCGATTTTCCCTAAGTCTTGTATTTTTCTCAGCATGTGCACTTGTTCAACATTACATAACTCTCTGTACATGGCTCCGTTTCGCGCGTGTAATATGTCAAATTGTTCGCCTCGTGATGCTCTACATTTTGTTCAATTGCACCATGTTCATTAGAGGTCATCTTGATGCCCTGATCTCTGTTGCAAAAGGGCTAGTTGCTGTTATCTGCTGGTTCTTAACAGAACTTGGAGATTTGTCATTTTTGTATCATTTAATCTGTGCATCTTTTGGGCATGAGCTCTACATGTGTTTTGTTGTATGCCATGCCATCTCTGTATTTTTGTATGGCATGTATTTTTGTGATCTCTGTGGTGACCAGAACAAGCATGCAAACTAGGCCCGTAATGTTTCTGATTTCAGGGACTTGGTGTTTTCTCTAAGTCTTTGTCTGCTGTTATTTTGTTGCCATGTAAACTTGATGCTACAGAGAGATCCATACATATTTTGGTGATGTTCAGTAAGGATGTTTTGTAGATATTGTTGTAATTGATCCATTACTGCCCTTGTTTGCAATTATGGAGTGCCATAGCATGACTCAATCTTACTCTACTTTTGCTATAAAATATTTCTGGCAGATTCTTAACATGATATTCATTTTTGCAAAGCTTGTTGTAGTTGATCCATACATGCTATGCTTTTGTTCTTGAAATGGATAGCTTCATAAAATTTCCGTCTTTCTGTAGGTATGCTAGTTTTGTCATGCATTGTTTTGTGGTGAGTGCATCAAGCTCACAAACAGGTCCTCATATTATTGTTTCTGCCATGCTCTGTTTTCTGCTAAGTCTGAAACCTGATAACGAAACTTGCTATGTTTACATGATTACCATCATATCTTATGGTCCTTTTTGGCTTTTAGTCAGTAAAGGACTTTTGTCATATGCATTTAGTAGAATACTTCCATGCCTTGTTTTGCCATGTTAAGTTCCTGTAGCGTGTTGATTTCGTGCTCTGAACATTGCTACCTGATGCTGTTTTCTGCACTTTTGCCATGCTTGTTTGAGCTTGTTATGTTGTGATCTAGCCATAACTCAGTGTTCATCTTTTGTCGAGCATCTCCGGTAGAATACTTCCATAAGCTCTGTTGCTATGTTGGAGTGTTGTAGCATTGTTGCTTGTGGCATTTTAAGTGCTATCATGCTGTTAATCGCAGATTCGTGTCATTCTTGTTTTGCTTGCCATTTGCAAACCGTGCATCCGTTTCCGGTGATCTTTATATCGATTTCGACCGAAATCATCTCATCTTTCCAGTGGCATGCTTGGTTTTCCAAGTTACTTCCTTGTTCATCATTTTCCTCCCGGAGCACGCATATGCATCGCATATCATATCTCGCATATCATACATGGTTTGCATCATGTTGCTTGTGCATTTCTCGTGATTGATTGTGGTTCCATTGCTTGTGTTCTTGTCTTGGGTAGAGCCGGGAAACGAGTTCGTGAACGAGGAACCTGTTGAATACGCTTACGAGGATCAAGCTTTCGACAACTCTGAGAACCTTGCAGGCAAGATGACCACCCCTCAAAATCACTTCTATCTTTGCTTTGCTAGTTGTTCGCTCTATTGCCATGCTGCGCTACCTATCACTTGCTATATCATGCCTCCCATATTTCCATGTCAGCCTCCAACCATCTTTTCCTAGCAAACCGTTGTTTGGCTAAGTTACCGCTTTGCTCAGCCCTTCTTATAGCGTTGCTAGTTGCAGGTGAAGTGAAGTTTGTTCCATGTTGGAACATGGATATGTTGGGATATCACAATATCTCTTATTTAATTAATGCATCTATATATTTGGTAAAGGGTGGAAGGCTCGGCCTTATGCCTGGTGATTTGTTCCACTCTTGCCGCCCTAGTTTCTGTCATACCGGTATTATGTTCCTTGAGTTTGCGTTCCTTATGCGGTCGGGTGATTTATGGGACCCCCTTGACAGTTCGCCTTGAATAAAACTCCTCCGGGAAGGCCCAACCTTGGTTTTACCATTTGCCACCTAAGCCTTTTTCCCCCGGGTTTTCACGAGCCCGAGGGTCATCTTTATTTAAACCCCCGGGCCAGTGCTCCTCTGAGTGTTGGTCCAACCTGTCAGTCGCCGGTGGCCACCAGGGGCAACTCTGGGCTGGCCTACTGGAAGCTTGGACAATCCGGTGTGCCCTGAGAACGAGATATGTGCAGCTACTATCGGGATTTGTCGGCACATTCGGGGGCTTTGCTGGTCTTGTTTTACCATTGTCGAAATGTCTTGTAGACCGGGATTCCGACACTGATCGGGTCTTTCCGGGAGAAGGTTTATCCTTCGTTGACCATGAGAGCTTATGATGGGCTAAGTTGGGACACCCCTGCAGGGTATTATCTTTCGAAAGCCGTGCCCGCGGTGATGAGGCTGATGGGAATTTGTTAATGTCCGGTTGTAGAGAACTTGTCACTTGACCCAATTAAAATACATCAACTATGTGTGTAGCCGTGATGGTCTCTTCTCGGCAGAGTCCGGGAAGTGAACACGGTCTGAGTTATGAATGACATAAATAGGAGTTCAGGATCACTTCTTGGTCATTGCTAGATGACGACCATTCCGTTGCTTCTCTTCCCGCTCTCTTTTGCGTATGTTAGCCACCATATATGCTTAATGCCTGCTGCAGCTCCACCTCACTACACCATCCTTTCCTATAAGCTTAAATAGTCTTGATCTCGCGGGTGTGAGATTGCTGAGTCCCCGTGACTCACAGATTCTACCAAAACAGTTGCAGGTGCCGACGATGCCAGTGCAGATGATGGGATCGATCTCAAGTGGGAGTTCGATGAGGAACGTGGTCGTTACTATGTGTCTTTTCCTGATGATCAGTAGTGGAGCCCAGTTGGGACGATCGGGGATCTAGCATTTGGGGTTATCTTATTTTCATTTGGATCTTGACCGTAGTCGGTCTATGTGTGTATTTTGGTTGATGTATGAATTATATTTATGTATTGTGTGAAGTGGCGATTGTAAGCCAACTCTTGATCCCATTCTTGTTCATTACATGGGATTGTGTGAAGATGACCCTTCTTGCGACAAAACCACCGTGCGGTTATGCCTCTAAGTCGTGCCTCGACACGTGGGAGATATAGCCGCATCGTGGGCGTTACAGGCAAGTGGATGGTCTCCTCCGTTATGGAGGAGGACATTACGAAGCTCCGGGGAGCCGGATACCTAGCCGCAGACATCGCGCACCGGCTCCCAGAAGCAGGGCAGATCGTCCCTACTCCAGAACCCCATGAGAGGGTAGTATTTCTTACCCACTTCGTCCGTGGACTGGGATTTCCCCTGCATCCGTTTGTCCTCGGGCTTATGTTTTACTATGGGCTGGACTTCCATGATTTGGCCCCTAACTTCATCCTCAACATCTTGGCATTTATCATCGTGTGCGAGGCTTTCCTTCGCATCAAACCCCACTTCGGCCTATGGCTGAAGACCTTCAACGTGAATCCAAAGGTGGTAGTCGGTCAGCAGGTGGAGTGCGGAGGCGCCATGGTGGGCAAAATGCCCAACGTCACCTGGCTCGAAGGCTGCTACATGGAGACCGTGAAGGGGTGGCAATTGGGGAGGTTCTACATCACCAAGCCGCGCGACACCAACTGGGTGGCGGCCCCCAAATTTCGATTCGGCCTCCCCATGCGGGTCACCTCCTGGAAAGAGAAGGGCCTGTCCTGGGGTTCGTCGGTGGAGCTACCGAACTACAGAAATGTATCAAGAATATGATAAGCAAGAAAATCAAGCTTGTCAACGTGGTCCAGGTCATGCTCTTCCGCCGGATCCTCCCGTGTCAAAGTCGGGAATTCAATTTGTGGGAGTTCGACTCGGCTGAGCACCAGAAGTTGCGAGAGCTCTTCGACACGACGCACAAAGACGTCTGGAAGGTGCTGTTTAAGGGCGCCGAGGTACCTCCTCCTCTTACCGAGGATCGCGGACTCAGCGCAAAGCGCCCTGCCAATCCGGTAAGTCTTTTATATATCATAAGATGTTCTTTTCCCAGTATAACCGTGTGAGGGATCTGAGCCTCCACGCCTTTTAATAGGACTGGGTAGCGACATCGGAGCAAATCAATTGTCCAGCCCCCTGCCCGAAGATCCAGCAGATGCTCTCCTACGGAGATGCTGGTTCCGGCGCCTTATGAGGCGCCGGAGAAGAAGGCCACGGGGACCAGGCAAGGTCTCCGTCACAAGGTTATATCAGCCTCATTGTCCGAAAACACCGAGGCACACTCCTCCCATGAAAACGAGGAGGAGGAAGAGGAGAGTTCCCCCCCCCCCAGCCGGGGGAGACAAGAAAAGGAAGGCTGCCCCCTCTGGGGAGGCCGAAGGGTCCAAGAAGGGAAGGACCCTCCTTCCAGACTGCTCCACGACAACCGCTTTTAGCGATGATGAGTGGTTGCCCAGGGACAAGCCCCTAGCGAAGTCGTAAGAATCTGGACACCATAATAGTTCTTGGTATGTTTTAGTTTATTGCTTCTTATCACGCCGAACATGATTATGTAGTCCATCCCGAGCCCATATCGACGTATCTTCTTCGGATGATTCTTTTGGCCCGTCGGATATGAACAGCGATTCGCTCCCGACCGCCTCCCCCCCCCGGCGCTACGGACGACGCAGAGGTGTTGTCTGAAAGGGCACTGAACCAAGGGAGACAGTTCCGGAGGCGCCCCAAGGCGACATTTCAGGCGCTGGGCGCACGAGTTGCAAGACTCCCCCGGGCCCTAACGCCGGGGGCAGCAAGCCTAGCCCCCAGCCGAATACTGCACCGGAACCTCCAGTGGTTCCGGATTCTGTCAGGCAACCCCTTGCCAAGGGGGGCGAGCCGTCTGTGCCGATGGCCTCTGTCCATTTGGAGGCATCAAACAACTTGCTGGAAGCGCTTCGCGGCGCTTCCATCGACGAAGAGCACCACACTGTTATGAGTGCGGTGGTCAACAAGGTTCAGTCCGCCAAAAGCGGACTGACTGAAGCCTGTGCCAGCCTCCTAACAGGCTTTGAGGTAAGTAGTCAAATTATAAGGAAATGTTACAGCATAGACAGTAGACCCTAATGCTCTGTTTGGCATTCGCGAAGAAAGGCCGAATAGAGGATCAAATAATAACCACAGGAGTCTAATCTGAATGTGTCTATGTGAATAAGCAAGCTTCACTGTTGGCCGCTGCCGCTCGTACTGCGGAGGTCGCCGCACTGAAGCGGGACCTTCAGAGGTCCAAGGAAGAGCTCGGCCTTACCAAGAGGCAGCTTGAAGAGAACAAAGGTAAGTGATACCCCGTCTTTATATTGATAAAGGAAAATGTGGTTTTTGAATAACAGGATCGTCATGAATTTTGCTAGGGGCCACGACCGAAGTGGCGGCCCTGAAGAAGGCGTTGTCCGAGGCCGAAGACAAAGCGGCCAAGGAGCGCATCGAGCGAGAGAAGCAAGAGGTCCGAGTCGGCGAGGTGCAGCAAGAGCTCCAGGCTCTCGTCAAGAAACACGAGTCCTTGGAGCGTGACTAATACGCAAGGGTCTGAGCTTGCGAAGGCCCTCGAAAACACACAACATGCCAAGGCCGAAGCCCAAAGGCCCTCCAGGAGATTCAGGCGGTTAAGAAGATAGCGGCGGGTAAGGCATTCATTATGCAAAGCAAGCATGTGAAGGAAACTTTCCTTTTACTTACCCGAGTTCGGAGCTCTCCAGGAGCGTTCCCAGATCTACCCCATAGTATGTCGGATGCCACGAAGTTCTACCGGGCCGAGGAGGGGAGCTCGACGGAGAAGTTGCTGGTCTCAGTTGAAGCAACTGGTCGAGCTGCACAAGGCGGCTGAGCTGGCCATGAGGGGTCTCATAGTCCGGATGTGGCCTAGCGAGCCCCTGCCTGGAAGCTACTTCAGCCTGGTGAGGCGGCTTGTGAATGCCTACCCCCGGTTTGAAGTCATAAAGCGGTCAGTCTGCATTGAAGGTTCGCGCAGGGCTTTCGCCCAGGCGAAAGTGCACTGGGCGAAGCTGGACGCTGAAAAGCTGGTGAAGGAGGGGCCGCCGGAGGGTAAGGAGCATCGCCACCCCGAAAAGTATTATGACAGTGTCCTGAAGGGTGCTTGCCTTGTGGCGGAGGAATGTGCTAAGGATGTAATATTTGAATTAATGTACTCATGTGATCCTGTAATATGAAACGAGTTCATGTGCGCTATGTAACAGTTTATTAATTTAAAATATTACCTTATGTGCGGCCGTTTACAAAATCCGAGAGTTGGCCAGTCGTCGGCTTCCGCCCCCATGTAACTAGTACTGGGGTGTTCGGGGTAAACCTGATCACTCTTTATCCTAGTTTTGGCTCCTTCGAAGGAGCTGTTCAGCACAACGAACCAGGCAATCGAACTATAAGGCTTTATCACTCCCACTTAGCCATAGAAGTCTACAATTTTAAATTTTGGCGAAGCCCCTAGTATTCAGAAGGCCGAACTTGGGGCGCTATGTACGCCTAAATCGGACAAAGCCGAATCCTCGCCCGAAGTGGAAAAAATCTTTAAGGATTTGAAACCTCTCGAACAGCGACCAGCTCTCGCCGCATCATGACAGTCAGTTTTTGGCTTTCTCTACCGAGGTGCTCGTCCGGAAGAACCGGGACACAATCGCAGTAGTTCTCCCAGTGATACCTTAGCCGATATAGCGGAACGTAAGGTACCAAAACATGGGAGCCGGGCAAACCCAACTATTGACCCAAGACATGATTCGGAGCTAATGCATATAATGCTATAGTTTGGGGTGCCGCAATGTCGAAAGTGTTCGGACTTTTCACGCCGTGTTATGGGGTACACTGAAGCCCCTGGCGCACTGGTCGTACCAGAATGTACGGGTGCAATTTGTCGTAAATAAGCAGACAAGGGAAAAAAGGAAATGCAATAATAGGCTAGCGCTATGCATTGTTATTAAATAATATGTCAAAGTGTACGGATAAAAGTAGTGCAATAAGCAAAAATAGGACTATTTGACATGTCCTATCCAAGGGCAAGCTGCGTATGGGTATGTAAAACAGGTATATCGATCGTTGTCAGAGACCACCTGGGGATTCCCTTGTACGTCAGAGCGTCTTGCTTCCTTGGTATTTCCTTCCCGCGATGGGTCCAACAATCAGACTACCGGAAAGGGCTTCCAGAGAGTAAGGTCCTGAAAGAGAGAAAATGATAAAGGTATACGGCCCCTGGGGCGGTTGAGCCGCATTGTGGGACGTGTCGTAGCCGTGCCTCCGCCTATGCCCATGGTATCTTGAGTGCGTAGTTATGTACGCGTGGCGCAAATTTTGCCGCTTGACTGGGACTAGGATGGAGGCCGAATTGCTAGGCGAGCTCAAAACTTGCCTGGCGATCCTCCTACGGGGTACTCCGGACTCGCTTGAAGGTGTCCGGGGTCTTTTTCGCTGAATTGGCGGTTTGCCTAATAAGGCTGCTTTGTGCTTCTGCTGCAAGGGCCGCAGTGTGCTCCTCCATGCCGAGCGAGCGCTTTGTGTTTCCATTAACTGTTATAACCCTGCGTGGTCCTGGCATTTTGAGTTTGAGGTATGCATAATGCGGTACCGCATTGAATCTGGCAAATGCGGTTCGTCCGAGTAGTGCGTGATAGCCGCTGCGAAAGGGGACGATATCGAAGATTAACTCCTCGCTTCGGAAGTTGTCCGGAGATCCGAAGACCACTTCCAGTGTGATTGAGCCCGTGCAACAGGCCTCTACACCTGGGATTGAGGGAGTCCTGGATTAGGGGGTCCTTGGACAGCCGGACTATATACCTTAGCCAGACTGTTGGACTATGAAGATACAAGATTGAAGACTTCGTCCCGTGTCCGGATGGGACTCACCTTGGCGTGGAAGGCTAGCTTGGCAAATACGGATATGTAGATTTCCTCCCTTGTAACCGACTCTGTGTAACCCTAGCCCCCTCTGCGTCTATATAAACCAGAGGGTTTAGTCCGTAGGACAACAACAATCATACCATAGGCTAGCTTCTAGGGTTTAGCCTCTACGATCTCGTGGTAGATCAACTCTTGTAATTGTCATATCATCAAGATCAATCAAGCAGGAAGTAGGGTATTACCTCCATCGAGAGGGCCCGAACCTGGGTAAACATCGTGTCCCCCGCCTCCTGTTACCATCCGCCTTAGACGCATAGTTCGGGACCCCCTACCCGGGATCCGCCGGTTTTGACACCGACATTGGTGCTTTCATTGAGAGTTCCACTATGCCGTCACCGTAAGGCTTGATGGCTCCTTCGGTCATCGGCAACGATGCGATCCAGGGTGAGGTTTTCCTCCCCGGACAGATCTTCGTATTCGGCGGCTTCGTACTACGGGCCAACTCGCTTGGCCATCTGGAGCAGATCGAGAGCTACGCCCCTGGCCATCAGGTCAGGTTTGGAAACTTGAACTATACCACCGACATCCGTGGAGACTTGATCTTCGACGGATTCGAGCCCATGTCAAGTGCGCCGCACAGTCACGACGAGCATGACTTAGCTCTGCCGTCGGACAGTCTTCGGGAGATCGCACCTGCAACTACTCCGGCCCTCAATCCGGAACAAATCGCGCCATCTGAGGACGGGTGGATTGACCCCGCCACGGAGGCCGCACTCTCAGTGGCGACAGTGCTGAATACTGACTTCACCTCCTACGAGACCCGTGTTGCCGAACCGTTGGATTCGGCCCCGGGCACGGGCTCTGAGCCGCCTGCGTCCGTGCCTATCGAATCCGATTGGGCACCGATCATGGAGTTTACCTCCCGGATATCTTTCAGCACTCGCCCTTTGGCGACATGCTAAACTCGTTGAGGTCTCTCTCTCTGTCAGGAGACCCTTGGCCGAACTATGTCCGGCTAGAATGGGATGCGGACGACAAAGAAATTCGCTCCCCACCCACCACCCACTTAGTAGCCATTGTCGACGATTTAATCGACATGCTCGATTTCGGCTCCGAAGACATCGACGGTATGGACGACGATGCAGGAGACGAACAGGAACCATCGCCCACAGGGCGCTGGACAGCCACTTCATCACATGATATATATATGGTGGATACACCCAAAGAAGACAATGATGAGGAACGGGAGGATGCAACGAAGGATAACCCCCTCGAGAGGCAACCAAAGCGACGACGCAGACACCGCTCCAAATCCCGCCTCGGCAAAAACAGCGATAACAACGCAAGAAAGAATGAGACCCCAGTCGACTCGAATGCAATAGAGCAGGACGAGCCAGCGGACGGCAAACATAGTACGGAGCCACTGTCCGATCACGGCGACACCGAGGGTAGAAATCATCAACCTGTCTCCGGAGAGGAGCATAGTCCGGATGACGATGTAAGTATCATCTCGGAAAGGAACATGGAACAAGAGAACCTCCACAGAAGGCTTATTGCCACCGTGAGGAGTCTCAAGAAGCAGAAACAAAGGCATAAGGCCGCGCAAAATACACTCATCAGTAGATGGAACAAAGTGCTGGACACTGCGGAAAAGTACGGTGGCAGTCGCCACACAAAGAGTTACCCAAAGCGCAAGCTGCTGCCTGAATTCGATGATGCGGCCTTAGAACCTACATAGCTGAAAAATAAAACGGCTGATCGGTCAGATCGACCACCTCGTGGCCGCGATAGGGCGGCTAACGAGGCCGCACATAAGTCAGCACACGATTTACTTGAGGACTTGCATCAAAAAGATGGAATTACCAGATCCATCTACGGATCTAGGAAGCGCGCTCCAGCGCAGAATCAAAACCGAACACTACAACCGTCAGAACGCCACGATACATCCAAATACAGGGGTGCCGCACACCCCCTATGCTTCACCGATGAGGTACTGGATCATGAATTCCCAGA
This sequence comes from Aegilops tauschii subsp. strangulata, assembly GCF_002575655.3. Taxonomy (NCBI): domain Eukaryota; kingdom Viridiplantae; phylum Streptophyta; class Magnoliopsida; order Poales; family Poaceae; genus Aegilops; species Aegilops tauschii. The sequence continues at coordinate 276,857,534 of NC_053038.3, read as the reverse complement.
TTCAAACCCGTGAACATAGAGGCATACGACGGAACGACAGACCCTTGGTTCTGGATTGAGGACTTCATCCTCCATATCCATATGGCTCGCGGAGACGATCTCCATGCCATCAAATACTTGCCCCTCAAGTTCAAAGGACCAGCTCGGCACTGGCTGAAGAGCCTCCCCGAAAATTCCATTGGAAGTTGGGAGGAGCTTGAGGATGCTTTTAGGGCTAACTTTCAAGGGACCTATGTCCGACCTCCGGACGTAGACGATTTAAGTCATATAATTCAACAGCCCCGAGAGTCAGCCCGAAAGCTTTGGAATAGATTTCTCACTAAGAAGAATCAAATCATCGATTGCCCGGACGCCGAAGCCTTAGCAGCTTTCAAACACAACGTCCGAGACGAATTGCTCGCCAGACGCCTTGGCCAAGAAAAGCCAAGGACAATGGCATCCCTAACAAGCCTCATGACCCGCTTTTGCGCGGGCGAAGATAGCTGGCTGGCCTGTAGTAGCACTAGCGACCCAGGCACATCTGAAGTCAGGGATGGCAATGGAAAACCATGACGCAGAAGCAGCGTCGAAATAACGAAGATAGCCTAGACAACATGGCGGTAAACGCCGTATTTAGGGGCTCTCGACCCGGTCAACGGAAAAAGCCTTTCAAAGGCAGTAGAGATGGACCGTCCAGCCTAAACAAGATTCGAGACAAATTATGTCAGATTCATGGCACCTCCGATAAACCTGCAAATCACACCCACAGAGAATGCTGGGTCTTCAAGCAGGCCGGTAAGTTAAACGCCGAACACAAGGGGAGGGAAACACCAAGTGAAGACGAGGATGAGCCTTGCCAGCAAAGCACTGGGGGACAGAAAAAATTCCCACCAGAGGTCAAAATAGTGAACATGATTCACGTAACAAAAAGAAGGAGCAAACATGCACTCCAAGACATATGCGCCATAGAGCCCGTCACCCCTAAGTTCAACCCTTGGTCGGCCTGCCCGATCACTTTTGATCGCAGGGATCACCTGACGAATATCCGGCACGGAGGACTGGCTGCCTTGGTGTTAGACCCAATTATCGACGGATACCATCTCACCCAAGTCCTCATGGACGGCGGCAGTAGTCTTAATATGATATATCAGGACACAATCCGCAAAATGGGGATAGACCCGACAAGAATCAGCCAAAGCAATACTACCTTTAAAGGAGTAATACCAGGCCCAGAGGCCCGATGTACGAGCTCTCTAGTACTAGAGGTTGTATTCGGTTCTCCCGACAACTTCCGAAGTGAAAAATTAACCTTCGACATCGCTCCATTCCGAAGCGGCTATCAAGCACTACTCGGAAGAACAACTTTCGCTTGTTTTAATGCAGCACTGCATTACGCTTCTCTTAATCTTAAGATGCCCGGTCCACGGGGCATCATCATAGTTAGCGGAAAATATTGAGCGTTCCTTACGCTCGGAAGAACGTGTGGCGGCTTTAGCAGCCGAACACTAAACGGCCTCTCCAACCAGAATAAATGATCGATCATCAAGACCACGGACACGGCTAGATGAGTCCGGTGCATCACTAGCTGTAACAGCTTAGATAAACCTGAGATTGGTTTGATGGTTATACCCCTATAGGCGGTACCAGGGGCTTCCCGCATGTAAAAAGGACTACAGTTCGGCTCGACCTTACTCATCTTGAATTTTAATGGTTTATTGAGAATAACCAATTTTCTGCACAACAACTTTCAACTAATTTCTTCTCTTTCATAGATGATAATCGTGCTAGACCCTTCCAGGATACGGCACAACGGAGACACAGGCGCATACGTGCAACAGGGCCCCGCTCGAAGGTTTCTTTTTAGATTAAGACCCTGTATAAACCTTTTTTACTGTCTCTTGTTGCTTCACATCCTCCGGATACTCAGTATAACCGAGAGGGATGCTGATGTTATTGGCATTTCGCCACGTCAGAATAATGCACGTACCTGGACACTAGGGGTTCATTATCAAGGGCGTTACCCAGCCCGGTATATGTTGTAAAGACCGAATACCTTAGGGAATGTTCGGCGTCGCGAGTTTAGCCTTATATGCATCAGCTCCGAATCATGTCTTTGGTCAAATGTTGGGTTTGCCTGGCTCCCGCATTTTGCTACCTTACGTTCACTCTATCGGCTAAGGTGGCACCGGGAGAACTACTGCGATTGTGCCCCGGTTCATCCGGATGAGCACCTTAGTAGAGAAAGCTGAAAATTGGCTGTCATGATAAAGCGCGAGACTGGTCAACCACTCGATGACTTAGCGGAATCTTCAGGATTCCTCCGCATTAACGAAGGGCTGGTTTTCCCGGTCATGTACGTAGGCTCCCCGTATTCGGATGAGCACGGAAGTACTAGGGGCTATATAATAGCCCCACTGTCAAACTCCTATGGTTAAGTGAAAGTGTTAAAGCAATATAGTCCGATTGCCTCGTTCGCCACGCTATCACCTCCTTAATGGACCAAGACGTTGGATCAAGTGTGAACACACGCTTTTGCGAACACCCCCGCATTATGTGCGTGCGGGCTGAAGACGACGACTGCAAACTTTCAGGTTATATACATATATACATAAACGGCCACAAAGGAGGCACCATAATACTTTCAGGCAAAAGTATAAACACAGCCTTTATAATTCAAATAGCATTGTTATTAGAATCTAAATACATGTCACTCGAACATGACACTCTTTGAGCACTGAGCCTCTATTAAACGAGCACCTTCCAAGACTTCTTTAAAATAGTGCTCGGCAGAAACCTGGCCTATGGCCGGATTCTGGGTTGCAATCCCGGTGGCCTGCATCTCCGCCCAGTATGTCTTGACACGGGCAAGAGCCATCCACGCACCCTCTATGCATGCCGACCTCCTTACCGCGTCAATATGCGGCACAACACCAAGGAATTGTTGCACAAGACCAAAATAACTATTCGGCCTTGGTCCTTCCGGCCAGAGACGATCCACGACAGACCTCATGGCAAGCCCGGACAACCTATGGAGCTCGGCCCACTTGGCCATTTGCTCATTTAACAGCAGCGGACGTGCCGGAGCATGGAACTGTGACCAGAACAACTTTTCCACTTCGTGATCTTTTTGATCTTCGAAAAACTTGGTCGCATCAGCAGCACTCGCTGCCAAATCCAGGTACGCGTCCACAGAACTCCATAATTGATCCAGAAGGGCATACTTAGGATCTCCGAACTTCGTCCGCAACAAAAAGGGCTTCCCAGCCGTGATATTTTCGGCTTGACGTAGCTCCTCCTTCGCCGCTTTGATTTTAGAGCGGGTTTCCTTAGCTGCTACCATGGCTTTCTCCAGGTCCGCCGTCTTCGTTTGACTTTCCCTTTCGAGAAGCTCATAACGGTCGACGGCGTCTTTCTGGATATTTTCTCTTTGCTCTTGCAATGCGCAGCCTGTTCGACTTTTAACTCTTCGACCGCCTTTAGGGCGGCCGCATCACTCCTCTTGGCTTGTTCCTTGGCTCGGGCAAGTTCCGCCAGAAGGGTCTCCATGGGGGCAGCTCCATCTGCAGACACAACATATTATAGATACTAGCATTATGCTCCTCTTAATATATGTTGACCACCGGAGAATACATACCCTGTGCCTCGTCAAGCCGCCTGTTTACAAGCACGATGTCGGCGTCTGCCGCATCAAGTTGCCGCTTCAGTTCGGCAAACTCACCAGTCCGGCAAGCCACCGGACCTTCAGCCACCTGCACATGAAGGCGGCATTATTATTACCTGGGACAATGATCCTCTGTTTGCCGACTTTTTCGACAGCAACCAGAGTCTCAGGGGCTACTATCTACATAGGGCACACCTGGTGTGTGCGGCACCGTAAAAAATATACATATTACTTTGCGTACCTCAAAGCTTCTCAGCAGGCTCATAAAAGATTCATGCAACCCGCTTTCGGCGGATGAAATCTTCTCAACCACCGTACCCGTTAACGTACGGTGTGCTTCTGAGATAGCCGCTTGCTCCAGAAGATTCCGCAGTAAGTCTGGTCGCACACCGTATAGTTCCGGACTCTTTTTGCTGCTCTCCTTAGGAGCCGAATACTCCGGACTCCGGGTGGCCGAAGGGTTACCTTCTGGCCTTGGCGGATCAGGAGAAACCCTTCGTGACGACACCTCAGGGTCGCCCGCCTCATTAGGCGGGGAAGCATGGGGAGGTGTTTCGCTCTCCATCATCTCTGGAAGAAGATCCCCCGAACACGAACTGTGTCGAGAAGGGCTACGATCCGAACTGCAGGACATACGTCTCGTTTATTGTCCTCAGAAATAACGTAGGATATGTTTACTATAAAGTACTCTTGTCTACATACAGCTCGGTGGGGGGCTGATCCCCTTGCGGGCACTGTGTGGTAAGGATACCCTCCGGGGTAGGACCCTCTGGCGAGGATTTCTTCCCTCGTTTGGAAACCATTGTTTCCAAGTCTTCAGAGGCGGTCCTCTTCCTTCCCTGGGGAGAGGGAATTTTAGATTCTTCTCCCCGGTTATCCTCCTTCGCGGAGGCACTAATTCCCCCGGTATGGATGAATAATGAGTGAGGCCCACTTTCGGCTTCTTTATTCCCCCCTTTAGCTTCCCCTGAGGGTGCTTGATAAGGCGCGAGCTCAAGCATTCTGGCCAGCACTGGATCTGCTGAGCCTTCAGGAAGGGGGGCCGAACACCTGATCATCTTCGCCTTTTTTACCCAGTCCTGGTCGAAGAGCGACTTTTCAGAACGATGTTGTGATAAATAGACAGCATGTTCGGCCGAAGAACTACTTACATGGGTATCTGGACGATTCCAGCTCAGACCCGCATCCTCGGTGGTGTCCGGACACTTTATTTGTGATCCGAAGAACAATCTGTACATCTCTTCGAGCGTCACGCCGAAGAAGTGCTTAATAGCTCGCGGTCCTTTCGGGTTGAACTCCCACATACGGAGAGGTCGACGTTTGCAAGGCAGGATTCGACGAACAAGCATGACTTGCATTACCATGACCAGGCTGAAATCTCTCTCGAGGAGATCTCGGATGCGACTCTGCAATATCGGCACATCATTTACTGGCCCCTAGTCCAGCCCCTTGTTGATCCATGACGCCAGTTGTGGCAGGGGGCCCGAGCGGAAGGCAGGGGCAGCTACCCACTTAGTACCTCGGGGAGCTGTGATGTAAACCACTCCCGTTGCCATACGTTGGACACCTCCGAGAAGGAACCCTTTGGCCATGAAACATCGGCGCCTCTGCTTATTACGGCACCTCCGCATTCTGCGTGTCACCCACTAATCATCTTCGGCTTCACATTAAAGGTCTTGAGCCATAAGCCGAAGTGTGGGGTGACATGGAGGAAGGCCTCACACACGATGATGAACGACGAGATGTGAAGGATGGAATCCGGGGCCAGATCATGGAAATCAAGCCCGTAATAAAACATGAGCCCTCTAACAAAGGGATGTAGAATAAGGCCTAGCCCTCGGAGGAAGTGGGAGACGAATACGACACTCTCGCTGGGTTCGGGAGTGGGGATAACCTGCCCTCGAGCAGGCAGCCTGTGCGAGATTTTGGCGGTCAGATACCTGGCTTCTCTTAGCTTCTTGATGTCCTCCTCTGTGACAGAAGAGGGCATCCACCGACCTTGAAGGTTGGATCCGGACATGATTGAAGGTCCGAAACGCCTAGCATGAGCCTTGGGTGTTGGAACTCGGGGCGGGGGAAGGATTCGATTGAGCGCGAGAAGAAAAGGATAGGCCTTGGCCTCTTTATAAAGAGGGTGAATATCAAGCGTCCTCCGCGTGGCCGTTTGGAACTTGCCTAAAATCGAGGAGTCATACCAACAGGCACGATTGGGTTACCCATACCCGTATTGATGAGAATCCCGTGATAAGGGGGACACGATCTCTGCTTCGACAAGACGTGCCAATAAAACCGCCTCGCGAAACGTGCAGTGGCGGGCGAGGAGAAACGGTTCGGATAATGACCTGACCGTGGTGTGACGTCACGTTATGAAAAGTTGTCAGCAGATTAGATTTGTGCAAATATTATTCTCTCTATGGTAGTATGTGGAATTTGTTTTGCAGAGCCGGACACTATCCTTGTGTTCAAAATCTTTCATGGAGTATTCGGAGGAGGAACCCGCCTTGCAATGCCGAAGACAATCTGCGCGCCGGACTCATCGTCATTGAAGCCTGGTTCAGGGGCTACTGAGGGAGTCCTGGATTAGGGGGTCCTCAGACAGCCCGACTATATACCTTAGCCGGACTGTTGGACTATGAAGATACAAGATTGAAGACTTCGTCCCTTGTCCAGACGGGACTCACCTTGGCGTGGAAGGCAAGCTTGGAAAATACGGATATGTAGATTTCCTCCCTTGTAACCGACTCTGTGTAACCCTAGCCCCCTCCGGTGTCTATATAAATCGGAGGGTTTAGTCCGTAGGACAACAACAATCATACCTTAGGCTAGCTTCTAGGGTTTAGCCTCTACGATCTCGTGGTAGATCAACTCTTGTAATACTCATATCATCAAGATCAATCAAGCAGGAAGTAGGGTATTAATTCCATCGAGAGGGCCCGAACCTGGGTAAACATCGTGTCCCCCGCCTCCTGTTACCATCCGCCTTAGACGCACAGTTCGGGACCCCCTACCCGAGATCCGCCGGTTTTGACATCGACAGGGATGACACCTTTAAAGGTGATTTTTGTGGCTTTGATCCTCGAGGGGTATATGCCAATTTTGTGCACTGTATCTTGATAGAGCAGGTTCAGGCTGCTGCCACCGTCCATAAGGACTCGAGTGATGTGAAATTCGTCAATGATGGGGTCAAGGACCAATGCGGCAGAACCGCAATGATGGATACTAGTGGGGTGGTCCCTGCGATCGAAGGTGATCGGACAAGAGGACCATGGGTTGAACTTTGGGGCGACTGGCTCCATCGCATAGACGTCCCTTAGTGCACTCTTCCGTTCCCTCTTGGGAATATGGGTTGCGTATATCATGTTCACCGTTTTCACTTGTGGAGGAAACCTCTTCTGTCCTCCTGTGTTCGGCGGCCGAGGCTCCTCCTCATCGTCGCTATGCAGCCCCTTGTCCTTGTTTTCGGCATTCAACTTGCCGGCCTGCTTGAACACCCAGCATTCTCTGTTGGTGTGATTGGCTGGCTTATCGGGGGTGTCGTAAATTTGACACGAGCGATCGAGTATGCGGTCCAAACTAGACGGGCTCGGATTGCTTCTTTTGAACGGCTTTTTCCGCTGACCGGATTTAGAGCCACTGAATCCGGCAGTGACTGTCGTGTCTTCGGCGTTGTCGCCGTTGTTGCAGCGCTTGTGTCTGTTGCGACGTGGTCTGCCGTTAGTATCCTTGGCATCTGAATTGCCAGGATTTCTTGATGTGTTGTTGCTGCGAGCCAGCCAGCTGTCCTCGCCCGCGCAAAAGCGGGTCATGAGTGTCGTGAGGGCTGCCATGGACTTCGGCTTTTCTTGGCCGAGGTGTCGGGCGAGCCACTCGTCCCGGATGTTATGTTTAAATGCCGCTAAGGCCTCATCATCCGGACAGTCGACAATTTGGTTCTTTTTAGTTAGGAACCGAGTCCAGAATTTCCTGGCCGATTCCCCTGGCTGTTGATTTATGTGGCTCAAGTCATCAGCATCCGGTGGTTGCACATAAGTGCCCTCGAAGTTGTCAAGGAATGCATCTTCCAAATTCTCCCAACTGCCAATGAAGTTTGCTGGCAGGCTATTCAGCCAATGCCGAGCTGGTCATTTGAGTTTTAGTGGGAGGTACTTGATGGCATGTAGATCGTCACCGCGGGCCATGTGGATGTGGAGGAGGAAATCCTCGATCCATACCGCGGGGTCTGTTGTACCATCATATGACTCAATGTTCACGGGTTTGAATCCTTCTGGGAATTCGTGATCCATCACTTCATCGGTGAAGCATAGGGGGTGTGTGGCGCCTCTGTGCCGGGCTATGTCACGACGCAGTTTGTACGAGTCTTGTCTACTGTATTCGGCCCGGCCAGATTTGCTTTTAATGTATCTGGCGTGACGATCATCGTCACGCGTTGGGGCGCGCCCCCGTGATCCGTAGATCGATCTTGTATGTCCTTCTTTGTTTTCAAATACATATCGCAGGTCCCGCGTGTTGCCCCGGGCCTTGGTATTTTTGTTTGAATGGCGGCGGGGTGCGGGATGGACTTCGGGCTGATATGCCACTCTGTCTCGGCCATGAGGTGGCCGATGAGCAGCATCATACGCTGGTAATGTAGGTTTTAATGCTTCCTCCTCGAGTTGGGGTAGCAACCTGCGCTTTGGGTAACTCTTGGTTGGGCGTTCGAGTTCGTATAGCTCGGCCGCCAGGGCCTCGGTCCATCTATCCGGTAGCAGGTCTTTGTTAGCTCGAAGCTGTTGTTACTTTTTCTTCAGGCTATTTGCTATGGCTATAAGCTGGCGCTTGAAGTGCTCCTGCTCGACGGGAACCTCAGGCACGATAAATTCTTCGTCGCCGAGGCTCACCTCGTCTTCGGAAGGGATTGTCATCCTCCGATTCTCCGTCTACTGCCTGTTCTTGAGGGCTAGCTTGCCCATCCTCCCGCTCGAGGCCTGGCTGGAAGGGATTGTCTTCGTCTTCGGCACTATCCGGAGCGTTATTGTCTCTTGTGCCGGTATCGCTGCTTTTGCTATGGCGGGACTTAGAGCGGCGCCGCTGACGCCGGTGCTTGGATTGCTTCTTGGAGGGATTATCCTCTGTTGCCTTATCGCCATCGCCTTCTTTGGGGGTGTCCACCATGTATATATCATATGATGAGGTGGCAGTCCAGCGCCCTGTGGGCGGTGGTTCCTGTTCGTTTCCTGCATCGTCGTCCATACCGTCGATGTCTTCGGAGCTGAAATCTAGCATGTCGGTTAAGTCGTCCACAGTGGCTATTAAGTGGGTGGTGGGTGGGGAACGAATTTCTTCGTCGTGCGCTTCCCACTCATGCCGGGCATAGTTCGGCCAAGGGTCTCCAGACAAGGAGAGAGACCTTAATGAATTTAGCACGTCGCCCAGTGGCGAGTGCTGAAAGATATCCGTGAAGGAAAACTCCATGATCGGTGCCCAATCAGATTCAATAGGCACGGACGCAGCCGGTTCGGAGCCCATGGCCGGGGACGAATCCGGGTGTCCGGCAACACGGGTCTCATAGGGGGTGAAGTCAGTATTCGGCTCCATCGCTGCTAAGTGTGCGGCCTCCGTGGCGGGGTCCATAGACCCATCCTCGGACGGCGCAATCTTCTCCCGATTGAGGGCCGGAGTAGCCGCAGGTGTGATCTCGCGAACACTATCCGACGGCAGAGCTAAGTCATGCTCGTCGTGACTATGCGGCGCACCTGACATGGGCTCGAATCCGTCGAAGATCACGTCTCCGCGGATGTCAGCAATATAGTTCAAGTTTCCAAACCTGACCTGATGGCCAGGGCGTAGCTTTCGATCTGCCCCAGATGACCAAGGGAGTTGGCCTACAGTACGAAGCCGCCGAATAAGAAGATTTGTCCGGGGAGAAAAATCTCACCCTGGATCGCATCGTCACCAATAATCGAAGGAGCCATCAAGCCTTCATCGTGACGACACAATGGAACTCTCAATGAAAGCACCAATGTCGGTGTCAAAACCGGCGGATCTCGGGTAGGGGTCCCGAACTAAGCGTCTAAGGCGGATGGTATGAGGAGGCGGGGGACACAATGTTTACCCAAGTTCGGGCCCTCTCGATGGAGGTAATACCCTACTTCCTGCTTGATTGATCTTGATGATATGGGTATTACAAGAGTTGATCTACCACAAGATCATATAGGCTAAACCCTAGAAGCTAGCCTATGATTATGATTGTTGTCGTCCTACGGACTAAACCCTCCGGTTTATATAGACACCAGAGGGGGCTAGGGTTACACAGAGACGGTTACAAGGGAGGAGATCTACATATCCGAATTGCCAAGCTTGCCTTCCATGCAAAGGAGAGTTCTATCTAAACACGGGACGAAGTCTTCAATCTTGTATCTTCATAGTCCAGCAGTCCGGCCAAAGTATATAGTCTAGCAGTCCGAGGACCCCCTAATCCAGGACTCGCTCACCTGCCTAGCCCCTCCTGAGGTATGCGAGAGAGAGAACACGACCAAACCAGAGCCGGAAAATGCGGTGAGAGGCAAGGGTATCAAAGCAGCAAGGAACGCCAAAAGCAAACTTCGATTAAGGAAAAGCGAGCATAACCACGGAAAGCAAATGAAAATCCGCGTCCGGCACCTAATCTAGTCTTCAAGTCTTCTGACCAGCGCGGAGCTAAGTGCTGCCACTAGGCGTGGGCGGGAGCCCCAGGGCCTGAGGTCGGCGCTCCTGAGACTCCGGGGCGTGTAAAGCCCCAACTCATTATTACGTGAGAGTGTCACGGGCGGCGATTCTTCACAGGCACCGGGCCTTCTTCACAGGCTCTGGGCCTTTGTTCACAGGCTCTGGGCTTTGCTTCAAGGGTAGAACTTCCGGAGGTGCTGGATGTTCCAGGCGTTTTGGATAGGTATCCCATCTTGTGTCTCCAGGCGCACGCCGCCAGGCCTGGAGATGTGGACGACCTTGAACGGGCCCTCCCACATTGGTGAAAGCTTATGCAGCCCTTCCCTGGAGAGGACCCGCCTCAGGACAAGGTCACCCGTCTCGAGTCCTAGAGCGGATGTTGCGGCAGTGGTATCGCCGCAGCGCTTGCTGGTACCTTGCCGCCCTCAGTGCAGCTTCGCGACGACGTTCCTCCCCCCAGCACGAGATCCATCCCCCGCGTGGCGTCCTGCTGTGTTTCGTCGAACGCCAGGACCCGTGCGGAGTGATGCTTGACCTCGTGAGGAAGGACTATTTCAGCTCCGTAGACGAGGAAGAATGGAGTCTCGCCCCTTGGCTCGTGGCGATGGTGCGGACAGACCACAGCACGGACTGGAGCTCGTCGTGCCAGCCCCTGCCATAGGCCTCCAGCTTCTTCTTGAAGGTCCTGGTCTTGAGGCCCCTCAGGACCTCCACGTTAGCGCATTCGGCCTGACCATTACTCCTCGGGTGGGCCACCGAAGCGTAGCAGATCTGCGTTCCAAGGTTAGCACAGTAGGTTTTGAAGAGGTTACTAGTAAACTGCGAGCCGTTATGTGTGATGATGCGGTTGGGGACCCCGAAGTGGCTCACGAGGCCCTTGATGAACTTGACAGCAGAGCCGGCCGGGATGGTACGGACGGCTTCCACTTCCGCCCACTTGGTGAACTTGTCGATGGTGACGTAGAGATAGCGATAGCCCCCTGGCGCCTGTGGGAACGGGCCTAAGATGTCCAGCCCCCAGACCGCGAACGGCCACGTGAGCGAAATGGTTTGGAGGCCCTGAGCTGGCTGATGGATTTGCTTGGCGTGGAATTGGCAAGCTTCGCAGGACTTCACCAGCTCGGCTGCGTCGTTGAGTGCTGTAGGCCAGTAGAATCCACTGTGGAACACCTCCGACGAGGGTCCATGATGACGAGTGGTGTCCGCAGTCCCCACCGTGTATGTCAGTCAGCAACTCCCTTCCTTGATCACTGGAGATGCAGCGCAGCGTGACATCGCTCGGTCGTTTCCTGTACAACTCGCCGTCTTGGATACAGTATGCCGTGGCTTCCTGGGCCACGCACTCCGCGTCCTCTTCCTTCTCCGGCAACATCCCGTGCGTCAAGTACTCCTTGAATTCCTTGGTCCAGCATTCCTCCTGGGGCTCGAGCGCCAAGAGCAGCTGAGCTCCTGAGGTCGGGCCACAGGCTGGGTCTCCCGTGGCTGGAGGCCTGAAGAGCCACTCCTCAAAGACGCAGGGTTCTTGCGGCTGCCGCTTGGATGCCCTTCTGGCGATGTCGTCGGCTTCCTTGTTAGTGCCCCGGGGCACGTGCTGTAGCTCCAGGCCCGAGAACTGCTTCTCCATCTTACGCACCTCCATGAGGTACGCCTCCATGTGCTCGTCCTTTGGCTCGTATACCTTGTTGGAGAAGTTGACGAGGAGTTGCGAGTCGCCTATGACGGTAAGGCGCTTCACCCCTAGAGCCGCCGCAGCCTTCAGGCCAGCTATGAGGCCTTCGTGTTCTATGATATTGTTGGAGACCTTCTCGCCATGCTGGAAGTAGAGTTGCACGGTGTAGTAAAGCTTGTCCTGAGTGGGCGAAATTAGCACAGCTCCAGCCCCCGTGCCCTGGTGCGCGAAGACGCCATCGAAATACATGACCCAGCTGTCTGGAGCCCCACTCCCTGGTGAAGTGGATCGGTCTTCGCCTTCTTCAAGCGTCGGGGCATCCGTCCATTCTGCCACAAAATCAGCGAGTGTGGCACCTTTGATGACCCTGGTAGTGCTAAACTCCAACTGGAATGCTTGTAGCTCTTTGTTCCACTCATCGACCCTTCCAGCCGAGTTGGGGCTCCAGGGCACCCACTCCAACGGGTAGGCTGAGACGACCTTGATGGGGGTGGCCCTGGAAGTAGCGTCGCAGCTTATGGGAGGCCACCAAGAGTGCGAGCAGGAGCTTCTGATGCATGGGGTAGCGTGCCCTCGCGTCCCGCAGCACGGTGCCAACGAAGTACATCGGGTGTTTGAAGAGAGCTGGCACTCTGTCGAGGCCCGGGTCCTGCGGAGATTGGGGCATCTCCTCAGGGGGAGGGGTTCCTGAGACATGACCGCCCTCAGGAGTTTCTGTGACGTTGTCCTGCTAATCTTGGTCTTCTCCCGCTGAGGCCTTTGCTGTGCCTTCCTGACCGTGCACCACTTTGGCTCCGGCTTGGTGCAGCGTGCCCTTGGCTTGGTGCTCCTCCCGAACCGCCACCAGCGCCGCACTGGGGCAGTACGGGGTGGCGGCAAGGTAGAGTACCAGGGGCTCGACAGGCCGTGGTGCCACCATCACTGGAGGGCTGGTAAGGTATTTCTTGAGGTCTTGGAAGGCCTCGTCGGCCTCTGGGGTCCACTCGAACAGGCCCTTCTTCTTCATGAGCATGAAGAACGGTAAGGCGCTCTCTCCCAGTTTGGAGATGAAACGCCCTAATGCGGTCACCCCCCTGCTAGCATCTGCATCTCTTTGAGGGTCTGTGGTGGGCTCATGTCCTCGATGGCCTTGATCTTCTTCGGGTTCGCCTCAATCCCTCTGTGGGACACGAGGAATCCTAGCAACTTGCCGGAGGGGACGCCGAACACGCACTTCTCCGGGTTAAGCATCAAGTTCACTTGGCGCAGACTCTCGAAGGTCTCCTGCAAGTCTTGAATCAATGTTCTCGCCTCGCGAGACTTTACCACTATGTCGTCGAGATAGGCCTCTGTGTTTCTCCCAAGCTGCCGCCCCAGGGCGATGTGCATCAGCCGCTGAAAGGTCGCGCCCGCGTTGCGCAGCCCAAAGGGCATGCAGGTGTAGCAGTACACCCCACATGGTGTCAGGAAGGCTGTCTTCTCCACATCTTCCACCGCCATCTTGATCTGATGATACCCTGAGAATGCATCCAGGAAGCACAGCATGTCACACTCGGCGGTGGAGTCGACAATCTGGTCGATGCACGGGAGCGGGAACGGATCTTGGGGCAGGCTTTGTTAAGGTTGGTGAAATCGACGCACATCTGTTCCTTCCCGCCTTTCTTCGGCACTACGACGGGGTTCGCCAGCCATTCGGGATATCGAACTTCGCGAATGGCACCTGCCGCCTCCAGCTTGGGTGTCTCCTGGACGATGAAGGCCTGCTTCTCAGTGGACTGCCGTCTCACTCGCTGCTTCACGGGGCGAACGTTGGGGCATACCGTCAGATGATGCTGAATCACCTCCCTCGGGACCCCAACCAGCTGATTGGGCTCCCACGCGAATATCTCCTTGTTCGCGTGCAAGAACCTCACCAAGGCTTCTTCTTGTCCCGGGTCAAGGCCGGCTCCTATGGTAAAGGTGGCTCCTGAAGACCCGTCCTCGTTGATCGGCACCTGCTTGGTTTTCGCCTTGTCTTGGGTGAACAGTTGCTTCTTCTTGGTCGGCGCGGCCTCCTTGGCCTCGGGGGTAACGGTGTCGGCGGGCTTTGCTGCTGCCGCGGTCTTGAAGGCGAGCCTGAGTGCCGTCACGGCCTCCTTAGTGTCCCCCTTGATGGTGAGGACGCCCTTGCTCCCTGGCATCTTCATGAGGTTGTAGGCCGGGTGAGTCGCCGCCATGAACTGAGCGAGAGCTGGGTACCCGAGGATTGCGTCGTACGGGAGGCCGATGCGGGCGATGTCGAAGTCCACCAGCTCGGTGCGGTAGTTGTCGTGGGTGCCGAAGGTGACAGGAAGGCTGATCTGCCCTAGAGAGTGGGCAGCTCCACCACCCACCCCGAGAAGGGCTTGCTGAGGCTGAGCCGCTCGAGCGGCACGTGAAGAAGGCTGAAGGCTTCTACGGAGAGCAAGTTGAGGCCGGCACCAGCGTCGATGAGGATCTTGGTAACGGGCACGCTGTAGATGGTGGGCGTGTAGAGCATTGGGAGAATGCCGGAGCCAGTGGTGGAGTCGGGGTGGTCTTCCGAGCCGAAGGTGAGGTCGGTCTCTGGCGCAGCCCAACCTGGCGGAGCCCCCGGGCGCCTGGAGGTGGCCCCGATCTGACGGAGGAACGGCTTGACGTGGCGACCTGAAGGCGGTGCTTGAGAGCCGCCCAGCAGGGCGGTGACTGCATGGTGCGCCGGCACCGCGTAGCGAGCGGTGAAGAGGTCGCGGAGTTCCCCCCAGGAGGCCACCGTGGATCCCGGGAGGTTAAGCAGTCAGGCGCGCGGCTCGCCGGCGAGGGCCATGGGGTACCAGTTGGCCATGATCTTCTCGTCGTCTCCGGCCTCGAGGACAGCCTCCTCGTACGCCAGCAGGAATGGCGACGGGTCTGCCGCGTCGTTGTAACGCGGCGGCATCTCTGGCTTGAACTTGGTCGGCCATCGCACCCGCTGTAGGGCGGGTGCCAGGGCTCGGTACCCAGATGCTCCGCTGTCGATGTCGGTCGCGGAGGTGGATGGCGGGGCACCTGCTATGGAGGCAAAGTGCGGCGGCGCGGGGCGTAGGCTCGTGGAGAGGAGCTACAGCGCAACCCTACCTGGCGTGCCAAATGTCGGATGTGGGGTTCCGGCAAACCCTTAAGGTTCAAACTCTAGAGTGCGCGCGAAGTCTTTCCCTCCTACCAATCTACGCCCTAGCTCGCTAAGATATCGCGGACGAACTCGACGAACTCGCAACACAGAAAGACACAAGATTTATACTAGTTCGGGCCACCGTTGTGGTGTAATACCCTACTCCAGTGTGGTGGTGGTGGATTGCCTCTTGGGCTGATGAAGAATAGTACAAGGGGAAGAACAGCCTCATGAGGTTGAGGTGTTATTGTGCTTGATGAACTTAGCGGGCGAGAGCTGGGTGAACTGCTCGATGCCCCTACTGTGGTGGCTAGCTCTACTTATATAGGCCCTGGCCCTCTCCCCAAATATTGAGCGGGAAGGGAGCGAACAACGACGGGCAAATTTGGAGGGGGACAACTAGTACAAGCTATCATGACAAAAGCGGTCTTCGCCTGCAAAAGGCTCTGGTGGTGACGCCTTCTTGGGCTCCACGATGACCTCCGTCTTGCCGTCTTCCTGGTCTTGGTCTCATTGCACCGATAAGGCAACCTTTGCGTGATGCCTCGGTACTCCTCGCCTGCGCTGGCCTCCTTAGCACCAATGAGGAAACAAGGACGTTGCGCGCGCTGGCGCCCGCCTGGTGCCGATCGTCATGGCTCACGTCACGAGAGCCTCGTGAGGTTCGCCCCGCCTTGATGTCTCCGCTCCTCGTGAGCTTGCCTGACTAGGCCACTCCTGAGGAGGTCTTGCCTCGTCTGCCTCGCGAAGCTTGGCCCCTCGCGAGGGTCTTGGATGTCTTGTCGATGAAGATGGGCTGTACCGCCCGCTGGCCTGGCCACGCCGTGGGCCGCAGGCAGGCAAGTCTGGGGACCCTCGTTACCAGAACGCCGATAATGGTAAAGAGGCGGCTCGCGCCTTCCCCATAAAAAGAGGGAGGCGTGGAGGCGTGGCTAATTTACTGCGCGGGGCCGGGTCGCGGTCTTCAAGGCGTCCAGACCCCACGATCACGGGGCTGGGAGAGGGCGCTTCACCCGTCCCCTCGGTTCTGCACGTTCGCCACGCGTCCCCCATGCACTTGGGGTGGCGAGTGGTGGAGGCGGGAAACCGGGCCGTCGCTGGTTGGGGCAGCGGGTCGGTCTCGATTCCCTGCGCCTCTGGTGTCTGGATTGGTCGAGCGGGGCGGCCGAGCCCCGACCCCGCCCCTTTATAAGGAGAGGGAAGGGGGAATGGCATCCCGCATTCTTCCATCTTCTATCTCCTCCTGCTTCTGCTTCTTTCTCTCATCCGCCATGGAGAAAGGGAATCTCGACCCTTCAACGGTGGCGGCTAGGGTCGCCGCTCGACTACGGGTCCCCCTCCTCCTGAGCGTATGGTGGCGGAGGTTGTAGCAGAGGTCGTGGTGCTCGGAGAAGAGGAGGATGAGGCGGCGCGCCGCCAATGATGCCTTTCCCGACGGAGGGCCATGTTGGAGACCAGCCCTGCGAGTTCTTCATCAGGCTGTGCCGGCCACCGCGTCGTCGTCTTCGTCTCCCCGCCCCGTTTGCTCGGGTGATGGAGCGTGAATCGCCCCAGATCCTCAGGTTGCATATGTGGGGCTGTCCGAATGGGGGCACGCGGGTCGACGTCGACTTCCCGGCTCCTCGGGTCATGTACCTCCGCCGTGGATGGAAGACGTTCGCTCGCGCCCACAGCCTGATGGCGGGGCTCGTCCTCTACTTCAAGCTCTTCGGAGAGTTTGGAACTCGCCTGAAGTGCTGCGTGGAGAGCTCCTCCAACGGAGACTCCGACGATGGAAGCTCTTCCTCGAGCGAGAGTGACGAGATGGACAGTGGGGCAGATGACGGGGACGAGTCTGACTAGGCGTCAGACGCCCCGCGCCTGGGCGGGTGCGGCAGCAGAAGCATCTGCACCTGGCCACTCCTCCGGCGGAGTTTTGCCGGGGGAGGGGCCAGCTCCTTGAACTTCTCGGGGCCGTCTCCTTGGGTGGCTGGCGTCGGGAGGCTGCGGAAGAGGAACAGGGCGGGCGGCAAGGCCGTCACTCAGAGTACGCGGACACCGACGCCTTCGTCGCGTGTCCGACGTCCTGCCGCCTCGTCTTCCAGCTCCTTTCCCAGCACTGTCATCACCGGCCCACCCTTGGGTCGCCACCGAGGTGTTCTCTTGGTGCTTTCTGCTGCTCGTAGCTCGCCTAGGCGCCCATTTTTCCCTTTCGCCTTCTTGACCTGCCTCCTGAGGAGAGCGACAAGAAAGGGATTACGAGCATCTCATCTCTTTTTTAGTTTGTAAGCCTTCGGGCCTTCGTTAAATTTAGAACTTGTAATCCCCTTGCTCATGTTTTTCATTCCGTATGAACTGTACCTGTATGGGATGTTTTTAATGAAAAAGGGATGTTTGCCGGGTTTTTCGTTCACGGGTAGACCCCGCGACAAGGAGCGAATCCTTGTTACTATTTAAGATAAACGTTTTTCTCCTGGCAACAGGCCTTGCCGTCCCCCTCACTTCGCTCGACTATTCTCGCGCTCTTGGCGGAGGCAGGGATGAAGTGGGCTTAGGCTCCTCGTTCTATCTCCTTGCCGCCGCGGCTACAACCAAATCTGGACCCAGGAGATAATCCTTAGGTATAGGAAAAAGGGGAGCACGGTAGCTTGGAGATAAAACGAGGTTTCACATGCCCTAGTCCCGTTCCGAAATGCATGACAGAGGATGAAAGACTTATCTGGATCTGTAGCCCCCGGCAACCTTGTCTTGCCGTAGTTGGATCCTTGTACTTGCAGCCCCCGGCAACTCTGGTTTGCCGGGGTCGGGACGCCGGTCCGTTTCCTTTGTTCCAAGTAGCTCAGCAGAAGTGCTCATGTGCCCTGCGAACCAAAGGAGGACAGAAAAGAACAGAGAGACGCGCACTCGACCTCTTGGCTAGGGGTTAGTCGCCGCTAAGCACTACCCTAACCAAGGAAGAGACTCGACCTAGCATGCATGCTATAACTTAGGGCGCCAGCGCTTCATTTATTTGTGCTCAGGGTCTACGCCTGGCTTTGTACAAAGGGTTACATGCCTTTCCGGCAAGGCTTGTACAAAAGGTGGCTTGTGGAGGGCACGGCAAGCCGCGCCTTACGGGTAAAACTTGCGAAGATGCTCAATGTTCCAGGAGTTGCTCACTGGAACGGCATCTTCGGTCTCCAGGCGGAATGCGCCAGGCCTGGTGACTCGTATTACCCGATAAGGGCCTTCCCACTTTAGCGTCAACTTGTTGGAATTCTTGGCCAACTGAACGCGCCGAAGAACAAGGTCGCCTTCCTCAAAGCTTCGGGCATGAACCTTGCGGCTATGGTAGCGGCGCAAGGCTTGCTGGTAGTGTGCTGCTCTCATAGCCGCCTGAAGATGACCTTCCTCAAGGAGCGTCGCGTCATCTTGGCGCAACGGCTCTTGCTCAAGCTCATCACAAGTGAGCACTCGAGGTGACGCGTACATGAGTTCCGTGGGGAGAACTGCTTCTGCCCCGTATACCAGGGCAAAAGGTGTCTGGCCAGTGGCTCGATTTGGCGTCGTCCTGATCGACCAAAGAACCACCGGCAACTCATAAATCCAGCGCCTTCCACTCTTGTGCAGCTTGTCAAAGGTCTTCGTTCTCAGGCCTTGCAACACTTCAGCATTTGCGCTCTCAGCTTGGCCGTTGCTCTGTGGATGTGCCACGGAAGCAAAACAGACCTTGCTGCCGAGGTCTTGGATGTACTGCATGATGGTGTGGCTTGTGAACTGCGTGCCGTTGTCGGTGATGACTCTGTTTGGCACACCAAAATGGCAGACCAGTCCTTTGAAGAACTTGACAGCTGAATGAGCAGTCACCTTCATCACTGCTTCCACCTCCGGCCACTTTGTGAACTTGTCGATTGCAACTTACAAGTACTCAAAGCCCCTGACAGCGCGGGGGAAAGGGCCCAGTATATCAAGCCCACAAACTGAGAATGGCCAGGAGAGAGGGATTGTTTGAAGGGCTTGAGCTGGTTGATGAAGCTTCTTTGAATGGAACTGGCATGCTTCACACTTGGTTACTAGTGCCATCGCATCCTGGAGGGCGGTGGGCCAGAAGAAACCTTGCCAGAACGCCTTCCCGGCAAGGGCCCTCGACCCTATGTGGGAGCCACATATGCCTCAATGTATCTCCGCCAACAGCGCCAGTCCTTCCTCCCGGGGGATGCACATGAGTTTCACACCGTTCGGCCTTCTCTGGTACAGGACGTCATCGACGAACTAGTACAGGGCGGACCGACGGGCTACTTTCTCCGCTTCTTCCTGCTCCTCAGGAAGCTCCCCTGTTTGGAGGAATTGGACGGTATGTTGTGCCCATGCCGGAGCCTGGGGCTCGACGGCAAGGACCAAAGGCATATCTTCCGCCATGGGAGCGGCTGTCTCCAGGGCCAGGGCTTGACGCCCCGCGGGAGCCAGTTGCTCTTGGGCAGGCTCAGCGTCCGCGGCAGCACCCTTGCCGGCAGCCCCAGGGGGCTCGATAGGAAAGTACTTGCTGGGACTTGATTTCCCCGCTTGTTCTGCCCCGCTTATGGTTCAACGGATGGTTGAGTTAACCGGAGCAAAAAGGTACCTGGTTCCACAGGTAGCTTGAATGCGTCACGCTTTGACAGGTAATCGGCAATGTCGTTCTCCGCTCGGGTGACGTGCTCCGCCTGGATACCGTCAAAGCATTCCTCCAGCTTCCTCACCTCGTCTACGTAAGCTTCCATCAATGGGCTCTAATAATCCTTGTTGACCTGCCTGAGAACGAGCTGCGAGTCACCCCTGACGATGAGCCTCTTAACCCCGAGGTCTGCCGCCCCGAGGTCTGCCGCGATCCTGAGACCGGCAAGCAATCCCTCATACTCAGCAGTGTTGTTGGTGGACATCTCCCTCGGGAAGTGCATCTGGATCATGTACTTGAGGTGTTCTCCGGTGGGTGCGACAAGAAGTACATGATTCAGTCGCAGTCTGCTTCCTTGCCGGGGAGAGTGGTCCCCTGGATTTCTTCGTCAGGCATCGAGGTCCATTTTGCGATGAACTCCACCAAGACTCTACTCTGAATTGTCGAGGTACTTTCAAACCTTAAACCGGAGCTTGACAGCTCCAAGGCCCATTCCACAATCCTTCCGGTTGCGTCTGGGTTGTGAAGTATCCGTTGCAACGGGAGGCGGGTGACGGCAGTGATCTCGTGGGCTTGGAAGTAGTGACGCAGCTTCCTCGAGGCCATAAGGTGGCCGAAGAGCAATTTTTGCACGCCGGAATACCTCGACCTAGCCCCTGGAAGAGGGAGCTGACAAAGTAAACTGGGTGCTGCAACATCTTCTTCTTCGGCACCACCTCACTCGACTGGGCGGGTACTGCGTTGGTGGCATCAGACTCTACTAGGGGCCGCGCCTCATCGGCACCAGGCCCTGCCGAGGAAATCTTTGGCTTGCCATCCGCTGGTTCTGCCGCCATTGTTGCCTCCTCGTCAGCCTCCCTCTGTGCCACCAGTGCAGCGCTGACCACTTGATTCGTCGCCGCCAGATACAGCAGCAACGGCTCTTGTGGTTTAGGCGCAACCAGTATTGGCGTGGAGGAAAGGTATTTCTTTAGATCCTATAGTGTTGCCTCGGCTTCTGGGGTCCACTCTATTGGGCCTGCCTTCTTCAAGATTTTGAAGAAGGGAAGGTCGTTCTCGGCGGACTTGGAGATGAATCGGCTCATGGCGGCAACGCATCCGGTGAGCCGACGCACATCCTTGATCCGCTTGGGCGCCTCGATCTACTCAATAGCCTTGATCTTGTCTGGGTTTGCCTCGATCCCGCACTGTGACACAAAGAACCCGAGAAGCTTGCCGGACGGAACGCCGAAGACACAATTCTCAGGGTTCAGCTTGAGGTTGATCTTGCGCAGGTTAGCAAATGTCTCTTCCAGATCTTGCACAAGAGTTGGCCCGTCCTTGGTTTTGACCACTATGTCATCTATGTAGGCCTCCATATTTCTATGGAGCTGAGGTTCAAAACCAATTTGGACTGCTCTTGCGAACGTTGAGCCAGCACTCTTCAACCCGAAAGGCATCCGTAAAAAGCAATACGTACCACATGGGGTGATGAATGTTGTCTTCTCTTCATCCTCTTTCGTCATGAAGATCTGGTGGTAGCCTGAGTAGGCGTCGAGGAATGATAGCAGATCGCACCCGGCCGTGGAGTCAACAATCTGATCGATGCGCGCCAATGGGAAGGGGTCCTTAGGGCAAGCCTTATTGATATCTGTGTAACCAATACAGTCTCCACTTCCCATTCGCATTGCGCACCACTACCGGATTGGCCAACCACGTCGGGTGGAGCACTCCTCGCACCAAACCTGCCGCTACCAACTTCCTGATCTCCTCTATGATGAACTCCTACCTCTCTAGGGCCTGCTTTCTGACCTTCTGCTTGACGGGCCGCGCGTGAGGGCAGACAGCTAGGTGGTGCTCAATCACCTCCCTGGGAACACCGGGGATGTCGGATGCTTACCATGCAAACACGTCGACATTCGCCCGTAGGAAGGTGACGAGCGCGCCTTCCTATTTGCTGTCGAGGGTGGAGCCTATGGTGAAGGCCCCTCTCGTGCCATCCTCCTTGACGGGCACCTTGTTGGTCTGCGGTGGCTCGGCCCTGGGTCTCTTGCTCTTGTCGGTAGAGCTCTCTGGCACGTCCTCGACGGTAGCACAACACTCCGAGGAGGTGCGCTTGCCGGAGTGGGTGCGAGAGATCTTGCCGGGCTTCTTCTTCCCTCCCGGGGCTTCAGCGGCAGGAGCAGGTGCCTTGACGACAGCCGCTGCAACTGCTTCCCGGTAGAGCTGGTCGGCGCAGATCAGCGCATCCTTCTTGTCGGAGGGGACGGAGATGATGGTCAACGGCCCAGGCATCTTTAGCATGTTGTAGGCGTAGTGTGACGCCGCCATGAACTTGGCTAGTGCTGGGCGGCCGAGGATCCCGTTGTAGGGCAAGGGGATCTCGGCTACGTCGAAGACGATCCTCTCCGTCCTGTAGTTCAACTCTCCTCCAAACGTCACGGGCAGTGTGACCTTTCCCTTCGGCTGGCTCCTCCCCGGATTGACCCCTTCACTACTAGTAAAAGGCCTGCTAGTGGCGCACGTGTTTTGCCGACTAATGGCGCACTACAGGTGCGCCACTAGCATCACGCCATCAGATTTTTTACTAATATTAGTATCTGGTACACTAATGGCACACCAGGCAGTGCGCCTTTAGTACATCACACGGTGCGCCATTACTATCTGACTTAGTAATGGCGCACCACATAGAAGTGCGCCATTACTAACATTTTTGTTTGAAATTTTTTTCAGAACTATTTTTCAAAAAAAAATACAATTTTTTTGTTTTTTTCTTAATCTCAAGTGACTATGGCTTAATCTCAAGTCAAATCGCAATCCGTGGTCAAACTTCCCGAAAGGTCACCCATCCTCACACTACTCCAGCCAGGGCACGCTTAACTTCAGAGTTCTATCCAACCCCAGCACCAGCTCACTTAACAGGCACTTGTTGATATATCTAGCATATAAATCCTATTAAACCTTGTTGATGTCTAGGACTTTGTTCATGTTCATGAGTGTGATGAAATTTTGAAAAAATATTTCAAACTTCCCGGTCATATTACGTATCATATTTTGAAAAAAATTCCAAAAAAAGTTTTTTTGAAACCAAATATTTTTTCTGTTACTAGTGGCGCACCTAGCAAATGGTGCGCCACTAGTAAGTTTGATTTTTTTTCATTCCCCCCCTCTAGAACTTAAAAGCCCCGTATCTTTTGTTCTATTAGGTTTTTGGGGATTTTGAAGATGTTGAACAAGGTTCCCCCGTTCAATTCGTATGTAACTTTTCGAGTAGATCATTTTTCATATAAAAAACTTTTTAATCCGAGTTCGTATGCAAAAGTTATGCCCATTTTACAAATTTCAGAGAGATTTTGCAAATAAAGTAGAAATTCATATTTGTAAATTTTCCCAACAACTAGACCACATATCACATGGGAAACTTATTTTATTTTATTTTTTTGACATTTCCATCATTTTCTTTTATTTTTTCTAAAACTGAAAAGGCGATCCACAGGGGGGGTGCATTCGGTGGAATTTTTGGGCAAAGTTAGTAATGGCGCACCGTCGGTGTGGTGCGCCATTACTAGTTTAACTAGTAATGGCGCACCACACCGACGGTGCGCCATTACTAACTTTGAAAAAAAAATTAAAAAATTTGTTAGTAGTGGCGCACCGAGGGTGTGGTGCGCCATTACTAGTTAAAACTAGTAATGGCGCACTGTCCCTGGTGCGCCATTACTAGTTTTGAAAAAAAATAAAAAAATTTGTTAGTAGTGGCGCACCGATGGTGTGGTGCGCCATTACTAGTTAAACTAGTAATGGCGCACTATCCCCTGGTGCGCCATTACTAGTTTTGAAA
Source organism: Aegilops tauschii subsp. strangulata (assembly GCF_002575655.3). Taxonomy (NCBI): domain Eukaryota; kingdom Viridiplantae; phylum Streptophyta; class Magnoliopsida; order Poales; family Poaceae; genus Aegilops; species Aegilops tauschii. The sequence goes on along the minus strand of NC_053038.3, from coordinate 276,833,982 downwards.
AAAAAATTGTTACTAGTGGCGCACCATGGATGTGGTGCGCCATTAGTATTTGGACACTAATGGCGTACCAACACATGGTGCGCCATTAGTATATAGTAGTGGTGCACCACATGTGTGGTGCGCCATTACTCTCCATATTATCTATAGCCCTTTTCCTAGTAGTGCTTGAAACGTGCCCGTTTCCTCGAGGTCTCCATCAGGGATTTGCAACTTTTTGATCACGACAGGCGAGATCAGGTTCAGGCCGGCCCCGCCGTCAACCAACATCTTGTTCACTCTGAGGTTGCATATTGTTGGTGAGACCAACAATGGAAAACACCCGACCGCAGTAGTGCGGTCAGGGTGGTCCTCGGCGTCAAAGATGAGGGGCGTGCTGGACCACGTCAGCGGCTTCTGAGCATCGAACGACGGCTCTGCTGCTGTAATCTCACGCGCCCACTGCTTGAGCTGGCGATGAGAGGTATGCAGCGAGGCGCCGGCTCTGTAGCCTTATGGAACCCTTGCTCTCCAGACTCGTCGTCCTCGTCGTGATCATCGTCTTCTTGTTTCTTGTCGCGGCCCCAGGCGGACCTCTCTTGCTGGTTGTCCTTGCCGAGGCGGCCTCCTTGGCCGCCACGCTTCTTGCCAGACCCCTCCGCACCGTCCTGGTCCTTCTCCTTGTCCCGCCTCTCGTACTCAGCCTTTTGCTTCTCAGCAAGCCGCTCGACTTGCCGGCAGTTCTGGAGGTCGTGGCCGTTGGTGCGATGGATCTTGCAGTATTGCTTGCCAGAGCTTCCTGGCTTGTCGATAGCCGCCAAGGCCCGGCAGGTGGCGCACCCGGCAATTTCCTTGCCGGGGGCGTTTTCCTTGACCTTTTTGCCGGCACCGGTGTCGTCAGATCCATCAACGGCAAGCACGGCCTTGCCTTTGCGTTTCCTGTTGCGACGCCGGCCCTTCTTCGTCGGGGTAGCGGCCTCTTCATCGGTGGAGTCGGTTTCCGCACCGGCGTCTTCGCCGGGGTACTTCCTTCCCTCTTCAGCCCGGGCGCACCTATCGGCCAGAACGTAGAGCTCGGCCACATCCTTAACTTTGGTGATCGCCAGCTCTTCGCGCATCATGCGATTGCGCATGTTCTGGTGGAACGCGCTAATCACAGCGGCAGGATGAACGTCGGGGATGTTGTACTGCACCCGGCTGAATCTCTGGATGTACTTGCACAGGGTCTCCCCTTCCTTCTGGGGAATGATATGCAGATCACTGGCCTGGCCATGAGCTTGGTGGCCTCCCGTGAAGGCGCCAACGAACTCATGGCACAGATCCGACCAGGAAGAAATGGAATCCGCCGGCACATGCATCAACCAAGACATCACATTGGGCTTCAGCGCCAGCAGGAAATAGTTGGCAAGCACCTTGTCATCACGAGCTCCAGCAACCTGCATCGCGATGGTGTAGATGCTGAGGAACTCGGACGGATGGGTCTTGCCGGTGTACTTCTCGCTGACGTCGGGTTTGAACGTGCGGTGGGACGGCCACTGGAACTGCCGCAACTCATGGGTAAAGGCCGGGCAGCCCACCTCGTAAGGTAGGCCGCCAGAGCCCCCCGGTGCCGGGTGGTCCATAGCGTGTCCCGCCCGCTTGTCCGACTGGCGGCGCGTTTCGCGCCAGCGCTCCACGGGGTTCGAGCGTCTTCGTGAGCTCGTTCCCGAAGGACCTGGCACTGGTCGCGGAGGGTCCGCGGGTCGGACGACGCTATGGAGATGTTATCGCAAGTGTTGTCACGACGGGCCGACGGCCGCGGCGGCTGGCGAGGAGGAGGAGAGTGCACCGTGGCAGCAGCTCCCCCGGTCCTCCCAGCGCCAGCATGTGGTGGCTCGGTGGAGCGCCGACCCGAGGGCCCCGCCGGTCGCAGATTGTCTTTGTTTGCGACGGCGACGAGGCTTTGGATGGTGGCCCTCCACTCGTCGAGCTTCTCCGTAGCAGGAGGGAAGTGGAGGAGCAGTTGCGCGTGCGCCAAAGCTTCCGCTGGCGTGGGCGGCGGTGATAGCTGCGTGGATCGCGGCGCGCTTCGACTTCTAACTACATTAGAAGGACCTCCGTTACGACCCAGCGGCTGCGTGCCATTTTCGCCAGCGCTTCGGCGAGCATGCTGAACCCCTTCATCTTGCGGATGACGCACAGGGCTCTTCTCACGGCGGTGCCCAGGGTCACCGACGTGGTAACGCTGCTCGGCGCGCACACCATGGGAAGAGCGCGCGGTGGTGGCACAGAAACACTCCAGGAGGGCCCGCGCCGCCTGCGGGGGGGCCAGCTCCATCTTTGGATCCGGCGACGTGTAGCTGGTCGTCTGGCGTGCGAACGACGCCGCTCGCCAGGCTCCAACTGCCTGGGCGATGCTGGTGTTCGCGGGCTGCGGCCCGGGTCCTATCTGCGACCGGTCCGCTGCTCATCCGCACCGGCGCGGGCCGTTCGGCTCCCAACGAGCCAATCGCTGTGGCCGTCTTCTTCTTAGGAGCCATGGTGACGAAGAACTGCTTGGCTAACTACCAGACCAGATTCTCACAATTGCCCCCCCTACCTGGCGTGCCAAAGATGTCGGTGTGGAATGACACCTATGGGATAACAAGAATGCCTACTATGGTTGCCAGGGCGGAGGGTTGCGAGGAGAGCAGGGCTAGTAGATAGCACGAGGATTGTTTACCCACGTTCGGGCCGCGAGGATGCGTAAAACCCTAGTCCTGCTTTGGTGGGTGTATTTCTGAGAGTTCTTGAGCTCTCGAACTAGCTGTGGTCAGTGCGTGGTTCGAAAGAGCCGAATCCTTCTCCAGTATGCTATGGGCCTCCTTTTATAGTTGGAAGGGGCTGCCACACTGACACACAGGAGGTGGAAAGGCGTACTGTGCTCTGAGCTTATCGCTCGTATTACAGGACAAGACGCATTTAATGCGTAGTGTAAGTGTCCCCTTGCTTTATTGGGGACAGGGCCGAGGCCCGTCCCGTCCGTCGCCGCTCCCTGGCCAGTGAGGTGCATGGTGCCATGTAGGCAGCCAGGCAGCTGAGGTGCGCGGTGGTGGAGCCTTCACGAAGATCTGCATGCGGCCACGCAGGCGCTCGATGAGTTGGCCTGGGAGCTGCATGTTGCCACGCAGGTGCCTGCCCAGCTGGTTGGGCTGGCAGCTGCATGTGAATGGTGGAAGCTTGGTTGGCGCGGGCCTGGCGGTGGCCCCGCTGGCGTCCTTGGCGAGGGCCTTGCCGGGTGGCCCGGCAAGGGTCTTGCCGTGGTGCGTTGTCGTCCCTGGCAACGATCTAGCCGGGGGGTCTGGTGGCCTTCCTAGGCAAGGATCTTGCCGAGGATAGTCGTCTTCTAATCCTCGTCTGATCTTGAATATGTCTTCACAAAGATCTGCATGCCACCACAGAGGTGCCTTCCCGAGCCCTGGCCCCATGTTGATGAAGGCGTTGGGGGCCATGGGCTCAAGGGTGGCTCGCTCTATTGGTGTGGGGCGAGCTGTCCCGACAAGGGTCTTGCCGGGGCCGCTGAGGCCGCCCCGCAAGGGTCCTGTCGGGGGAACCTGCTTCGTCTCTCTGCTCTTTGTGGTCTTGGCCTTGGCGTTGCTTTGATTGTCTTGGGCTTCGGTCTTACCTGGGCTCACCTCCCCTGCTCTGCGTGGTGCGGTCGTGGGCGCGGCTCCGACTGCCCGCGCACACGAATCCACATAATCACCATCACAATACACCACTATGGATCTGCTCCCGTCTCCCTACGAGAACGCCGTCCATAGCACTAATGCTTATCTTGCGAGTTTTAGAGTATCCACTTTCACTTGTTTATGAACTGTACAGGCAACCCAGAAGTCCTTTACCGCGGACACGGTTATTCGAATAGATCATGTTAACCGTGCAGGGGTGTACTTCTTCACCCACGCTCTCGCCACTTACCACCATGTACACCTCGTGTATCTCGGCAACCTTCAGGCGGAAGCCTGGCGAGGGAGTCGGCCACGACCTGACTAACCACACAAGTCTCTGGTCCAGGTTTATCGCCTATTTGGTTTCCATCCGCAAGGAGATCCGGCCGGGGCGTCGCTCACGGCCCCAAACGATGTGTGCAGGGTTCCCAAGCCCACCTCAACGGATGGTTCTATGCTTGGTACACCGTGCCACTATGCCTAGTCTGTCCCAAGCCCACCTATACCGGGTGCCACTTGGAAGACTACTAACACTCCCTACAAACACCAGAAACTAGTTGCAACTCCTGGATAGAGATCAGGTTGATTAACAAATCGAGAGAGCTTGGAGTGCCAAGAGCCCAATGTGTGGTAGTAGCTGTTCATGGATCACAAACACAGAACTCAGTTCCTGTGGGTAGTTTCAATGAGATAACCCACCATGTACTCCTACATGGCCTCTCACCGCTACCTTTACCAAATCGTGTTCACACACTTAGCTCTCAATAGTAGGACATGTTCACAACTTTCCAATTCACCCCCGATGAATCAGACCTGACACAACTCTAAGCAATAGCAGGCATGACAAACAAGCACGAATGAGTAGGCACATGTGTCACGACCGGTTTTTCAATAAAATAATTATTGAGAGACCAATCCCTTTTACGGACCAGCGAGGAAGAATTCCTTCTCACTGGTAGACAATATCTTGGTCACAGAAGAAAAATACAAGGAGTACTAAATATAATACAAGGTTGAGCAGAGACTGCCCAACAATTTATTACATGCACGCCGCTAAAACAAGACGGCGGATAGGGTGGCAAACTACTAACTCACGATAATAACGGTGGTGGAAATATCATCGCGAAGCGAGTGATATGATTCCAGAAGACTACAACTCATCGAGCGTCGGAGTGAGGCTCGAGAAGACTTATTGCGGGTGGCGGACGCATATACAATACAAGTGACCAATATCCGGGATCGCGCAGGACTGACTGGGACTCCTCTAGGCATCGGACGCGCTATCAAACTCTTCATCCAAGAGGTCGCCTTCGTCAACATCTGGCCAAATCAACAAGCCAGGTGAGTACTATGAAAGTACTCGCAAGACAGTTCAGACATAAGGTATAACGAATGCAAACATGAAACATATGAACAAGTTAACCAGTGCGATCAGACATAGAGATAATAAATACTGGGTGCCAAGCAAGGGTCTGAATGACGCCTCGAGCGGAAACTGCAGAATAGTAATACTGGTGCCAAACGAGTGTCTGAAAGACTCCTCGAGCGGAAAATGCGGGATAATAATACAGGTGCCAAACGAGTGTCTGAAAGACTCCTCGAGCGGAAAATGCGGAATAATGATACATGTGCCAAACGAGTGTCTGAAAGACTCCTCGAGAGGGAAAATGCAGAATAATAATGCGGGTGCCAAACGAGTGTCTGAAAGACTCCTCGAGAGGAAAATGTAGAATAATAATGCGGGTAACAAACGAGTGTCTGAAAGACTCCTCGAGAGGAAAATGCAGAATAATAATGCCACGGTCGGGCGTCGGGGCGACACCACATAAAGGGCTTATAACATAAAATAAAGACAGTGCATGCCGCAGTCGGACGTCTGAGCGACATCACATAAAGGGCTTATATTTAAAGTGAGAAACGAGTACACGCCACAGTCAGACGTCTGCGCGACGTCTCATAAAGGGCTTATATTGTAGCTCAATAATACAATAGTTCGGGAACATAATTTATCACAAGCATGAGACAAATATAAAGTTAGTCCATCCACAGGAATAACAATAAATCTGAATTTACCACTTGAGCTTGTTCACCGGGGACAAGTTTTTTCACACGGATAGATATGGATATAATGTTTACACTACTTGATCATGGATGCGATGATTTGGAAAGAATTGACTCTGCAGAGTTTGTACTTAACCACAACCAACGGATTTAAGTAGTCACGGGGACTAGTTCCGTCTACGGTGTTTTGGAAGAAACACGTCTAACCAGTACACACCCAATTCAACCATCCGAAGCCAGGGATCACCCTCGGTGACGTTCAAGAAAAACCTTGAGACGGGGAGGCTACAACCTCGCGTAGCATGGGATCAAATTTCTATACGCGCGCTCTAAGGGGGTGCCCCCCTCTTGGTCCCAACCGGAAACACCCATGCCCCCTGACCGGATGACTGGCTTTAATCCTGGGCCAAGGTACCATCATCCCGGCCTCTCTGTTTGGTGTGTACACGGAAAGAGGTTACCAACTTACTAAACCGCATCCTGGCAATGAGACATGTGGTAGCACGGGAAGGGGAAGGAACGATAACGTGGCTCCAACCATGTTAACGTCGGAGAAAGTCGGATGACGCAAGGCTGGTATGCCACAAGAGTACCACCTTGCTGCCCTTCATGTCACCACATGATTTGGCCATCTCTCATCAGAGATCATCGCAACTTTGGAACATGCGGGAAAAGAACGATAACGTGGCTCCAACCACGTTAACGTCGGAGAAAGTCGGATGGCGCAAGGCTGGTATGCTACAACAGTACCACCTTGCTGCCCTTCATGTCACCACATGATTAGGCCATCTCTCATCAGAGGTCATCGCGACTTTGGAACAACCGGGTCGTTGCCTTACAAGCAACGAGGTATTTACCGACACTCATATGCCACGCACAAACTCTCACGTGAACATGTAAAACACCTGTCATATCAAATGTTCAAAACATGCTTGCCTGGTTCGGAGAAGTCGGAGTCTAGCTCGGCGAAGTTCGCGGCTCCGTCACCTCTTCCGGAACCTACGGCAATCACGAAACGGATACTGATGTGAAAACCAACACATGCACAGAAACTTTTCCAAATAATTTTCAAATAAATCCCATAAAAACTAGAAAAAATTTGAAGATTGTCAGAAAAAGAATCACTCAAAAATCCCTTTTTATTAAAAAGTTATAAAGGTTTCTGTCCAGGGACTTATCTGTAATGAAACAGAAAAGTTCCAGGGTTCTAACTGAGAAAACAGAAAACGCTTCGGTTGGGAATTCACAAGCGCAAAGGAGAAAACGTATTTTGCCCGAAGGCGCCAACAGAAAACGGTTCGCGAATAAAAGAACAGAGGTTGACACGCGGGGTCCACATGTCAGGTTTGAAAAGCTCGCCGGCGCCTGAAGACTGCGGTGGACGCCGGCGTCGAACCACGGTGAGTTAGGAGAAACGGAGGGTACCAAGAGCTTCAGCGTCTTCTTCCGCGTCGGTGGGTGGTGGACTCGTCCAACGGGGAGCACCACGTCGATGGCGACACTATCTCCGGCGGACGGCGGCTCGGGTGAGGATGGGGAACTCCGGTGGAGGGCTGCAAACTACGAATTGAGGCGCGGGTCAGAACGAGGGATGCAAGGTGAAGCTACTGGCAAGAGAATGGAGGCGGAGGAACGCACACGGGGGCGAATCGGGCTGGATCCCGTGGCGGGTCGCGGCGGCCGGAGTCGAGGAAGGAGATCTCCTCGGGGTTCTACCAGCGGCTAGGCTTGCTCTAGGGGGAGTGCAGGGATGGTGGGTGCTCGAGTTGAAGCTCGGGGCCTCTATTTATAGGCAGATCGACGGGGTGGCCGTGAATGGAGAATCTCCGGCGAGCGATTACGGCGGAGCAGTGGATTGGCAGGTGGTTTGAGCGGCCAGGCAGCATCAGTGGAGGTTACTGGAGTCGTTTCACAGCTAAACGGAGATGGTCTTGGCGTAATGGCGTCGGTCCACGGTGAGGTGAGCGCACGGGCTCAACGGTGGCAGAGAGCGCGCTCCGCGCCCTGCGGTTCACGATAAGAGCGGCAGCGTATTCGGGGGAGTGGAAGGCCACGCGGCGGGCTCCGGTGGTTTGGGCGGCGCTGGGTGGCGTCGTCGGCGCCGTGTCTCCCGCTGGCGCCCGCAAAGCCGCCGCCGGCGTCGGTCACGGGGCGGCGCACCTTCTGCTGCTCGTCGTCGATGCCCGCAAGGCGCCAGGCGTTCGTGCGGTGCAGGAACAAGAGGGCGGGGACGAGGAGCAAGGCGACGCGGTGGTACTGGCGAGATCGACGTCCTTCTCTGAAGAAAACGACAGCAAGCCACTACAGTGTTCTCTGAACTTTCTGAACTTGACATAGACAGTGCACTGCAGGTGTTCGACAGAAGGTTTTGGCTATGAAATAAATTTTTCTGGAGCTGTAACTTGGTGAGATGACCACTCAAAGCACCCAGGGGCTGCCTGATTTTACTTGGAATTTTTGGAGAAGGTTTTGAATGAATTTCACCAAATTTGTCAAATCTGGTCCAAACTTGCAGCAGGTGTAGTTTGAAAATTTTGAACTGAAGACCAGTGGATCTTCGTGGTTCTAGGTTGAGGGTTCAAAGGACTAGGAGGGGGAAAAGGTTTGGTGGCAAAAATCAAGACAGAAAGGGGAGTTCCTTTGTAAATCTCCAAGTGCTAGAAAAGAAGGCAGAAATTTATTTGAATAGAATTTGAATGGAAATAATCACATGGGGAGGTTCAACTTGCTGGATTTGATGCAAATCATGATCCAAAGGTGAGGAAGTGGTTAGGAGAGAGGATTTGCACTAATGCCATGGCAAGAAGGAAATTGTTGAAAGTGGCAAAGGACTTTCCAAAAGCCATAGTGCAAATTCAAAAAGATTTTCAAAAGTTATTTTCCCAAATGAAAAACATTTTGTCTTGAGTCCAAATGAAAAGCAAGAACTTCCAAGACCAAAGGCAGATCTTGGGTGAATCCAAACAAAACTTTTGCCATAAAGAAAAATATATGAGAGGGAGAGTTCTCTTGAAGAAAAATTTAAATCACTCCCCTCAAGTCAAATAAAATCTTTTGAAAAATCCAAATAAAAACTTGGGTGTCACAACACCTAACCCCTTAGGAAAAATCTCGTCCTCGAAATTTCTGCTGATCCTCAAATAGATATGGATACTCTGCTCGGAGGAAATCTTCCCTTTCCCATGTGGCTTCATCCTCAGTGTGGTTGCTCCACTGAACCCTGAAAAATCTTGTTGTTTCCTGACGGGTCCTCCGTTCAGACTCTTCTAAAATCTTTACTGGTCTTTCTCTGTAGGTGAGATCTGGTTGCATATCAATGTCCTCGAGTAAACCAGAATGTCGTCAATGAATACCACCACAAATTTGTCCATGAATTTCATGAATACTTTGTTCATGAGGTGGACGAAATATGCGGGGGCGTTCGTTAGTCCAAAAGGCATCACTGTGAACTCGTATAACCCATATCTGGAAGTGAAAGCTGTCTTGGGAATATCTTCTGTCCGTACCTTCAGTTGATGGTATCCCGATCTCAAATCAATCTTTGAAAATACCTTGGCTTGTGTGAGCTGGTCAAACAAAACATTGATCCGTGGCATCGGATATTTGTTTTTGATGGTGACCATAATGAGGGCTCGATAGTCTATGCACAGCCTCAGTGTCCCATCCTTCTTCTTGGCGAATAACACGGGCGAACCCCATGGTGAGGAGCTGGCTCGTATAAATCCTTTGTCCAACAACTCCTTTATCTGCTTCTTCAACTCCACCAATTCTGAGGGTGCCATTCTATAAGGCTTCTTATAGATGGGAGCGGTGCCAGGTGCGAGTTCGATGCTGAATTCGATCTCTCGGTCTGGTGGCATGCCTGGTAGTTCTTCAGGGAACACATCAGGAAACTCGCATACCACTAGAACCTTCCTCAGTTCTGCAATGTCCATTTTGTTCAGCTTTGGCTGCTGTGATCATGGCCTTTCTTGAGCGGAAACTCTTATAGTCTTGCTGTGATGGTGAGTGAGAATCACTGTTTGATTGAAGCAGTCGATAAATCCTTTGTTGGTGGTTAACCAGTCCATCCCTAAAATGACATCGAGTCCTTTACTTTCCAACACGATAAGATTCGCGTGGAATTGTAGTCCTTCGAACTCAATGACCACTCCTTGGCAGTAACCCTGAGCGATTTGCTTATTTCCGGGGGACTTGATGATCATAGATTTTTCCAAGGGAAGTATCGGAAAACCGTGTTGCGAAACAAAACTCTTCGAAACGAACGAATGGGAAGCTCCAGAATCAAACAAAACCGTGGCAGGTATTGTGTTGACAGGGAACGTACCGAGCACGATGTCTGGGGCATTCTGCGCTTCTTCCCTGGTCACATGGTTCAGGTGACCCTTCCTGTGGTTGTTGCTGGGATTGAAGTTGTTGCGCTTGGGGGCTGGATTGTTTCCACCATTGTTCGGCTTGGGTGCCGAGTCTCTTGGCTTCGGGCACTGTTTAGCATAATGCCCTTGTTGACCCCATGCATAGCAGGTGACCCCTGGACGGTATGTGAACTCCTTGTCCCTGGCATGAAATTGTCCGACGGGCCTTGGCTCAGTAGTCGTGGATCTCCTTGTGTCTGTCCTTGGGACCTCAGTCTTGCCTCGGTTGCTGCGGGCAAGAGTCGTCTTGTCCCTCTTCCGCTTACGGATATCTTCCAGACTACGGCGCTCATTCTCCAAGGTGATGGCCTTGTCCACCAGCGTCTTAAAATCCGGAAAGGTGTGTACAATCAGTTGGCAACTCAGTGCTGGTGCCAGGCCGTCCAGGAATTTTTCCATCTTTTTGCTTTCTGTCATGTGCTCGTCGTAGGCATAACGAGACAGCTGAGTGAACTGACCATTGTACTCTGTCACTGACATGCCTCTTTGCTTCAGGTCATCAAACTCTCTCTTCTTGATCTTTAGGATGCTCCTGGGGATGTGTGCCCCACGGAAGCCTTCCTTGAACTCTTCCCAGGTGATGTTGTGTTCCCTGGGATGCATGTGTAGGAAGTTTTCCCACCATGCTGCGGCTGCTCCAGTAAGATAGTGTGGTGCATAAAGCACCTTCTCATGATCTGAGCACTGAGCAATAATCAGTTTCCTTTCAATCTCACGAAGCCAATCATCGGCTTCCAGCGGTCTGTCGGTGTGAGCAAAAGTTGAGGGGCGAGTCTTCTGTAACTCAGATAACTTGGAATGGGGTTGATAGGGTTCACGGTGGTTTCCCATGTTGATGACATGGTTCATCATCTCTTGGTGCTATTGCTGGCTTTGCTCGAAGAGACGGCATACTTGAGACAGTGCTGCTTCACTGTCCTGTTGGCTGGACTGACCCTGAGTGAAATTGTTGCTGGTCTGTGTCCCGTAAACCTCTTCTGGCTGATTGGGCATGGAGCGAGTCCACGGGCGAGACATTTTTCCAGTCTGGGGTATTATTTGCAAAACCCATGAGAAAAATTGTGTAGCACAAAAAAATCTCGCAAAGGCAATAATCAAAAGGCTTCAAGGTTTTCAAAGAAACACAAATGATTTTTCATGGAGAAGAAGTGCTTAACATAAATCTTACATGCGAAAAGCAAACACAAGATACAGCACTCAGGATGCGCGTACACAATCCTGACATGTTATTAAAAACTAGCGTACTACTCCGGAAGGCAGCAAACACACCAATACAAACTAGCGTGCAGATAAAACAACACATCATACAAGCAGGCATAACACGCGGCTACTCGGTGCTCTCAGTTGGAGATGGTGAAGATCTCCTTCCCCTTGCCGATGGCAAGGCTCAGCGGTCCAGGAGAGTCAACCTCCTCCTCTCTAGCTGGCTCCTGGCGCGTGACGCTGCGCTGCGGTGATGGTGCAGGGGCGACTGGTGGTAGAGTGCGTGCGGCAGGCGGTGCGGCTCTGACTGGAGTAGGAGCGATGACTCGGTCGAACTCCTCAGTGGTAGGCAGACGGCGAGCAGTGGCCAAAAAGGCTGGTGCATACGAGGCTGAAGACCAGACGAATGTCAGCGGCGGCGCCGTGTGGAGAAGCTCCTTCCTGCTGGCAGGATCGCCCCGGACTAAGTCCATGCGGGCAGCCACAAGATCATCTACGAGGTTGTCGAAAGACTCCTCCAGAGCCTTGAGATACTCCACAACCATCTCGATGGCTTCATCTCGTTCTCCCCGATGGCAGGCAAACGCATAGTGGCTGGTGTATGGCACATGGCATGGGAGGTAGCGGTAGCGACGAGTCTTCATCGTAGGAAGGATGTCCCGAAGGCGAGCTATCGCCTCACGGGCAGCCATCTGCATGGCATGCCTCTTCGTAGGCATGGAACTTCCCACAAAACGGAAGTGGCGAGCAGCAGATCGTCCTCCCTTGAACTGCACCACAGCTTGGTGCATAGACACGTCGTCACTGAGCTTGTGCTGATAGAGTGTGAACTCCGGGCGAGCTGCTGGCCCGATCGCGAGCTTGGTGATGGAGACGAGGAGCTTGACAAACCCCTCGGGCACGTTGGTGAACACTCGATTCTCACAGCTGCTGCCAGCCATCTACAAAAGTAGGCAAAAATTCTGAGTAGTCATGTCATAAATTTATGATGACCAACAGAAAATAGCTACAATTGCAAGATGCTGAAAAAGCACAAAAGACGCTAATAACCGATTAGCGATCGCACCAAGTGGCTTCCTACAGTCAGCCTGGCTCTGATACCAAGCTTGTCACGACCGGTTTTTTAATAAAATAATTATTGAGAGACCAATCCCTTTGACGGACCAGCGAGGAGAATTCCTTCTCACTGGTAGACAATATCTTGGTCACAGAAGAAAAATACCAGGAGTACTAAATATAATACAAGGTTGAGCAGAGACTGCCCAACAATTTATTACATGCACGCCGCTAAAACAAGACGGCGGATAGGGTGGCAAACTACTAACTCACGATAATAACAGTGGTGGAAATATCATCGCGAAGCGAGTGATATGATTCCAGAAGACTACAACTCATCGAGCGTCGGAGTGAGGCTCGAGAAGACTTATTGCGGGTGGCGGAAGCGTATACAATACAAGTGACCAATATCCGGGATCGCGCAGGACTGACTGGGACTCCTCTAGGCATCGGACGCGCTATCAAACTCTTCATCCAAGAGGTCGCCTTCGTCAACATCTGGCCAAATCAACAAGCCAGGTGAGTACTATGAAAGTACTCGCAAGACAGTTCAGACATAAGGTATAACGAATGCAAACATGAAACATATGAACAAGTTAACCAGTGCGATCAGACATAGAGATAATAAATACTGGGTGCCAAGCGAGGGTCTGAATGACGCCTCGAGCGGAAACTGCAGAATAGTAATACTGGTGCCAAACGAGTGTCTGAAAGACTCCTCGAGCGGAAAATGCGGGATAATAATACAGGTGCCAAACGAGTGTCTGAAAGACTCCTCGAGCGGAAAATGCGGAATAATGATACATGTGCCAAACGAGTGTCTGAAAGACTCCTCGAGAGGAAAATGCAGAATAATAATGCGGGTGCCAAACGAGTGTCTGAAAGACTCCTCGAGAGGAAAATGCAGAATAATAATGCCACAGTCGGGCGTCGGGGCGACACCACATAAAGGGCTTATGACAGAAAATAAAGACAGTGCATGACGCAGTCGGACGTCTGAGCGACATCACATAAAGGGCTTATATTTAAAGTGAGAAACGAGTACACGCCACAGTCAGACGTCTGCGCGACGTCTCATAAAGGGCTTATATTGTAGCTCAATAATACAATAGTTCGGGAACATAATTTATCACAAGCATGAGACAAATATAAAGTTAGTCCATCCACAGGAATAACAATAAATCTGAATTTACCACTTGAGCTTGTTCACCGGGGACAAGTTTTTTCACACGGATAGATATGGATATAATGTTTACACTACTTGATCATGGATGCGATGATTTGGAAATAATTGACTCTGCAGAGTTTGTACTTAACCACAGCCAAGGGATTTCAGTAGTCACGGGGACTAGTTCCGTCTACGGTGTTTTGGAAGAAACACGTCTAACCAGTACACACCCAATTCAACCATTCGAAGCCAGGGATCACCCTCGGCGACGTTCAAGAAAAACCTTGAGACGGGGAGGCTACAACCTCGCGTAGCATGGGATCAAATTTCTATACGCGCGCTCTAAGGGGGTGCCCCCCCTCTCGGTCCCAACAGGAAACACCCATGCCCCCTGACCGGATGACTGGCTTTAATCCTGGGCCAAGGTACCATCATCCCGGCCTCTCTGTTTGGTGTGTACACGGAAAGAGGTTACCAACTTACTAAACCGCATCCTGGCAATGAGACATGTGGTAGCACGGGAAGGGGAAGGAACGATAACGTGGCTCCAACCATGTTAACGTCGGAGAAAGTCGGATGACGCAAGGCTGGTATGCCACAACAGTACCACCTTGCTGCCCTTCATGTCACCACATGATTTGGCCATCTCTCATCAGAGATCATCGCAACTTTGGAACATGCAGGAAAATAACGATAACGTGGCTCCAACCACGTTAACGTCGGAGAAAGTCAGATGACGCAAGGCTGGTATGCTACAACAGTACCACCTTGCTGCCCTTCATGTCACCACATGATTAGGCCATCTCTCATCAGAGATCATCGCGACTTTGGAACAACCGGGTAATTGCCTTACAAGCAACGAGGTATTTACCGACACTCATATGCCACGCACAAACTCTCACGTGAACATGTAAAACACCTGTCATATCAAATGTTCAAAACATGCTAGCCTGGTTCGGAGAAGTCGGAGTCTAGCTCGGCGAAGTTCGCGGCTCCGTCACCTCTTCCGGAACCTACGGCAATCACGAAACGGATACTAACGTGAAAACCAACACATGCACAGAAACTTTTCCAAATAATTTTCAAATAAATCCCATAAAAAACTAGACAAAATTTTAAGATTGTCAGAAAAAGAATCACTCAAAAATCCCTTTTTATTAAAAAGTTATAAAGGTTTCTGTCGAGGGACTTATCTGTAATGAAACAGAAAATTTCCAGGGTTCTAACTGAGAAAACAGAAAACGTTTCGGTTGGGAATGCGCAAGCGCAAAGGAGAAAACGTATTTTGCGCGAAGGCGCCAACAGAAAACAGTTCGCGAATAAAAGAACAGAAGCTGACACGCGGGGTCCACATGTCAGGTTTGAAAAGCTCGCCAGCGCCCGAAGACTGCGGTGGACGCCGGCGTCGAACCACGGCGAGTTAGGAGAAACAGAGGGTACCAAGAGCTTCAGCGTCTTCTTCCGCGTCAGTGGGTGGTGGACTCGTCCAACGGGGAGCACCACGTCGACGGCGACACTATCTCCGGCGGACGGCGGCTCGGGTGAGGATGGGGAACTCCGGTGGAGGGCTGCAAACTACGAATTGAGGCGCGGGTCAGAACGAGGGATGCAAGGTGAAGCTACTGGCAAGAGAATGGAGGCGGAGGAGCGCACACGGGGGCGAATCGGGCTGGATCCCGTGGCGGGTCGCGGCGGCCGGAGTCGAGGAAGGAGATCTCCTCGGGGCTCTACCAGCGGCTAGGCTTGCTCTAGGGGGAGTGCAGGGATGGTGGGTGCTCGAGTTGAAGCTCGGGGCCTCTATTTATAGGCAGATCGACGGGGTGGCCGTGAACGGAGAATCTCCGGCGAGCGATTACGGCGGAGCAGTGGATTGGCAGGTGGTTTGAGCGGCCAGGCAGCATCAGTGGAGGTTACTGGAGTCGTTTCACAGCTAAATGGAGATGGTCTTGGCGTAATGGCGTCGGTCCACAATGAGGTGACCGCACGGGCTCAACGGCGGCAAAGAGCGCGCTCCGCGCGCTGCGGTTCACGACGAGAGCGGCAGCGTATTCGGGGGAGTGGAAGGCCACGCGGCGGGCTCCGGTGGTTTGGGCGGCGCTGGGTGGCGTCGTCGGCGCCGTGTCTCCCGCTGGCGCCCGCAAAGCCGCCGCCAGCGTCGGTCACGGGGCGGCGCACCTTCTGCTGCTCGTCGCCGACGCCCGCAAGGTGCCAGGCGTTCGTGCGGTGTAGGAACAAGAGGGCGGGGACGAGGAGCAAGGCGACGCGGTGGTACTGGCGAGATCGACGTCCTTCTCTGAAGAAAACGACAGCAAGCCACTGCAGTGTTCTCTGAACTTTCTGAACTTGACATAGACAGTGCACTGCAGGTGTTCGACAGAAGGTTTTGGCTATGAGATAAATTTTTCTGGAGCTGTAACTTGGTGAGATGACCACTCAAAGCACCCAGGGGCTGCCTGATTTTACTTGGAATTTTTGGAGAAGGTTTTGAATGAATTTCACCAAATTTGTCAAATCTGGTCCAAACTTCCAGCAGGTGTAGTTTGAAAATTTTGAACTGAAGACCAGTGGATCTTCATGGTTCTAGGTTGAGGGTTCAAAGGACTAGGAGGGGAAAAAGGTTTGGTGGCAAAAATCAAGACAGAAAGGGGAGTTCCTTTGTAAATCTCCAAGTGCTAGAAAAGAAGGCATAAATTTATTTGAATAGAATTTGAATGGAAATAATCACATGGGGAGGTTCAACTTGCTGGATTTGATGCAAATCATGATCCAAAGGTGAGGAAGTGGTTAGGAGAGAGGATTTGCACTAATGCCATGGCAAGAAGGAAATTGTTGAAAGTGGCAAAGGACTTTCCAAAAGCCATAGTGCAAATTCAAAAAGATTTTCAAAAGTTATTTTCCCAAATGAAAAACATTTTGTCTTGAGTCCAAATGAAAAGCAAGAACTTCCAAGACCAAAGGCAGATCTTGGGTGAATCCAAACAAAACTTTTGCCATAAAGAAAAATATATGAGAGGGAGAGTTCTCTTGAAGAAAAATTTAAATCACTCCCCTCAAGTCAAATAAAATCTTTTGAAAAATCCAAATAAAAACTTGGGTGTCACAACATCAGGGCTCAAACAACTCCTACTCATGATAGTGGGTTTCATCTATTTACTGTGGCTATGACAGGTCATGCAGAGGAAAAGGGGTTCAAGTACCGCAGCATGTAACCGTTGAAACGTTGTTGTCCTAATGCAGTAAAAGAGAGCAGGAGTGAGAGAGTGGGATTGTATCAGAATGAACAAGGGGGTTTTGCTTGCCTGGCACTACTGAAGATAGTGTAGTTCTTCATCGGTGTCATCGATCACATCGTCGGAACCACGTCTATCGAGAGGGGACAAACACCGGCAAACAAGGAAGAACACAATCAATGCAATGCACAATCTGATGCATGATCATGACATGTCAATATGCTGTGATTTGAGCTAATGCAACTAGCAACAGGTTAAATGAGGTTGGTTTGAATCCAAGATTCAAATTCAAACTCCATATGTGGAAATTCAAATGCCATTTACATGATTTGTCCTAAACAGTAGCTATAAGTTGTTCCAACATGCCTGAAAATGGTACAGATGGATAGATTGGATTTTTTCTGATCATTTTTCATATATAACTTATCTTATTTGGAGTTATAGATAATTTTCTATGAATTTTCGAAGTTTTGGCATTTTCTGGAATTTCCTGGATTATTTTAAGACCAGAAAATCATTACTGCATCAGCATGATATCATACTGACGTCAGCAGGTTAACGGCACCAGCCCAGGTCAAACCTGACCAGTGGTGTCCCCTGGTCAGTGCCCCGGCGTCATCAGTGACACGGACAGGTGGGTCCGGTCAACGGCCACGTCAGCACGTCAACTCTGACTTGTGGGGCCACTGTTATTAGTTAAAAACTAATCAGAAACTGAACTATTGTTAATTAAGGGCGTGGGGCCCTTATGTAAGTGGGTCAGGGGGTTAATTAGCAGGGTCATTAGTGGCTAATGATGGGCCACATCAGCATCGCCGGAGTTCAGCCGGCGGCGACCAAAACCGACGACGGAGACGCTGCGGGATGGAGCTACAGGCGACCATTTGCCTCGCCGGTTGCGTCTAATGGCAGCGGTAAGTGCGGTGCATCTAGCAGGGCGGACGCCGTAGGCTGGTATTGCAGAAGTAGGCGGCGGCCGGAGTTCGGTGATGGCGTGGGCGACCACTACGGGGCACGGGAAGGATAGCTAGGGGTGTTTTAGTCCCCTGAGATCATCCCGAGCACGATTACATGCTCAGGTTCAAACTACGGTGCCTGTAGCCGTGAGGCACTAGGGCCGGCGGCACGGGGCTCTCGGCTCCGGTGGCTAGGCTGGTTAGGGGAAGGATTCACTGCGGGGAGAAGGGGGAAATGCTCGAGAGCTCACAGCATGGTAGAAGATGGTCTCGGAAGGCTCGAGGAGGCGCTGAGGACGGCAAATCGGAGTCGGCAATTGGCGGTGCCCGAGGTTGAAGACGATGGTGTGGAGGCGATGCAGAGCTCCCTGGCTCGTGTGGCTCGGCAGGCAGGACGGGGGCATCACGACGGTTCTTCTGGAAGAAACTACGAGGTGAGGGGTTGGCGGTGGACGCGACAACAGTGGTCGGCCGCGACGAGCTCCGCTCGGGCGCGTGCGGGGAGAGAGCAGAGGAGGGGGGAAGAGCGAGGAGAGTGAGAGAAGGGTCGGGGGGTCGCGTGGCATTGTCCAGAGCCGTCCAGGGCGAGCAGGCAGGCTGGAGGTGGCCGGGCGCGTGCCGGCGGGCGTCGGCCATGCGCGCTCCAGTCCTTCTGGCGTGAGCTGGAAGAAGACAAGGGAGAGAGATGGGCTGGGCCAACAGTGTTGGGCCAACGCAGTGCAGGCCAAGTAAGTGGCTCAGGTACTCTCCTTTTCCTTTCTTTCTGTTTTTGTTTTATCTGCTGACTGTTTTTGATTTAGTAGGAGTACTAAACCAATTTATTTACTTCTGTAAATTATTGTATATGGACTAGTGGTATTATTCCAGAGCCCCACAATAATTTCCAAAATTATTGGACATGTATTTCTTTTATAACATAAATAAAGCTAATTCAAATACATTATGATTTAACTCAAAGGCCCAAAATAAATATTTTTTATGCCTCCAACAATATTGGTTTAAATTTTATTCTTACCAATATTTTTCATGGTTTAACAGGAACATTTTCTAGGGCTTCTTTGATGAGATTTTAATGTTGATTATTTCTGAACTTGTTTCTGAGGGTTTCAACTAACCTCAATTCAACTTTCAGAAAATAGACATGATGCAAGATGCTCACTCATGTAACTGATTACAACCAACATTCTAGGGATGTGACAACTCACCCCCACTAAACAAGAATCTCGTCCCGAGATTCAAGTCGTGAGGTAAGAAGACAGAGGGACACAAGCTAATAACATGATTTCCAATATCCAACTATCCTTCTCGAAGATGTTGATTCATTGCATCATTGATCTCGACGTCTTGCTTTGAGAACTTCATCCAACATGACAATGAGAGGAAAGGGAGAATTTTAGAGGAATCGATCTTCTTGAGGTTCGAGCAACTTAGGATCATCTCAATGATCACAAGATCAACTCACGGAATGAGACGTAGAAACATCTCTGGAGCTGAGAGGCAAAACATGCATCAGGAGGGACGGAAGAAACAATTTGACGAAGGTTTCAAAGTAGCGAGGAAACAATTACCATGATCCCATAACGGGGCACCTTGGGAGAGGTGACTCATGGGAATATTCCCTTAAGTGGCAAAAAGAGTTACTTTTTGATTCAGAGATCATTGAAACTCTTTATACCAGCCTAAGGCAAATCACAATCGATCGTTTGAGGGAGCTCGAAAGAATGGCATACTCAAACTAGGATGGATGATGTGGACTACCTTGTTGGACCCATGGTAAGCCCACTTTCGAAGATGACCTTGGACAACAACTGCTGAGAAAAGCAGCCCATGGAATTTGGCACAACGGCGGTGTAAGCTGGGAACAAAATGCAAATGTTGGGATGTTCAGATCTGGTTGGTAACGGGATATTTCAGACAACATGTCTGGAAAAGGAAAGGTTGCAACACAAATCGACGAGATGATGTTGCGAGATTCTCGGGAAATGAACTATGGTAGTAAGCTCCAAAACATGAGCTGGTTCTGCTACATACATTTGAACACACTCCCAGACAGGCCTTGAACAAATCAATCAGTGGCTTGGGATGCTAGGGAATACATATGGGATGAAGGTTGCAAGTCTCCAAACCACATAATACTTCGCACATGTGCTTGAATGACTTGGAATGATTCCGGAGGGGCAAAAACAAGCTCTCTCGAATTCACGGCGACAACTTGCATCAAATGCACATGAATTAGAGGAAGTCGCTCCTTTCATCCAACATATGCTTCATGATCTAGCATGAAGAAATGCTTTCAAAAATTTCCAACACTAGCTTAATGTTCAACAAAATCATGGAGAGGATAAGGATGTTGTCGATGGGCTCAACAACAATTCATCCGGGCTTCCATATAGATGGAATTCCACAATTAAGTGAACACGGTGATAGCATTGGTCAGACCGAAGGATGTAATGGTGTATGCTCGATAGATCAACCACGAGTAAGACAACATTACGAATATCGTTGGTTCTAACTTGATTTGATGATAGCCCACACTCAAATCAAGGTTTGGACAAGAAGATAGGTTCAACAACTGATCACGAGGATCAATTGATGAAGATATCATCTTTCTTCAACACACACACACAAGGATATCCCTTAGCGATGAACTAAGTCGGACAAGCTTTCATCTTCCAACTCTCCAAGTTGTTGTTTGGCTTAACCAACTAGCTCAGGGGTATCCAACAAAGATTCTTGGAGAAGGGGTGGTTACAAGAAACCAACTTGATCACGAACTCAACATAGCGGTCAGGTGACAACCTGGTAACACTTCCGAGAAGACATTCGGAAAATCATGAAAATGTTATTAAGCTCGGGAGCAATCTTGCTTTCGAGGAAAGATGATATGATCAAAAGAGCGAGGGATTGACACAATCCTAACTCATTGATCGAAGAGTGCACCGGAAATAAGGACTAGGTGGCACGATCAATCATAGGATGATGATTCAATAACCAACATGCTAGGAATGAGAATATTGTCCATTAACTACCAAGCAACGAAGTTGCTAAGAGTATTTCTTTCACACTTCATGATTCACTTGTCGGCATTCCGGTTACAATAACACAAGAACCGAGGAATGAACAATGATGGCAAGAAGTATCATTGTGTCAAGAATTCATGAGATATTGTGCAATTCTCCTGTCAATCATGATATGAAAGAGGGTGACACTCCAAGGTAGAACAGAACAAAAGTTGGATTGGCATTTTGATCTGTGGAATACAACTGATTCGACCCAATCCTAGAAATGGATAAGGTACCGGAGTTTGTTTCTCCTAGTCATGCCGGAATAGAATGGCTTGACGGACTACAAGAGTAAAAGGCATCGATGAACATGAACGCACACATGCTCTTGACTCTCAATTGATAGTCAAAGATCAGATAACAAGTAAAGAGGGACAACTCAAAGGGACATATATCTTTCTGAGTTGTGGATGCATAGATTAATATGTCGAGCAAAGCTCAACATTTCTTCCGGATAACCCATGCAGAAAGGTAGAACTGGCAGAGTCACAATGTAGAATGGAGAACTCATCAAGAGCACTCTGGTTGTGATCCTTTGGTTCAGGAACTTCTGCTATAAGCAGTTCATGGTATTTGGAAGAAGAGAATACCACGGACCTCGAGGACTATCACAAAGGTTACTAATATCCTAAAGGAACTAGCAAACACTATCAACATGAAGTAAGTAAGGTGAATCTCGGGTTCAAGAACCCGGGAATAGAATGCCTACTAACTAAGTGGCATCACGGGATGCTTTCGAGAATGATGGCCAGAATCATCACACTGGGAATACAAATCAGAGCTAGATTACTGGGTGGTTCTCCAAGACACCTAGGATCATAATGATAGCTCCAACATATATGTCGAGGCAATGAAGTACTTCAAGACACCGATTAGTGTGCTTAATCTGGCCCAAAGGGACATCGAGAACGAGAGGAAGGGATTTGCAAATGCATCAGACTAGTAAGAAACCTGGGATGACTCGGACATCATAACGGCTGTAAATGCTCAAACAAAATTGAGACATCTGGCAAAATGGGGGCATAACCTCTCAACATCAAAATATAAAGGTTTTGAGATTAACTAACAACACACGGAAGTAGTAGGAACTGAACTAGGGCTTGAAACCATCAATCCTATAAGTCTACGGATTAGTAATTCGTGATCCTGATAGAAAGATGAGAAGCCTAGTTCTTAATCCCCGCAGAAAAGAAGTGGTTGACTCAGATCAGAAGGGCATAAGGTAAAGGAGTAAAAAGAGCCTTACATTCCCTTCCACAATCAATTCCCTTATATAACTAAAGCATTTCTAGACTCAACTTCGACCAGTTTGGCTTGGTAATCCTACAGGCAGTCAGGCTCTGATACCAAAGCTGTTAGGACCCCGATCCTAAGCCACATCGATCTAGCATGTAACACATCATATCACTTTGCGGCCTCACGCACGGTATTCCCACGGGTGCCACCTTACCTGGCCAGGGACCATTTGCGCCTTTTGGCTCACGTATATGATAGTGTCGCTAGCATCCATATGACAGAGAACCCGGGTCGACATGACTAGTCGTGAACCCAAAGTGGCACTAACTTACAGGGACATGCATACATGACCCATCAATGAACGTGCCGGTCATCAGCGAGTGAATTCGGGCTGTAGCAACTAGGCTAGTAGGACTCCGGGAATCCGGGCTGTAGCAGGCTAACAGGACTCCGAAGACACCACGTGACATTTCCCCGAAGAGACAGACATAGGATCGAAGAAGGACACATGCCGGCCAGTCTAAGTGTTCCGGAGCAGTAGCAACTGGGCTAACAGGACTTCGGTAAACCGGGCTGTAACAGACTACCATGGCTCAGTGGAAGCACTAGACTACATTTCCCCATAAGAGAGGCTACCAAGGAGAGACAACTAGGTTGTCGGATACCACACATACCAAGCATTTCAATCATACACACAATATGCTCGATATGTGTAAATACAACATGGCATCACAACAAAACTCTATGACTCAAAGTATTTATTCATAAGACTCTGAAGAGTCAGATATTACAAACATGGGTCTCATGACCCAGCATTCAAGTCATACAAGCAATGAGCACATGCGGAAGCTTAACTTGTCTGAGTACAGACAAGTACAAAAAGGCTGAGAAGCCTGACTATCTACAAGACCCTCCCAAGGGTACAAGATCGTAGCTGAGGTAACAAGCTAAACGTCGAAGTCCACGCGGAACTACTAGTGAGACTGAAGTCTCTCTGCAAAACATAGAATAAACAAATGTGAGTATGAATGTACCCAACAAGACTTACATCAGAACTAGCTACATATGCATTGGTATCAATAAAGGGGGTGGTGGAGTTTGACTGCAGCAAGCCAGCTTTGACTCGGTGGCTATCCTGAACTACGACTGCAAGTATCTCTTTTGGGGTGGCGCACACGAGTCCACATATTCACCATAACAATACACCACTATGGATCCGCTCCCGTCTCCCTACAAGAACGCCATCAATAGCACTCACGCTTATCTTGCGAGTTTTAGAGTATCCACTTTCACTTGTCTATGAACTCTACAGGCAACCCAGAAGTCCTTTACTGCGGACACAGCTATTCAAATAGATTATGTTACCCCTGCCGGGGTGTACTTCTTCACACACGCTCTCGCACTTACCACCATGTACACGTCGTTATCTCAACAACCTTCCAGCGGAAGCCTGGCGAGGGAGTCGGCCACGACCTGACTAACCACACAAGTCCCTAATCCAGGTTTATCGCCTATTCGGGTTCTATCCGCAAGGAGATCCGGCCGGGGTGTCGCTCACGGCCCCAAACGATGTGTGCAGGGTTCCCAAGCCCACCTCGACGGATGGTTCTATGCTTGGTACACCGTGCCACTTTGCCTAGTCTGTCCCAAGCCCACCTGTACCGGGTGCCACTTGGTAGACTACTAACACTACCTACAAACACCAGAAACTAGTTGCAACTCCTGGACAGAGATCAGGTTGATTAATAAGTCGAGAGAGATTGGAGTGCCCGGAGCCCAATGTGTGGGAGTAGCTGTTCATGGATCACAAACACAGAACTCAGTTCCTGGGGACGGTTTCAATGAGACAACCCACCATGTTCTCCTACATGGCCTCTCACCGCTACCTTTACCAAATCGTGTTCACACACTTAGCTCTCAACAGTAGGACATGTTCACAACTTTCCAATTCACCACCGATGAATCAGACCTGACACAACTCTAAGAAATAGCAGGCATGACAAACAAGCATGAATGAGTAGGCACATCAGGGCTCAAACGACTCTTCTCATGCTAGTGGGTTTCATCTATTTACTATGGCAATGACAGGTCATGCAGAGGAAAAGGGGTTGAACTACCGCAGCATGTAATAGTTGAAACATTGTTGTCCTAATGCAGTAAAAGAGAGCAGGAGTGAGAGACTGGGATTGTATCGGAATGAACAAGGGGGTTTTGCTTACCTGACACTTCTGAAGATAGTATAGTTCTTCATCGGTGTCATCGATCACATCGTTAGAACCACGTCTATCGAGAGAGGACAAACACCGGCAAACAAGGAAGAACACAATCAATGTAATGCATAATATGATGCATGATCATGACATGTCAATATGCTGTGATTTGAGCTAATGCAACTAGCAACAGGTTGAATGAGGTTGGTTTGAATCCAAGATTCAAATTCAAACTCCATATGTGAAAAATCAACTGCCATTTACATGATTTGTCCTAAACAGTAGCTATAAGTTGTTCTAACATGCCTGAAAATGTTACAGATGGATAGATTTGATTTTTCTGATCATTTTTCATATATAATTTATCTTATTTGGAGTTATAGATAATTTTCTATGAATTTTAGAAGTTTTCGGCATTTTTTGGAATTTCCTGGATTATTTTAAAACCAGAAAATCATTACTGCGTCAGCATGACATCATGCTGACGTCAGCGCGTCAACGGCGCCAGCCCAGGTCAAACCTGACCAATGGGGTCCACTGGTCAGTGACCCGGCGTCATTAGTGACACGGACAGGTGTGTCCGGTGAACAGCCACGTCAGCACGTCAACTCTGACTTGTGGGGCCACTGTTATTAGTTAGAACTAATCAGAAACTAAACTATTGTTAATTAAGGGCGTGGGGCCCTTATGTAAGTGGGTCAGGGGGTTAATTAGCAGGGTCATTAGTGGCTAATGATGGGCCACGTCGACATCGCCGGAGTTCGGCTGGCGGCGACCAAAACCGACGACGGAGACGCTGCGGGATTGAGCTACGGGTGACCATTTGCCTCGCCGGTTGCGTCTAATTGCAGCGGTGAGTGCGGCGCATCTAGCAGGGCGGACGCCGAAGGCTGGTATGGCGGAAGTAGGTAGCGGCGAGGAGCTAGGGGACGGCGAGGAGCTAGGCGGCGGCCGAAGTTCGGTGATGGCGTGGGCGACCACTACGGGGCATGGGAAGGATAGCTAGGGGGTGTTTTAGTCCCCTGAGATCATCCCGAGCATGCTTACATGCTTAGGTCCAAACTACGGTGCCTGTAGCCGCGACGGCGCCATGGCCGGCGGTACGGGGCTCTCGGCTCCGGTGGCTAGGCTGGTTAGGGGAAGAGATTCACTGCGGGGAGAAGGGCGAAATGCTCGGGAGCTCACAGCGGGGTAGAAGACGGTCTCGGAAGGCTCGGGGAGGCGCTAAGGACGGCGAATCGGAGTCGGCAATTGGCGGCGCCCGAGGTTGAAGACGATGGCGTGGAGGCGATGCAGAGCTCCCCGGCTCGCGTGGCTCGGCAGGAAGGACGGGGGCATCACGGCGGTTCTTCTGGAAGCAACTACGAGGCGAGGGGTTGGCGGTGGACACGGCAACAGCGATCGGCGGCGATGAGCTCCGCTCGGGCGTGTGCGGGGAGAGAGTAGAGGAGGGGGGAAGAGTGAGGAGAGTGAGAGAAGGGTCGGCGGGTCGCGTGGCATCGTCCAGAGCCGTCCAAGGCGAGCAGGCAGGATGGAGGTGGCCGGGCGCGTGCCGGCGGGCGTCGGCCACGCGCGCTCTAGTCCTTCTGGCGTGATCTGGAAGAAGACAAGGGAGAGAGATGGGCTGGGCCAACAGTGTTGGGCCAACGTAGTGCAGGCTAGGTAAGTGGCTCAGGTACTCTCCTTTTCCTTTCTTTTTGTTTTTGTTTTATCTGCTGTCTGTTTTTGATTTAGTAGGAGTACTAAACCAATTTATTTACTTCTGTAAATTATTGTATATGGACTAGTGGTATTATTCCAGAGCCCCGCAATAATTTCCAAAATTATTGGACATGTATTTCTTTTATAACAGAAATAAAGACAATTCAAATACATTATGATTTAACTCACAGGCCCAAAATAAAATATTTTATGCCTCCAAAAATATTGGTTTGAATTTCATTCTTTCCAATATTTTTCAAGGTTTAACAGGAACATTTTCTTGGGCTTCTGTGATGAGACTTTAATGTTGATTATTTCTGAACATGTTTCTGAGGGTTTCAACTAACCTTAATTCAACTTTCAGAAAATAGACATGATGCAAGATGCTCACTCATGTAACTGATTACAACCAACATTCTAGGGATGTGACATCGTGGGAAGTGAGTGAGATAGGGAAGGGAGAGATCTTCGTGCGCACCCCAGTGTTCGAACCTCGAGGGTTTTGCCGGAACCCGAAATCCGACATGTGTCCCAAACATATTTATGGAGGTGCGTGATGCATGCATATGTGTTGAATTAATACCTAATGCACAACATTGATGTGGTGCATGCGTTCCAAATTGCACAGGTCCCTAGACAGGGCAAGAGGTTGATGACGTGTCGTGTGCTCGCCCCCCCTTTGATCCAGCGGGATGGATTCATGTGTACACATGCGCTATTACATATGTAATCTCACCTATATCGCGACACAAGAAAAAAATTAATCCCCTCATAAGTCAAAATAATTAACTTCTCTCGTTGTTGGTGAAAGTGATGGACCAAGCGGGCAACCATGTGAGTTAGTGCCCCAGGACAACCACCATTGCTTGCATGTGTGCCAGAACATATATATGGAGAGGTGTGTGGTTGTGATGTTTTGAATACCTAATGCACCACCTTTTGATACGTCTCCAACGTATCTATAATTTTTTATTGTTCCATGCTATTATATTATCTGTTTTGGATATTTTATATGCATTAATATGCTATTTTATATTATTTTTGGGACTAACTTATTAACCTAGAGCCCAGTGCCAGTTTCTGTTTTTTTCCTTGTTTTTGAGCTTCGCGGAAAAGAATACTAAACGGAGTCCAAAGGGAATAAAACTTCACGATGATTTTTCTTGGACCAGAAGACACCCAGGGGACTTGGAGTGCAAGTCAGAAGAGCCACGAGGTGGTGGCAAGGGTGGAGGGCGCGCCCTAGGTGGGGCTACATTGTGGTCCCCTCGGTGACCCCTTGACCTAGCTCTTCCTCCTATATATTCACACATGTTCCAGAACCACCAGAAGCGTCCACGAAAACACATTTCCACCGCCGCAACCTTCTATTCCTGTGAGATCCCATCTTGGGGCCTTTTCCCGCATCCTGCCGGAGGGGGATTCGATCACAGAGGGCATCTACATCAACTCTATTGCCCTTCCGATGAAGCATGAGTAGTATACCACAGACCTACGGGTCCATAGCTAGTAGCTAGATGGCTTCTTCTCTCTCTTTTATTCTCAATACCATGTTCTCCTCGATGTTCTTGGAGATCTATCCGATGTAATCTTCTTTTGCGGTGTGCTTGTCGAGATCCTATGAATTGTGGATTTATGATCAGCTTATCTATGAAAATTATTTGAATCTTCTCTGAATTCTTATATGCATGATTTTATATCTTTGTATTGCTCTTCGAATTATCGGTTTGGTTTGGCCAGCTAGATTGGTTTCTATTGCAATGGGAGAGGTGCTTAGCTTTGGCTTCAATCTTACGTGATTTCACCCAGTCACAAAGTAGGGGTAGCGGGACACATATTGAATTGTTACCATCAAGGATAAAAAGATGGCGTTTACATCATATTGCATGAGTTTATTCCTCTACATCATGTCATCTTACTTAAGGCGATACTCCTTTTTTTATGAACTTAATACTCTAGATGCATGCTGGATACCGGTCGATGTGTGGAGTAATAGTAGTAGATGCAGGCAGGAGTCGGTCTAATTGACACGGACATGATGCCTATATTGCATAATCATTGCCTTGGATATGATCATAACTTTGCGCTTTTCTATCAATTGCTCGACAGTAATTTGTTCACCCACCCTTTTATTTGCCTTCAAGAGAGAAGCCTCTAGTGTAACCTATGGCCCCCGGGTCTATATTCCGTCATATTAGTTTCTGATCTACTATGTTGCAATCTTCTATTTTCAGATCTATAAACCAAAAAACCAAAAATATTTTATCTTTTATTTATCTATCTCTATCAGATCTCACCTTTGCAAGTGATCGCGAAGGGATTGACAACCCCTTTATCGCGTTGGGTGCAAGTGTTTGATTGTTTGTGCAGGTATTGGTGATTTGCGCATTCTTCCCCTAATTGATTGATACCTTGGTTCTTAACTAAGGGAAATACTTATATCTACTGTGTTGCATCACCCTTTCCACTTGAAGGAAAAAACCAACGCAAGCTCAAGAAGGAGCAGGAAGAATTTCTGGCGCCGTTGCCGGGGAGATTTACGTAAAATCAAGATTAGTCTCCTGTCAACTTGCCTATTTCTGGTAACGTTTCTAAGGAGATCTACATCAAGCCTACCAAGTACCCATCATAAAGCTCTCAACTCTCATCTCTTGCATTACATTATTCGCCATTTGCCTCTCGTTTTCCTCTCCCCCACTTCAAAAATGATTTTCGAAATGATTTGCCATTTTTCGTCCTTCTTCCGTTTGTCTTCCTGTTTGCCTTTTGTTTTCTCGCGCATTAGTTTTCCTTTATGGCTCCACCCAAGAACTCTGATCCTCACTATAGGAAGCTGGAATAAATTGAAAATAATACTAGAAGCTTCATGTCCTTACAATTTGAGCATAATAGTTTCTTTAGGAACGAGCTCAAGGAGCAGAACACTTTTATGGAGTATATGAATAAAGAGCTCGATGATATGTCTAATGAATTTTATGGTCTTAAATCTCAATTTGCTCATCTTGAAAATTTACTTGGCCAAATTTCCGATAAAAAACCACTTTGGTAAATAAGATGGCCGCTAAACCGGAGTTTTGTGAAAATAATTATGAAGATCTCAAAGTGATTGATGTGACTCCTATTGAATCTTTGCTTTCCAATATAAATCTTGATAAATATGGGACTGGAGATGAGTCAACTTTGGTTAAAAGGCGTCCCAATGATTTGGAGTTTATAGATATTGATGCAAAAATTGATAAAAGGAGGATTGGAGAGGTTAACACTTTAAGTAGCGATGAACCCTCTCTTTTGGATTTCATGGAATTTAATTATGATAATTGTTCTTTAATAGATTGTATTTCCTTGTTTCAATCCATGTTGTATTTCCTCATGCTTATAATGAAAATAAGGCTTTCACTAAACATATCGTTGATGATATGATGAAATCCTTTGAAGAAAAGCTTGAATTGGAAGTTTCTGTCCCTAGAAAACTTTATGATGAGTGGGAACCTACTATTAAGATTAATATTAAAGATTATGAGTGTCATGCTTTTTGTGATTTTGGTCCTAGCGTTTCCATGATTCCAAAAACTTTATGTGATATGTTAGGTTTCCGTGAATTTGATGATTGTTCTTTAAATTTGCATCTTGCGGATTCCACTATTAAGAAACCTATGGTAAGGTTTAACAATGTTCTTACTGTTGGAAATAGGAATTATGTGCCCGTAGATTTCATTGTTCTTGATATAGATTGCAATCCTACATGTCCTATTATTCCTGGTAGACCTTTCCTTAGAACGATTGCTGCAATTATTGATATGAAAGAAGGAAACATTAGATTTCAATTTCTGTTAAGGAAGGGCATGGAACACTATCCTAGGAAGAAAATTAAGTTGCCATATGAATCTATTATGAGAGTTACTTATGGATTGCATACCAAATATAACAATACCTAGATCTATGTTTTTATGCCTAGCTAAGGGCGTTAAACAATAGCGCTTGTTGGGAGGCAACCCAATTTTATTTTTGTTCTTGCTTTCTTGGTTCTGTTTTCAACAAATAATTCATCTAGCTTCTGGATAGATGTGTTTTTGTGTTTTAATTAATGTTTGTGCCAAGTAAGACCTTTGGGATAGCTTACGGTGATAGTTGATTTGATCTTGCTGAAAAATAGATACTTTTGCGCCCAGTAAAATAATTCTCATTTTTAAAAGAAGCATGATAAAATATTGATTCTTTGTGCAGAAGATTGATATACAAATTGCCTCTGGTGTCCTAATTTTTCAGAAATTTTGGAGTTACAGAAGTATTCGAAGTATTCAGATTGCTACAGACTGTTCTGTTTTTGACAGATTCTGTTTTCTATGTACTGTTTGGTTATTTTGATGAATCTATGGGTAGTATTGGGAGGCATGAACCATGGAGAAGTTGGAATACAATATATATTACACCAATATAAATAAAGAATGAGTTCACAACTGTAACAAAAGTGGTGATTTTATTTTCTTATACTAACGGATCTCATGAGATTTTTTGTTGAGTTTTGTGTTGTGATGTTTTCAAGTTTTGGGTAAAGATTTGATGGACTATTGAATAAGGAGTGGCAAGAGCCTAAGCTTGGGGATGCCCAAGGCACCCCAAGGTAATATTAAAGGACAACCAAGAGCCTAAGCTTGGGGATGCCCCGGATGGCATCCCCTCTTTCGTCTTCGTCTATCGGTAACTTTACTTGAGGCTATATTTTTATTCACCACATGATATGTGTTTTGCTTGGAGCGTCGTGTATTATATGAGTCTTTACTTTTTAGTTTGCCACTATCATCCTTGATGTACACACCTTTTGAGAGGGACACGCATGAATCGTGATTTAATAGAATACAATATGTGCTTCACTTATATCTTTTGAGCTAGGCAATTTTGCTCTAGTACTTCACTTATATCTTTTTAGAGCACGGCGGTGGTTTTATTTTATAGAAATTGTTGAACTTTCATGCTTCACTTAAATTATTTTAAGAGTCTTTCTAAACAACATGGTAATTTGCTTTGGCTATGAATTTAGTCCTAATATGATGGGCATCCAAGAGGGATATAATAAAAAAATTCATATAAAGTGCATTGAATACTATGAGAAGTTTGATTCCTTATGATTGTTTTGAGATATGAGGATCGTGATATTAGAGTCATGCTAGTGAGTAATTGTGGATTGTAGAAATACTGGTATTGAAGTTTGTGATTCTCGTAGCATGCACGTATGGTGAACCGTTATGTGATGTAGTCGGAACATGATTTATTTATTGATTGTCTTCCTTATGAGTGGCGGTCGGGGACCAGCGATGGTCTTTTCCTACCAATCTATCCCCCTAGGAGCACGCGCGTAGTACTTTGTTTCAATGAATAATATATTTTTGCAATAAGTATGTGAGTTCTTTATGACTAATGTTGAGTCCATGGATCATACTCACTCTCTCCATTCCACCATTGCTAGCCTCTCTAGTACCACACAACTTTCGCCGGTAGCATACACCCACCATATACCTTCCTCAAAAAAGCCACCATACCTACCTATTACGGCATTTCCATAGCCATTCCGAGATATATTGCAATGCAACTTCCACCGTTCCGTTTATTATGACACGCTTCATCATTGTCATATTGCTTTGCATGATCAAGTAGTTGACATAGTATTTGTGGCAAAGCCATCGTTCATAATTTTTATACATGTCAGTCTTGAGTCATTGCACATCTCAGTACACCACCGGAAGCGTTCATATAGAGTCATATTTTGTTCTAAGTATCAAGTTGTAATTCTTGAGTTGTATGTAAATAAAAGTGTGATGATCATCATTATTAGAGCATTGGCCCTTGTGAGGAAAGGATGATGGAATCTATGATCCCCTCACAAGTTGGGATGAGTCTCCTGACTTTAGAAAAAAACAGAAGAGTCCAAAGAAGCCCACACGGAAAAAATGAGAGAAAAGAGAGAAGGGGCAATGTTACTATGCTTTTTCCACACTTGTTCTTCAAAGTAGCACCATGACCTTCATGATAGAGAGTCTCCTATGTTGTCACTTTCATATATTGGTGGGAATTTTTCATTATAGAACTTGGCTTGTATATTCCAATGATGGGCTTCCTCAAATTGCCCTAGGTCTTCATGAGCAAGCAAGTTGGATGCACACCCACTTAGTTTCTTTTTGAGCTTTTAAAACTTACAGCTCTAGTGCATCCGTTGCATGGCAATCCCTACTCACTCACATTGATATCTATTGATGGGCATCTCCATGGCCCATTGGTACACCTATTTGATGTGAGACTATCTCCTTTTTGTCTTCTCCACAACAAACATATTCTATTCCACCTATAGTGCTATGTCCATGGCTCACGCTCATCTATTGCGTGAAAGTTGAAAAAGGTTTGAGAACATCAAAAGTATGAAACAATTG
This sequence comes from Aegilops tauschii subsp. strangulata, assembly GCF_002575655.3. Classification (NCBI taxonomy): domain Eukaryota; kingdom Viridiplantae; phylum Streptophyta; class Magnoliopsida; order Poales; family Poaceae; genus Aegilops; species Aegilops tauschii. The sequence goes on along the minus strand of NC_053038.3, from coordinate 276,801,597 downwards.
CTTGGCTTGTCATCGGGGTTGTGCATGATTTGAATATATTGTGTGATGAAGACGGAGCATAGCCAGACTATACGATTTTGTAGGGATAGCTTTCTTTGGCCATGTTATTTTGAGAAGACATGATTGCTTTATTAGCATCCTTGAAGTATTATCGTTTTTACGTCAATATTAAACTTTTGTTTTGGATCTTATGGATCTGAACATTCATGCCACAATAAAGAAAATTACATGTATAAATATGTTAGGTAGCATTGCACATCAAAAATTCTGTTTTTATCATTTACCTACTCGAGGACGAGCAGGAATTAAGATTGGGGATGCTTGATACGTCTCCAACGTATATATAATTTCTGATTGTTCCATGCTATTATATTATCTCTTTTGGATGTTTTATATGCATTAATATGCTATTTTATATTAATTTTGGGACTAACTTATTAACCTAGAGCCCAGTGCCAGTTTTTGTTTTTTTCCTTGTTTTTGAGCTTCGCAGAAAAGGAATACTAAACGGAGTCCAAACGGAATAAAGCTTCACAATGATTTTTCTTGGACCAGAAGACACCCAGGGGACTTGGAGTGCAAGTCAGAAGAGCCACGAGGCAGCGGCTGTTGGGGATCGTTGCAGAAATTAAAAAATTTCTACGCATCACCAAGATCAATCTATGGAGTTTACTAGCAACGAGAGGGGAGGAGTGCATCTACATACCCTTGTAGATCGCGAGCGGAAGTGTTCAAGAGAACGGGGTTGATGGAGTCGTACTCGTCGTGATCCAAATCACCGATGATCCAAGCGCCGAACGGACGGCACCTCCGCATTCAACACACGTACGGAGCGATGACGTCTCCCACGCCTTGATCCAGCAAGGAGGAGGGAGAGGTTGAGGAAGAAGGCTCCAGCAGCAGCACGACGGCGTGGTGGTGGTGGAGTGACAGTTCTCCGGCAGGGCTTCGGCAAGCACACGTGGAGGAGGAGAGGTGATGGGGAGGGGAGGGGCTGCGCCTTGGCAAAAGGTGTGGCTGCCCTCCTACCCCTCCACTATATATAGGGGCAAGGGAGAGGGGGCCGGCCCCCTTAGATCCCATCTGGTGGGAGGGGCGGCGGCCAGGGGGAGGTGGCTTGCCCCCCAAGCAAGGGGGGCGCCCCCTTTAGGGTTCCCCCCAAACCCTAGGCGCATGGGCCCTTGGGGGGGTTGGCGCCCAGCCCACTTAGGGCTGGTTCCCTTCCACCTACAGCCCATAAGGCCCTCCGGGGCAGGTGGACCATCCCGGTGCCCCCCGGAACCCCTCCGGTGGTCCCGGTACAATACCGGTATACCCCTGAATATTTCCGGTGACCGTATGGTGACTTCCCATATATAAATCTTTACCTCCGGACAATTCCGGAACTCCTCGTGACGTCCGAGATCTCATCCGGGACTCCGAACAACATTCGGCAATCACATACAAACCTTCCTTATAACCCTAGCGTCATCGAACCTTAAGTGTGTAGACCCTACGGGTTCGGGAATCATGCAGACATGACCGAGACACCTCTCTAGCCAATAACCAACAGCGGGATCTGGATACCCATGTTGGCTCCCACATGTTCCACGATGACCTCATCGGATGAACCACGATGTCGAGGATTCAAGCAATCCCGTATACAATTCCCTTTGTCAATCGATACGTTACATGCCCGAGATTCGGTCCTCGGTATCCCAATACCTCGTTCAACCTCGTTACCGGCAAGTCACTTTACTCGTTCCGTAATGCATGATCCCGTGACTAACTACTTAGTCACATTGAGCTCATTATGTTGATGCATTACTGAGTGGGCCCAGAGATACCTCTCCATCATACGGAGTGACAAATCCCCGTCTCGATCCGAGGTAACCCAACAGACACTTTCGGAGATACCTGTAGTGCACCTTTATAGCCACCCGGTTACGTTGTGACGTTTGGTACACCCAAAGCATTCCTACGGTATCCAGGAGTTGCACGATCTCATGGTCGAAGGAAATGATACTTGACATTAGAAAAGCTTCAGCAAACGAACTACACGATCTAGTGCTATGCTTAGGATTGGGTCTTGTCCATCACATCATTCTCCTAATGATGTGATCCCGTTATCAATGACATCCAATGTCCATGGTCACGAAACAGTAACCATCTATTGATCAACGAGCTAGTCAACTAGAGGCTCACTAGGGACATGTTATGGTCTATGTGTTCACATATGTATTACGGTTTCCGGATAACACAATTATAGCATGAACAATAGACAATTATCATGAATAAGGAAATATAATAATAACCATTTTATTATTGCCTCTAGGGCATATTTCCAACAGTCTCCCACTTGCACTAGAGTCAATAATCTAGTTACATTGTGATGAATCGTACACCCATAGAGTTCTGGTGTTGATCATGTTTTGCCCGTGGAAGAGGTTTAGTCAACGGATCTGCGACATTCAAATCCGTATGTACTTTACAAATATCTATGTCTCCATTTTGAACATTTTCATGAATGGAGTTGAAGCGACGCTTGATGTGCCTGGTCTTCTTGTGAAACCTGGGCTCCTTGGCAAGGGCAATAGCTCCAGTGTTGTCACAGAAGAGAGTCATCGGCCCCGATGCATTGGGAATAACTCCTAGGTCGGCAATGAACTCCTTCGTCCAGATTGCTTCATGTGCTGCCTCCGAGGCTGCCATGTACTCCGCTTCACATGTAGATCCCGCCACGACGCTTTGCTTGCAACTACACCATCTGACTGCCCCACCATTCAAAATATACACGTATCCGGTTTGTGACTTAGAGTCATCCAGATCTGTGTCGAAGCTAGCATCGACGTAACCCTTTACGACGTGCTCTTCGTCACCTCCATAAACGAGAAACATATCCTTAGTCCTTTTCAGGTACTTCAGGATGTTCTTGACCGCTGTCCAGTGTTCCATGTCGGGATTACTTTGGTACCTTCCTACCAAACTTACGGCAAGGTTTACATCAAGTCTGGTACACAGCATGGCATACATATATACCCTATGGCCGACGCATAGGCGACGACACTCATCTTTTCTCTATCTTCTGCCGTGGTCGGGCATTGAGCCATGCTCAATCTCACACCTTGCAATACAGGCAAGAACCCCTTCTTGGACTGATCCATATTGAACTTCTTCAATATCCTGTCAAGGTATGTGCTTTGTGAAAGACCTATGAGGCGTCTCGATCTATCTCTATAGATCTTGATGCCTAATATGTAAGCAGCTTCTCCAAGGTCCTTCATTGAAAAATACTTATTCAAGTAGGCCTTTATACTTTCCAAGAATTCTATATCATTTCCCATCAATAGTATGTCATCCACATATAATAAGAGAAATGCTACAGAGCTCCCACTCACTTTCTTGTAAACACATGCTTCTCCATAAGTCTGCGTAAACCCAAACGCTTTGATCATCTCATCAAAGCGAATGTTCCAACTCCGAGATGCTTGCACCAGCCCATAGATTGAGTGCTAGAGCTTGCATACTTTGTCAGCATTCTTAGGATCGACAAAACCTTCCGGCTGCATCATATACAATTCTTCCTTAAGGAAGCCGTTAAGGAATGCCGTTTTGACATCCATTTGCCATATTTCATAATCGTAGAATGCGGCAATTGCTAACATGATTCGGATGGACTGCAACTTCGCTACGGGTGTGAAGGTCTCATCGTAGTCAACTCCTTGAACTTGTCGATAACCCTTAGCGACGAGTCGAGCTTTATAGATGGTAACATTTCCATCCGCGTCCGTCTTCTTCTTAAAGATCCATTTATTTTCTATCGCTCGCTGATCATCGGGCAAGTCTGTCAAAGTCCATACTTTGTTTTCATACATGGATCCTATCTCGGATTGCATGGCTTCAAGCCATTTGTTGGAATCTGGGCCCGCCATCGCTTCTTCATAGTTCGAAGGTTCACCGCTGTCCAACAACATGATTTCCAGGACAGGGTTGCCGTACCACTCTGGTGCGGAGCGTATCCTTGTGGACCTACGAATTTCAGTGGTAACTTGATCATGATTGCCATCATTAACTTCCTCTCTAGTCGGTGCAGGCACCACAGAAACATTTTCTTGTGCTGTGCTACTTTCTGGTTCGAGAGGGGTCATTTCATCAAGTTCCACTTTCCTCCCACTTACTTCTTTCGAGAGAAACTCTTTCTCCTGAAAGGACCCATTCTTGGCAACGAAGATCTTGCCTTCGGATTAAAGGTAGAAGGTATACCCAATGGTTTCCTTAGGGTATCCTATGAAGACGCATTTTTCCGACTTGGGTTCGAGCTTTTCAGGTTGAAGTTTCTTGACATAAGCATCGCATCCCCAAACTTTAAGAAACGACAGCTTAGGTTTCTTTCCAAACCATAATTCATACGGTGTCATCTTGACGGATTTCGACGGAGCCCTATTTAAAGTGAATGCGGCAGTCTCTAAAGCATAACCCCAGAATGATAGCGGTAGATCGGTAAGAGACATCATAGATTGCACCATATCCAATAGAGTGCGATTACGACGTTCAGACACACCATTACGCTGAGGTGTTCCAGGCGGCGTGAGTTGTGAAACAATTCCACATTTCCTTAAGTGTGTGCCAAATTCGTGACTCAAATATTCCCCTCCACGATCTGATCGTAAGAACTTTATTTTCCTGTCACGTTGATTCTCAACCTCACTCGGAAATTCCTTGAACTTTTCAAAGGTCTCAGACTTGTGTTTCATTAAATAGGCATACCCATATCTACTCAAGTCATCAGTGAGGGTGAGAACATAACGATAGCCACCGCGAGCCTCAACGCTCATTGGACCGCACACATCAGTATGTATGATTTCCAATAAGTTGGTTGCTCGCTCCATTGTTCCGGAGAACGGAGTCTTGGTCATTTTGCCCATGAGGCATGGTTCGCATGTGTCAAATGATTCATAATCGAGAGACTCCAAAAGTCCATCTGTATGGAGTTTCTTCATGCGTTTGACACCAATGTGACCAAGGCGGCAGTGCCACAAGTATGTGGGACTATTATTATCAACCTTACATTTCTTGGCATTCACACTATGAATATGTGTAACATCACGTTCGAGATTCATTAAGAATAAACCATTGACTAGCGGGGCATGATCATAAAACATATCTCTCATATAAATAGAACAACAATTATTCTCGGATTTAAATGAGTAGCCATCTCGCATTAAACGAGATCCAGATACAATGTTCATGCTCAAAGCTGGCACTAAATAACAATTATTGAGGTTTAAACTAATCCCGTAGGTAAATGTAGAGGTAGCGTGCCGACGGCGATCACATCAACCTTGGAACCATTCCCGACGCGCATCGTCACCTCGTCCTTTGCCAGTCTCCGCTTATTCCTAGCTCATGCTTTGAGTTACAAATATGAGCAACCGCACCGGTATCAAATACCCAGGAGCTACTACGAGCGCTGGTTAGGTACACATCAATAACATGTATATCACATATACCTTTGGTATTGCCGGCCTTCTTATCCGCTAAGTACTTGGGGCAGTTCCGCTTCCAGTGACCGTTTCCCTTGGAATAAAAGCACTCAGTCTCAGGCTTGGGTCCATTCTTTGTCTTCTTCCCGGTAGCTTGCTTACCGGGCGCGGCAACTGCCTTGCCGTCTTTCTTGAAGTTCTTCTTACCCTTGCCTTTCTTGAACTTAGTGGTTTTATTCACCATCAACACTTGATGTTCCTTTTTGATCTCCACCTCCGCTGATTTCAGCATTGAATATACCTCAGGAATGGTCTTTTCCATCCCCTGCATATTGAAGTTCATCACAAAGCTCTTGTAGCTAGGTGGGAGCGACTGAAGGATTCTGTCAACGACCGCGTCATCCAGGAGATTAACTCCCAGCTGAGACAAGCGGTTGTGCAACCCAGACATTTTGAGTATGTGTTCGCTGACGGAACTATTCTCCTCCATCTAACAACTGTAGAACTTGTCGGAGACTTCATATCTCTCGACCCGGGCATGAGCTTGGAAAACCATTTTCAGCTCTTGGAACAACTCATAAGCTCCGTGCTGCTCAAAACGCTTTTGGAGCCTCGGTTCTAAGCTGTAAAGCATGCCACACTGAACCAGGGAGTAATCATCACTACGTGACTGCCAGGCGTTCAGAACGTCTTGAGTTGCTGGGAAAACAGGTGCATCACCTAGCGGTGCTTCAAGGACATATGCTTTCTTGGCAGCTATGAGGATAATCCTCAGGTTACGGACCTAGTCCGTGTAGTTGCTACCATCTTCTTTCAGCTTGGTTTTCTCTAGGAACGCGTTGAAGTTGAGGGCAACATTAGCGTGGGTCTTTTGATCTACAAGACATATTGTAAAGGTTTTTAGACTAAGTTCATGATAATTAAGTTCATCTAATCAAATGATTAACGAACTCCCACTCAGACAGACATCCCTCTAGTCATCTAAGTGATACATGATCCGAGTCAACTAGGCCGTGTCCGATCAGGACGTGAGACGGACTAGTCATCATCGGTGAACATCTTCATGTTGATCGTATCTGCTAGACGACTCATGTTCGACCTTTCGGTCTGTTGTGTTCCGAGGCCATGTCTGTACATGCTAGGCTCGTCAAGTCAACCTAAGTGTATTGCGTGTGTAAATCTGGCTTACACCCGTTGTATGCGAACGTTAGAACCTATCACACCCGATCATCACGTGGTGCTTCGGAACAACGAACCTTCGCAATGATGCATAGTTAGGGGGAACACTTTCTTGAAATTTTAGCGAGGGATCATCTTATTTATGCTACCGTCGTTCTAAGCAAATAAGATGTAAAACATGATAAACATCACATGCAATCAAATAGTGACATGATAAGGCCAATATCATTTTGCTCCTTTTGATTTCCATCTTCGGGGTGCCATGTTCATCATCGTCACCGGCATGACACCATGATCTCCATCATCGTGTCTTCATGAAGTTGTCTCGCCAACTATTACTTCTACTACTATGGCTAATGGTTAGAAATAAAGTAAAGTAATCACATGACGTTTCAGTTGACACCCAGGTCAAAAATAAATTAAGACAACTCCTATGGCTCCTGCCGGTTGTCATACTCATCGACATGCAAGTCGTGATTCCTATTACAAGAACATGATCAATCTCATACATCGAATATATCATTCATCACATCCTTCTGGCCATATCACATCACATGACACTTGCTGCAAAAACAAGTTAGACGTCCTCTAATTGTTGTTGCAATTTTACGTGGCTGCTATAGGTTTCTAGCAAGAACGTTTCTTACATATGCCAAAACCACAACGTGATATGCCAATTTCTATTTACCCTTCATAAGGACCCTTTTCATCGAATCCGATCCGACTAAAGTGGGAGAGACAGACACCCGCTAGCCACCTTATGCAACTAGTGCATGTCAGTCGGTGGAACCTGTCTCACGTAAGCGTACGTGTAAGGTCGGTCCGGGCCGCTTCATCCCACGATGCCGCCGAATCAAGATAAGACTAGTAACGGCAAGTAAATTGACAAAATCGACGCCCACAACAACTTGTGTTCTACTCGTGCATAGAAACTACGGATAAACCTGGCTCATGATGCCACTGTTGGGGATCGTTGCAGAAATTAAAAAATTTCTACGCATCACCAAGATCAATCTATGGAGTTTACTAGCAATGAGAGGGGAGGAGTGCATCTACATACCCTTGTAGATCGCGAGCGGAAGCGTTCAAGAGAACGGGGTTGATGGAGTTGTACTCGTCGTGATCCAAATCACCAATGATCGAAGCGCTGAACGGACGGCACCTCCGCGTTCAACACACGTACGGAGCGGTGACGTCTCCCACGCCTTGATCCAGCATGGAGGAGGGAGAGGTTGAGGAAGAAGGCTCCAACAGCAGCACGACGGCGTGGTGGTGGTGGAGTGACAGCTCTCCGGCAGGGCTTCGCCAAGCACACGCGGAGGAGGAGAGGTGTTGGGGAGGGGAGGGGCTGCGCCTTGGGAAAAGGTGTGGCTGCCCTCCTACCCCTCCACTATATATAGGGGCAAGGGAGAGGGGGGCCGGCCCCCTTAGATCCCATCTGGTGGGAGGGGCGGCGGCCAGGGGGAGGTGGCTTGCCCCCCAAGCAAGGGTGGGCGCCCCCCTTTAGGGTTCCCCCCAAACCCTAGGCGCATGGGCCCTTGGGGGGGTTGGCGCCCAGCACACTTAGGGCTGGTTACCTTCCACCTACAGCCCATAAGGCCCTCCAGGGCAGGTGGACCATCCCGGTGGACCCCCGGAACCCCTCCGGTGGTCCCGGTACAATACCAGTATACCCCCGAATATTTCCGGTGACCGTATGGTGACTTCCCATATATAAATCTTTACCTCCGGACCATTCCGGAACTCCTTGTGATGTCCGGGATCTCATCCGGGACTCCGAACAACATTCGGCAATCACATACAAACCTTCCTTATAACCCTAGCGTCATCGAACCTTAAGTGTGTAGACCCTACGGGTTCGGGAATCATGCAGACATGACCGAGACACCTCTCTAGCCAATAACCAACAGCGGGATCTGGATACCCATGTTGGATCCCACAATTTCCATGATGATCTCATCGGATGAACCACGATGTCGAGGATTCAAGCAATCTCGTATACAATTCCCTTTGTCAATCGATACGTTACTTGCCCGAGATTCGATCGTCGGTATCCCAATACCTCGTTAAATCTCGTTACCGGCAAGTCACTTTACTCGTTCCGTAATGCATGATCACGTGACTAACTACTTAGTCACATTGAGCTCATTATAATGATGCGTTACCGAGTGGACCCAGAGATACCTGTCCGTCATACGGAGTGAGAAATCGCAGTCTCGATCCGAGCTAACCCAACAGACACTTTCGGAGATACCTGTAGTGCACCTTTATAGCCACCGAGTTATGTTGTGACGTTTGGTACACCCAAAGCATTCCTACGGTATCCGGGAGTCGCACGATCTCATGGTCTAAGGAAATGATACTTGACATTAGAAAAGCTTCAGCAAACGAACTACACGATCTAGTGCTATGCTTAGGATTGGGTCTTGTCCATCACATCATTCTCCTAATGATGTGATCCCGTTATCAATGGCATCCAATGTCCATGGTCAGGAAACCGTAACCATCTATTGATCAATGAGCTAGTCAACTAGAGTCTCACTAGGGACATGTTATGGTCTATGTGTTCACACATGTATTACGATTTCCGGATAACACAATTATAGCATGAACAATAGACAATTATCATGAACAAGGAAATATAATAATAACCATTTTATTATTGCCTCTAGGGCATATTTCCAAGAGCGGCAAGGGTTGTGGGTGCGCCCTAGGGGGGGCACCCCTACCTTGTGGGCCCCTCGGGACCACCTGACCTAGCTCTTCCTTCTATATATTCACATATATTCCAGAACCACCAGAAGCATCCACGAAAACACATTTCCACCGCCGCAACCTTCTGTTCTCGTGAGATCCCATCTTGGGGCCTTTTCTGGTATCCTGTCGGAGGGGGATTTGATCATGGAGGGCATCTACATCAACTCTATTGCCCTTCCGATGAAGCGTGAGTAGTTTACCACAAACCTACGGGTCCATAGCTAGTATCTATATGGCTTCTTATCTCTCTTTGATTCTCAATACCATGTTCTCCTCGATGTTCTTGGAGATCTATCCGATGTAATCTTCTTTTGCGGTGTGTTTGTCGAGATCAAATGAATTGTGGATTTATGATCGGCTTATATATGAATATTATTTGAATCTTCTCTGAATTCGTATATGCATGACTTGATATCTTTGTATTTCTCTTCGAATTATCGGTTTGGTTTGGCCAACTAGATTGGTTTTTCTTGCAATGGGAGACGTGCTTAGCTTTGGTTTCAATCTTGTGTGATTTCACCCAGTGACAAAGTAGGGGTAGCGGGACACGTATTGAATTGTTGCCATCGAGGATAAAAAGATGGGTTTACATCATATTGCATGAGTTTATTCCTCTACATCATGTCATCATACTGAAGGCATTACTCCATTCTTTATGAACTTAATTCTCTAGATGCATGATGGATAGCGGTCGATGTGTAGAGTAATAGTAGTAGATGCAGGCAGGAATCGGTCTACTTGACATGTACGTGATGCATATATTGCATAATCATTGCCTTGGATATCGTCATAACTTTGCGCTTTTCTATGAATTGCTCGACAGTAATTTGTTCACTCACCGTATTATTTGCCTTCAAGAGAGAAGCCTCTAGTGAAACCTATGGCCCCGGGTCTATTTTCCATCATATTAGTTTCTGATCTACTATTTTGCAATCTTCTATTTTAAGATCTATAAACCAAAAAACCCAAAAATATTTCATCTTTTATTTATCTGTCTCTATCAGATCTCACCTTTGCAAGTGATCATGAATGGATTGACAACCCCTTTATCGCGTTGGGTGCAAGCGTTTGATTCTTTGTGCAAGTATTGGTGATTTGCACGTTCTTCCCCTACTGGATTGATACCTTCGTTCTTAACTGGGGAAAATACTTATCACTATTGTGCTGCATAACCCTTTCCTATTCAAGGGAAAAACTAACGCAAGCTCAAGAAGTAGCACCTTTGATGTGGCATTATCCTCAAAAACCGCAAAGTCCCCACACAGAGTGAGGTTCATGTGTGACACCTAGTATATGTTGGTCCCATCTCCCCTTCGAGATGTACTATATATACTCCTACCATAACACAGTCCTAAAAGAATTAATCCTCCTTGTTCATCAAATGTGCCTCTTCCTCTCTCTCTCTCTCTCTCTCTCTCTCTCGTTGGTTCAAAGTGATCGAGGAGGACCTCTCGCAGGTCCACAGATGGAAGCGCCACATACGAGTGAGTTCCTATATGGAAACCACCGCCTGCATGGTATTGCGTGATGTTTGAATACCAATGTACAACTTTGATGTGGCACCTCCCTCGGGAACCGGAAAGTACCCATATGGAGCGAGGTTATGACACACACACACACACACACACACGCATATATATATATATATATATATATATATATATAGAGAGAGAGAGAGAGAGAGAGAGTATACATGTTGCCCCCTCTTTCACATGTACTACATGCTCCTACCGTGCATATACGTAACACAAACAAAAAAAGAACCATCCTTGTTGGTCAAATTAACCTCTCTCTCGTTGTACGTTCAATTGATCGGCGAAGAACTCGCGGGCCCACGGAGAGTCACATGCGAGCGAGTGTCATAGGACAACCACCACGTGCATGTTGTCTTGTGTTGTGTGATGTTTGAATACTCACTGCACAACTTTGATGTGGCACATGCTTCGCAAACCGGAAACGCACTACACAGAGGATCACAATGCGTAGTAGCTAGCCCCCACACTTCATACCGGTGGGAGGGACTCATGTGTACAAATGTGCCCGAACTTTAATATGGAATCTCACCATGATCTACACCGTAACACACATGCCAAGATGAATCCACCTTCGGTCCGATGCCTCTCGTTGTAGGTGGAAACTAAAAACCTTTGCGGGCTAACAAATGGGCATGTCGCTGCTAACCGCATGAGGGAGTTTCCGAGAGGACCACCAATGCATGCATGTGGCCCAAACATTTATTTATGAAAGGGTTGTGTAATGCTTTAAATAACCAATTCACGACTTTGATGTGCATATATACATGACTCACAAAATGATCAATAATCCCACGTCATAGAGGCTCGCGACTAGTAGTGTACTCATGGACCCCCCCCCCCCCTACACACACAGACAGATATCCCGCACCAACACCTCCACTCTGAGGCATGCCAAACTTTTTCTGAAGTGAACATGTGACCAAAGGAGTGTCATGTTATAGTTAAAAAAAACAGAGATCATTCGACCCGTTTATACATTGATTGATTTCCTAGGGATTTAATGTGTACAAATAAAATTTGAGCTACATGTGCACCAAAATGGATTGCAAAATCATATGTGTGTCCCTCGGTGCATGCTTCCCCGTGAAAGATATTTCAAAACATTGAGAATACAGATTTTTAAAATTTGGTAAATCCAAAACTTAGTTGAAATTCATGAAACTTATATGGTGTCATATATGGACACCAGTGGACTGTGATATTGTATTTTTTCATCAAATTGAGACATGTTTTGATATAATCTACTTACAAACGGGAGATTGTTAATAACTGGCAACCAATATCTCATACGGAATATTTATTCGGACGGTGTGCATTAGATCGTAACAGGCTTCGATTAAGCAGTAAAGCAGCAGAATGAATCATCAAAAAACAAAACAATATACGTACCACGCGCCCCTTCTGGCATTCGAGCAAGCGTGAGTTGAGGAGACACATGCGAGCAGTCCACCGCGCAGGCAGACCAGGAGGAGTGCATGTAGGTATGTGAATTGACGGGAGGCGTTTTCGCTGCGCTGTGTCATTGGGAGGCACGCGAGTAGCTGTGTCAAATGATGGTATAGGAATGCCAGAAGTCCGCCGCGCAGGCTCACCAGGAAGCGAGACAGCATTTGACCGTCACTCGCCTCGCTCCCACTGGTCTGTATTAATGGCGGGGCCGAGCGGCCGCACCTCGTCCTTGCCACACACACAATCCTCTCTCTCTGCCCGCATCCTCGACGCTGTTCTCAGTCCTCAAAGCCGTCAGTGTATCAGGATGTCGTCGAAGTGCCCCATCGGAGGGAGTGGCGACAACGGGGCTGCTGAAGCACCAGAGCACAGCGTGAATACGGAGACAGAGGTTTCAGTCGCCGCCGATGAGGTGGAGAATGAGGCTGCCAACAAGTGGAGGTGGGTCGAGAAAGAACCACAATCGACTCTAGCAGGCCTAAACTTCATTAGCAGCCTCCCCTATGATATGTTGACAGTCATCATATCCCTCCTCCCAATCAAATATGCGGTGAGCACAACCATCCTTCTCGGCGGTGGCACTGCCTATGGCTCTCCACCCTTGTCGACCTCCTCGACGCCGACGAGTTCTGCCATGGCTATCTTAAAAGCTTGGATGCATTCTCACAGATCCTCGGCAGTCACCATGGCCCAATCAGAGGCCTTATCTCAGGCAAGTTCCATTCCAACGACAAGGAGCGAGCCAAGCTTGACGAGTGGTTCTGATCCCCCAACCTAGATCAGCTCAAGGAGCTCAGTTTTAATGATGGGCATATGCGCTCGCTGCCAACGTCCGTGCTCCGCTTCGCGCCCACGCTGCGCCTCGTCAATTTCATGAACTGCCATTGAGGGAGTTCTGGACTGAGGGGTCCTTGGGCGTCCGGCCTGTTAGCCATGGGCCGGACTGATGGGCTGTGAAGATACGAAGACCGAAGACTGCACCCGTGTCCGGATGGGATTCTCCTTGGTGTGGAAGGCAAGCTTGGCGACCAAATATGTAGATTCCCTACCTTGTAACCGACCCTGCGTAACCCTAGATCCTCCTGGTGCTTATATAAACCGGAGGACTTAGTCCGGATGGGGAGATACTCATTGCCGTAGTCATACAGGCTAGGCTTTTAGGGTTTAGCCATCTCGACCTCATGGTAGATCAACTCTTGTAATACTCATATTCATCAAGATCAATCAAGTGGGAAGTAGGGTATTACCTCCATAGAGAGGGCCCGAACCTGGGTAAACATCGTGTCCCTTGTCTCCTGTTACCATCGACCTTAGACGCATAGTTCGGGACCCCCAACCCGAGATCCGCCGGTTTTGACACCGACATTGTTTCTTTCATTGAGAGTTCCACTGTGCGGTGATGTCTACTACGCAACCTTCTTCTTGTAGACGTTGTTGGGCCTCCAAGCGCGGAGGTTTGTAGGACAGTAGCAAATTTCCCTCAAGTGGATGACCTAAGGTTTATCAATCCGTGGGAGGCGTAGGATGAAGATGGTCTCTCTCAAACAACCCTGCAACCAAATAACAAAAAGTCTCTTGTGTCCCCAACACACCCAATACAATGGTAAATTGTATAGGTGCACTAGTTCGCCGAAGAGATGGTGATACAAGTGCAATATGGATGGTAGATATAGGTTTTTGTAATCTGAAAATATAAAAACAAGAAGGTAACTAATAATAAAAGGGAGCACAAATGGTATTGCAATGATAGGAAACAAGGCCTAGGGTTCATACTTTCACTTGTGCAAGTTCTCTCAACAATAATAACATAATTGGATCATATAAATATCCCTCAACATGCAACAAAGAGTCACTCCAAAGTCACTAATAGCGGAGGACAAACGAAGAGATTATGGTAGGGTACGAAACCACCTCAAAGTTATTCTTTCCGATCAATCCATTGGGCTATTCCTATAAGTGTCACAAACAGCCCTAGAGTTCGTAGTAAAATAACACCTTAAGACACACATCAACCAAAACCCTAATGTCACCTAGATACTCCAATGTCACCTCAAGTATCCATGGGTATGATTATACGATATGCATCACACAATCTCAAATTCATCTATTCAACCAACACATAGAACCTCAAAGAGTGCCCCAAAGTTTCTACCGGAGAGTCAACACGAAAACGTGTGCCAACCCCTATGCATAGGTTCATGGGCGGAACCCGCAAGTTGATCACCCATACATACATCAAGTGGATCACACGATATCCCATTGTCACCACAGATACGCACGGCAAGACATACATCAAGTGTTCTCAAATCCTTAAAGACTCAATCCGATAAGATAACTTCAAAGGGAAAACTCAATCCATTACAAGAGAGTAGAGGGGGAGAAACATCATAAGATCCAACTATAATAGCAAAGCTCGTGATACATCAAGATCGTGCCAAATCAAGAACACGAGAGAGAGAGATCAATCACATAGCTACTGGTACATACCCTCAGCCCCGAGGGTGAACTACTCCCTCCTCGTCATGGAGAGCGCCGGGATGAAGAAGATGGCCACCGGTGAGGGTTCCCCCCTCCGGCAGGGTGCCGGAACAGGGTCCCGATTGGTTTTTGGTGCCTACAGAGGCTTGCGGCGGTGGAACTCCCGATCTATTGTGTACCCCAAAGTTTTTAGGGTATATGGATATATATAGGTGGCAGAAATACGTCAGGGGATCCCCGAGGGGCCCATGAGGGTGGAGGGTGCGTCCAGGGGGTGGGCGTGCCCCCCTGCCTCGTGCCTTCCTCGTTGCTCCCTTGACGTGGACTCCAAGTCTCCCGGGTTGCTTTCCTTCCAAAAATAACTTCTCCAGAAGGTTTCATTCTGTTCCGACTCCGTTTGATATTCCTTTTCTTCGAAACACTGAAACAAGGGGAAAAAGAGGAACTGGCACTGGGCTCTGGGTCAATAGGTTAGTCCCAAAAATCATATAAAAGTGCATAGTAAAGCCCATTAAACATCCAAGATGGATAATATAATAGCGTGAATACTTCATAAATTATAGATACGTTGGAGACGTATCATGCCGTCCCCAAAAGGTTTGATGGCCCCTTCAATCGTCAACGACAACGCTATCAAAGGAGAAACCTTCCTCCCCGGACAGATCTTCGTATTCGGCGGCTTTGCACTGCGGGCCAACTCGCTTGGTCGTCTGGAGCAGATCAACAGCAACGCCCCTGGCTACCATGTCAGATTCAGGAGCTTGAACTACGTCGCGGACGTCCCTGGACACTTGATCTTCGCTGGATTCGAGACCGCAGCGATCGCTCCTAGTCACCCCGATGAACATGACCTAAATCTGTCATTGGACCGCATCCAGGAGATTGCTCCTATAACTGCTCTGGCTGCAGATCCGGAGCATATTGCGCCATCCAAGGACGGGAGGCTCAACGCCACCGCGGAGGCCACAGATTCCACGGCGTTGGAGCCGAACATAGACCCAAAGTCACACGACGTCTTTGTCACCGGAACTCCGGACTTGTCTCCGAGCCATGTGCATCCGCGGACGCTGAACTTGATCGCTTATCGATCTTTGAGTTTAGCGTTGCAGACATCTTCCAACACTCGCCCGTCAGCGATGTGCCAAACTCATTAAAGATTCTGTCCCTGGCGGGGGACGCACAAACGAATTATGTCCGGTTTGAACTGGAGGCTGATGATGGGGGAGAATTCAGCTTCCCACCCACCACCCACTTCATAGCCACTGTTGAAGACTTAACCGACGTGCTTGACTACAGCTCCGACGACATCAACGGTATGGACGACGATGCCGACGAGGAGCAGTGTCAAAACCTGCCGCTTACCGGACGCTGGACGGCCACTTCTCCATATGACGTATACATGGTGGTTAGACCTAAAGAAACTAACAATGATGACAAAGAGGATCCAGTTAAGGACAAACCTCCTGAGACACGGTCCCGGCACCAGCGTCAGCGGCACCGGTCTAAGTCACGTCATACAAAAGACAACAACACCGACACCGAGAAAATAATACTCCGGACGAAGCCGAAGACAATGAAGACCCTGTCGGGGCAATCTCCGAACAGGATGAATGAGAGGACGTGCATGTTAGCCCTGATGAATAGGCCATACACGAAGACTCGAAGGATAGTAATTATCTTCCGCTCTTTGAGAAGAGGAGGGACTCGGCAATGAAGAATTCATCATACTTGAAGAACCTCTCGAGCAGGAGCGCTTTAAACGCCGGCTAATAGCCACTGCAAGGAGCCTGAAAAAGAAGCAGCTGCAGCTTCAAGCTGACCAAGATCTGCTCAATGATAGATGGACCGAAGTCCTGGCCGCCAAAGAATATGGCACCAATGGCCCACCCAAAAATTACACTAAGCGCAAATTGTTACCTCAGTTCGATGACGCGGCGCCGGAGCCCGTACCATCATCGCACAACGCGGTCAGAATAAAGCAGCAACTCAAGCCGAACACCAGACCGCCCCACCTCGTCGTAAAGGCAAGTATAAAACAGCTCGGGGTTGTACATACGACCGTCAACAGGACTTCGACAGTAGAGCAGGACACACAAGATCGATCTATGGATCGCGAGGACGTGCCTCGACACGCGACGACGGCTACCTATTCGGACGTGACAAACCTAGCCACGCCCGGGCCGAAAACTGCAAACAGACTCCATCAGAGGCACATCGAAGTGTGGCCCAGCATAGAGGTGCCGCACACCCTCTTTGCTTCACAGACGAAGTAATGGAGCATGAATTCCCAGACGGGTTTAAACCCATGAATATCGAATCATATGATGGAACAACGGATCCCGCGGTATGGATCGAGGACTTCCTCCTCCGTATCCACATGGCCCGCGGAGATGACCTTCATGCCATCAAATACCTACCAGTAAAACTCAAAGGACCTGCTCGGTACTAGTTAAACAGTCTGCCGGAAAATTCTATTGGCAGCTGGGAAAATTTGGAAGACGCCTTTCGTGACAATTTCCAAGGAACATATGTCCGACCACCGGATGCCGATGACTTAAGCCACATTGTCCAGCAGCCCGGAGAGTCAGCCAGGAAGCTCTGGACTAGGTTCTTAGTTAAAAAGAACCAAATCGTCGACTGTCGAAGACCTTGCGGCCTTCAAACACAACATCCAGGATGAATGGCTTGCCCGCCACCTCGGCCAGGAAAAACCTAAATCCATGACAGCCCTTACTGCTCTAATGACCCGCTTTTGTGTAGGAGAAGACAGCTGGCTCGCTCGTAGAAGCAACAACGCCCGCGACCCGGGCACTTCCAAAATCCGAGACGGCAATGGCAAGCCCCGACGCAGCAAACATAAAAGTCGCAATGATAATGAAAGATCACGCGACACAACGGCCAACGCCGGATTCAGCAGTCCTAAATCCGGTCAACGAAAAAAGCCATTCAATGCGAGCAGAGACGGACCATCCAATCTAGACAGGATATTGGATCGACCCTGCCAGATTCACGGCCACCCAGCTAATCATACCAACAGAAGCTGTTGGGTCTTCAAGCAGGCCTGCAAGCTCAACGCTGAACACAAGGGGAGGAGGCCGCCCGGCGATAGGGACGACGAAGAGATCCACCAACCAAATACCGGGGGTCAGAAGAAATTTCCCCCCAAAGCAAAAACATTAAACATGGTATACGTGACACACACCCCTAGAGGTGAGCGCACGAAACACTCCCTCCGTATAGGAGATCATACTACGGTTATCTCAGCTGAACTACACAGCGGCCTTATCACGTCGCATACCACGTCGGCCATCACGCCGCCGGTCTCCATTCAACATGACCGATCAATGTCCATATTGGACTAGCAATTTGGCTTCTGCCGTTCACCTAATATGCCTTCGAAGTGGGTACCGCGCATACATAAGTATGCACTTGAAATACCCTGGGCTCCGGCGGAAGCACAATACGGGTGTGCCTGCAACCCCCCTACTTTTCTAACTGCCCTTTTTTCCTTTTTATTATCCCCTCCACAGGTAGCTCAAGGGCCGGTCACCCCGAGGACTCTACCAAAGTTCGGGTTCGTACAATCATCCAAGGGTTACTCCTGTCAAGGAATCCCTTAACCGAGGATAGGCGGCGCAGACGTGCGACAGGAGGTCCAAAATAACCATTTGTAGATCGAGCTCTCTATTCCGAGCCCGTAAAGTGCCTTTTTCCTCAGACTTCGACCCCTGGCATATCAAATAGCCAGGGTGGCGGCTTTGTTATCTATATAATAATTGGCATATCACTCAGCTCCCAGTACACGTAACCAGTGTCCAGTATCGACTTTTTATTAATCGACCCGAATTTTTGCTCCTGTGGTTGTTTTACACACACACCTCGGCATAACTCGCCTGGGGCTCGGTATGGGAACAAATGAGTTACCGGCAAGTCAGAACAGCTTTATAGCATACTTCGGTGTCGCGAGTTTGGCCTTATATGCATCAGCTCTGAATCATGTCCTGGGTCAATAGTTGGGTTGCCCGGCTCCTGTGCTTGCTACCATACGTTCCGGTCTATCGGCTAGGGTAGTAAAGGGAGAACTACTGCGATTGTGCTTCCGGTCTCCGGAAGCCGCTGTAGGAACACGGGCATCCTTTGAAGAAACCTGTTCACCCGTGTCCAGAATCATCATTGGCTGAAAACCGGACAGTCCGGTGCTTTCATTATTGGCCCCCGAATCCCGGACGATCGGAGGTCCACCTTCGGGTACTGCCTCTTTCATCCCCTGCACCGCTTGTTGATCAAGAAAAACCCTGCGAGATGACACTTCGGAGTCGTCCGCCTTATTGGGCGAGGAGGTCGGGGGAGGCGTCTCGCTTTCCATCATCTCTGGGAGGAGATCTCACGAAGAAGAGTATTGCCCAGAAAAACTCTGTGTCGAACTGTAAAAATACACGGGCATGTTACATGTCTCTTCGGTAACAGGAAAGGAGCGGGATGCTATCAAAGCACCCCGGATTCACTTACGATTTGGTTGAGGGCTTGTCCTCATGAAGGAGCTGTTCAACGGCGTCGCCTTCCAATCCCGAGACGCTCGACGGTGGCATCTTGCCCCTCTTAGGAGACCGCCCCTCCCAACCTTCGGAGGCGGCCCTTTTCTTCCTGAATGGAGAAGGGATACTTGCTTCTCTTTCGCCTTTGTCTTCGGGTGAGGAAATGTCAATTTCTCCGGACTCCGTATCTAATTTACCTCCGGGACGAAGGTCACCCCGGGTCTTCTCACTCTTCACTTTGCCCTCCCCTACCGGCGCCTGGTACGGTGCCGGTGAGAGCATCCTTGTTAACACAGGGTCCGCTGAGTCTTCGGGAAGAGGGGCCGGACACCTAATCCATTCCGCTTTCTTTATCTAGCCCTAGAAAAAGATGGTTTGCTCAGTGTCTTACCACAAGATATCTGATTATGAGGTGTTCGGCGGACAAGTACTTACCGGGGTATCCGGATGGTTGCAGTCTAGGCCGGTATCTTCGGTGGAGTCTGGCCATTGTTTTCGTTCTTGAAAAATAATTTCCACATTCCTTCATGCGTAGTGCCGAAGAAGTGATGAAGAGTCTGTGGCCCTTCTGGGTTGAACTCCCACATACGGAGAGGCCATCGCTAGCACGGCAGGGCCCGGCAGACTAGCATTACCTGAATAACATTGACAAGATCGATATCCTTCTCAATGAGGCTTCGGATGCGACTTTGCAGAGTCCGCACCTCGTCAACTGATCCCCAGTCCAACCCCTTGTTAATCCATGATGCAAGCTTAATTGGGGAGCTGGGTCGAAACGCAGGCGCAGCTGCCCACTTGGAACCGCGGGGCTCGATGATATAGAACCACTCCTGCTGCCATAAGTCAGAAGATTCTTTAAAAGATCCTTTTAGCCAAATAGCGCTGGTAAGCTTGCTCATTGAGGCACCACCGCACTCCGCCTGCTCCCCCTCTATCATTTGCAGTTTCACATTGAAGGTCTTGAGCCACAAGCCGAAGTGTGGAGGAGTTCGGAGGAAGGCTTCGCACGTGACGATAAACGCCGAGATGAGAAGAACCGAGTTTGGGGTGAGATTGTCAAAATCTAGTCCATAATAGAACATGAGCCCCCGGACGAAGGGATTAAGGGCGAACCCTACCCCTCGGAGGAAGTGGCAAACGAACACGACCCTCTCACCGGATCTAGGGGTAGGGATAACCTGCCCCTCCGCAGGAAGGCGATGGCGGATTCCTGCGGTCAGATATCTTGCCGCCCGAAGCTTCGCGATATCCTCCTCTATGACAGAAGAAGCCACCCACCGGCCTTGACGGCTGGATCCGGACATGACTGAGGCTTGCGGAGGGTGCAACCTGGGTGTTGGAACTCGAGGTAGTAAGTGTCGGGGAAGAAGCAAGCGTGGAGAGGAAAGGCGGGTCTGTGCCCCTTTATAAACGCCGAGAATATCGAACGCCTCCTCCCGGGACTTAAAATTTGCCTATTCCCAAGGAGTTGTACCCTAAGGACGGTTTGGTTACCCACGTCTGTGTCGGTAAAGGAATCCCTTAATAAGGGGACACGATCTCTGCTTGGATAAGACGTGCCAATGACAACCGCGTCTTGGAACGTGGGGCCGTAGGTGAAACAACGGTTCAAAATAATGACCGGACTGACATGATGTCATGTTGTAAAAGTTGTCAGCAGATGGGACACAATTATATTCCCTCTGTGGTTGTGTGGTGCGTGTTACAGGTCCGAACACATTCAATACGTCTGAAGACTATCTTGGAGTTCGGAAGGAGGAACCCGCCTTGCAATGCCGAAGATAGATCTACGTGCCGGATACCTTGTCATTGAAGCCAGGTTCAGGGGCTACTGAGGGAGTCCTGGACTGAGGGGTCCTCGGGCGTGCGTCCTGTTAGCCATGGGCTGGACTGATGGGCTGTGAAGATATGAAGACCGAAGACTGCACCCGTGTCCGGACGGGACTCTCCTTGGCGTGGAAGGCAAGCTTGGCGACCAAATATGTAGATTCCCTTCCTTGTAACCGACCCTGTGTAACCCTAGATCCTCCTGGTGCTTATATAAACTGGAGGACTTAGTCCGAATGGGGAGATACTCATTACCGTAGTCATACAGGCTAGGCTTTTAGGGTTTAGCCATCTTGATCTCGTGGTAGATCAACTCTTGTAATACTCATATTCATCAAGATCAATCAAGCAGGAAGTAGGGTATTACCTCCATAGAGAGGGCCCGAACCTGGGTAAACATTGTGTCCCTTGTCTCCTGTTACCATCGACCTTAGACGCATAGTTCGGGACCCCCTACCTGAGATCCACCGGTTTGACAACGACAGCCATCCCCCCTTAATGACGCGCCTGCTCTTTTTCTACCATGACTAAAGCACCTCGACCTCATCGCCATCTGCATCCCAAAGGATGACATGGAGTGCCTGCTCCGTGGTTGTACTGCACTCAAGTTCCTTTGTCTTTAGGTTATGAATTGGTTGAGTAGCTTCCACATCACGTCCATGACTCTCCGGACTATTTATGTATGTTGCTTGTGCTGCAACAAGAGATCACAAAAGGTGGATCACAATATGGCCATTGAGGACACACCTTCACTTGTGAGCTTACTTGTAGGTTATCAACAAGGTCCAACAAGAATAAATGCCATTTATGCACCAAAATTGACAGTGGTGAGCTACTTGTCTGTCAAATACTCTGAACTTGTTATTGGATCCACACCCGTTCAGGTACAACAGTCACCTTCTACCTCTCCTTCTTGATATCAACATTATTTCTAATTTGGAAGGTGTATGCTTGTCTATCATCCAGAAAAGCTTGACCCAGATTCTGCGCATAGTGAAGGTCTTGGTACTAGAATCTATCAGCCCCAACCTGCACGAAGTTGTCAGTTTCCTGAGATGCTTTCCGTGCCTGAAGAAGTTGTATATCAAGGTGATGTTCCTTTCCTGTTAAATGATAACCATAAGGGAGTTCAATTTTGGGCACCTTTTCCAAGTTTACAATGACAATGTACTACGATTTCTGAAGGAATTTTGGAGGATTTTAGGACATACACCCCCACCGCATATTGGTTGCTTGATTCATATGGTTACAATCCATAAGCATTACTCCTTTGGATTCATTTGTACTAGTTTTCTAGGAATTTTTCATCCACTCCAACCTCTTGTGAAGAAGGCTACATTTTTCTAGTTGTAATCAAATGCCGCTGTTAATCATGTCAGATCGAAGACGACACATTCGTGCATTTTGCAAATCTTGCAAACTAAATAGGCCTGTAGTAGTGTTCAAAACTGCATGTATGCACTAACACCTTCTCTTCTTCTATAGATAATAATAGGCCCGGTGGTGGATAATGTGATACAGTATAATGACAATCACATCGAATGCCTAGATCTGTATCTCTCAAAAATTACTTTGAACTCCTACCGAGGGACCTGACCGGAGATTATATTCGCCAGGTTATTTGTTGTCAGAGCACGGTGCTTAAGGTAATGAGGTTGAACATGCATTTATATAGAAAATATGAATGGTTTGTTGATCAGAGCCGGCAGCTACTGCAGAATGGAAGAGGCTCCAAAAAAGCTAAATTTCGTATTGGAACTGCATATGACAGAGTAATTGGAAGTCATTGTGTCAACCCATACATGACTTGTCAACGGCTGATCCATTTGCAGAAATGACGAGGTTTCGAACCCAGCCTTACTATTTGTAATTTTAGTGTGAACCTCTCCTATATCCATGTTCAGCTAACCAGCACGGGCGTTTGTAGCTGAATGAGCTGAATTTCATTTCTAATATCAGTTTGAACCTTGTAATCATAGAATTTGAGCCATGTAACTCTAGAAATTGAACCTTGTAATATTTTCGGCTTTTGTGGTACAATCGTTGAAACGGCATTGTATGAGACTCGTATATTAGTAGTACTATTTTGACCTTAATATACAATAGACTTAGATTTTATTGACCATTCACGACCAGGGATCCAGCTGGAAGCAAAGCAATGGAAAATGTCATCGCAACAAGATGTAGATGATTAGATGCCCGTTTCTCCTAGTTTAGTATGCATGTAATTGCTTACTTTGGTGTTTGGAAATGTTATGTGCGTAGTCACTTATGTAATTGTATGCTTAATTTGGTTATGCAATGCTATTCTTATAAGTATATATATAGATGTTCCATAGACAGAGCATATCACATCGCACATGGACCACACTAGGGAAACCGTCGGTCATGAATTCATCAATCACAGACGGTTGTATACCAGCAAGCATTTGCCCACATCACACACGGCTTATTCCATCACGAACAACTCGGGTGGATCCAGTGTATGCCATGTATCGCACACGCAACTCTAATCTGATTCGTGCTTGATGTCTTCGACATCGCTTGCACAGTCTGTCTTATTTTCCACGTATCACTATGCCGACATCTGCTCGCATCCCTCGGCGCGCTCTGCTCGCCGTTAGGCGCCGCGGTGCGCTCTGCTCGCGCCTATCGCATGCTCTGCTCGCGTACCTCCACGCACTCCGCTTGTGGATAGCTTTTCCTTGCGTGTTCAACTGCTCTATGCATATATATGGTTGTTCGCCATTGAGGCGACCGCGGAGCGCTCTGCTCGCGTCCCAACACGCGTGCTCTGCCAGCAGTTGGGGCCGGCTCACGATCACATTGGGGGCCCCATATGCATGCGGTCGCGCTGCGTGCGTCGCCACGATGCAGTTACGTTCGACCCGATGAAGTTATATGCTGCAAATTAGAACTGCCATCCGGGGGTGCGGATATTCCAAGGCGTCCGGCTTCCTCATTAATTCCCGCGACAATTATAACCTTAGTCTCTTCAACCTTTCGTTCTCGCCCCACAACACAACAACCACACCCATGAAGACACATATAGAGAGGATATCTAGCGGTGGTCCAATGGAGTTCAGCGAGCATAAAGTGGAGACCCACGCAAGGGAGATGGGTCTCTCGATGGTGTACACCATCGACCCGGCCATGGTGGAGGACTACATCAACACTGTGGAGCAGTTGCTTGCTCGAGACAAGTACAAGGTGGTCGACATGGAGCTCCAGTACACCGGCGGCCATCCCGGCAAAGATCAGAAGGTTGCCATCGCCTAGTTATGCGTGCGCCATCATGTCTTCATCTTCCAGTACTGCGTGGCCATAGAGCCTTGCGATCGTTTCGCCAGGTTTGTCAACAGCACCGACTACAAGTCCGCTATGGTGGAAACGTGCAACAATGTAAAGGCGCTCAAGTTTTCGGGCTTGGCGCTCAAGAACCTTGTCCAAATCCATGACCACTACAGGGTTTGGGGCAGCACGAAGAAGGACTCCCTAGTTGAACTCACCTCGGCCATCATCTACCCCTACTATGAAAAGATGAAGCATGATGCCAAGAGAACAATTCCCGTATGCTGGCACGGGCCCTGGACATGGCAACTGGATAAACCTCACCTCAGGTTCGCGGCCAAGAGTGTGTACACATGCTACGAGATGCACAAGCGGATCGTTGACATGAGGAAGTGCCTCATTACCGAAATCGACCAGGCCGGATCGAGCCACAAGCAGAGGAGTAGCGCCAAGCATCACAGGAAGTAGATGATGATCAGATGGTCGTTTATCCTAGTTAATAATGCATGTAATATATAGTTGACTTTGGTGTGTGGAAATGTCATGTGTGTACTAGCCACCTATGTAATTGGATGTTTAATTTGGTTATGCAACCATGTCCTTACAAGTGTGTATATATATGTTCTTGTTCTGTATGTAATCCCAACACACAACACACACCTCTTATTAGCAGCAATCGTCTATGTTATTATCGGTCTTCGCACACATTTCTGATTACAGACCTGCTTGCTGCGTGTCACACGCATCTTGTTAAATTGAATCGTTTCTGTTCTCTTGGCTCAGTGCAAACAGTTCATCTGAGTGAACTGTTTGCCCTCTATCGCACACACCCTGATCTGGCTGATCATTTCTTTTGTTCTGCCTAATCATAAACATTTCATCCGAGTGAACTGTATGCCGTATATCGCACACACCTTCATCTCACTGCCCGTTTCTGTTGTTTTGCCTCATCACAAATGGTTCATTGTACTAAACCATATGCCCCGCATCGCACACGCAACTAAAATCCGAACTATGTTTGATGTATCCGCCATCACAAACGTTTTGCATCTTTTTTGATGGTTTTTTACATCACCGTTTGCGATTATTGCATCGCACATAGTTTCCTCGAAGGATCTCTGATTGTAGTGTCACGTTAACAGCATCCCTCAGTAGTGATTTTTTAATGTGTATACAGTATAGCATGCTCGTTTCAAAACCACACCACGCATACTCAATTATATTCATGCATGCATGGGTTTCAAACATCATGATCTCTTATTCAAATATTTGAATTCTACTTTACATTGATTATGACCTCACCAAGTCTTTTTACACCCACACAGTTGTCTTCTCTTTATAGTTGTACCAGTTACTTTCTATCATGCATGCATGCACACACACTACCACTCGGCATTATCCATCGCACACACACAATCTTTTTCTTCTGGTCGGTCTCCCATGCATGCACACACACACCTCCCCATCTTCATCACTTTGACTATTCTTTATCTCTCACATGCATGCACAATGATCGATGTTCCTCTATGTGTGTATATATATAGTTAGGTCTTTCCCAGTTTTACACACAAACCGATCGATCTATATCTTTAGTCTGGTCTCACCCTGCTCTTTCCCACGTACAAATCGATCAAATCTACCTCTCTATATAGGACTACAGAGCTAATACATACACATTATCTATCCATCGTCTCCCTCTCATCATCCATGCCTTCCGCTTCATCTCTCAGACGCGCGCACAGTGGCGAAGACAGGGGCAACAAGGGCCCTAGCCCCCCTAACATCACTGTATTGAGGCTAATATGAATGTGATCAGTATATCAATTGCTGTTAAAATGGTTTAAGTAATTTTCATGGCTCCGCCACTGCGTGCAACCGCACACGTTCTCGTCCCCTCTCTGTAAATGTCGATCTCACACTTGTGCACTCCTTCCCAGTCTCCCTCCACCTGGCCCCTCACACCATCTTCCAGCACCCCCCATATCCCAGTGCTTCTACGTTCGTATTGCTCTTCCCTCTATCTGTCTCTATCGATATCTCGTGTGGTCGACCCCTCCCCTCCCTTCTCGTATATCACCCGCCCCCATGCACATACATGTATGTATATAGGCTTCTCCTTCACAAAAATTGCATTGACACGTATTCCCTCACCATATCTCAGTATCTCTCACATACACTGACTATGTGTATGAAACAGAAGAGGTGCACACACGCACTCGTTCCCACATAAAAACGTGTGGGTGCACGGTGCAGCACATTTGTACAAAATGAGTGTGTAGAAAGGCTTTAGACGATGTGCCACTAGTCTATATATCTATATCTATACCCCTATATAGTGTGCGAATAACTTCGAAATATGGTCATTGGATGAAGCCAATCCGACAGTGCAGAGATGGCAAATCCGAGACTACCGGCCAATGGATATCATCTACATTCTACCAGATTCTACCACATGTACAATCACCCAGGACAGTTAAGGATCAGAGCCGTCTGACAGGGTGCGTTGTTGCGCTTAGCAAATTCATCTCTATGTCTGCCGAGCGCGCCCTTCCATTCTTCAAGATTATAAAGAAGGCAGGGCCCGTTAAGTGGACCCCAGAAGTGGACGCGACTTTGCAAGAGTTGAAGGCCTACTTGTCCTCTGTGCCGACTTTGGTTGCCCCTAAACCCCAAGAGTCATTGCTGCTGTACATGGCGGCAACTGATCAAGTGGCACAGCAGGAAGTAGAGGAAGCAAAGAGTGGGCAGACCCAGCAAGACCAGACGAGGATCAAGATAGAGAAGACAAAGGCAACAAGGGCAACCCCAAGGACGCAGCAAGGAAGAAAGTGGTGCAGCGCCCAATGAACTTCGTTAGTTCCCTGCTTCAGGGGGCTAGATCGAGGTACTCTGGTGTGCAGAAAAATTTCTTTTTGGCCTCATCATGGCCTCAAGGAAACTACGCTACTACTTCCAAGCCCATGCGATCACAATTGTCACTAGCTTTCCGTTGCAAAGGTTACTCCGAAACCCTGAGGCTACCGGCAGAATAGTGGAGTGGGCTTTGGAGTTATCCAGCTTCGGCCTGAAGTTTGAGAGCACATCAACAATTCAGATTAGGGCATTGGCAGAGTTTATTGCAGAATAGACGCCTACCCCTAATGAAGAAGTGCTAGAAATGGTTATTCCCGGCATGTATTTTGATGGTGCCTTCTCCCTACAAGGTGCCGGGGCTAGCGTGCTTCTCGTCGCCCCTACAAGGGAGCAGTTGAAGTACGTCGTCCACATGCACTTTCCCTGGGAGGAGGCAACCAACAAAATAGCAAAGTATGAAGGGCTCCTTACTGGACTCAGGATTGCAACAGCTTTGGGAATGAAGAAGCTGATCATTCGAGGAGATTCACAGCTTGTGGTGAGACAAGTCAACAAGGATTATCAAAGTCCATTGATGGACGCATACGTTGAGGAAGTGATAAGATTCGAGGAGCACTTTGACGGATTGCAAGCAGAGCACATACCCCATGCGGAAAACAGCATAGTTGATCATCTGCGAAAGTGTGCTGCGCAAAAACTTCATGTGGAACCAGGAACTTTTGTTCTCCATCTTACTCAGCCCTCTGTATCCCCAGCAACAATGGCCAAAAAGAGGAGGAAGTTGGACTCCGGTAAGCCTCTCCCGGTAGAGCCTCCCGGGGCTCCTGGTAGGGAACCTACCGGAAACATCTCCCCATCGCTTGACGGGCTGTGCTCTCCTGCCGGGCCACTGGCCCCCGCGGATGAGAAGTGCGCCCCCGTAGATGAGGAGGTGCCGCTAGTCCTTGTTGCTGAGCCCCAGGCTCCAACCTGGGCAAGGCACATAGTACATTTCCTCCAAACTGGAGAACTTCCCGATGAGCAAGATGAAGCTAAAAGAGCCCCGGAGGGCCAGTATGTATCAGTTTGTCAATGACACTCCATATAGAAGGAGGCCCAATGGTGTGAAATTGAAGTGCATCTACCAGGAAGAAGGAAAGGAACTGCTGGCTGAAATACAGAGAGGCATGTGCGGCTCCCACATTGGATCAAGGGCATTAGTTGGGAAAGCAATCTAGCAAGGATTCTATTGGCCCACAGCCCTCCAAGATGCGGTCGAGCTAGTCATTAAGTGTGAAGCCTGCCAGTTCCATTCCAAGAACATCCATCTGCCTGCACAAGCACTTCAGACAATACCTTTGTCATGGCTGTTTTCAGTCTGGGGGCTCGATATCCTCGGCCTTTCCCCCGAGCTGCAGGGGGCTTTGAATTCTTGTTCGTTGCCATTGACAAGTTTACAAAGTGGCCGGAAGTAGCTGTCGTGAGAAAGGTGAATGCTAAGTCAGGTATCAAGTTCTTGAAAGATTTGGTGTGCCGCTT
The DNA here is from genome assembly GCF_002575655.3 of Aegilops tauschii subsp. strangulata. Classification (NCBI taxonomy): domain Eukaryota; kingdom Viridiplantae; phylum Streptophyta; class Magnoliopsida; order Poales; family Poaceae; genus Aegilops; species Aegilops tauschii. The sequence continues at coordinate 276,772,713 of NC_053038.3, read as the reverse complement.
CGCGGCCCCTGCCCGGATCATCACCGACAATGGCACCCAATTCAGGAGCCGCACCTTCATGCTATATGTTGGTGCCCTCGGAAGCAAGATCTCATTCGCCTCTGTTGCGCATCGCAGAAGCAATGGACAAGCTGAGGGGGCGAACGCTGAAGTGCTGCAAGGACTCAAGACAAGAACCTTTGATACACTGCAGAAGTGCGGCAGGCGATGGATCGATGAGCTTCCAATAGTTCTCTGGTCCCTCAGAACGACACCAAATAGAGCTACCGGGCAGACTCCCTTCTCCCTTCTTTATGGGGCAAAAGCAGTTATCCCCACAGAACTGATTTACGGGTCACCTCAAGTGCTTACCTACGATGAAGTAGCGTAGGATCAGCACCGGTGTGACGACGCTGTGCTTCTCAAGGAGAACCGTCTCCGGGCTGCTACGGGTGTTGCACGCTATCAGCAAGCCCTGCATTGCTATCACAGCTGCAGAGTTCATGCCCGGTGTTTTGAGGAAGGCGACCTAGTCCACAAGGGTACAAACAAGTTGACGCCAAAGTGGGAAGGCCCTTAACGGGCAGTTCAAGTCACCAGACCTGGCGCAGTCCGTTTAGCGACCGAGATGGCATTCAATTGCAAAAATCATGGAATATTGAGGATCTTTGCAAGTTCTACCCATAAGGCGCGGCTGTCGGGCCCTGCCCGGCAGTCACCCTTTTGTATAGGCCTTGCCTCAGCTGCATGTAACCCCTTGTAAAAAGCTAGGCGCAGACCCTGAGCAACAAAAAATAAATGAAGCGCCGGGGCCCCTCGACAAGTTGCATGCATGCATAAGCATATCATCGGCATTGCATAATCATACCATCTGCATTGCATAAGCATTTCATGAGCATTGCATATGCATATAGATAGGATCGCATCTTGCATCATTTCCATCTGCATAAAAGTGCAGGTTCCTGCCGTGTGCTTGGCCTTTACAGGAAGCCGGAAAGATGGACCAATACTGCGATCTCCGGCAAGCCATACAGATGAGTAGTATCTCTTGTCCATAAGTGTTCTGTAAGCAAATACTTGTGCATAATAAAACCTCGCTTCTTTTTGAGACTTAGGTGCTCCCATCCCTTGACACGAACGTTGCTTCGGTCAGGATGGTCGCAGTGGCCTTTGGTGAAAAAGATTGGCGGGGGGCTGATCCCTGATCACAATTTTCGCCCGATAGGCTTAGTGAATGTGCAACTATGCCAGGGTGGTTTTGGTAATTACTAACAACATATAGCTCATTGAGCTAATGCTATCTCAAGATAAATATTTTAGGAAAGCTCAATGATTGGCATGGCATGGATTAGGAATGTGGACCCCTCAAAATGCTAAGGACACATGTTGGCTCAAGCTCAAGACTCTACATCTTACTTTTAGTGTTCCAAGATCACATTGAGTCCATAGGAAAAGCCAATACTATTAAAAGGGGATGATGTGTTGCTTAATGAGGTTCTTGCTCAATATGCTTAGTGATATGCTCAAAAATCCTCAACCACTTTCTCACATCCACATATCTCCCAAACCAAAAGTCAAACTCGGCCCTACCGAAACTTTCAATCGGGCGCCACCGAGTTCTGTTGACATAGCCATTGCCACAAACCCTAGTCACTTCGGTCTCACGGATAGGGATTTCGGTCTCACCGAGATGGGATTGCAAACTCTCTGTTTCCCTTCGTAACGTTTCGGTCTAACCGAGATGAGCGATCGGTCCCACCGAATTTGCAATGCAAACTCTCTGTTTCCCCTTCGTAACGTTTCGGTCCAAACGAAATGAGCGAATCGGTCCCACCGAGTTTGCCTGACCAACTCTCTGTTTGCTTATTACCAAAATCGGTCCCACCGAGTTTGTGTAATCGGTCTCACCGAGATTACGTTATGCCCTAACCCTAATGAAATCGGTCCCACCGAGTTGACATGCCGGTCCCACCGAAAATCCTAACGTTCACATTTTGAACTGAATCGGTCTGACCGAGTTTTCTGATTCGGTCCCACCGGGTTTGGTAAATTGTGTGTAATGGTTAGATTTTGTGTGGAGGCTATATATACCCCTCCACCCACTCTTCATTCGTGGAGAGAGCCATCAGAACATGCCTACACTTCCAACATACATTTTCTGAGAGAAAACCACCTAAACTTGTGTTGAGGTCAAGATATTCCATTCCAACCACATAAATCTTGATCTCTAGCCTTCCCCAAGTTGCTTTCCACTCAAATCATCTTTCCACCAAATCCAATCCTATGAGAGAGAGTTGAGTGTTGGGGGGACTATCATTTGAAGCACAAGAGCAAGGATTTCATCATCAACACACCGTCTATTACCTTTTGGAGAGTGGGGTCTCCTAGATTGGTTAGGTGTGAGTTGGGAGCCTCCGTCAAGATTGTGGAGTTGAACCAAGGAGTTTGTATGGGCAAGGAGATCGCCTACTTCGTGAATATCTACCCTAGTGAGGCAAGTCCTTCGTGGGCGATGGCCATGGTGGGATAGACAAGGTTGCTTCTTCGTGGACCCTTCATGGGTGGAGCCCTCCGTGGACTCGCGCAACCGTTACCCTTCGTGGGTTGAAGTCTCCATCAACGTGGATGTACGATTGCACCACCTATCGGAACCACGCCAAAAATCTCTGTGTCTAAATTGCGTTTTGTCCCTCAAACTCCTCCCTTTACCTTCATATGCAATTGTTTTACATTCTGCTGCTATACTCTCAGAATTGCATGTGTAGGTTGATTACTTGACTTGTGCTAAGTTGTTAAAATCTGCCAAGACTTCAAATTGGGAAAAGGCTAGATTTTTATTTGGTCAAGTAGTCTAATAACCCCCCTCTAGACATACTTTCGATCCTACAAGTGGTATGAGAGCTTTGGTCTCCATTTTCCTTGATTTCCACAGCTTTGGTGATCATAGCCTTGGTTTCACAAGCTAGGAGAGTATGGCATCTAGCGAGGGAAATTACCACCGTAGAGGTCCTTACTTTGATGGTACTAATTTTGCTAGTTGGAAGCATAAGATGAAAATGCATATTCTTTGACATAACCCCGCCATTTGGGCTATTGTGTGTATTGGCTTGCAAGGTGAATTCTTTGATGGGAGAGAACCGAACCGTGAAGCTACAGCGGAAGAGTTGAAGATGCTGCAATACAATGCTCAAGCTTGTGATATTCTCTTCAACGGATTGTGCCCCGAAGAATTCAACAAAATTAGCCGTCTTGAGAATGCAAAGGAAATTTGGGATACTCTGATTGATATGCATGAAGGTACCGACTCCGTCAAGGAATCCAAATTGGATGTGCTTCAAAGTCAGCTTGACAAGTTCAAAATGAAGGATGGTGAAGGTGTCGCTGAAATGTACTCTAGGCTTGCTCTCATCACAAATGAGATTGCCGGCTTAGGAAGTGAAGAGATGACCGACAGATTCATCATCAAGAAGATCCTAAGAGCCTTGGATGGAAAATATGATACCGTGTGCACATTGATCCAAATGATGCCCAATTACAAAGATCTCAAGACAACGGAAGTCATTGGAAGAATTGTTGCTCATGAGATGTCATTGAAGGATAAGGAAGAGCTCCACAACAAGTCAAGCGGTGCTTACAAAGCCTCATGCGATGCTCCCACATCATCAAGTGAGAAACAAACCTTCAATGAAGAATTGAGCATAAAGGTGAAGAACTTCAACAAGTTCTACAAGAGTAGAATCAGGGAGAGAAGTTCCAAGTCAAGGTCCTACAATGACAAAAGATCTTCAAGTCGTGAACGAAATTGCTATAATTGTGGAAGACCCGGACACTACTCCAATGAGTGTACGGCTCCCAACAAAAGAAGAGAAGATTCTCCCAAAAGAATGAGTAGGAGAGAAGAATCACCACCAAGAGGAGTACAGATGATCGTTATGAACGAAGACCGTCTCGGAGAAGCAAGGATTCGGAAAAGAAGGACAAGTCATCAAAGAGCTACACAATACGAGGACATCAAGCTCATGTTGGTGAATGGATATCCGGCTCCGACTCCGACCATCACTCCGAAAGAAGTTATCACTCCGACTCCGAATATACTCAAGATGAAGGTGGTGCTGGTCTAGCACTTGTGTCAACCAACTCCTATGCCATATTTGACTCACCAAATGAAGGAATTGGAAGATGCTTCATGGCTAAAGGCCCAAAGGTATCACACCCCGAGTATGTTGATTTCAATATTGATGAAGATGATTTGCTAGGAGATGATGATTTACTTGTTGACAACTCTAGTTATGAAAACTATGATGAACTTGCTACTAATCATGCTAATCAAGATAAAACGAATGACAATGATAAGAAGGAGATTGAGCGTCTAACTAAAGAACTAAACACTCTTATGTTAGCTCATGAAACTACCTTGGAAGATCATCGAGAACTTTTAAAGACTCATGAGAAGCTACGCTTTGAAAAGCTCAACCTTGAGCAAGAGCATGAGTTCTTAAAGGCAATCAATGATGATCTTCGCAAGAAAAGTTCTTCTTACATTGCCAAGCTTTTACTCTTGTCTGCTTACATGCCACAAGTTAAATCTAGCAACAAGAACAAGAAAGATTCTTCTTCTAGTAGTAACAATAATCATGCTAAAACCAATGTTGTTGCTACTCGTAGTTCTCTTGATTCAACTAATGATTCTCTTAGCCAAGTTACACTTGAGCAAGAAAATAGCTTATTGAAGGGAATTATAGAGAAAGGTGTTTACAAGAGCCTTGCCGAAAGTAGGCAATTTGAGGAGATTGTACGCAAGCAAGGAAGACACCGGAAGAATCAAGGTGTTGGTTTTGAACTAAAGTTCAATGCCAATGGAGTTGAGTGGGAAGAAGATCAATACCCCAAGATGAAGTTTGTTCCTCAACAAGAGAAGTATGATCCTACTTCTTTCCAAGGAACACAAGCGCAAGATGATCTTCCACCACTAGACCACAAGAAAAAGGGCAAGGACAAGCTTCAAGAGGAAATCGATGCATTTGAAGAAGCCCCTAAGGCATTGGTCAAGTGGGTTCCCAAGACTACATCAATTTCTACTTCATCAAGTACGACTACAACTCCCAGGATTCCCATCAAGATGGTGTGGATCCCGAAGAAGAAGAACTAGAGAGTTCTTGAGGGTGACTCCGCCAACATACTTCACTTATACCATTTTGGCGAGGACAAGTGCAAACAACTTCCATATCTTGCACTAGTTCAAGGAGTCACAAACCCTCTTGTTGGTAAGACAAGGGAAAAGGTAACCTAATGCTTTCATGGACATCATCCTATGTGAACATCACTCTATGTCTATGGATATCCTTGTTTGTTCCTTGTGGGACTAACCCGTGTAGGTATTGAAAGTGCAACTCACTCCAATGGATTGCTCCGAATGATCCACATCAACATCGAGCATCTACATCTTCAACACCTACATGAAGTCATCATCCACAAAACCCAAGGTTAGTTCATCCTTCTTAGGGGGGATATCACATCTAGGGGGAGCTTTACTCTAACCAACTGAGCTAAAGCAACTCTAACAATGTGAACACAACAATGCTTTATGTAAAAGTGGTAACCCCACTTGTGCTTAAACGATGAGTATGACCTATGATCAAATGTTCTCATTTGACTCCTAAGTCAATATACTCATATATAGATGACCTAGTCATCGCCAAATTGCTTGATATATGCTACAGTGATTGTGCATGCTTCGTCACATATTTCATTTGCCATCTTATTGTGTGAGCATGTTGGATGCATATTTTACTCATTCGAGGACATCCATTTGTTGCTTTGATTGTTTGGCTTTTTCTCTTTTGCCAAATGGATGGACAAGAATGCCTAAGAACTCCCTCTAGCTATCTATGCTTTTCTTGTCTCAAACTCTATTCATGCTACATCACAAAGTTTGATCAAGTCAGATTCGAACCACTCTGTGTGAGGAGCACTCGGAGTCACCGATTCGTCATAGACTTAAACTTCCAAAACCTCTTTGTGCATTTCGGTATGACCGAGTCATCCACTTCGGTCACACCGAGTTCACTAAGTTGATCTAGGTTTTTAATCTCGGTGCAACCGATTCGAACTGTTGGGTCACACCGAGTTGCAGTAACCGCTTGCGATTCTGCATCTTGGTGCCACCGAGTTGTTCCACTCGGTCACACCGACAGGGTCAGGATATATATACCCACGGGTGAGATTTTGGAAATTTCTTCAAACTCCTCAGCCCGCGCGTGTGTCCTACTCTGCCTCCTCGGGTCTCCGGATCGTCTCCTCGCTGCCAGTGGCCTCCCGCCGCTGGTTTCCATCGCCGTCGATGGAAATCTTCTCCGCCGTTGTCGCCGTACCGAACTCCCGCCGAACTAGGGTATGGGTTCGACCTTTTGTGCTATTCTTTTACCTCTGATTCATAGCACATTGTTTTGCCATGATCCTTACCACGTATGCAAACACTGTATCCACTGAAAACATCCTTTAGGTTAGATTTGATTTGAAAATTTAGGGTTACGTCTCCGCCGAACTCATCTCGGACCGACCGAGTTGTAGAAATCGGTGTCACCGATTTGGCTTAGGCCATAGCACTTGCGACTTTCGGTCTGACCGAAAACTGCAAATCGGTGTGACCGAGTTTGATTCTCTGTGAAACCCTAGCAATCTCGGTGACCCTGAACTATGACTCGGTCTGACCGAGTTCATAGTTTAGGTTCCAAATGTTGCTTCGGTATCACCGAGTTTACAAATCGGTAGCTCCGAAATGCTTTCTGTGGGGAACTAAAACTAAGTTTTGAAGTCATTTGTTTTGCAAAATCTTTGCACTTTGTGATGCTCATCCACTCTACCTCATCTACATCTATTCACAGGGTCTGTTGTCAGTAAGTTTGCAAAGATGTCTGATCAGAGTGACAGTCAGAACAGGTCCGAGGAACATGTACAGCTGAGTGAGGGTTCAGATCCCTCAAACACTTCTCATGATGGCAGCAGGAGCACTCCAAGTAACTTGCCAAAGGCAGCCACCAGATCTAGGAAGAAGAGAACCTCAGATTCAGAGGATGAGGACTATGTGGCTACTGAGGAAGAAGTAAGCTCCAAGAAGAAGGTGCTGAAAAAGGAGTATGGCACAGCTGCTGCAACAAAGCCAGGCTTGAACAAGAAGGCACTTGCCAGAGGGATCGCAATGTCAAACCCAAGGAAGGTAGCAACAGGAGAAACAATGAAATTCACCATAGAATCTGATGATGGTGAAGCAGTAGGAGATGACAAGAAAAAGAAGAGGACAAGAACCCCAACTACAAAAGTTCTTCACAAGCCCTCAATGATGAGAGATTCTGAAGAAGAACAAGAAGAGGATGCTGCACTAGCACCCAAAGCTCAGAAGCTGATGGGAGATGCTATAAAGTCAGGGTCTGCTCCATCAAAGCCCAAGTCTGCTCCCAAAGCTCAAGCTCAGAAACCTCCTAAGCCCAAGAGGAACACAACAAGTATTCCTTCTGAAGAAAAGAACAAGGCCCCAGTGCCTCAAGCTGAAGAAGAAGATGATGATTCTCTTATTTTGCGAAAATTGAAGCCCAAGATGCCATACCACAATGATGCTCATCCAGTGGCTGAAAACATGCATATCAGAAAGGATGCTGGACTGAGATTGTGGAGACAGTCTGATCCTTATTCTGTAAGGAGGAGGACCGCAGTTAACTACAGGTTTCATACAAAGGAACAACAAGACTTCTATGAAACAGTTTTGCTTGACAAGAAGCCAATTGTATGTGACATGAGATCGGTTGATTGGGAATACATCAAGGAGGAAGAAGATCACATTCCAGGATTTTATGACAGCTTCAAAGCATGTGCAGTTGACAAATTTGTTGGGCAGAAGCTCACAAAATGGAAAGATGAGCTGATCATGTAGTTTTACTCCACTGCTCACTTCTATCCAGATGGGATGATAGTTTGGATGTCAGAAGGTACTAGGTACCAATCCACTGTTGAAGAGTGGGCCAAGCTGATAAATGCCCCAAAAGAACATGAAGATGACTTGGATGTGTATGCCAAGAAGAAGATGGACCACAACACTATGGCAAACATGTACAAGGAGATCCCAGATAAAGCTTTGGAGACTCACAAGCTTGGATCAGTACATTACATGTTGTCTCGTCTGCCTACCATCAACACAGTCCTTAGGCACACTCTGCTACCCAAGTCAGGAGATCACAAGATGATCAGAGGGCATTCTATCAACCTGCTACAACTTTTTGATGTCCTCAGAAGTTTAAGGTCATGAGTCTGATTGTAGAGACAATCAAGACGACTGTTGCTGACCAGAAGAGAAGCTGTGGGTATGCTCCACACATTCAGGAGCTCATCAACTCCAAGATGGGCACAGGAACATATCTGTTGGATAAGGACCATCTACCCTTATATCCTGATTTTGAAGACAACACTGTAGTGATGAATGAGGAGGAACCATCATCAGCTCAAGCACAGGAGAAGAGAGCTAAAGCAAAGGCTGAGAAAGCTGCCAAGATGCCAAGTGTTGAAGAGGCATCTCAAGTTTTCCTGAAGAGCAAGCAAGATCAACTTGCATATCTGATCCAGTCTACACTGAGGATTGAGAAGGGCTTGGCCACCCTGACTCAAAACCAGGAGAGCTTGAATAGGATCATAGAAACCAAATTTTATGATCTTGATCTGAAGGTAACTGAGATTCAAACAGCAGTTGAGCAGCTTCAGGAGGAAGCAGAACAGAAGAGAGGAAAGGCAACTACTGATGCATTTGCTTGAGTGCCTAGAGGATAGAGGTATGCTGCAGTGCATGTACCTGACACAAGAGCAACAACATCAGCACCAGCAGCCACAGCTCCAGTGCCACCTCCAGCAGCCACTCCACAAGCTCCAACTACATCAACTGATGCCTTCGTCCTTGGAGTTCTCTCTACACCACCTCCCGAAGACCTAGCCTGAGAGACGCATAGCACTATGCATATTTGAACTTTTTGGTAACTTGTTGCCAAAGGGGGAGAAATATGTATATATCATAGGCTTCGAGAGAGAGTTTTGCTTCTTTGTTTTTGGTTGAACATTTTATTTTGTGCCTATGTGAGATACTTTATGTCCTTGTGTGAGATACTTGTGTGATCATGTGATTGATCATATGCTACTTTAATGCTTGCTTGGATGATACTATCTTTTATATCTCTATATGATCATTCACTTTATTTGGTGACGAGTGCATGTTTTTTAATGTTTATCATTTTGAGCGCTCCACCAAGATGTATGTGACATGGAATAGTGACCCATGATCCTAATCGATTGTGCATTTGCATTCAAAAGCAAATTTTAAATAATGCACAAATTTAGAGGGAGCTCTTGCTTATCACATACTTCTCAAAGCGATGATGTATTTCAATCATATTATCATTTGTCGAAGCATTGATCTATATGTTGTCATCAATTATCAAAAATGGGGAGATTGAAAGTGCAACTATCCCTGGGTGGTTTTGGTAATTACTAACAACATATAGCTCATTGAGCTAATGCTATCTCAAGATAAATATTTCAGGAAAGCTCAATGATTGGCATGGCATGGATTAGGAATGTGGACCCCTCAAAATGCTAAGGACACATGTTGGCTCAAGCTCAAGACTCTACATCTTACTTTTAGTGATCCAAGATCACATTGAGTCCACAGGAAAAGCCAATACTATTAAAACAGGATGAGGTGTTTCTTAATGTGGTTCTTGCTCAAAATGCTTAGTGATATGCTCCAAAATCCTCAACCACTTTCTCACAGCCACATATGTCCCAAACGAAAAGTCAAACTCGGCCCTACTAAAACTTTCTATCCGGCGCCACCGAGTTCTGTTGACATAGCCATTGCCACAAACCTTAGTCACTTTGCTCTCACTGATAGGGATTTCGGACTCACCGAGATGGGATTGCAAACTCTTTGTTTCCCTTCGTAACGTTTCGGTCTAACCGAGATGAGAAATCGGTCCCACTGAGTTCGCAATGCAAACTCTCTGTTTCCCCTTCGTAACGTTTCGGTCCAACCGAAAGGAGCGAATCGGTCCCATAGAGTTTGCCTGACCAACTCTCTATTTACTTATTACCAAAATCGGTCCCACCGAGTTTGTGTATTGGTCTCACCGAGATTACATTATGCCCTAACCCTAATGAAATCGGTCCCACCGAGTTGACTTGTCAGTCCCACCGAAAATCCTAACATTCAAATTTTGAACTAAATCGGTTTGACCGAGTTTTCTGATTCGGTCCCACCAAGTTTGGTGAATTGTGTGTAACGGTTAGATTTTGTGTGGAGGCTATATATACCCCTCCACTCACTCTTCATTCGTGAAGAGAGCCATCAGAACATGCCTATACTTCCAACATACATTTTCAGAGAGAGAACCACCTACACTTGTGTTGAGGTCAAGATATTCCATTCCAACCACATAAATCTTGATCTCTAGCCTTCCCCATGTTCCTTTCCACTCAAATCATCTTTCCACCATATCCAATCCTATGAGAGAGAGTTGAGTGTTGGGGAGACTATCATTTGAAGCACAAGAGCAAGGAGTTCATCATCAACACACCGTCTATTACCTTTTGGAGAGTGGTGTCTCCTAGAGTGGTTAGCTGTCACTTGGGAGCCTCCGTCAAGATTGTGGAGTTGAACCAAGGAGTTTGTACGGGCAAGGAGATCGCCTATTTCGTGAAGATCTACCCTAGTGAGGCAAGTCCTTCGTGGGCGATGGCCATGGTGGGATAGACAAGGTTGCTTCTTTGTGGACCCTTCGTGGGTGGAGCCCTCGGTGGACTCGCGCAACCGTTAGTCTTCGTGGGTTGAAGTCTCCATCAACGTGGATGTATGATAGCACCACCTATCGGAACCACGCCAAAAATCTCCGTGTCTACATGCATTTGCTCCTCAAACTCCTCCCTTTACCTTCATATGCAATTGTTTTACATTCCGCTGCTATACTCTTAGAATTGCATGTTTAGGTTGATTACTTGACTTGTGCTAAGTTGTTAAAATCTGCCAAGACATGAAATTGGGAAAAGGCTAGATTTTTATTTAGTCAAGAAGTCTAATCACCCCCCCTCTAGACATACTTTCGATCCTACACTTAGTCTTTGGCAGCAAAATAGAGGGTACCGGCAGGATAGCCTGCCGGGGGAAACTCGCTGAATTAAAAATAAGGAGGCATTCCACCTCTGCATTGGACATATACATCCACGAGCCCCCGGGAAGGTTCATCCTTTCATTTATACGCTGAGCATACAAGTACAAACCTTACAGGACACAAACATCAACTCGAGAGACTACATTATTTGAACTAAAGTTTGGCAAGTGCCTACAGATTTAAGGTTGAAAAAAGATAAGTGCCCCATAATATCCTCTTTTCGTTTTCCCTCCACCAGGTATTGCGGTGGGAAGAGGAGAGGGCGAAAAGGACACCCAAGCATGAGCCCATCCCAGTCCCGCCATGACTTTCCAGGCGCGGCCTGACAAGATCGGGAGTGGCGAGGCTGTGAAGGAGGAGCACGGAGAGCAGAGCGGCAGTACCCTGGTCACCACCTCCAGGACCAGCAAGAAGCCCCGGCTTGAGCACCAGTGGAGTCATCCACCAAAGCTCAGCCGGAAGACTGCTTGAGGGGAGGTGAAGGCACCAAGGGAACATCCCTTCCCAGCTATCACCCAAGGAGACTAGTGATGATGGTGCCAGGGAGGGAGGGCAAGAGCAGAAAGACGAGGCGGTTGGTCGCCAGAAGGAGGAGGCATCCACACCACCTTACTCCAACCTGACGCCCTGCCACCCGCCTTCTCCGTCTTCCGTCATTTTCTTTCCCTCACCACCACTCCGAAAAAGCACCAGGACCCCAACCCAACGCCTTCCCTGGAGAAGCAACCGAAGGCCAAGACGTCCAAGGGGCTCGGGGCGTGCAGCTCCCCACCTTGGCGGGCAGGAAGGGGTGCCTCCCTTCAGCATCAGCCCTGGATCCACCGGAAGGGGCAATGCTAGGATTACCAATGATCTCCAGGCCTGCCTCCCGGACAGACGACGAGGACGCCAAGGACCTGGACACCGGGCTTGCAAACAACACTAGCTCAAGGCGAGATGCCGCGTTACCTAGCGGACGGCTGACCACGGCAGAAGGGGCAAGCATTTCCCCGCAGTGGGGAAGCTTGATATCTCCCACACTACGAGCGACTCGTCCGCCGCACCTTCTCCAGGCTTGGACCAGACTCACTCCCCAAGCATCAGCACAAGCATTCGGTATTGCCAACCTCAAGCTACTGCCTGGGGCCTGGCCCCAAGCCCTCCTCTTCAACATAACCAGAAGAAAGTAGAAGATAGAAGAAAGTAGATGCGAAGATGGATGCCTCAGCTCTTCCCCCGCTTCCCCTTTTATAGGCGGTCGGGGAAGGGAGCTTATCCTTCAAAGGGTAATCGCCGCCTTCCTCCACCAATTCAAGAAGGATGGGCCCTTGCCTTGATGCTCTTGCACACCCTGCGCCTTCGTTACCTACCCCGCGCTATGCATGCCGCATACGCGGCTGAGGATAAGGGCGTGGTGGGAAGAGTCAGTTGGCAGTTTCCCCTCATGCATTAAAGTCATTCACGGGCCATTACAAGAATGGCCCCACCATGATTGGCTTTACACGACACACGGGAAAACCGAAAACTTGCCCGGGCTCAAGATTAATGAAGAAGCAAAGAATATCTCAAGGGGCCAACCGCTTCCACACCCCTGCCTGTTCACTTGTTAGGGCCTACCCCGACGATGCTCGGCAGCGCACTCGGGGCAGGCCCGGGGGTTTCTGTCGGTGCAACAAACCCTGGGTCCGTTTCCCAGACTGTGCACATGAACGGGAGCAAGACCACAGTGCCAAGGCCAGAGCAGAACACAACGGATCAGTTCTTCGGAGGACCAGCACACAGCTCAAGAAGACCAGGATTTACCAGAAGAGCAAGATACCTCTAAGGAAGAAACCTCCGTTGCCGGGCAGGGGAGCCTGGCAAGGACGGGGTCACCCCCGGAAGCGAGCCTCCAGGTCATCCCGGCCGGCCGGACGGGACTCGCGAGGGCAGAACCACCTCACCACACCATATCACCACGACGCACGTCGTCCATCGGTGCGGTGTCAAGCTCCAAAGTGACTAAGTGGCTGCTATTTGCCACTTGGAAGCCACTTCCTACAGAAAATGCCTCCAAATGACACCCATCCTGTGACGTATCGAGCGAGCAGGTGCGAAGCTGGCAAAACAACCCGGCAAGGCTTGCCGGGCAAGCAACGATGTGACGTTGAGCGGCGCATTTACACTACTAGGGAAAACCTTATACACAGAATATTAGCAGTAGCGCTTGTTAAAAAAGGGCGCTAGTGCTAAATAGCAGTCGCGCGTGCGGGTTAAACCCGCTACAGATACGCAAGTAGCAGTAGCGCGTCCATGTTTAAACGCGCTACTACTAAAACTCTCACTACTAAGCCGATAGGCGACATATAGTAGTAGCGGTCTTTTGGAAACAACGCTGCAGCTAACGCTGTTGTAGTAGCGTGTTTCGCTCAGAGAGCGCTACTGCTAATTAAAGGAAACTAAAATGTAAAACATATAGAAAAGTAAATGAAAATGAAAGAAATAGAAAAAGGGGAAGGAAAAAAAGATGTGAAGGAAAACAAATGAAAATGTTGTAGCAGCAACGCGCTTTCCGGAAACGCGCTATAGCTAACTTAGCAGTAGCGCCTATAGCTAAGTTAGCTATAGCTAATGTAGCAGTAGTGCTTTTCCTGGAACGCGCTACTGCTACTTTTGACTTAACCGCGCGCTCCTTCTTCCCCACGGCCACTTCCCCCAAATCGAACTCATCCGCTCACACCGCCTTCGTCGCCCTACGTCGCTGTCGGCCGCAGCGCGCTCTCCCGCCGCCCTCCGCACCCCCTCGACTCCGCCCTCGACCCCGACCTCGACGCCGCCCCCGACCCCGACCTCGACGCTGCCCCTGACCCCGACCTCGACGCCGCCCTCCGCCGCGTGCCCGAGCCCCGACCCCGACCTCGACGCTGCCTGCCCCTCCCTCGCCGCCGGCACCCGAGGTGAGCACGCCTCCTCCTCCCCCTCCCCTACCTCTGCCTAGCGAAAGTTCCTAGGGTTCATCAAATTTTAGATTGCATCAAATTGGATGCTAATTAGGGTAGTAGTTCCTAGCTAGGTTCATATAATTAGTTAGTAAGAACTAGGGAAGTAGTGTTTAATAGAATTAGTAAGAAAATTAATAGAACTAGTTGAACTAGTTTATTTTTAGTAAGAACTAGTTGAATTAATAGAACTAGTGTATTTTTAGTACGAAAATTAATATAACTAGTTGAACTAGTTTATTTTTAGTAAGAACTAGTTTATTTTTATTTATAGTGAGTTTATTTTTAGTACGAACTAGTTGAATTAATAGAACTAGTTGAACATGTCACATTTGTTGTTATTTTTTTAGTTAAAGCAATTATTCCCGCATCGACGTCGACGATGCCTATCCCGCATCCTCGTCATCGACTCGGCGGAGGACACCTGCTTGATGAGATGGGCCATGTCCGGGACTGGGCTCCGCCGGGTTGGTACTGGGAGGCGCTATGTACAGGGGGGCGCAGCTTGGTGAGGAGCTAGCCGTTGTTGACCCGAACCTTCTTTGGTGGCGGTCGCGCAGGCCAGTGACGGTGCAGAGGCTTGAGGACCCCGTGGAGGTGGTACGTCACCGTGTCAGCGAGGAGGACGCGCACATCCGTTGCTATATGGTTGCCTTGGAGCGCAGGTTCTCCAATACCTGGCAGGTTCTCCAGGGATCTCACTGGAGCTATGATCCTGTGATTGTTCCTTGTCTTTGGGTGTCCACCGCCTGCACCGATACCCGTCGTGCTCTAGGGTTTTAGTTGTATTAGTGATGTTATATGTATGATACTATTCGGGATGTATTAGTGATAATATTCGATGATGTACAGACGCAAGAGATGATTTACTTTTGCTTATTGAATGCCTGCTAATTTGAATACTTATTTATTTTATGATTTGGTTTTGCATATTGAATGCCCAAATTGGAGAAGTACTCCTATTTTCAATGCTCAAATTGGACCCCACTATGCAAGACGTATGCATTTGATTAGTTGATAGCTTATAGGGTTTTTGTTTTTGCAGAAATCTAGGAGCCCCTCCATCATCCCCGCCGTCGTCCCCGTCACTGACCCCCCCCCCCCCCGACCTCGAGGTGAGACCAGCCAAATCTCCATGTCAATATCAGTCCTACAAGATATTTTGAAATGTTTTTGCTCATATTTTCAACCATTGAAATGCAATGACCATCAAGTTTGAATGCCCATATGATGTAGATAAAAACATGTATATCTTGTGTTGCTCAAATAGGATATGTGCTTGCCCATGTGGCCGGTCATGTTTGTAGTTTACACCTCTGAGTGGCCTATGTTTTTCCGAAGTGTTGATTAATTTCCGTTCCGGCAAATTTCAGGCGCTCGATATGTCCTTTTTGAGCAAAGGTCATGCTGGATTTTTCCGTGAATTTTGGCATGACTTGTGCTAGAATATGTAGGAAATATCGAGTGGCCTGGATTTTCTAGAAAGATAATTAAACGATATTTCGGGTTGACCATTGTTATGCACTAGGGGAATGAGGAGTAACGACCATCACCGACGGTCGCAAATGTCAGAGAGGAATCAGTGAGGAGAGTCTCCACCATGTCTGAGAGGACGAAGAATCCCAACTGTTGTCGTGGGGGTCGCTTCTCCTTCGTTCCCGTGTGCTAGACATTTTGGTGTAATGCAGTCGGGGACGAAAGGAGGAGCGATCATCACCAACGGTCGAATGTATACACCACATGAGCTGAGAGTTTTTAGGAAAAGACACGGCAGACCGATAGTCAACCCGTGATAAATAATAAAGATCTAATTTAGTTTTTGTTAATTGTACAAGTTTAATATTTGAATTATGAACATAGGAAATGTCGTACTCGAACGACAAAAGTCTCCCGGGGGAGTGCGACTGGTGCAACGACGACCGAGGTTAGTGCGACAGGCCTCACCTGGACGAAGATCGGCGCTTTAGCATTAAGCTCCAGGAGACCTTCGCCATTGAAACGGTATGCAACGACGACAAGTGTTTTTTCGTAATTAAGCACGACTTCAACTATTTCATCGTGTAATTTTCATCTTTTCCAATTCAACTAGCTTATCCCATGCCATGCAAGACGCTATGTCTTGGAGAGGATGGGTTTTGAAGACCATGAAAGTTTCGAAACAAAGAAAATTCACCTATGGACCCATCATGGTATGGATTTTGAAGTAAATCTGTACAATTCTCAGAGCGTAACCCATTTTGGTTGCACAAATTGGAAGCACTTTCCAAGATGTATGGTTTTTATGAGGATATGATTGTCACCATGGATCTTGGTGATCCTGACATCGAGCAAGACAATATGGACATTTGGGTCCTTGTTGATACGCTTCCAATTCTACCGCTCTATGAGTTTCTCAAACATAGTTATTAAGTAATTTAATTTGTTTATTTCAAAATAGTTGACAGCTTATCTCCATTGACAGCTCATTTTCATTCTTCAAACAATGTGCGGAAGATGGTAGACAGAACCTACTACACCGATGGCTCCAAATTAACTTATCAGGAGAAAAATCATCTGATCGCATTTTGTACCGAACTTGAGAATTACAATATCTACTATAACACTCCTCCACATTATGGTCAATACGTGCCACTAGTGCACGTGTTGAACCACGGTAACATCCATGGAGATGCCACGCTAAGATTTTTTACTATTAGGACATCTGTGCATCTTTTGCATACTTCTAAAACTAAACTACATTGCTAACTACGAAGTTATTACTATGTTTTTCAACAGAAAATCCTGAAGGATTGTGTGCCTCATCTGATGTATTAGAATGGTCGCCTTGATGTTTTGAACATACAGCCAGGTCATCCTACGAATCTCACCTGTCCATATCGGATTTCTAAAACCGATGAACACATGGTAATCAAAGAATGGAAAAAATGCATGGACACTCGTAAGGAGGTTCTTGGAAGCAACATTGTGCGAAAGGCAAGAATTAGAGACGGGATAATCTCCATTCTCCATAATGGAGAGTCAGGGGCTATCTTGTTTTATGTTATTTTACCTAAGAGAATATAGTAGGCCCTATGAGGTACAATGTTTATTATGTGGTACAATGTGTTAGAGTTGATGATGAGGAGTAGTTGTGATTATGACTAGTGACCAACTTGCTATGTGATGTCTCATTGATGAAAACGATGATCATGACGAGGTGTTATATGACAGTGATGTATTATGATGACAAGTTGTTAATGATATGATGATGATATTTATTATATCATTGGGTGAAAGAACCATTGATTAGTTTCAAGTGGATGTGCATCCAGTTGAACCTAGCCCACGGTTCTTTCACCCAGTGATGTAATAACTCATTATGATGTAAAAAAAATCTCTAAATTGCTGCTGTATGAAAACTTTATAAAGGTGTATGAATACAATATGAAATAAAAAAGAAATAAAATACGGAATAATAGTAGTAGCGCGGGCTTGTAGAAGCGCTACTAGTAATTACCAGTAGTGCTGATAGGGGAAAGCGCTACTACAAAGTCGATATAGCAGTAGCATGGGTTAACCCACGCTACCACTAACCTTTAGCTGTAGTGCCATACCAGTAGCGCTCCTTTCCGCGCTACTGATAGGCCTAAAACCCACGCTGCTGCTAGGCTTTTCCCTAGTAGGGTCAATGCACTTTGTCAAGCCTACAGAGTTAGGTATGATAACACTGTTTGCTATCTAATCAGTACATAATGACTGATTTTGCCACTATGGTGACCCCTCTGTCTATAAAAGGAGGCCCAAGGCAACCGTAGAAAGGGTTGGCTGATCCAGCCCCACACATATTCATACTCGCATAACCGTTTCGCCTTCACGCAACCCTGCCGGGCAAAGCATGTTGCGCCCACCACCATTTTTCCACCATCAATCCACCAAAGCAGGAGTACGGTTTTACGCCTCACGGCGGCCCGAACCTGGGTAAAAACTGCCCGCATGATCTCTGTTGTGCTGTCCCACGTCCCTCTGCTCTTTGTGCAATGTGGCGTCCCCCCGCCGAACCAGCAAGGGACCCCTGGTCCCATAGGTGGCCTTGGTTTCCCGCGACACCCCCTCTGGTACTTCTTTGGCCCAACAGGTGTCTTCTGGTCCAAAAAAAATCTCCAAAAAGTTTCGCTGCGTTTGGACTCCGTTTGGTATTGATTTTATGTGAACTAAAAAACAAGCAAAAACAGCAAGTGGCACTGGGCACTATGTCAATAGGTTAGTCCCAAAAATGATATAAAGTTGCTAGAAAATTATTGTAAAACATCCAAGAATGATAATATAACATCATTGAACAATCAAAAATTATAGATACGTTGGAGACATATCAGCGTGTGAGGAGCACCGCTCCCCACCTTGGTGGGCTGGAAGACACCGCCACCTTCAGCGTCAACCCCGACCCCGCTCGAAGGAGCCATGCTTGGATTACCAAGGATCCCGAGTACTGCACCATAGACAGGCACCGGAAGCCCCAGGGGCCTCGCCATCGGGATGACAAGCCCCGACGACTTGCATCAAGGGCGAGCACTCCCCACCAAGCGGCTGGCTCGTGTGGGGGAAACGGGCGCTTCACCATTTTGGGGAAGCGTAACGCCTCCCACACTGCGGTCGATTCGGCGCCCACGTCTTCGACCGCCGCATCTCTTACAGCCCCGGACCAGCCTCACGCCCCGAGCATCAACACAAGCGCTCGACATCGTCGTCCCTGAGCTAGAGCCCAGGGCCCGGCCCCGGTCTCTCCCCCTCGACATAACAAAGGAGGAGGCAAGAAATGAAAGAGGAGAGGTGCGTGGATGGGCGCCTCCTCTCCTTGTCACCCCATTTTTATAGGCAGGCTAGCGGCTGATCCTTCACCCCCCACCCAAGAGGGGCTCTTTCTGATCCGACCCGCCCAAACTACCACCGATGGCCGGATCCGATTACCACCCCCTTACACCAATCCGACAAAATCGGGCCTTCGCCATGATGCTCTTTTCGGCACCACGCGCCTCCGTTACCTATGCCACTCAATGCATGTAACATACGTGGCAAAAGGATAAGGGTGTGGTGGGATGAGTGAATTGGCTGTTACTCCCCCATGGGTTAAAGTCATTCACGGGCAATTACAGAGATTGCCCACTACAATTTGCGTCACGCGACATGCGGAAAAAACCGGAAACTAACTCAAGCATGGGTTAATGGAGAAGCAAAGGAAATCTCAAAGGATGAGCAACCGCGAACTCTTCGTCATGTGATGCGCAGAAAAAACCGGAAACTAACTCAAGCACTGGTTAATAGAGAAGCAAAGGAAATCTCAAAGGATAAGCAACTGCGAACTCTTCGCCTATGTACTACATAGGGCCTACCCCGATGATGCTCAACAGCACGTCTGTGCCAGGCCCGGGTGCTCCTGTCAATGCAACAAACCCTGGTGTGTGTTGCCCGGACCGTACACAGGCTCGAGAGCAAGGTTACAACATCCAAGACGAGGCCAAGCAGAAGAGATAGCTCTTTGAGAAATCAAGGGGCGGATCAAGAAGACCAAGACAAGCCAAATGAACAAGATATAACTGAGGAAAAACTGCCCTTGCTAGGCAGGCGAGCCTGGCGAGGTCGAGGTCGCCCCGAGGACAAGTCTCAAGACTCCCCCGACAAGCTTGCCGGGAACGCCGAGGGTGGATCACCTCCATCGCTCCACCTCAAAGCGATGCAAGTCACCTATTAGTGCGGTGTCGAGCCCCCAGGTGATTAAGTGGCTATCATTTGGCACGTGGCAGCAATATGTGAGGAAGAATGCCCCTAAATGACACCCGTCGAGAGGCGTGTCAATCGGGCAGGAGAGAAGGTGGCTGAATAGCATGGCAAGGCTTGCCGGGCTACACCCACGATGTGACACTAAGCGGTGCATTTAATGCACCTTTTCATGTCTGCAGAGTTAGGTATGATAGCACTTAGGCTATCTAATCGCAGGATAATGAATGATTTGCCATTGTGGTGACCCTTGACCTATAAAAGGAGGCATGTGGAAACCTTAGAAAGGATTCCAACCCTTTTGCACTCATAAGCGCGTAGCTGCTCTTGTCCCGAGGTGACCTTGCCGGGTAAGAGCGCCGCGTCTCCACCACGGTCCTTTCATCAATCCACCAAAGCAGGAGTAGGGTTTTACGCCTCATACGGCCCGAACCTGGGTAAAAACTGCCCGTGTCATCACCGCCGTGCTGCTCTACGGTCTCCGCTCTTTGTGCAACGCGCTCTTCCCCCTTGCTGAACCACAAGGCGCCGATGGCCCCATAGGTGGTCGTGTTAAACCATGACATATATTTTATTTCCTTGTTCCAATCCATGCTAAATTCACCTCATGCTTATAATCAAAATAATCCTTTTACTAAACATATCGTGGATGCTATCATGAAATCGTCCGAAGAAAAACTTGACTTGGAAGTTTCAATCCCTAGAAAGCATTATGATGAATGGGAACCTACTATTAAGATTAAAATTAATGATTATGAGGGTAATACTTTGTGTGATTTGGGTCCTCGTGTTTCCACTATTCCCAAAACTCTAAGTGATGTGCTAGGTTTCCATAAATTTGATGATTGTTCTTTGAATTTGCATCTAGCGGACTCCACTACTAAGAAACCTATGGGGAGTATTAATGATGTTCTTATTGTTGCAAATAGTAATTATGTGCCCATAGATTTTTATTGTCCTTTATATAGATTGCAATCTTGTATGCCCTATTCTACTTGGTAGACCTTTTCCTAAGAACGATTGGTGCAATTATTGATGAGAAAGAAGGAAACATTAGATTTCAATTTTTGTTAAGGAATGGCGCGAAACACTTTCCAAGAAAGAAAATGAGGTTACCACATGAATCTATTATGAGGGCTACCTATGGATTAAATACCAAAGATGACAATACCTAGATCTTTGCATTAAGGGTAGCTAGGGGCATAAAACAATAGCGCTTGTTGGGATGCAACCAATTCTATTTTGTGTTTTTTTCTTCTGGTTTTCAATAAATACACAATATTACTTCTATAATAATTGTATTTAAGTTTTTAAACAGTGTTTTTGCCAAGTTGAGCCTTTGGGATGGTCTATGGTGATAATTGATTTGATTTTGCTGAAAAACAGAAACTTTTGCGGCAAGCTCTGGAATTTTCAAAATTCACAGGAACTTGATTTTGATCTGAATTTTTCACACAAGATTTGTATACAGATTTCTTAGGTTTTGCTAAGTTTTCAGAAATTTTGGAGTTACAAAAGTACACAAAATTTCCAGATTACAACATACTTTTCTGTTTTTGAACGATTCTGTTTTCTTTGTGTTGTTTGCTTATTTTGATGAATCTATGGTTAGTATCGGGGGGTATTGTCGCGGGATATCCGCGGCCACCTATGGGACCGGGCTGCCCCTTGCTGGTTCGGCAGGGGACGTCGCGTTGCACAAAGAGCAGACCAGCGCGCGGTAGCACGACAGAGAGCATAGAAGCAATTTACCCAGGTTCGGGCCGCCGCAAGGCGTAAGACCCTACTACTGCTTTGGTGGATTGATGCTGGAAATGCGCGTGGTGGTGCGTGGTACACTTGCCCGGAAAATCCTGCCTCAGGGCTATAGTGACCACAAGCGTATGGTGGCTTGGTTTGTCAAGTTTCCAACCCTCTAACCCCCTCCTTCAATTGCCATGGGCCTCCTTTTATAGATTAAGGGGTCACCACAGTGGCAAAATGGTCATTACCCACTGATATGATAGCAAATAGTGCTATCATACCTAACTCTGCAGGCTGACAGGGTGCATTAAATGCACCGCTCAGTGTCACATCACTAGATGCCCAGCAAGGCCTGCCACACATATCTTGCTAGCTCCGCATCTGTTCTCTTGACACGTCACTGGACGGGTGTCACCTGTGGGTTTCTTCTGTAGGAGATGGCTGCCATGTGGCAAATGCTGCAACTTAATCACCTTGCGGCTTGATACCGCATTGGTTGACGACATGGGTCGTACTTGCGCGGTTGGCGGGGTGGTTCACGCCCCGCAAGCCCCTGCAGGCGCTGCCGGCGAGTCTTGGTTGCTTGCTTCTGGTGGTGGCCTGGCCCCTTGTCGGGCTAGCCTGCCCGGCAAGGGAGGCTCTTTCCTCATAGATATCTTTGTTGGGGAATGTAGTAATTTCAAAAAAATTCTACGCACACGCAAGATCATGGTGATGCATAGCAACGAGAGGGGAGAGTGTTGTCCACGTACCCTCGTAGACCGAAAGCGGAAGCGTTAACACAACGCGGTTGATGTAGTCGTACGTCTTCACGATTCGACCGATCAAGTACCGAACGCACGGCACCTCCGAGTTGAGCACACGTTCAGCTCGATGACGTCCCTCGAACTCCGATCCAGCCGAGTGTTGAGGGAGAGTTTCGTCAGCACGACGGCGTGGTGACGATGATGATGTTCTACCGACGCAGGGCTTCGCCTAAGCTCCGCTACGATATTATCGATGTGTAATATGGTGGAGGGGGGCACCGCACACGGCTAAGAGATCAATAGATCAACTGTTGTTTCTATGGGGTGCCCCCTGCCCCCGTATATAAAGGAGCAAGGGGAAGGCCGCCGGCCAAGGAGGAGGGCGCGCCAAGTGGGGAGTCCTACTCCCACCGGGAGTAGGACTCCTCCTTTCCTTGTTGGAATAGGAGAAGGGAAGGGAGAAGGAGAAAGAGGGAAGGGAGCGCCCCCCTCCCTAGTCCATGGGGAGGGGTGCGGCCACCCTTTGGGGTCTATCTCTCCTCTCCCGTATGGCCCATTAAGGCCCAATACGAATTCCCGTAACTCTCCGGTACTCCGAAAAATACCCGAATCACTCGGAACCTTTCTGAAGTCCGAATATAGTCGTCCAATATATCGATCTTTACGTCTCAGCCATTTCGACAGTCCTCGTCAAGTCCCTGATCTCATCCGGGACTCCGAACTCCTTCGGTACATCAAAACATATAAACTCATAATATAACTGTCATCGTAACGTTAAGCGTGCGGACCCTACGGGTTCGAGAACTATGTAGACATGACCGAGACACCTCTCCGGTCAATAACCAATAGCGGAACCTGGATGCTCATATTGGCTCCCACATATTCTACGAAGATCTTTATCGGTTAAACCGCATAACAACATACGTTGTTCCCTTTGTCATCGGTATGTTACATGCCCGAGATTCGATCGTCGGTATCTCAATACCTAGTTCAATCTCGTTACCGGCAAGTCTCTTTACTCGTTCCGTAATACATCATCCCACAACTAACTCATTAGTTACAATGCTTGCAAGGCTTATAGTGATGTGCATTACCGAGTGGGCCCAGAGATACCTCTCCGACAATCGGAGTGACAAATCCTAATCTCGAAATACGCCAACCCAACAAGTACCTTTGGAGACACCTGTAGAGCACCTTTATAATCACCCAGTTACGTTCTGACGTTTGGTAGCACACAAAGTGTTCCTCCGGTAAACGGGAGTTGCATAATCTCATAGTCATAGGAACATGTATAAGTCATGAAGAAAGCAATAGCAACATACTAAACGATCGAGTGCTAAGCTAACGGAATGGGTCAAGTCAATCACATCATTCTCCTAATGATGTGATCTCGTTAATCAAATGACAACCCATGTCAATGGCTAGGAAACTTAACCATCTTTGATCAACGAGCTAGTCAAGTAGAGGCATACTAGTGACACTCTGTTTGTCTATGTATTCACACATGTATTATGTTTCCGGTTAATACAATTCTAGCATGAATAATAAACATTTATCATGATATAAGGAAATAAATAATAACTTTATTATTGCCTCTAGGGCATATTTCCTTCAGTCTCCCACTTGCACTAGAGTCAATAATCTAGTTGACATCGCCATGTGATTTAACATCAATAGTTCCCATCAGCATGTGATTAACACCCATAGTTCACATCGTCATGTGACCATCACCCAAAGGGTTTACTAGAGTCAGTAATCTAGTTCACATCGCTATGTGATTTACACCCAAAGAGTACTAAGGTCTGATCATGATTTGCTTGTGAGATAATTTTAGTCAACGGGTCTGTCACATTCAGATCCGTAAGTATTTTGTAAATTTCTATGTCGACAATGCTCTGTGCGGAGCTACTCTAGCTAATTGCTCCCACTTTCAATATGTATCTAGACCGAGACTTAGAGTCATCTAGATTAGTGTCAAAACTTGCATCGACGTAACCCTTTACGACGAACCTTTTGTCACTTCCATAATCGAGAAACATATCCTTTTTCCACTTAGGATAATATTGACCGCTGTCCAGTGATCTACTCCTAGATCACTATTGTACTCCCTTGCCAAAATCAGTGTAGGGTATACAATAGATCTAGTACACAGCATGGCATGCTTTATAGAACCTATGGCCGAGGCATAGGGAATGACTTTCATTCTTTTTCTATCTTCTGCGGTGGTCGGGCTTTGAGTCTTACTCAAAGTTCACACCTTGTAACACATGCAAGAACTCTTTCTTTGACTGTTCTATTATGAACTACTTCAAAATCTTGTTAAGGTATGTACTCATTGAAAAAACTTATCAAGCGTCTTGATCTATCTCTATAGATCTTGATGCTCAATATGTAAGCAGCTTCACCGAGGTCTTTCTTTGAAAAACTCCTTTCAAACACTCCTTTATGCTTTGCAGAATAATTCTACATTATTTCCGATCAACAATATGTCATTCACATATACTTATCAGAAATGCTGTAGTGCTCCCACTCACTTTCTTGTAAATACAGGCTTCACCGCAAGTCTGTATAAAACTATATCCTTTGATCAACTTATCAAAGCGTATATTCCAACTCCGAGATGCTTGCACCAGTCCATAGATGGATCGCTGGAGCTTGCATATTTTGTTAGCACCTTTAGGATTGACAAAACCTTCTGGTTGCATCATATACAACTCTTCTTTAATAAATCCATTAAGGAATGCATTTTTGTTTATCCATTTGCCAGATTTCATAAAATGCGGCAATTGCTAACATGATTCGGACAGACTTAAGCATAGATACGAGTGAGAAACTCTCATCGTAGTCAACACCTTGAACTTTGTCAAAAAAACCTTTTTCCGACAAGTCTTGCTTTGTAGATAGTAACACTACTATCAGCGTCCGTCTTCCTCTTGAAGATCCATTTAATCTCAATGGCTCGCCGATCATTGGGCAAGTCAATCAAAGTCCATACTTTGTTCTCATACATGGATCCCATCTCAGATTTCATGGCCTCAAGCCATTTTGCGGAATCTGGGCTCATCATCGCTTCCTCATAGTTCGTAGGTTCGTCATGGTCAAGTAACATGACCTCCAGAACAGGATTACCGTACCACTCTGGTGCGGATCTCATTCTGGTTGACCTACGAGGTTCGGTAGTAACTTGATCCGAAGCTTCATGATCATCATCATTAACTTCCTCACTAATTGGTGTAAGCATCACTGGAACTGATTTCAGTGATGAACTACTTTCCAATTTGGGAGAAGGTACAGTTACCTCATCAAGTTCTACTTTCCTCCCACTCACTTCTTTCGAGAGAAACTCCTTCTCTAGAAAGGATCCATTCTTAGCAATGAATTTGCCTTCAGATCTATGATAGAAGATATACCCAATAGTCACCTTTGGGTATCCTATGAAGACACATTTCTCCGATTTGGGTTTGAGCTTATCAGGATGAAACTTTTTCACATAAGCATCGCAACCCCAAACTTTAAGAAACGACAACTTTGGTTTCTTGCTAAACCACAGTTCATAAGATGTCGTCTCAACGGATTTAGATGCTACCCTATTTAACGTGAATGCAGCTGTCTCTAATGCATAACCCCAAAACGATAGTGGTAGATCGGTAAGAGACATCATATATCGCACCATATCTAATAAAGTACGGTTACGATGTTCGGACACACCATTACACCGTGGTGTTCCAGGTGGCGTGAGTAGTGAAACTATTTGACATTGTTTTAACTGAAGGCCAAACTCGTAACTCAAATACTCTTCTCCACGATCAGATCGTAGAAACTTTATTTTCTTGTTACGATGATTTTCCGCTTCACTCTGAAATTATATGAACTTTTCAAATGTTTCAGACTTCTGTTTCATTAAGTAGATATTCCCATATCTGCTAAAATCATCTGTGAAGGTCAGAAAATAATGATACCTGCTACAAGCCTCAATATTCATCGGACCACATACATCTGTATGTATGATTTCCAACAAATCTGTTGCTCTCTCCATAGTTCCGGAGAACGGCGTTTTAGTCATCTTGCCCATGAGGCACGGTTCGCAAGCATCAAGTGATTCATAATCAAGTGATTCCAAAATCCCATCAGTATGGAGTTTCTTCATGCGCTTTACACCAATATGACCTAAACGGCAGTGCCACAAATAAGTTGCACCATCATTATTAACTTTGCATCTTTTGGCTTCATTATTATGAATATGCGTATCACTACGATTGAGATCCAACAAACCATTTTATTGGGTGTATGACCATAGAAGGTTTTATTCATGTAAACAGAACAACAATTATTCTCTAATTTAAATGAATAACCGTATTGCAACAAACATGATCAAATCATATTCATGCTCAACGCAAACACCAAATAACACTTATTTAGTTTCAACACTAATCCCGAAAGTATAGGGAGTGTGCGATGATTATCATATCAATCTTGGAACTACTTCCAACACAAATCGTCACCTCGCCTTTTACTAGTCTCTGTTTATTCTGCAACTCCCGTTTCGAGTTACTACTCTTTGCAACTGAACCAGTATCAAATGCTGAGGGGTTGCTATAAACACTAGTAAAGTACACATCAATAACATGTATATCCAATATACCTTTGTTCACTATGCCATCCTTCTTATCCACCAAATAGTTGGGGTAGTTCCGCTTCCAGTGACCAGTCCCTTTGCAGTAGAAGCACTTAGTCTCAGGCTTAGGACCAGACTTAGGCTTCTTCACTTGAGCAGCAACTTGCTTGCCGTTCTTCTTGAAGTTCCCCTTCTTCCCTTTGCCCTTTTCTTGAAACTAGTGGTCTCGTCAACCATCAACACTTGATGTTTTTCTTGATTTCTACCTTCGTCGATTTCAGCATCACGAAGAGCTCGGGAATTACTTTCGTCATCCCTTGCATACTATAGTTCATCACGAAGTTCTACTAACTTGGTGATGGAGACTACAGAATTATGTCAATCACTATTTTATCTGGAAGATTAACTCCCACTTGATTCAAGCGATTGTAGTACCCAGACAATCCGAGCACATGCTCACTGCTTGAGCTATTCTCCTCCATCTTTTAGCTATAGAACTTGTTGGAGACTTCATATTTCTCAACTCGGGTATTTTCTTGAAATATTAACTTCAACTCCTGGAACATCTCATATGGTCCATGACGTTCAAAACGTCTTTGAAGTCCCGATTCTAAGCTGTTAAGCATGGTGCACTAAAATATCAAGTAGTCATCATATTGAGCTAGCCAAACGCTCATAACGTCTGCATCTGCTCATGCAATAGGTCTGTCACCTAGCGGTGCATCAAGGACATAATTCTTCTGTGCAGCAATGAGGATAATCCTCAGATCACGGATCCAATCCGCATCTTTGCTACTAACATCTTTCAACATAATTTTTCTCTAGGAACATATCAAAAAAAACACAGGGAAGCAACAACGCGAGCTATTGATCTACAACATAATTTGCAAAATACTATCAGGACTAAGTTCATGATAAATTTAAGTTCAATTAATCATATTACTTAAGAACTCCCACTTAGATAGACATCCCTCTAATCCTCTAAGTGATCACGTGATCCATATCAACTAAACCATGTCCGATCATCACGTGAGATGGAGTAGTTTCAATGGTGAACATCACTATGTTGATCATATCTACTATATGATTCACGCTCGACCTTTCGGTCTCCGTGTTCCGAGGCCATATCTGCATATGCTAGGCTCGTCAAGTTTAACCTGAGTATTCTGCGTGTGCAACTGTTTTGCACCCGTTGTATTTGAACGTAGAGCCTATCACACCCGATCATCACGTGGTTTCTCAGCACGAAGAACTTTCGCAATGGTGCATACTCAAGGAGAACACTTTTATCTTGAAATTTTAGTGAGAGATCATCTTATAATGCTACCGTCAATCAAAGCAAGATAAGATGCATAAAAGATAAACATCACATGCAATCAATATCAGTGATATGATATGGCCATCATCATCTTGTGCTTGTGATCTCCATCTCCGAAGCACCGTCATGATCACCATCGTCACCAGCTCGACACCTTGATCTCCATCGTAGCATCGTTGTCGTCTCGCCAACTATTGCTTTTACGACTATCGCTACCGCTTAGTGATAAAGTAAAACAATTACATGGCGATTGCATTGCATACAATAAAGCGACAACCATATGGCTCCTGCCAGTTGCCGATAACTCGGTTACAAAACATGATCATCTCATACAATAAAATATAGCATCATGTCTTGACCATATCACATCACAACATGCCCTGCAAAAACAAGTTAGACGTCCTCTACTTTGTTGTTGCAAGTTTTACGTGGCTGCTATAGGCTTAGCAAGAACCGTTCTTACCTACGCATCAATACCACAACGATAGTTTGTCAAGTTAGTGCTGTTTTAACCTTTGCAAGGACCGGGCGTAGCCACACTCGGTTCAACTAAAGTGAGAGAGACAGACACCCGCCAGTCACCTTTAAGCAACGAGTGCTCGCAACGGTGAAACCAGTCTCGCGTAAGCGTACGCGTAATGTCGGTCCGGGCCGCTTCATCTCACAATACCGTTGAACCAAAGTATGACATGATGGTAAGCAGTATGACTTATATCGCCCACAACTCACTTGTGTTCTACTCGTGCATATAACATCAACGCATAAAACCAGGTTCTGATACCACTGTTGGGGAACGTAGTAATTTCAAAAAAATTCTATGCACACACAAGATCATGGTGATGCATTGCAACGAGAGGGGAGAGTGTTGTCCACGTACCCTCGTAGACCGAAAGCGGAAGCGTTAACACAACGCGGTTGATGTAGTCGTACGTCTTCACGATCCGACCGATCAAGTACCGAACGCACGGCACCTCCGAGTTCAGCACACGTTCAGCTCGATGACGTCCCTCGAACTCCGATCCAACCGAGTGTTGAGGGAGAGTTTCGTCAGCACGATGGCGTGGTGACGATGATGATGTTCTACCGATGCAGGGCTTCGCCTAAGCTCCACTACGATAATATGATGCAGGGCTTCGCCTAAGCTCCGCACACGGCTAAGAGATCAATAGATCAACTGTTGTGTCTATGGGGTGCCCCCCTGCCCCCGTATATAAAGGAGCAAGGGGAAGGCCGCCGGCCAAGGAGGAGGGCGCGCCAAGGGGGGAGTCCTACTCCCACCGGGAGTAGGACTCCTCCTTTCCTTGTTGGAATATGAGAAGGGGAGGGAGAAGGAGAAAGAGGGAAGGGAGCGCCCCCCCTCCCTAGTCCAATTCGGACTAGTCCATGGGGAGGGGTGCGGCCACCCTTTGGGGTCTTTCTCTCCTTTCCCGTATGGCCCATTAAGGCCCAATACGAATTCCTGTAACTCTCCGGTACTCCGAAAAATACCCGAATCACTCGGAACCTTTCTGAAGTCCGAATATATTCATCCAATATATCGATCTTTACGTCTCGGCCATTTCGAGACTCCTCATCAAGTCCCTGATCTCATCCGGGACTCCAAACTCCTTCGGTACATCAAAACATATAAACTCATAATATAACTGTCATCGTAACGTTAAGCGTGCGGACCCTACGGGTTCGAGAACTATCTAGACATGACCGAGACACCTCTCCGGTCAATAACCAATAGCGGAACCTGGATGCTCATATTGGCTCCCACATATTCTACGAAGATCTTTATCGGTCAAACCGCATAACAACATACGTTGTTCCCTTTGTCATCGGTATGTTACTTGCCCGAGATTCGATCGTCGGTATCTCAATACCTAGTTCAATCTCGTTACCGGCAAGTCTCTTTACTCGTTCCGTAATACATCATCCCGCAACTAACTCATTAGTTACAATGCTTGCAAGGCTTATAGTGATGTGCATTACTGAGTGGGCCCAGAGATACCTCTGCGACAATCGGAGTGACAAATCCTAATCTCGAAATATGCCAACCCAACAAGTACCTTTGGAGACACCTGTAGAGCACCTTTATAATCACCCAGTTACGTTGTGACGTTTGGTAGCACACAAAGTGTTCCTCCGGTAAACGGGAGTTGCATAATCTCATAGTCATAGGAACATGTATAAGTCATGAAGAAAGCAATAGCAACATACTAAACGATCGAGTGCTAAGCTAACGGAATGGGTCAAGTCAATCACATCATTCTCCTAATGATGTGATCTCGTTAATCAAATGACAACCCATGTCAATGGCTAGGAAACTTAACCATCTTTGATCAACGAGCTAGTCAAGTAGAGGCATACTAGTGACACTCTGTTTGTCTATGTATTCACACATGTATTATGTTTCCGGTTAATACAATTCTAGCATGAATAATAAACATTTATCATGATATAAGGAAATAAATAATAACTTTATTATTGCCTCTAGGGCATATTTCCTTCAATCTTGTCCTCTGATCCATCCTTGGTCTTTCTTTGTTGTATACAGGCTCTGCAAATCTCTTAGGCCTTCAATCCCTATCTTGAGCCGGTGCTTCAGTCTTGATCTTGTGTGTGTGTACAGTTGGGCAACATACCCGGGGTCTGTTGCACCGACAGAAGCCCCTAGGCTTGCCCCGATCGCGCTGCGGAGCGTCGGCAGGGTAGGGCCTAATAAGTGCACAGGCAGGGCTTCTGAAGGGGTTAGGCCCTTGAAGTTTTCCTTTGCTGCTGTGGTAGTCCAGATTTCGGGGCGGTTTCTAATTTCCACGCGCGCGGTGCGCGGTGTCGTGGAAGAACGTGGAATGTGGCCCATGGATTCTCCTTGCCCCACGATCTTGGGGCAAAAACTGCCATCCCACCAGCTCCCCGTCCCGCATGCACCTCGCCACATGCTCCGCATGCATTGGGCGTGGGAGGTGGTCGATGCGGAGGGCACGGGGAGGAGCATTGTAGCTGAAACCCGAGTGTCGATGGTTGGGGCAGAGGATCGGCCTCGGCCCTCAGAGCCATAGTGGGTGCAGAGAGGCCGCGTTGGAGGAGAGGGGGAGCCGTCTCCCATAGGAGGGGTCAGCCGCTTGCCCCGTTTCCCCATAAAAAGGGCCTGGGGCAGTGTTGTTCAGCACACACTCCTCCTTCTCTTCCGTGATCCTTCTTATCTAGCCATGGTGCAAGGGCAAGGGCGTGGTGGAGCCCCGGTGGTGGCGTCGAGGGCTTCTTCTCGACATCGCCCCTCTCCTCCCCCGCACACTGAAGCAGCGGAATCGTCCACGAGGAGAGGAGGAAGGGGGCGTGGCCGTGGTTGTCGTGGTGCCCGAGGAGGAGGAGGAGGGGGCGGTGCCCCGGTGATGCCTCCGCCGGCGGCTCCACCCCCGAAGGAAGGCCATGTTAGGTACCAACCTTGAGAGTTCATCATCAGGCTGTATAAGTCCCTGCGTAGTCGCCTTCGTCTTCCATCCTTCTTTGCGCGGGAGATGGAGCTCGAGCAGCCGCGCGCCCTGAGGCTGCACATGAGGGGCTGTGGGGATGGGAGCACGAAGGTTGACGTCGACTTCCCAGCCCCTTATGTCATGTACCTCCATCGCGGCTGGAAGACCTTTGCCCATGCCCACAACTTTTCGGAGGGGCGCATTCTCCATTTCAAATTAATGGAGAGTGGCCTGCTCTCCGTCAAGATCTTTGGGCACTTGGAAGGTCGCTTAGGGTGCTGCGTGGAGAGCTCGACTGACGACGAAAGCTCCTCCTCGAGCGAAAGCAATGAGGAGGACAGTGACGGCAATGACGACGGCAGCATGCGGAGGGGCGACGACTCTGACTCCAGCTGATCGTCGCCCGCACCATCTTCATCAGGCGGCAGCACTATCATCTGCATCTGCATCTTCTCCCGGCAATGTGATTTGCAGGGGAGTTGGATGCAGAGGTGCGGATGGTGTTGCCGGG
Organism: Aegilops tauschii subsp. strangulata; assembly: GCF_002575655.3. Classification (NCBI taxonomy): domain Eukaryota; kingdom Viridiplantae; phylum Streptophyta; class Magnoliopsida; order Poales; family Poaceae; genus Aegilops; species Aegilops tauschii. Next base: position 276,740,431 of record NC_053038.3, on the reverse strand, counting down.
CTCCTCCAGCAGCCTTCCAGCTGGACCCCAGCAGGCTTCCTCTCGAGATGCAGCTTATTTAGCCCTGCCGAGTCATGTTGTCCCTGGTGACTGTGGTTGACGAGGTCGCCTTCCGCCGTGCTCTCCATCGAGGCGTTCCCTCGCGCTTCCGCTTCCCCTGGGCTACCTCTTCTGGGGCCCAATGAGACCGGGCCGGGCCTTCGCCTTGGCGCTCCTTTTGTCCTCCTCACCTTCGACGGCTATACCTAGAAGCAGAGGGACAAGAAAGGGCATCATGGAGCACTTATCTTTTTTCAATCTTAAATCTGTAGGCAATCGCCAAATTTTAATTCAAATAATGTAATCTCTCGAGTCCATCTTTGTATTCTGTAATGCTTGTACTTGTAACTGCATATGAATGAAAAAGATGAATCTTGTCGGGAACTCGCGCATGTGTATGTCCATGCAGAGGCAAAGTGCCTCTTTAATAGAATAAATGAGTTTTCCCCGACAGGATATCCTGCAGGCACCCTCTTCGTCTGCTGGAGAACTACATCTGCCGAGGAACAGACAGAGGGGCCAGCCCCCCGCCAACTCCTTTTTCCCAAAGGTCACTGCGACCTCCTTGACCGAAGCAGTGATTGAGCCATGGATGGGAGCACCTAAGTTTCAAAGAGAGAGGTGAGGTTTTCGCATGCAAAGTTGCAGCTTTGCCGAATACTAATGGACAAGAGGTGAACTTATCTGTTTGGCTTGCCTGGGATCGCCGTGCCATGAAATCTTCTCGTCCATTGTCAAAGCCAGGTTCACGGCAAGAACCTGCAACTCCATGCAGATGAGAATGAAAGCAGGATGCAATCCTATCTATATGCATATGCAAATACTCATGAAGTGCTTATGCAATGATCTGGGTGTGCTTGTGCATGCATGCAATCTTAGTTCGGGCCCCCCTACAGCGCTTCCTTATTTTCTCTTGCACGGGGTCATCGCCCCGGCTTGTACAAGGGGTTACATGCAACTTCGGCAATGCCATGTACAATGGGTGGCTGCCGGGCAGGGCCCGGCAGCCTCCGTGCCTTACCGGTAGAACTTACGGAGATGCTCAATGTTCCATGAGTTTTGCAACGGTGTGCCATCTCCGATCTCCAGACGGACTGCACCGGGTCTGGAGACTCGTACTACCTCGTAAGGGCCTTCCCACCTTAGTGATAACTTGTGTGTACCCTTGGCGGACTGTACGCGCCTAAGGACAAGGTCATCTTCCTGAAAACACCGGGCACGAACCCTGGGGCTGTGATAGTGACGCAGGGCTTGCTGATAGCGTGCAGCATGCGTAGCGGCCCGGAGACGGTTCTCCTCGAGTAGCACAGCGTCGTCACGCCGGTGCTGATCTTGTGCTACTTTATCGTAGGCAAGCACTCGAGGAGACCCGTAAATGAGTTCCGAGGGATAACTGCTTCTGCCCCGTAGACCAGGGACAAGGGAGCCTGGCCGGTAGCTCGATTAGGTGTCATTCTGAGGGACCAGAGAACTACCGGCAGCTCCTCGATCCACCGCCTGCCGTGCTTCTACAGCGTATCAAATGTCCTTGTCTTGAGTCCACGAAGCACTTCAGCGTTCGCCCTCTCAGCTTGTCCATTGCTCCGGGGGTGTGCCACAGAGGCAAATGAGATCTTGCATCTGAGGGTTTGAACATATTGCATGAAGGCGTGGCTCGTGAATTGGGTGCCGTTGTCAGTGATGATCCTTGCCGGAACTCCGAAACGACACACCAATTCTTTCAAGAACTTGATAGTTGACTGAGAAGTCACCTTCCTCACGACAGTCACTTCCGGCCACTTTGTAAACTTGTCGATGGCGGCAAACAAGAATTCAAAGCCCCCAATTGCTCGGGGGAAGGGGCCGAGGATATCGAGCCTCAGACCGAAAATGGCCATGACAGAGGGATTGTCTGAAGAGCTTGGGCAGGCAGGTGTGTTTTCTTGGAATGGAACTAACAGGCTTCACATGTCGTGACGAGCTCAACTGCGTCTTGGAGGGCTGTGGGCCAATAGAATCCTTGCCGGAATGCTTTCCCAACTAATGCCATTGATCCAATGTGTGAGCTGCACATTCCTCTGTGAATCTCAGCCAGCAGTTCCTTTCCATCCTCCCGGCAGACACACTTCAATTTCACACCGTTAGGCCTCCTTCTATACAGAGTGTCATCGACAAACTGATACATATTGGCCCTCCGGGCTACTTTCTCAGCTTCATCTGGGTCGCCGGGTGAGGGAGTCCTGGATTAAGGGGTCCTCGGGCGTCCGAGCTATGTGAAGCGGGCCGGACTAATGGGTCGTGAAGACACGAGACAGAAGACTTCCTCCCGTGTCCGGATGGTACTCTCCTTTGCGTGGAACGCAAGCTTGGCATTCAGATATGAAGATTCCTTTAGCTGTAAACCGACTCTGTATAACCCTAGGTTCCTCCAGTGTCTATATAAGCTGGAGGGTTTAGTCCGTAGAGGCAATCATAATCATACATGCTAGACATCTAGGGTTTAGCTATTATGATCTCGAGGTAGATCAACTTTTGTAACCCCTATTCATCTAAGATAATCAAGCAGGAAGTATGGTATTACCTCCATCAAGAGGGCCCGAACCTGGGTAAACATCGTGTCCTTGTGTTCTATTACCTTCGATCCTTAGACGCACAGTTCGGGACCCCCTACCATAGATCCGCCGGTTTTGACACCGACATTGGTGCTTTCATTGAGAGCTCCTTTGTGGCGTCGACAACCGGGTTGATGGCTCGCCTTGATATCAAGGACAGTATCACTTCCGGAGAAGCCCTGACCTCAGGCCAAACCCTCCGGCTGGGCAGTTTTACCATGGCCAGTCGTTCGGCCTTTAAGCTGATGATGACTTCCCAAGTCATCTAAAATCGCCTCCGTGTTGACCCCGAATACTCCAAAAGGATGGATCCGGCGGATTTGTCGTCTTTAAACAAACTCCTGGATCGCATTGCCGCCCTGGGGGTCGCTTCAGACTATGATCGGATTGGGCTTAAACCCGATCAGAGAGAAATCAAATCTCCGATGGTCACCCATCAGATAGCGGTCATAGAGGAGCAAAACAACAACTCTTACCCTATGCTGAAAACAAGCTACGTTCGGATCTCCGAGCTCGGAGAGCCGGATAGCCGTCTGCGGGTGACACTCCCAGTCCTCCGAACTTAGAACTGGGCATTGAGCCCAAAGAATCATTGGACACCCTGGAGCCCGAACTAATAAATTCGGAAGTTTTTCAAACTACGGACTCCACATCGGGTCAGGGTTCGGATTATTGCCACCCACCCACCATAAGCAATATTCACCAAGAAATTCCGGCCACCCGGACATATGAGACCTCATGTATGTACGGCAGCAGCCTCAGGAAACAGTCCATCACTCTTGGGCCAGATTCCTCCTTGTCAAGGACAAGATTAAAGATTGCCGTGCTGAGGACGCGATTTCAGTATTTTGCAGTAATTGTGCGGACGAAGGAATCCTCAAAGCCCTCAACCGCCGTCGCGTACTACACTTTGCTGACTTGGCAACCATAGTACAGAAGTACTGCGCAATGGAAACCGCCTGGAAAACTCAGACAGCTTGCTGGGAACAACCGGCCTTCATGCCACCTACCTCGCGGGCAAAAAGGATGCACCCCCGCGGGGCACCCGACCCTATAGGCAAGAAAATTTAACCCATTACGAGACGTGGAACCGTTCTTCAGGGATGGATCGATAAGCCATGCAAGATACACACGACACCGGATTCCGAACCAACCCACAGCCTAAGAGCATGTCGGATACTCCGGCAAGTGGCCAAGAGCGGCGAGGATATCCTCACCAAAAATACCTTAGAGCAGCACTCTTCGGGAAACAACGACCTCAGAGTATTGACGGTCTTCGAGACTTCCGCTTCAAACAATCGGCGCAAGTGGACACTCCATGACCTCACCAAAGTTTGCCAAATTGCAGCAATAAATCCCTGGAACGACACGGCCATAACTTTTAATGCCGATGACGAACCAAAATTCTGGTCAGACCGGGCACCAGCCGCCTTGGTCCTCAATCCAATTGTGGATGGCTTTCGGCTCACTAAAGTGCTCATGGACAGCGGCGGCGGGCTGAACCTCATCTACGAGGACACGCTCAATAAAATGCAAATAGACAGAAGCCGCATCGAGCAAAATAATACGACTTTTCGAGGAATCATTTCCAGTCGGGAAGCAAGATGCGCAGGAAAAATTAAACTCAACGTGGTATTCAGCACGCCGGAGAACTATCGGTCCGAAGAAATAACCTTCCAAGTGGCCCCTTTCAATAGTGGGTATCACGCCCTGTTGGGGCGAGATGCATTCACGCGCTTTCAAGGCGGACGGAAGGGTCCGGACATGCCGCTCTCTACTTGAGAGTTCGTGACGGATATATCATCTGAATCCTCTGAAGGAGGACAATCTGACATCACTCCCGTGTTAGCCCCCACCCTAGAGGTAGGGTCTGGAATTTGATTGGTGGCGGCATGACCGGCAGGATACCAGGACATAGTCCGGCGAACGCTCTTCCTGGTAAAACACAGCGGACAATGTCATGATTCGATGTGACTGCCATGGGGCATATTTAAAGTCATACCCCTTTGATGAAGGCTCGCCCGTGCTGTCATTTGCCTTCCTTTTCAAAGACCCGCCCGGCGCAGGCGCCGCTCTCTTACGAAACGCCTCTGGTGCAGCATGGCATGCCAAGCGCTTCCCCTTTGTAGCACAAAACAGTGCGGTGGGTGAGGCATGATGAGGAAGCTCTTTCGGAGTAGATGTCTCTTGGTTACTTACATATGAGGCAGGAAGGAAGCCGGGGTAATCGGCAATGATGGCCACTTCTGTGCCATCATAGCTCGCCTGATAGAAGACTCCCTCCTTGAGTTCTATGAATATGTCCGGATCCTCTTCAAATCCGGGATCGAGGGCCCGGTTATGGTCCTCCGATTGTGGAGCAGTGCTATAAATCCCCGCGATAACCTTCCGCCATTCCTATTAAAAATGAATGGGTTAATGTCAATTAAACATGACTCAGGGAGGGGATTGAGTAAGGTGGTGGGATTAAAACTCACCCAGCTTTGGGGGTTGTACATGGAGAATCCCTCTCGGCGCTTAAGACAAGTAAACTCCTCTTTCTCCCCTTTATACAGATCGGCCAATATTGTGGCCAGGGCGGCAGGGGTGTCCGGACCCTTCCGTCCGCAGCGTGAGGCGTCATCTTCCCCATTGTAGTGCCACATAGGGAGCCCTCTGAATTGGAGTGGCTGAACACCTCGCACTATGGAAGTCGCCATTACCTCAATTATTGATAATCCGGACTGGGCAAGTGTCCTCATCTTGCCCATTAATTGTTGGACTTCCGCACTATCTTCCTCCTCGAGGCTCCGAGGGCGCCAGCTGTGGCGTTTCATCAATGGAGCGCTGGAAAATTCGGGAAGGCCCATTCGGACTGGGTCAGGGAGAGCGACATCTTCAATATAAAACCACTTCGAGGGCCACTCTTCGGATGCCTTCTTCAGCGTGCCGAATAGGTATCCGGTCCCGGCTATGCACCAAATTTCGGCGCCGCCCACCTCGAACACGGATCCCTTTTGGGTGCGAGGGGCGAGGCAGAAAAGCTTCTTCCATAACTCGAAATGGGCCACACAGCCCAGGAATAGCTCGCAATGAGAGATGAATCCCGCAATGTGCAGGATAGAGGTCGGCGTAAGATTGTGCAGTTGGAGGCCCTAGTACTCCAGGAGACATCGGAAGAAAGGGTGGATTGGAAATCCGACGCCTCTTAATAAAAAGGTGATGAAGCACACTCGTTCCCCCTGGTTGGATTGGGGAAATTTTCCGCCAGGGCTTCGACGGTGAAAGAGGTTAAACTTGCCCAAACGGGGACTAGATCCGCCAGGGGAAGGAATCCCTCTGTTCGAAGCTTAACCAGCTGGTTGTGGGATACTGAACATCTCTCCCAATCGCCTTTTTCGGAGTCATGAGGGTGGGAGGGAGAACTGGGAGCGTTAGCCATGTTTGAGTGGTTTCTCCTAGCAAGCTCTAAGGATTTTCCGCCTGGTGTGGGATGGCATCTGAGATCCAATCCCTTTAAATAGACGCCTGTCTTATATGGCCAGGGTGTTATGTGCAAAAGATACTCTCACCTTTTGTATTCGCTCGACACGTGGAAGCGGAAGCAACGGAAGTGCAGAAGCCAAAGGGTATGACATTAAATGAAAAGCCGAGTATAACTCTTTGGGTCAGATGTTTTGAAGTGTTTGGAGAAAGAACCCTCCTTGCAATGCCGAAGACAATCTGCACGCCGGACACATCGTCATTGAAGCCTGGTTCGGGGCTAATGAGGGAGTCCTGGATTAAGGGGTCCTCGGGCGTCCGGGCTATGTGAAGCGGGCCGAACTAATGGGCCGTGAAGAGACAAGACAGAAGACTTCCTCCAGTGTCCGAATGGGACTCTCCTTTGCGTGGAAGGCAAGCTTGGCATTCGGATATGAAGATTCCTTTCTCTATAAACCGACCCTATATAACCCTAGGTTCCTCCGGTGTCTATATAAGCCGGAGGGTTTAGTCCGTAGAGGCAATCATAATTATACAGGATAGACATCTAGGGTTTAGCTATTACGATCTCGAGGTAGATCAACTCTTGTAACCCCCTATTCATCCAAGATAATGAAGCAGGAAGTAGGGTATTACCTCCATCAAGAGGGCCCGAACCTGGGTAAACATCGTGTCCCTATCTCATGTTACCTTCGATCCTCAGACGCACAGTTCGGGACCCCCTACCCGAGATCTGCCGGTTTTGACACCGACACCGGGGAGTTCTCTGGTTTGGAGGAAGCGGACGATGTGCCCTAACCAAGTTGGAGCCTGAGGCTCGGCAACGAGGACTAGCAGCACCGCCTCAGCTGTGGGAGAAGCAGCCTCTTTCGTGGTGTCCATAGGCCCGGCTGGAGGGGGTGGTCTGGCAGGCTATGAGGAGTTGTTTCTAGCAGGGTCTCTGCCAGGAGCGGATGGCTCGATCGGGAGAGGCTTACCGTAGTCCAACTTTCTCCTTTTCCGGGCCATTGTGGTTGGTGATACGAAGGGTTGAGAGAGGTGGAGAACAAAAGTTGCAGGTTCCACAGGAAGCTTCTGTGCAGCACACTTTGACAGGTGATCAGCTATGTTGTTTTCCGCATGGGGTACGTGCTCTGTTTGCAACCCGTCAAAGCGCTCCTCTAACCTCCTTACTTCCTCAACGTATGCTTCCATCAATGGGCTTTGGTAATCCTTGTTGAGTTGTCTCACCACTAACTGTGAATCTCCTCGAATGATCAGCTTCTTGATTCCCAATTCTGCTGCAATCCTGAGCCTGACAAGGAGCCCATCATACTTAGTTGTATTGTTGGTGGCTTCTTCGCGGGCAAAGTGCATTTGGATGACGTACTTCAAGTTCTCCCCGGAGGGGGCAACAAGAAGCATGCCAGCTCCTGCACCTTGTAGGGAAAAAGCACCATCAAAATACATAATCCATTCTTGGGGTGATTCCTTGCCAGGGAGAGCTGTCTGTGTTGCTCCCTCATCAGGGGTTGGCGTCCATTCTGCAATAAACTCTGGCAGTGCCCTGCTTTGAATGGTTGAAGTTCTCTCAAACTTCAAACCATAGTTGGATAACTCCAAAGCCCACTCCACTATTCTGCCAGTAGCTTCAGGGTTTTGAAGCATCCTCTGCAGCGGAAAATGAGTGACAACTGTGATCTCATGGGCTTGGAAGTAGTGGCACAGTTTGGTTGAGGCCATGACGAGGCCAAAGATCAACTTTTGCACACCAGGGTACCTTGATCTAGCCCCTTGCAATGAGGAGCTGACGAAGTACACTGGGCGCTACACCACTTTCTTCCTTGCCACGTCCTTGGGGTTGCACTCGTTGCCGTGCTTATTGCTGTTCTGATCCTCTTCTGACTATCCCGCGGTCTGGCCGCTCTCTGCTTCATCCACTTCTTGTTGTGCTACCAAGGCTGCATTGACCACTTGGGTGGTTGCTGCCAAGTAAAGCAGTACCGGCTCTTGAGGTCTGGGTGCAACCAAAGTAGGTACAGACGATAGGTAGGCCTTCAACTCATGTAAGTTGTATCTGCTTCCGGGGTCCAATTCATAGGCCCTGCCCTCTTCAAAATTTTGAAGAACGGCAGGGCTCGCTCGGCAGACATGGAATGAATCTGCTTAGCATGGCAACGCATCCCGTCAAGCGCCTCACATCCTTAACTGTCCTTGGCACTTGGATCTGCTCATGATGAAATGGAGTTCTCCGGCAGGTGCATGAGCCAAGATCTCACATTGGACTTCAGAGCCAACGGGAAGTAGTTGGCGAACACCTTCTCGTCTCTTCCCCCGGCAGCCTGAACAGCGAAGGTGTAGATGCTCAGGAACTCTGTTGGGTTCAGTCTCCCGTCGTACTTCTCGGGTATCTCCGGCTTGAACATGCGGACGGACGGCCAACGGACTTACCGCAGCTCGCGTGTAAAGGCAGGGAAGCCAACCTCAAAAGGTAGGCACCCGCCAACACCGAATGCAAGTTCGTCGACGTTGAGGCCGCCCCACCCGTTGGTCTGGCGGGGGTCGTCGAGAGGCCGTCCCACGACGACGGGCGTGTCTCCCCGCCACCTATCCTCCAGGGTTCGCCGTTGGCCCGGACATGCTCGAGGGTCGGAGGAGGCCATCGAGACGTCGTCAGGATCTTGTTCTTGCTGCACCTGCACCGGCTGCCGTCGTGGGGACTGCACGGTGGCGACAGCCCCCTCCGTTCGGCTAGCAATACAATTAGTCATCGTCACTTGGGGAGGTCGTGGCGGGCCGGCGCGCCGCGAGCCCCAAGCCTCAGTGAAACCGTTGTGGTGTAATACCCTACTCCAGTGTGGTGGTGGTGGATTGCCCCGGTGCCGCGTAGCGCGCAGTGAAGAGGTCGCGCAGCTCCTCCCAAGACGCCACCGTGGATCCGGGAAGGTTGAGCAGCCAGGCGCGCGGCTCGCCGGCGAGGGCAATGGGAAGCCAGTTGGCCATGACCATGTCATCACCCCCGGCCTCGAGGACGGCCTCCTCGTATGCCAGTAGGAAAGCTGACGGGTCTGCTCCGCCGTCGTAGCGCGGCGGCATCTCCGGCTTGAACTTGGGTGGCCACCGCACCCGCCGCAGAGCGGGGGCCAGGGCTCGGAGCCCCCTGGCCCCGTCGTCAATGCTGGCGGTCGGAGTCGGTGGCAGGGGCGCCTGCCATGTGGGCGAAGCGCGGTGGTGACAGAGCGCGGATCGACAGAAGAGAAGCTACGGCGCACCCCTACCTGGCACACCAAATGTCGGATCACGGGTTCCGGCAAAACCCTCGAGGTTCGAACACTGGAGTGCGCGCGAAGATCTCCTCCCTACCGATCCACGCCCTAGCTCTCTGAGATCTCGCGGACGAACTCGACGGACTCACAAGACAAAGACACAAGATTAATACTGGTTCGGGCCACCGTTGTAGTGTAATACCCTACTCCAGTGTGGTGGTGGTGGATTGCCTCTTGGGCTAATGATGAACAGTACAAGGGGAAGAACAGCCTCCTGAGGTTGAGGTGTTCTTGTGGTTGATGAACTTGCGTGGGTAAGATGCCTCTGAATCAGTCCTCCCCTACGGTGGTGGCTAGCTCTACTTATATAGGCCCTGGTCCTCTCCCCAAATATTGAGCGGCAAGTGAGGCAACAACGGACAATTTGAAAGGGGACAGCTAGTACAGCTTATCTTGACAAAAGTAGTCTTCACCTGCAAAGGCTCTGGTGGTGACGCCGTCTTCGGCTCCATGGTGACCTTTGTCTTGCCGTCCTTCTAGTCTTGGTCTCGTTGCACCGATATGGAAACCTTTGATTGATGCCTCGGTACTCCGCACCTGCGCTTGCTCCCTTGGCACCAAAGAGGAAACAAGGACGCTGAGCTTGCTAGCACCCGCCTGGCGCCTGCCTGGTTCGATCGTCATGGCTCACGTCACGAGGACCTCACGAGGTTTGCCTTGCCTTGATCTCTCCGCCTCTCGTGAGCCTGCCTGGCGAGGCCGCTCCTGAGGAGGTCTTGCGTCGTCCGCCTCGCGAGGCTTGGCCCATCGCGAGGGTCTTGAATGCCTTGTCGATGAAGATGGGCCGCGCCGGCCCGCTAGCTCAGCCATGTCGTGGGCCGCAGGCAGGCAAGTCTGGGGACCCCCGTTCCCAGAACGCCGACAGTAGCCCCCGGGCCCAAGGCGCGCTCGGGCTTGGCTTCGAGGCGAAGCCAAAGGTCAAGCGCGGAGCGCCACGGGTCCCAAAAGCCAGCTGCCTCGGTTGACACGTGGCGGTTGATTGGACGTGGGCGTCTCCGCTTCCCCACGCTGCCTCGGCAACTGCCCGACTTGACAAGTCCATGCGACATGCAAGGAATACCATCATTACCTGTGATTGTGCGTGCGCTGGTTGGCCTTCTCCTGCTATAAATGAGGAAGGGGCGGAGACCCCGTCCCCCACTTCTTCCCATTCCGCCTGCTTCTTCCTCCTCTCCTCCACCACCGACTCCAATGGCGCCGTCGAAGAGGTTCTCCGCCGCGGAGAAAGGAAAGGCCCCTCGCGAGGGGCCCAGCTCCTCGGTGCCCAAGCAGGGACGCAGCCGTCCCCGCAAGCACACCACGACTCCCGCCGTGGCCCCCCGCTCCCAGGGTGGCGCCGCTGTGCGTGGTGGGGGTCGCTCCGGTCGCGGCAGCCCGGTCGATGAGGTGAGACGTGCCCTGGTTGCGTGGCCTCCCCGGCCACGCTTCCACTCGGCAGAGGCGCTTCTTCGTCGACGAGCTGCCGGCCTCTGGTCCAGGCGGGCTCTGGCTGCACGCGGACGGCTGCTGCAGCAGGGCCTCCTGCGTCGCGGTTGAAGTCTCAGCTGCGGGCAACATAGCTCTGGCCCGCGGTTGGCAGACGTTCGCCCGCGCGTGCGGCCTGGGCAGGCGGTGCACCCTCCATTTCAAGTATGACGGTGATGTGACCCTCTACGTGAGGGTGTTTGGGGAAGAGGGTCGCCGCGCTGGGTACTGCTCTGAGACGAACGACGGCGAGGAAGTGCTTGGTCTCGGCAATGGCTGCGACGAGGGCGAGCCCGCCGGCCGCGCCTCGTCCAGCTATGGTGACTCTTCTCTTGGCGAAAGCTCCAGCAGCGGCGGCTACGACCAGCCGCCACGCCGCCGCGCTCGCTTCGAAGGTGGTAGCGGGTCGTGTCGTCGCCTCGCCTCCGTGAAGCGCGAGGAGGGATCCGGCTAAGCTCGGGACGTCGCTGGAGGCCTGCCCCTGTGGTTCGCTGCAACGCTGCTTTTGTTTTGTTCCTCTTTTCTTTCCTGCATCAAAATGAAACCAGTATGGGCCCGGAGGGGCGTGTATCGAACTGTGATTCCTCAATTATTATGCTATGCTTGTCATTTCCGTGTTGTATTGTTATTTTGTGCGGAGATAACTTAGCCTGGCGCGTTCGGGGCAGCCTCTTCTTCACGAGGCACTTGTTTCCTCGTGCCCGTCTTGGCTTAGTGGTTGCTCAGGAACTGCAAAAAATTCGTTAGGAAGCTCGTTAGGAGACTTATCGCTCACCCAAGCCTTGACCCAGCGCTTCATATCGCGGTACCCCGAGGGGCACAGATTAGGAGAGATGTGCCGGCTTGTGGGCTCGAATGAGGGTGCCTCGCGAGAAAGCAGACCGAAGGCAGAGAGAAGGACCAACACAGGAGGAAGAAACCCTCGCGAAGGCACCTTCCTAGCCCCCTCGCGAGGTATGCGAGATTGAGAACATAAGCGAAGTAGATTCCGAAAAGGCGGCAAAAGGTGACGGAACCAAATCAGCAAGGAACACCAGAAGCAAACTTCGATTAAGAGAAGGCGAGCCAACTACGGAAAGCAAATGAAAAGCCGCGTCCGGCACCTAGTCTAGTCTTCAAGTCTTCTCACCAGCGCGGAGCTAAGTGCTGCCACTAGGCGTGGGAGGGAGCCCCCAAGGCCCGAGGGCGGCACTCCTGAGACTCCGGGGCGTGCACAGCCCCACTCAATATTACGTGAGAGTGTCATGGGCGGCGATTCTTCACAGGCACCGGGCCTTCTTCACAGGCACTGGGCCTTTCTTCACAGGCACTCGGCCTTGCTTCATGGGTAGAACTTCCGGAGGTGCTGGATGTTCCAGGCGTTCTGCATGGGCACCCCGTGCTGTGTCTCCAGGCACGCGGCGCCAGGCCTGGAGATATGGATGACCCTGAACGGGCCCTCCCACATGGGTGAGAGCTTGTGCAACCCTTCACTGGAGAGGACCCGCCTCAGGACGATGTCGCATGCCTCGAGCGTCCTGGAGCGGATGTTGCGACAGTGTTATCACCGTAGTGCCTGCTGGTACCTTGCCGCCCTCAATGCAGCTTCGCGGCGACGTTCCTCCCCCAGTACGAGGTCCATCCCCTGGCGTCCTGCTGCGTTTCATCAAACGCTAGGACCCGTGTGAAGCAATGCTTGACCTCATGAGGGAGGACCGCTTCGGCTCTGTAGACAAGGAAGAACGGGGTCTTGCCCGTCGGCTTAGTGGCGGTGGTGCGGATGGACCACAGCACGGACTGGAGCTCGTTGTGCCAGCCCCTGCCGCAGGCCTCGAGCTTCTTCTTGAAGGTCCTGGTCTTGAGTCCTCTCAGGACCTCCGCGTTGGCACGTTCAGACTGGCCATTCCTCCTGGGGTGCGCCACCGAAGCGTGATCTGCGTTCCAAGGTTAGCACAGTATGTTTTGAAGAGGTTACTGGTGAACTGCGAGCCGTTGTCAGTGATGATGCGGTTGGGGACCCCGAAACGGCTCACGAGGCCCTTGATGAACTTAACCGCGGAACCAGCTGGGATGGTGCGAAAGGCTTCCACTTCCGCCCACTTGGTGAACTTGTCGACGGCGACGTAGAGGTAGCGGTAGTCCCCTGGCGCTCGAGGGAATGGGCCCAAGATATCCAGCCCCCATACCGCGAACGTCCATGTGAGCGGTATAGTCTGGAGGCCCTGAGCTGGCTGATGGATCTGCTTGGCGTGGAACTGGCGAGCTTCGTAGGACTTCACCAGCTCAGCTGCGTCGTTGAGCGCCGTGGGCCAGTAGAATCCACTGCGGAACACCTTGCCGACGAGTGGTGTCCGCAGTCCCCGCCGTGTATGTCAATCAGCAGCTCCTTCCCTTGGTCCCTGGAAATGCAACACAGCGAAACATCATTTGGTCGCTTCCTGTACAACTCACCATCCTGGATGTAGTATGCCGTGGCTTGCCGGGCCACGCGCTCTGCGTCCTCTTCCTTCTCCGGTAGAGCCCCTTGCATCAGATTCCTTGAATTCCTTGGTTCAACATCCCTCTTGGGGCTCGAGCGCCAAGAGCAAGCGAGCTCCTGAGGTTGGGCCACAAGCTGGGGCTCCCATGGCAGGCAGTTGTGGGAGCTCCTCCCGAGGCCGTGCCATGCTTGAAAGTGGTGGCGTCACTGACGGCTTGAAGAGCCGCTCCTCGAAGATGCCAGGCTCTTGGGGCTGCCGCTTGGATGCCCTCCTGGAGATGTCGTCGGCTTCCTTGTTGGTGCCACGGGGCACTTGCTGCACCTCCAGGCCTAGGAACTGCTTTTCCATCTTACGTACTTCTGCGAGGTACGCCTCCATGTGCTCGTCCTTTGGCTCATATACTTTGTTGGGGAAGTTGTCTAGGAGCTATGAGTCGCCCCTAACGGTGAGGCGCTTTACCCCTAGAGCTGCCGCGGCCTTCAAGCCAGATATGAGGCCTTCGTATTCTGCGATGTTGTTGGAGACCTTCTCGCCCTGCTGAAAACAGAGTTGCACAGCATAGTAGAGTTTGTCCTGCGTGGGCGAGATGAGTACTGCTCCAGCCCCCGCGCCCTGGTGCGCGAAGGCACCATCAAATACATGACCCATCCATTGGGCGCCTCACTTCCTGGCGAGGTGGACCGGTCCTCTCTCACTTCAAGTGCCGGGGCATCCTTCCATTCCGCCACAGAATCAGCGAGCGCAGCTCCCTTGATGACCCTGGTAGTGCTGAACTCCAACTGGAACGCCTGCAGCTCGATGTTCCACTCAGCGACCCTCCCAGCGGAGTTCGGGCTCCTGAGCACCCTCTCCAATGGGTAGGCCGAGACAACCTAGATAGGGTGGCCCTGGAAGTAGTGCCACAACTTGCACGAGGCCACCAGGAGCGCGAGCAGGAGCTTCTGACGCATGGGATATCATGCCCTAGCGTCCCTCAACACCGTGCTGACGAAATACACTGGGTGCTCGACGAGGACCGGCGTGTTGGTGAGGCTCGCGTCTTGTGAAAGCTGGGGTGCCTCCTGAGGTGGCGGGACCCCTGGCGCCTGATCGCTTGCGGGAATCTCTACGGCGTCATCCTGCCGAGATTGGTCTCCTGTTGCTGCTGCTATGGCTCTTGCTGCGCCTTCCTGATCTGGCGTCATCTCGGCTGGCGGCGTAGCTTGGCGCGGCGCGCTCTTGGCATGGTGCTCCTCCCGAACCGCCACTAGCGCAGCGCTGGCGGAGTATGGGGTGGCGGCAAGATAAAGTACTAGAGGCTCGAGACGTCGTGGCGCCACCATCACCGGAGGGCTGGTCAGGTATCTCAAGAGGTCTTGGAAGGCTCGGTCGGCCTCCGGAGTCCACTCGAACGGGCCCTTCTTCTTCATCAGCTTGAAGAAGGGTAAGGCGCGCTCTCCCAACTTGGAGATGAAGCGCCCCAACGCAGTCACCCGACCAGCCAGCTTTTGCATTTCCTTGAGGGTCTGCGGTGGGCTCATGTCCTCAATGGCCCTGATCTTCTCTGGGTTTGCCTCGATCCCTCTGTGTGACACGAGGAATCCTAGCAGCTTGCCGGAAGGGACACCGAACACACACTTTTCTGGGTTAAGCCGCAAGTTCACCTGGCGCAGGCTCTCGAAGGTCTCCTCCGAGTCGTGGATCAAGGTTCTCGCCTCCCGAGACTTCACCACAATGTCGACGACGTAGGCCTCCGTGTTTCTCCCGAGTTGCCGCCCGAAAGTGATGTGCATCAGCCGCTGAAAGGTCGCATCCGCGTTGCGCAGTCTGAAGGGCATACAGGTGTAGCAGTACACTCCACACGGGGTCAGGAAGGCTGTCTTCTCTACATATTCCACCACCATCTTGATTTGCTGATACCCTGAGAACGCATCCAGGAAGCACAGTAGGTCGCACGCGGCGGTGGAGTCGACGATCTGGTCGATGCGCCGGAGAGGGAATGGATCTTGAGGGCACGCCTTGTTGATGTTGGTGAAGTCGACGCACATTCTCTCCTTCCCGCCTTTCTTCGGCACCACGACGGGGTTCGCCAGCCATTCGGGGTACCTAACCTCACGAATGGCACCTGCCGCCTCCAACTTGCGGGTCTCTTGGACGATGAAGGCCTGCTTCTCCGTGGACTGCCGCCTTGCTCGCTGCTTCACAGGGCGCACATTGGGGCATACCCTTAAGTGGTGCTGAATCACCTCTCTCGGGACCCCCACCAGCTGATTGGGCTCCCATGCGAATATATCCTTGTTCGCGCGCAAGAACTTCACCAACGCTTCCTCTTGGCTGGGGTTGAGGCCGGCACCTATGGTGAAGGTGGCTCCTGAGGAGCCGTCCTCATCGACTGGCACCTGCTTGGTTTCTGCCTTGTCTTGGTTCAACAACTACTTCTTCTTGGTTGGCGCGGCCTCCTTGGCCTCGGGGGCACCGGCGCCGACGGGCTGCGCCGCGACAGCGATCTTGAAGGCAAGTTTGAGCACCGTCACGGCCTCCTTGGTGTCCCCCTTGACGGTGAGGACACCTTTGCTTCCAGGCATCTTCATGAGGTTGTAGGCTGGATGAGTCGCCGCCATGAACTGGGCCAGAGTTGGGTACCCAAGGATGGCGTTGTACGGGAGGCCGATGCGGGCGATGTCGAAGTCGACCAGCTCGGTGCGGTAGTTGTTGTGCGTGCCGAAGGTGACGGGAAGGCGGATCTGCCCCAGGGAGCGGGCAGCGCCGCCACCAACTCCGGAGAAAGGCTTGCTAAGGCTGTGCCGCTCGAGTGGCACGTGAAGAAGGTTGAAGGCTTCCACAGAGAGCAAGTTGAGGCCAGCACCGCCGTCGATGAGGGTCTTGGTGACAGCCACCTTGCAGTTGGTGGGCGTGCAGAGCATGAGAAGCATGCCCGAGCCGATGGTGGTGACGGGGTGGTCTTCCGAGCTGAAGGTGAGGTCGGCCTCAGGCGCAGCCCAGCCCGGCGGAGCCCCCGAGCGCTTGGAAGCGGCACCAATCTAGCGGAGGAACGGCTTGATGTGGCAATCTGAAGGCGACGCCTGTGAGCCGCCTAGCAGGGCTACGACCGCGTGGTGCCCCGGTGCCGCGTAGCGCGCAGTGAAGAGGTCGCGCAGCTCCTCCCAAGACGCCACCGTGGATCCAGGAAGGTTGAGCAGCCAAGCGCGCGGCTCGCCGGCGAGGGCCATGGGAAGCCAGTTGGCCATGACCTTGTCATCACCCCCGGCCTCGAGGACGGCCTCCTCGTATGCCACCAGGAAAGCTGGTGGGTCTGCTGCGCCGTCGTAGCGCGGCGGCATCTCCGTCTTGAACTTGGGTGGCCACCGCACCCGCCGCAGGGCGGGGGCCAGGGCTCGGAGCCCCCTGGCCCCATCGTCAACACTGGCCGTCGGAGTCGGTGGCAGGGCGCCTGCCATGTGGGCGAAGCGCGGTGGTGACGGAGCACGGATCGACGGAAGAGAAGCTACGGCGCACCCCTACCTGGGGCACCAAATGTCGGATCATGGGTTCCGGCAAAACCCTCGAGGTTCGAACACTGGGGTGCGCGCGAAGATCTCCTCCCTACCGATCCACGCCCTAGCTCTCTGAGATCTCGCGGACGACCTCGACGGACTCACAAGACAAAGACACAAGATTTATACTGGTTCGGGCCACCCTTGTGGTGTAATACCCTACTCTAGTGTGGTGGTGGTGCATTGCCTCTTGGGCTGATGATGAACAGTACAAGGGGAAGAACAGCCTCCTGAGGTTGAGGTGTTCTTGTGCTTGACGAACTTGCGTGGGTGAGATGCCTCTGAATCAGTCCTCCCCTACGGTGGTGGCTAGCTCTACTTATATAGGCCCTGGTCCTCTCCCCAAATATTGAGCGGGAAGGGAGCCAACAACGGCCAATTTGAAAGGGGACAGCTAGTACAGCTTATCCTGACAAAAGTAGTCTTTGCCTGCAAAGGCTCTGGTGGTGACGCAGTCTTGGGCTCCATGGTGACGTCTGTCTTGCCGTCCTGCTGGTCTTGGTCTCATTGCACCGATATGGAAACCTTTGCTTGATGCCTCAGTACTGCGCGCCTGCACTTGCTCCCTTGGCACCAAAGAGGAAACAAGGACGCTGCGCGCGCTGGCGCCCGCCTGGTCTCGATCGCCATGGCTCACGTCACGAGGACCTTGCGAGGTTTGCCTTGCCTTGATCTCTCTGCCCCTCGTGAGCCTTCCTGGCGAGGCCGCTCCTCAGGAGGTCTTGCGTCGTCCGCCTCGCGAGGCTTGGCCCCTCTCGAGGGTCGTGAATGCCGTGTCGATGAAGATGGGCCACGCCGGCCCGCTAGCTCAGCCACGCCGTGGGCTGCAGGCAGGCAAGTCTGGGGACCCCCGTTCCTAGAACACCGACAGTTACCGTCCGCCCTCCGAGGAGGAGGTGAGCCTCGGCAATGAAGACTTCATCGTGCCTGAGGAGTCTTTGGAGCAGGAGCGCTTTAAGCTTCAGCTATTAGCCACTGTGAGGAGCCTGAAAAAGAAGCAACAACAGCTTCAAGCTGATCAAGACCTTCTCAATGACAGATGGACCGATGTCCTGGCAGCTGAGGAATACGGCCTTAAACGCCCAACCAAAAGTTACCCGAAGCGCAGATTACTACCTCAGTTCGACGATGAGGCGCCAGACCCTGCACCAGCATCACGCAATGCGGTTGATCGGCCACCACGCGGTCGGGATAAAACGGCAACCCGAGCCGAAAACCAGACTGTCCCACCCCGCCATAAAGGAAGGGATAAGACAGCTCGGGGCCATACATATGACCTCCGCCAAGACCTGGACAGTAGAGCAGAACAAGCAATATCGATCTATGGATCGCGAGGACGCGCCTTGACGCGCGAGGACGGCTATCTATTCGGGCATGACAAACCTAGTCACGCCCGGGCCGAAAACCGCAGACGGACTCCATCAGAGCTACATCGCGATGCGGCCCGATATAGAGGCGCCGCACACCCTCTTTGCTTCACTGACGAAGTAATGGACCACGAATTCCCAGAAGGGTTTAAACCTGTAAACATCGAATCATATGATGGAACAACCGATACCGCGGTATGGATCGAGGATTTTATTCTCCACATCCACATGGCCCGCAGGGATGATCTTCACGCCATCAAATACCTCCCCCTAAAACTTAAAGGACCAGCCTGGCACTGGCTAAAGAGTGCCCGAAAATTCTATTGGCAGCTGGGAGGACCTGGAAGAAGCTTTCCTCGACAACTTCCAAGGTACATATGTTCGGCCACCAGATGCAGATGACTTAAGTCACATAGTTCAACAACACGGGGAGTCAGCCAGGAAGTTCTCGACTAGGTTCCTAACTAAAAAGAACCAGATCGTCGGCTCTCCGGATGCCGAAGCCCTAGCGGCCTTTAAACATAGCATCCGCGACGAATGGCTCGCCCGCCACGTCGGCCAAGAAAAGCCAAAATCTATGGCAGCCCTCACGGCACTCATGACCCGCTTTTGCGCAGGTGAGGATAGTTTGTTGGCTTGTAGCAAAAACACAACCAGCGAGGCAGGCCCCTCTGAGGTTAAGAACAGTAACGGCAAGCTCCGACGTAATAGACACAAATGCCGAAGCAATAGTGATAATACCGACGACACGATAGTCAACGTCGAATTCAGTGGCTCCAAGTCTAGCCAGCGGAAGAAACCATACAAGAAAAATAATCAGGGACCATCCAGCCTGGACCGCATACTCGATCGCCCATGCCAGATACATGGCACCCCAGACAAACCAGCTAATCATACCAACAGAGATTGTTGGGTTTTTAAACAAGCCGGCAAATTAAACGCCAAGAACAGGGAAAAGGGATCACAAAGCGAGGACGATGACGAGGAGCCCGGCAACCGAACACAGGGGGGCAGAAGAAGTTTCCCCCCAAGTCAAAATAGTAAACATGATATACGCCACACACATCCCTAAAAGGGAACGCAAGCGTGCACTAAGGGACATCTATGCGATAGAGCCTGTCTCCCCAAAATTCAATCCATGGTCGTCGTTCCCGATCACCTTTGATCGTCGGGATCACCCGACTAGTATCCGTGATGGCGGTTCAGCCGCACTAGTCCTCGACCCAATAATTGACGGCTTTCACCTGACGCGCGTCCTTATGGACGGAGGTAGCAGCCTCAACCTGCTTTATTAGGATACAGTGCGAAAAATGGGCATCAATCCATCACGGATCAAGCCCACAAAGACTACCTTCAAAGGAGTCATACCAGGTGTGGAGGCCCGCTGTACAGGCTCAATCACGCTAGAAGTTGTCTTCGGGTCTCCGGACAATTTCCGAAGTGAGGAGTTAATCTTCAACATCGTCCCCTTTCACAACGGCTATCACGCGCTGCTGGGACGAACCGGATTCGCTCGATTCAATGCATTGCCACACTATGCTTATCTTAAGCTCAAGATGCCCGGTCCACGCGTCGTCATCACGGTTAACGGAAACACGGAACGCTCCCTCCGTACAGAAGAGCACAAAGCTGCCTTAGCAGCAGAAGTATAGAGCGGCCTTCTCAAGCAGAACCCTAATATGGCTGCCGAGCCCACGGACACCGTTAACAGGGTCCGAACTACCCTGCAGCAGGACAGTTCGGCTCGTCAGGAGCTCGATTATCCATCCGGCCTCCGTCTCAATCTCGATCAAGAAGTGGCATTCGCGCCGCGCGTACATAACTACACACTAGAAATCCCATGGGCATCGACGGAGGCACAACTAGCTTGTGGTCCACAATGCGTCTCAACCGGCACCGGATACATGCATGCTTTCACTTTCACTTTTTCCTTTCAGGTCTCAATCCCGCAGACCCATCCGATGGCCTAATCATGTAGCTTCTCGAAGGACAAACACACCAAGACGGCAAGAATAAGGGCCATCAGTTGACCCCGTTGGATGGTATTATACAAGCTCGGCGCGGGAGAGCCGCAGATATATGGGGGACTTCTCTAGGTGGTTTCGTTAAACGATCACTCTACCTGTTTTTCAGGAACCATACGCAGCTCTCTCTTGGTGAAGGCATAGTAAATAGCCTTTCTGCTTATTGCACGACTTGTACGAACGCGCTTTAACGCACCAATGAAATTATAATAGAAACAATTTGCGGCCTAAATTTCCACGGCTTTAGCGTACCACTGGTTCTTCCTCTTTCTTTCTTTTTGCCTTTTTCCTTCCTGGTAATTCTATCGGATAACACCCGTACACTCGGTGTGTTCCACCTTGCCAGGGGCTTCATAGCACCCCACAACATGGCAACAAAAGTCCGAACACTTTTACAGTATAGTTCAGCACCCTGAATTTAGCATTATATGCATTGGCTCCGAATCATGTCTTTGGTCAATAGTTGGGTTGCCCGGCTCCTGTGCTTGCTACCTTACATTCCGCTATATCGGCTAAGGTAGTAAAGGGAGAACTGCTGCGATAGTGCCCTGGTTTATCCAAAGGAGCACCTCCGTAGAGAAAGCCGAAAACTGACTGTCATGATACGGCCAGAGCCGGTCAGCTGTTCGGAGGTTGCAAATCGTTGGAGATTTTTTCCGCATTACGCAAAGGATTGGTACTTCCCGATCAGACGCTCATAGCAGTCTGGTTCGAATACCAAGGGTTGGCCCATGTTTTATTGTAACACTCCTATGGCTAAGTGAGGGCGTTTAAGCCGCATAGTCTGATTGCCAGGTTCGTTGCGCTAAACAACTCCTTCAAGGAACATATAATTGGATCAAGATTGTTTAGATTCCATCCCGAACACCTCCATACTACCTACGTGGGGGCAAGAGCCGACGACTGGCCAACCCTCAGATTTCATAAAACACGGCCGCACAGGAGGAAAAAATTAAAACATATCAAGTATTATATTACAAACCGACTTTGCTTTCATCATACAGGCAAAGACAACACGAATGTATTCATTCAAAAATAATGTCCTGCCCACACTGCGTTGCCACCATGCGACACCCTTCTAGGACATCCGCAAAATAGCGCTCGGGTGTGCGGTGCTCCTTGCCCTCTGGCGGGCCCCTAGCCAGCTCAACGGCGTTCATCTTCGCCCACCACATCTTGCAACGGGCAAAGGCCATGCGCGCAACTTCAATATAGGCCGATCGCTTGATGACGTCCAGCCGAGGACAAGCGTTCACCAGCCGCTTCACGAGTCCTAAGTAGCTGCCGGGCATAGCTTCGGATGGCCATAGCCGGATTATCAAATCCTTCATGGCTAGTTCGGCCACCCTATGGAGCTCCACCAGCTGTTTCAGTAGATCGGTGAAGGGCACGGGATGCTCTGACGCAAGATACTGCGACCAGAACAATTTCTCCGTGGAGCTCCCTTCCTCGGCTCGAAAGAACTCCACAGCGTCGGACACACTGCGCGGTAGATCTGCATAGGCTCCTGGAGAACTCCGAATCCGGGTTAGTAAGCGATACTTCTTACTCATATGCTTGCTTTGCATACTAAATTCCTTACCCGCTGCAATCTTCCTGGTCTTCTGGATCTCTTGGAGGGTGCCCTGGGCCTCATTCTGGGCCGTCTTCACGTTCTGACGAGCCTTGGCGAGTTCGGCCTCTTGAACCGACGAATCGCGCTCCAAGGTCTCGCACTTCTTCACCTCGTCTTGGAGCTCCTGTTGGACCTCGTTGACCCGGGCCTTGAGCATCTTCCGAGCGGCCTGCTCCTTGAAAGCCTTCCCTTCGGCTTCGGCCAGGCCTTTTTAGGGCCTCGACCTCGGTCGTCGCCTGTGTACACATCATGGCATTTCGGTCAATGCATATCATTTTACCTTTTTTCGAATACATAACAGGTTATTACATACCTTGTTTTTCCTGGAGCTGCCTCTTCACCTGGCCAAGCTCCTCCTCGGCCTCCGCCAGTCTCCGCTTTAGTCCGGAGACTACGGCAACATGCGAGGCTGCGGCCAACAGCGACGCCTGTGCATACGTTTCAGACAAATTTAGTTAGTTTCCTACAATAGGAGATTGATCCCCTATCCGGCTTTTTCCTTCCGAACACCGGACAGTGTCTCAGGGGCTACTGTCCATATTGGGATTTCCTCTTTTTTGCATCGCTTACCTCAAAACCTATCAGCAGGCTGCTGCAGGCTTCGGTTAGTCTGCTCTTGGCGGACTGAACCTTTTCAATTACCGTTCCCATAAGGGCACGGTGCTCATCCACAATAGAAGTGCCTCGCAGCGCTTCCAGCAGATTATCTGGTGCCCCTGGTTAGACAGGGGTCACCGGCGGAATAGGCATCCCCCTTCTTTCGAAGGAGGTTGCGTGCCGGATTCTGGAGCCACATCGCTCTCTGGACACGAGTCCAGCTGAGGGCCAAACTGAATATGGCCCTCCCCACCAGTCCTCATGGGGATTGGCTCCCCCTGGTGTCAGCGACGGGGGTTTCGTCTTCTGGCGCCTACCGAGCCTCTCCCTAGCCTAGAACGGTCCTTCGGGACAGCACCTCCGCGTCGTCCTTGGCCTTGGGGGAGTGAGCGGCCGGCGGTGACTCGCTGGCCATCGCCTTGGAATCCAGTGAACCTCCTGATGAGGATCGCGGGGAGCTATTGTGGGCCGCACTCCAATAACATAACCGATCATATCAATACAATGAGGAGGAGAAACTTTAGGGGCGGATATATGTCTTAGCACTTATGATGTGGCCCGCGGCTTAGTGCGGGGGTGTTGCTCCGGACTGCTTTCGACGTCCCATACGGAGCTCCCCACGAGTGGGCCTTTCCCCTTCTGGGGCGCCTCCGCCTCCAGTATGGTGGAGGCTGCCCTCTTCTTCTTCCCCTCATCAAAGGGAGCATTGTTTTCCTCCTCCTCCTCATCGTCGTCGTCTTCGGCGGCGGAGGAATGAGTCTTGTCTTCGGACGTCGCGTCAGAAGCGCGCTTGCGGCGGGGGCCACTCCTGCCCCCCTTGGTCTTCCCTGTGGCCTTCTTCTCTGGCGCCTTGTAGGAAGCCGGCACCAGCACCTTCGCTAAATGCGGGATGACTGGTTCTTTAGGCAGCGGAGCCGGACATTTGATCCGCTTCGCCCTCTCCATCCAGTCCTAAAGAAACGATGACGATAAAAGCTTAGACATCATCCTTGAAACGAGCAAGTAAGGGATGCGGTAAGAATAACATACCTCGTTGGCGAGGTGGTTGATGTCATGCCCGCGGTCCGAATCTGTGGCCGGCGGTGTTTTGTTGCCCTTAAAAAGAAACCTCCAGGCATCTTCGTGAGTGGTTTCGAAGAGCCTCTTCAGGGTATGGTGCTTCTTCGGATTGAACTCCCATAGAGGGCGGCTTCAGCTTTGGCATGGGAGAATCCGACGAACTTGCATCACCTAGATTATATCGACGAGTTTGATATCTTTATCCACCATGCTTTGAATGCGCGTTTGCAGCGCTATCAGCTCGTCTGGCAAACACCAGTTCGGGCCCTTCTCGACCCAGGAGGTGAGTCGCATGGGAGCGCTAGAGTTGAATTCGGCAGTTGCGGCCCAAGTGGTGCTACGAGGTATATTCCTGCCATTCTTTTACAGTCTCCACGAAAGGGCCTTTCGACCAGGAGACATTGGCCAGCTTGCTCACCATGGCGCCTCCGCACTCCGCATGCTGGCCATCCACCACCTTCGGCTTCACGTTGAAGACCTTCAGCCATAGCCCGAAGTAGAGTTGGATGCGGAGGAAGTCCTCACACACGACAATGAACGCAGAGATGTTGAGGAGGGAGTTCGGGGATAGATCATGGAAGTCTATCCCGTAGTAGAACATCAGCCCGCGGACGAAGGGGTGGAGTGGAAACCCTAACCCACTGAGGAAATGAGGGATGAATACTAACCTCTCGTTAGGCTTCGGCGTGGGAACGATTTGTCCTTGGGCTGGAAGGCGGTGGGCGATCCTCTTCGCCAAGTACCCGGCCACCCGAAGCTCGGCGATGTCCTCCTCCTAGACAGAGGAGGCCATCCACTTGCCTTGACCTCCGGATCTGGACATGATTGAATGCTTGCTCGAGACGGAGAAGATGAGAACTTGGGCGCTAGAGCTCAGGAGTGGAAGGGCAGAGGAAGAGAGAAGGCGTGGGTGAAGAAAAGGGATTCTTATCTCCTTATGAAGGCAGTAAATATTGAACGCCTCCCCACTCGCCTTTAAATTTGCCTACTCCCAAGGGCTGTGTAAACGGCACGGTTGGGTTACCCACGCCCGTATTGATGAGAATCCCGCAATAAGGGGACACGATCTGTGCTTTGACAAGACCTGCACATGGAAATCGCATCTCGAAACACGGGATGGCAGACAAAACGGTTCGATATAGTGACCGGGTAGACGTGTTGTCATGTTGTAAAAAAACTTGTCGGCATCAGGGCTTCCACCTGACCCCTCACGGCTGCGGCGGTAGCTGCGTAGCGCTCGTCGTCCACAGGCTCCAGCAGCTCATCAAGGCGGGCGGCAGGATCGCGAAGATGGAGGTGGCTGAAGAAATGCGTCAGCGCGGCTGAAGAAAGGACGCGAGCCTCTTCCTCCGCCATGGGGCCGATGCCGCTCACAACTTCCTCAAGCACCTCGACCAAGTAGGGAAGCAACTGGGCGGGGCCGTCCTCATTGGTGGCCAGCGGCTTCTCCAAGCCCTTCTCATAGAGTGACTTCAGAGCCTCACGAGACCTCTTCTTGAGAAGCGCGAAGGCCGTGCGGTCCTCAGCCAGAACCTTCGCCTTCGCAACAAGTTCGGCTTCCTCCGCCTTCACCTTCTGTTCCAGCTCCTCCAGTCGGCCACGCTCAATGGCCTGCGCCTTTGCCGACTGCTCCAGCTTGGCATCGCAAACCTTGAAGGCATCCTCCCGGGCCTTCATCTTCTCCTCCTCTGCCTAACGGCCACGGGCTTCCTCTGCGCGTTCGTTGCGCAGGGTCTTTAGCTCGGCCTCCAGCGCCTGGCAGCGACTCTTGGTGGCCTCGACATCCTTCGGCGCCGCCTCCCGAGTGACTGCTGCCTGGGCGGCGGCCTGCTTCTCCTTCTCAGAGGTCGCCACGGCCTGGCTCAGCGCCGCCCGAACAGACAAGTCGGAACGGAGCCAGCCAGAAACCAGCTCCAGACGCCCGGCCACCAGGAGGGGGTCGGCGCCTTGAAGATCTTCTCGCAGCCGGGTCATCTCCAGAAGGGCGTGCTCCAAGACGTCAAGGGAGGCAGAAGGACTTGGGATCAGCGGCGCAGCAGGAGGTGGAGGAGAAGGTATTGTCACCATAGCCTGGGAAGCTGGGAGCTCCTGGGCCTTAGATGCTTCAGCAACCGAGCCGGACGTCGGTGCCTCCAGAGCCAGTGAGGCCACGGGGGCTAACTCCTCCCGAGGGTTCTCCCCCATGCCTCGCGAGGATGACCAGGCCAGAGAGACATGAGCGCCAACGCTGCCCTTCTCCACGGAGCGAGACACAGATGGAGCAGGAGGGTTGGCCCTGGGCGGCACCACCACCCCCTCCTTCCTCTTCTTTCGTCACAGGCGTCGGCCTAATCGCACAGCGGAGAAGCATCCAGAATCAGCAGCATAATCAAGAACAAGGCAAAGCATGAGCACTTACTGGTCCACCACGGTGTAGTCCACCTTCCTCTTGCTGAGCTTGAAGCCCAAAAGCCTCCCAGACCGGGGCGCAGGCGCACAAGCCCCAGGAGCAGAAGAAGGAGCAGCAGGAGGGTCGGAAGTGGCTCCAGGCGGCGCCAGAACAGAAGCAACATCCTGGGAGATCAGCGCTGATCGGTCCCTTATCGGGATTGTGGGCGCTTCTCCCTTCTCCTGGCGTGTGTAGAGGATGTCAGCTTTGCTCAAGGGGGAGGTCTCCCCCGTCCCTTCAGGGGTCATCTCCGAGTCCTCCTCCTCCTCCTCCTCCTCTTCCTCCCTGCGGGACTCACCAGAAGACGGCTCTACCGGCGTCGGCATCGCAGGGGCCCTGGTGGGCGCCGGCGACACCAGCCCGCGCCCGTCAAAGGTTGGCTTGGCGGCCACGACCTGCGCCCCATCCTTGCGGCGGAACAAGGGACTGAAGATGCTCGGCGGGTACTCCTGGTCGTCCCCTACCAGGAGGCAGAGGGCCGCGGCCAGCTCACCGTTAGGCAAGGCTTCCGGGCTTAGGCGAACCTTGTCCTCTTCGTCCCCAAACCTCCACAAAGGGCGCGTACACGCCTGAAGCGGGGCCACGTGCAGCATCAGGAATTCCCTCAGGAGCATGGTCCCTGTCACCTTTGTCGCCCTCGCGTTGCTCGGCTTAAGGTCGGGCTTCATCTGCTCCAGCACCGGCGTCGCCCGCTCATCAGTGAGCTTCGCGCAAGACCACCTCTTGTCGGACTGGGGCATCTCCGTTGGCAGCACCAAGCGTGGGTGGATGCACTTGGCGTCCATCATGACCCACTTGCTCCTGAAACCGTCGGCTTTCTTCCCAGTCTTCGAGATCGAGTTGGCCATGCCAGCCGCGATAAAGTTGGCACACCCGGAGGTATGACCCTCGTTGATGCAGAGGAAGAAGAAGTGGCGCAGTAGAGCCACAGACGGCATCACACCAAGATATGCCTCGCAGTAGAAGGCGAAGATCGACAAGAGAAAGATAGAGTTGGGATGATGATGCAACACCTGCAGCCGTAGTGTTCAAGGACCTCATAGTAGAAGTTAGAGAAGGGGGGAGCCAGCCCCGCGACGATGCTGCTCATGAAGAAGGGGAAGAAGGTGCTTCCCTCAGGCTCCGGCACGTCAGAGCCGGCCCGGAGCTCAGTCTTCCCCCTCTCTTTGCTTTCCCCCGCCTTCAGCAAGCGCGTGGCGGCGAGACTCTTCTCTGAGACATTGGGCGCGTCGAGAGCTGGTTCGTACCAAGCCGGCGACGAGGCAGGCTTGACCTTCCGGGGTGCCATTGCTCGCCGATGCGGAAGGGGATGAGAACAGATCTGGAGATTTCGGAAGCAGGGAGAGAGAAAGGGGATCTGGAGCAAGAGTGGGAGGCAGAAATGAAGGCAAGCACTGTCTACGCCAGCCTTTTGACAGTCGGGCAGTTGTCGAGGCAGCGTGGGGAAGCGGAACGCCCACGACCAATCAACCGCCACACGTCGACCGGGGCCGCAGGCTATTGGGGCCCGCGGCGCTCTGCACTTGCCCTTTGGCTTCGCCTCAAAGCCAAGTCCGAGCGCGCCTTGGGCCCGGGGGCTACTGTCAGCGTTCTGGGAATGGGGGTCCCCAGACTTGCCTGCCTGCGGCCCACGGCGTGGCTCCACAAGCGGGCCCGTACGGCCCATCTTCACCAGCAAGCACTCAAGACCCTCGCGAGGGGCCAAGCCTCGCGAGGCGGACGACCCAAGACCTCCTCGGGAGCGGCCTCACCAGGCTGGCTCGCGAGGGGCGGAGAGATCAAGGCGAGGCAAACCTCGCGAGGTTCCAATGACGTGAGCCATGACGATCGAGACCAGGCGGATGCCAAGCGGGCGCCGGCGTGCAGAGTGTCCTTGCTTCCTCTTTGGTGCTAAGGAGGCAAGCGCAGGCGAGGAGTACCGAGGTGTCAAGCAAAGGTTTCCATATCGGTGCAACGAGAGCAAGACCAGCAGGACGGCAAGACGGAAGTCACCGTGGAGCCCAAGGCGGCGTCACCACCAGAGTCTTTGGCAGGCGAAGACTACTTTTGTCAGGATAAGCTGTACTAGTTGTCCCCTTTCAAATTGGCCGTTGTTGGCTCCCTTCCCGCTCAATATTTGGGAAGAGGACCAGGGCTTCTATAAATAGGACTAGCCACCACAGTAGAGGCATCGGATCCTCACCTACCAGAGCTCATCCCGAGCGATCCTCACACCCACCAAGCACAAGAACACCTCAACTCAGGAGGCTGTGCTTCCCCTTGTACTGTTCATCCCCAGCACAAGAGGCAATTCACCACAACCACACTGGAGTAGGGTATTACACCACAACGGTGGCCCGAACTAGTATAAATCCGGCGTGTCGCGTGTTGAGAGTTCGTCATGCTTAGCCTAGAGATCGTGAAGCGTGTGAGGGCGTGATCGGTGAGGGGGAGATCTTCGCGCGCACCTCAGTGTTCGAACCTTAAGGGTTTTACCGGAACCCGAGATCCGGCACCTGCCACGACCCCAATAGCACTCATGTCCTCACTTGTCCCCGCATCCCCCGAGGTATCTGAGGCGGCGAGTGGTGGAGCCTTCGAGGTAGATGGCTGGGCCGAAGGGCCGGACTTCTTCTTGGGCGCCATGGTTGATGGGGTCGTCGAAGACGAAGATGGAGATTAAGATGACGCGATGCGCATGCTTTCAGGTTCGCACAAGCGATCCCCCTACCTGGCGTGCCAAAGATGTCATGGGATATCTGCGGCCACCTATGGGACCGGGCGGCCCCTTGCTGGTTCGGTGAGGGACGTCGCGTGGCACAAAGAGCAGACCAGCGCGCGGCAGCATGGCAGAGAGCACACAAGCAATTTACCCAGGTTCGGGCCGCCGCGAGGCGTAAGACCCTACTCCTGCTTTGGTGGTTTGATGGTGGAAATGAGCATGGTGGTGCATGGTACAGTTACCCAGCAAGGCTGCCTCAGGGCTACGGTGACCACAAGCGTATGGTGGCTTTTGTTTGTAAAGTTTCCAACCCTCTAACCCCCTCCTACGATTGCCCTGGGCCTCCTTTTATACATTAAGGGGTCACCAAAGTAGCAAAATGGTCATTACCCACTGATATGATAGCAAATAGTGCTATCATACCTAACTCTGCGGGCTGACAGGGTGCATTAAATGCACCGCTCAGTGTCACATCACTAGCTGCACGGCAAGCCTGCCGGGCTTATCTTGCCAGCTCCTCATCTATTCTCTTGACACGTCGCTGGACGGGTGTCACCTGTGCGTTTTTTCTGTAGGAGATGGCTGCCATGTGGAAAATGCTGCCACTTAATCACCTTGTGACTTGACACCGCATTGATTGACGATGTGGGTCGTACTTGCACGGTTGGCGGGGTGGTTCAGGCCCCGCAAGCCCCAGCAGGCGCTGCCGAGGAGTCTTGGTTGCTTGCTTCTAGTGGTGGCCCGGCCCCTGACGGGCTTGCCTGCCCGGCGAGGGAGGCTCTTTCCTCGTAGATATCTTGTCCTCTGATCCGTCCTTGCTCTTCCTTGGTTCCATCAGGCTCTTCAAATCTCTTAGGCCTTCAATCCCTATCTTGAGCTGGTGCTTCAATCTTGATCTTGTGCTTGTGCACAGTTGGGCAACATACCCGGGGTCTGTTGCACTGATAGGTATGAACCATGGAGAAGTTGGAATACAGTAGCTATAACACCAATATAAATTTAGAATGAGTTCACAACATTACCTAAAGTGGTGATTTTTTAATTATACTAACAGATCTTATGAGTTTTCTGTTGAGTTTTGTGTTGTGAAATTTTCAAGTTTTGGGTAAAGGTTTTCTGGATCACGGAATAAGGATTGGCAAGAGCCTAAGCTTGGGGATGCCCAAGGCACCCCAAGGTAATATTCAAGGACAACCAAGCATCTAAACTTGGGGATGCCCAAGATGGCATCCCCTCTTTTGTCTTCAATACATCAGTAAATTTACTTGAGGCCATATTTTTATTCACCACATGACATGTGTTTTGCTTGGAGTGTCTTGTGTTATATGAGTCTTTGCTTTTTAGTGTGCCACAATCATCGTTTATGTACAAACCTTTTGAGAGGGACATGCATTGATCATGAATTTATTAGAATACTCTATGTGCTTCATTTATATCTTTTGAGCTAGGTAGTTTCTCTAGTGCTTCACTTATATCTTTATAGAGCACGGTGGTGGTTTTATTTTGTTGAAATTGATGAACTCTCATGCTTCACTTATATAATTTCGGGAGTCTTAAAATAGTATGGCAATTTGCTTAGGTTATGAATTTGGTCCTAATATGATGGGCATCCAAGAGGGATATAATAAAAACTTTCATAGAGAGCATTGAATATATGAGAAGTTTGATTCCTTCCATTTGTTTTGAGATATAAAGAGGGTGATATTAGAGCCATGCTAGAGAGTAATTGTGGATTAGTATAAATACTTATGTTAAAGTTTGTGATTCCCGAAGCATGCACGTATGGTATATCATTATGCGATGAAGTTAGAGCAGGATTTATTTTTGATTGTCTTCCTTATGAGTGGCGGTCAGGCACGAGCTATATAGTCTTCTCCTACCAATCTATCCCCCTAGAAGCATGCATATTAGTACTTTGCTTCGATGGCTAATAATTTTTTGCAATAAGTATGTGAATTCTTTATGACTAATGTTAAGTCCATGGATTATACGCACTCTCACCCTTCAACCATCGCTAGCCTCTCTAGTACCACACACCTTTTCCCGGTGCACTAAACCCACCATATTTCCTTCCTCAAAACAGCCACCATACCTACCTATTATGGCATTTCCGTAGCCATTCTGAGATATTTACACCGTCCCGTTCATTATGACACATGCCATCATTGTCATATTGCTTTGCACGATCATGTAGTTGGCATAATATTTGTGGCTTGGCCACCATTCATATTTTTATATATGTCACGCTAGATCATTGCACATCCCGGTACACCGCTGGAGGCATTCATAAAGATACATATTTTTGTTCTAGTATCAAGTTGTAATTCTTGAGTTGTAAGTAAATAATAGTGTGACGATCATCATTATTAGAGCATTTTCCCATGTGAGGAAAGGATGGTGGAGGCTATGATTCTCCCACAAGGCGAGATGAGACTCCGGACTTAAAATAAAAAAGAGAGGCCAAAGAGCCCAATAAAAAAAGAGGCCAAAGAGCCCAAAAGAAAATAAAGAAAAAAGTTATGAGAGAAAAAGAGAGAAGGGACAATGTTACTATACATTTCCACAATTGTGCTTCAAAATAGCACCATGGCCTTCGTGATAGAGAGTCTCCTATTTTATCACTTTCATACACTAGTGAGATTTTTTCATTATAGAACTTGGCTTGTATATTCCAATGATGGGCTTCCTCAAATTGCCCTAGGTCTTCGTGGGCAAGCATGTTGGATGCACATCCACTTAGTTCTCTTTTCAGCTTTCATACACTTATAGCCCTAATTCATCCGTTGCATGGAAATCCCTACTCACTTGCATTGATATCAATTTATGGGCATCTCCATAGCCCATTAATTTCCTATTTGATGTGAGACTTTCTCCCTTTTTGGCTTCTCCTCACAACCTCCGCCAAATTCTATTCCACCTATATTGCTATATCCATGGCTCACGCTCATGTATTGCATGAAAGTTGAAAAAGCTTGAGAACATTAAAAGTAGGAAACAATTGCTTGGCTTGTCATCGGCTTGTGCATGATAAATACTTTGTGTGATGAAGATAGAGCATGACAAGATTATATGATTTTGTAGGGATAACTTTGTTTAGCCATGCTTGAGAAGACACGATTTCTTTATAAGTATGCTTGAAGTATTATTGTTTTTATGTCAATGTTAAACTTTTGTTTTGAATCTAATGGATCTGAACATTCATGCCACAATAAGAAAAAATACATTGATAAATATGTTAGGTAGCATTCCTAATAAAAAATCAGTTTTTATCATTTACCTACTCGAGGACGAGCGGGAATTAAGCTTTGGAGATGCTTGATACGTCTCCAACGTATCTATAATTTTTTATTGTTCCATGCTATTATATTATCTGTTTTCGATATTTTATATTATTTTTGGGACTAACCTATTAACCTAGTGCCCAGTGCCAGTTGCTGTTTTTTCCTTGTTTTTGTCTTTTATAGAAAATCAATACCAAACAGAGTCCAAACGGAACGGAACTTTTTGATGATTTTTCTTGGACATCAAGACACCTACGAAGCTTCAGGAGGAACCTAGAAGAACCACGAGGACCCACAAGCCTAGGGGGCGAAGCTCTTCTAAGCTTAACTTGAGCACTAGAAATTAACAAATATTCCCCTTACGTCAAAGGGCCCACAAATAATACTTTTCTGCCCCCGCAAGCTTCTGTTCTTGTGAGATCCCATCTTGGGGCTTTTTCTGGCGCTCCGTCAGAGGGGAATTCGATAATGGAGGGACTCTACACCAACCTTCCCGCCCTTCCGATGATGAGTGAGTAGTTTACCATGGACCTCGGGGTCCATAGCTAGTAGCTAGATGGCTTCTTCCCTTTCTCTGATCTTCCATATAATGTTCTCCTTGATGTTCTTGGAGATCTATTTGATGTAATCTTCTTTTGTGGTGCCTTTGTTGAGATCAGATGAATTGTGGATTTATGATTAGATTATCTATGAATATTATTTGAGTCTTTTCTGAACAATTTTATGCATGATTAAGATAGCTTTGTATTTCTCTCCAATCTATCGATTTGGTTTGGCCTACTAGATTAGTTTTTCTTGCAATGGGCGAGGTCCTTTGTGATGGGTGATACGTCCATTTTGCATCATGTTTTCCTACTGTTATTTATATTGTTTTTATGTATAATAATGCCTTTTGGAGTAATTGCAATGATTTTTCTCTCATAATATGCAAGGTTCACACAAAGAGGGAGAATTCCGGCAGCTAGAAATCTGGACCTGAAAAAGCTACGTTAGGCTACCTATTCTGCACAACTCCAAATGAGCTGAAACTTTACGAAGATTTTTTATGGAATATATAAGAAATATTGGAGCCAATAAGTACGAGAGGGGGCCCACCAGGTGAGCAAAACCCACTTGGGCGCGCCAGGGAGCCGAGGCGCACCCTGGTTAGTTGTGCCCTCCTTGGCCCACCTCTGGTGCCCCTTTTCTGGTGTATAAGTCATTTTGACCTAGAAAAATACCGAGAGGACTTTCGGGATGAAGCGCCACTGTCTCGAGGGGGAACTTGGGCAGGAGCACTTTTGCCCTCCGGCGGAGCGATTCCGCCGGGGGAACTTCCCACCCGGAGGGGGAAATCATCGTCATCATCATCACCAACAACTCTCCCATCTTGGGGAGGGTAATCTCCATCAACATCTTTAACAACACCATCTTCTCTCAAACCCTAGTTCATCTCTTGTGTTCAATCTTTGAACCGGAACTATTGATTGGTACTTGTGGGTGACTAGTAGTGTTGATTACATGTTGTAGTTGATTACTATATGGTTTCTTTGGTGGAAGATTATATGTTCAGATCCAATATGCTATTTAATACCCCACTGATCTTGATCATAATTATCATTTCTGAGTACTTACTTTTGTTCTTAAGGTCATGAGAGAAATCTTGTTGCAAGTAATCATGTGAACTTGATATGTGTTCGATATTTTGATGGTATGTATGTTGTGATTCCCATAGTGGAATCATATGAACGTCGACACCATGACACTTCACCATATTTGGGCCTAAGGGAATGCATTGTGGAGTAGTTATTAGATGACGGGTTGCGAGTGTCGGATTGCGGGTTCCGGAAAAACAATTGAGGTTCGAACTCTGGGGTGCGCACGAAGATCTCTCTCCCCCTAGTTCACGCTCTCACCACTATCTCAAAGCTTAGCTTGCCGAACCCAAAGAACAAGGGACACAAGAGTTTATACTGGTTCGGGCCAGCAATGTGGTGTAATACCCTACTCCAGTGTGGTGTCGTGGATTGCCTCATAGGCTCGGATGAACAAGTACAAGGGGAGAACTACCTCCTGAGGAGAGGTGTCCTTGAGCTCGGTGAGCTTGTGTGGTTCAGGATGATCTGAATGATCTGTCCCCTTGCTAGGGTGGTGGCTAGTCCTATTTATAGAGGCCCGGATCCTCTTCCTAAATATTAGGCGGGAAGGGATACCACAACGGCCAATTTGAAGGGGGACAGCTAGTACAAGCTATCCTGACAAAAGATGGTCTTCGCCTGCCAAAGGCTCTGGTGGTGACGCCGTCATGGGCTCTACGGTGACCTTTGTCCTGCCGTCCTGCTGGTCTTGGTCTCGT
Source organism: Aegilops tauschii subsp. strangulata (assembly GCF_002575655.3). NCBI lineage: Eukaryota > Viridiplantae > Streptophyta > Magnoliopsida > Poales > Poaceae > Aegilops > Aegilops tauschii. Next base: position 276,706,171 of record NC_053038.3, on the reverse strand, counting down.
TGCACCGATACGGAAACCTTTGCCTGATGCCTCGGGACTCCTCGCCTGCGCCTGCTCCTTTAGGACCAAAGTGAAAACCAGTACTCTGCACCCGCTGGCTCCCGCCTGGCCTTGGTCGTCATGGCTCATGTCACGAGAACCTCAGGAGGTGCCCCTCGCCTTGATCTCTCCTCTCCTCGCAAGCCAGCCTAGTGAGGCTGCCCCTGAGGAGGTCTTGTGTCGTCTGCCTCGCGAGGCTTGGCCCCTCGCGAGGGTCTTGAGTGTTTGCTGGTGAAGATGGGCCGTACCAGGCCGCTAGTGGAGCCACGCCATGGGCCGCAGGCAGGCAAGTCTAGGGACCCCCATTCCCAGAACGCCGACAGTAGCCCCCAGGCCCAAGGCGTTCTCGGACGAGGCGAAACCAACGGGCAAGTGCGGAGCTCCGCGGGCCCCAACCGCCTGCGGCCTTAATTAACGCGTGGCGACTGACGGGACGTGGGCGCGTCCGCTTCCCCACGCTGCCTCGGTAACTGCCCGACTTGATGAGTCCCTGGTGCATGTAGAAAAGCCATCATTACCTGCAATCGTGGAGGCCGGCGGTTGGCCTCCTCCTGCTATAAACGGGGAGAGGTGCGGAGCCCCCGTCGCCCATCTCTTCCCATGGCGCCGATACGGAGAATCTCGTCCGCCGAGAAGGGAGAAGCCCCCCATGAAGAGCCTGGGCCAATCCCGCCGAAGAAGAGGCCGGCCTGCTCCCGCGATGTCGTCGTGAGGCCGGAGGTGACAAGGCCTTGGTACGAATGGCCTCCTCCCGGATATCTGCTGCCTTTGTACGCCCAGGCAGAGGGATCCGGAGGAGGGGGCGACAATCAACGCCGACCGCGTCACCGCTGTGATGGCCGCTCCGCAGTGGCATGCGCCGTCGCCCCAGGAACCCACGCTGAGGGCTCCTTGTGCGAACTGGTGGTGTGGGTGGCGATGCCCCCGCGCTCCTGGATTCGCGTCCCGTAGTTCTTCTCCGCCGAGATGCCGCCGAGGGGTCCCCTCGAGCTGTGGCTGCAACATGCTGAGTGTGATGCCCCGGCGATGGGGGCGGAGGTTAAGGTCGTCTCCCCGGGCAAGATCTTCATGACCTGCTGATGGGGTGAGGTCGCCCGAGTTTGCCGCGCGGAGGGCGCCCTCACCGTCCACTTTGAATACGTTGGCGCCTCCACATTCTTCAAGGTCTTCGACGGGGAAGGCCGCCGCCTGGAGTGCTGCCCTGGAGGGGGTCGTCAGGACGAGAAAGCGGCAGGAGCCGGGCTAGCCGCTCGCCCCGCCGGTGGTTCCTCCAGCAGCACTGATGGCGCTTGGGAGTCCAGCGACTCTCCTGAGCCCTATGAGACTACGGAGACGAGCGACGACAGCTACGTGCCCCCGAGCTCTCGTCGTGCCCGGAGTGCGGCAGCGGCGTCCGCCCGCCGCCGTCGTTGATCTGGATGGGGTTGGCGTCGGCCTCCCATGGCCCACTGTTGATGATAGCGTCTGCGGCGTCAATGCTTGTAGATAGGGCTCCTCGAATCCTTCTTGTTTTGTTCCCTACGAGGAATTGAGACGAACCCCATGGGGCGTGTAAAGGATCTGTAGTGCCTTTTGTTAATATTGTCATTATTATGAAGATTTACGATTGCATGTCCTGCTTCGGCTCAGTCTCCCCTTTCCAACCTCGCGGTAGCTTGGTGCTCTATGCCGACAGGTCCCAGTCCCCAAGCAGGCGACAGCCGTCGCTGGTATGCCAGGTCGCGATGCCGTGGTCAAGGCCAGGAGGTGAGCGGCCCGAGGTCCACTAAGAGCTCCTGAGGCGCGATGCTCAAGAGGTCCCCTTTAGCGTGCAAGTAGCTACCTCAAGGTAGGAAAGGAAGGCAGCATCGCCGTAGCAAGGCTGCAAGAGATGGGACTCCTATGCCGCAGCACTTGGTCGACCCGAGTGTGAAACATATCTTAGCAGTCCAGAGTCGATTCCTTGTGCAGCGCCAGATTCGTGCGTCAACGGCCATAGCGTAGCCGGGTTAGGCCCGTGCAAGCTTCCCCCTCTTTTTCACGCTCTTCCGTGTGCTCTACGCCCTAGGGTCCCAGCCCTTGAGTGAGCTCAGCCGCCGCTGGTATGCCATGTCGCGATGCCGTGGTCAAGGACAGGGGGTGAGGGCTGGAGAGCCAGTAAGAACTCCTGAGTCACGATGCTCAAGAGCACCCCTTTAACGCGCAAGCAAATTGCATGGGAATAGAGGGAGCCCGCGGTACCACCCGCTGTCATCCTCGGGAGGTTCCAGCAGGTTAGCGCAAGCAGGGATACAGATTGCAACCACACTTGTCGGTCTACCACTGGTCGTTCCGCAAGAAGATGAAGGCATTGAGGGCCCGGTGAGGTGACGTACGCGGGGCGCGCCGCGAGCCAGAGCTCGACCGCTCAGATTTATCAGCATTGCAGGGACAGACCCAAGCACAAGCGACGTGCCAGCATGAGTAGCCCCTGTTGCGGGATGAGCAAGGGGCCGATCGGCAACGCGGGCGGTCGCGATGGGTAACAATCAAGAAGGTGATAACCATAGAATAACTCAAATGAAGAGACAAGCTAGCTTAGATAGATGTGAGAACGATACATGCCACTAGGACGGACCCGAGCGGCCTGGGGATGATGTAGCCCGAGGGGCACCCCCAACAGAGTAGGCTAAAGATGCAAAAAGAGACACGTCCCGGGGATGGGCCCGTGCGACCTGGGAATGATGCAGCGCGAGGGGCGCTCCTAGCTGAGTAAACCGGAAAATGTCACCTGGTTCCATTGTCGAAGGAGTGTTGAGGTAGCTGAAGGTGCGCGCTGAAGGAGTTGCTCCTGGAGGACTGTCGCCCTATCTGCCAGGACTGCGTGATGCCTGGCCTCCTGAGCCGTCAGGATGCTCTGCAGATGATGCTGGTAGGTGACAGCCATGTTCGGCAGGCCAAACGGCATGCGAACATAGCTGTGAGGTGGACCCTCGCACCGGCCAACGCGCGAGGGCCAGAAATGCTCCTGATATGCTGCCCTGTTGAGCCCTGGAATGTCGACGCAGACGCGCAGCCTGCCGTCCTCGCCAGGATGGGGAGCTGCGCCGAGTGGTGGGTGGCGGTCGCCGCGTATGGTCCTTGGTTCCTGATGCTCCTGGATCGCCTTGGTGATGAACTCCCGAGCACCAGGCGCTCCTCGCCTTGTGGCCTCTTGATGGAAATGTGCAGCGAAGCACGCAGTGCCCGAGCACCTCCCTTCTGATGTTGGCTAGATCTGAGGCCCTCCAGAAGAGAGCCCCCGAGCCATGCCCGGGGATGGCACCAAGTGGGCCTTCCTATGCGAGGGAGGGAGGCGCCCCAGCTACGGGCGCAGATCCTGAGGTGGTGCCACTGGAGACATCGCTTCCCTGTGGCGCTGGGTGGAGTAGCTGCTTCTTCTTCTTGGTAATGGCCTCAGGGGGGTACAATGTGCCTTTGTTATCGGGGTCTTCGATTGTTGTGGCTTGGAAGGTGCGCTCAAGGGAGCACACCGCATCTCTTTCTTCACACGGAACCATGATGATGCCGCCACTCCCTGGCACCTTGAGGACGTTGTAACCATGGTGGGTCACCGCCATGAACTTGGCCAATGCTGGATACCGAATGATTGCGTTGTACGGCAGACGGATGTGGGCGACGTCCAAGTCAATGAGGTCGGTGTGGTAGTTGTCGCGCTGGCCGATGGTGATAGCGAGGCAGACCTGCCCTATCGGGGTGGTGGAGCCGTAGGTCACTCCTGAGAAAGGCCTCGTATGGCACTTGGAGGCTATCGAACGTCTCGATGGATAGGGCATTGAGCCCTGCGCCGCCGTCGATGAGGGTCTTGGTGACTTGGACATTGCTGATGACGGGTGAGCAAAGCTTCGGGAGGGTGTCGGCAGTAGCCGCGCACTTGAGCTGGTTTGACGAGCTGAAGGTGATGGCGCACTTGGACCACCTGAGCGGGCGCATGGCCTCGAGCCTGGGAAGGGCCGTTGTCGGTGTCAAAACCGGCAGATCTCGGGTAGGCGGTCCCGAACTATGCGTCTAAGGTTGATGGTAATAGGAGACAGGGGACACGATGTTTACCGAGGTTCGGGCGCTCTCTATGGAGGTAATACCCTACTTCCTGCTTGATTGATCTTGGTGAATATGAGTATTACAAGAGTTGATCTACCACGAGATCGTAATGGCTAAAACCCTAGAAGTCTAGCCTGTATGATTATGATTGTTCCTATGAACTAAACCCTCCAGTTTATATAGATACGGAAGGGGACTAGGGTTGTACAAAGTCGGTTACAGAGATAGGAATCTTCATATCCGAACGCCAAGCTAGCCATCCATGCCAAAGAGAGTCCCATCCAGACATGGGAGACAGTCTTATGTCTTGTATCTTCAGGGCCCATCAGTCCGGCCCATGTCCAGCAGGCCGAACGTCTGAGGACCCCTTAATCTAGGACTCCCTAAGTAGCCCCTAAACGAGGCTTCAATAACGAGGTGTCCGGCGCGCAGATTGTCTTCGGCACTGCAACGCGGGTTCCTTCTCCGAATACTCCAAAACAGCCTTCAAACAGAAAGAACGTGTCCGGCTCTGCAAAACAAGTACCACACACAACCGTAGAGAGTATAATATCTCATGAGTCCAATCCGCTGACAACTTTCGTAGCGTGACGCCACGTCACTACCCGGTCATTATTTCAAACTGTTTTTCGGCCTGCCGCTCCACGTTTGAGATGCGGTTTCATTGGCACGTCTTGTCAAAGCGGAGATCGTGTCCCCTTATTACGGGATTCTCATCGATACGGGCGTGGGTAATCCAACCGTGCCGTCTATACGGCCCTTGGGGAATAGGCGAGTTTGAAGGTGAGTGGGGAGGCGCTTGATATTCGCTGCCTTTATAAGGAGATAAGGATTCACCGCCTTTCACCCACGCCTTCTCTCTCTCTCTGCCTACCCATTCTCGAGCTCTAGCGCCCAAGTTCTTATTCTTTTCCGCCTCAAGAAAGCACTCAGCCATGTCCGGATCTGGAGCGCAGGGCAAGTGGATGGTTTCCTCCGTCAAGGAGAAGGACATCGCCAAGCTCCGGGAGGTCGGGTACTTAGCCCCGGAAATCTCCCACCGGCTTCCAGCCCAGGGGCAGTTCATCCCCACCCCGGAGTCCCATGAGAGGGTGGTATTTGTCCCTCACTTCATCCCGGATTGGGATTCCCTCTCCACCCATTCGTCCACGTTCTCATGTTCTACTATGGGGTGGATTTCCACGATCTGGCCCCCAAATCCTTCCTTAACATCTCGGCATTTATTGTCGTGTGCGAGGCCTTCCTCCGCATCCCACCACACTTCGGATTGTGGCTAAAAATATTCTATGTGAAGCCGAAGGTGGTGGGTGGCCAGCATGCAGAGGGCGGAGGCGCCATGGTGAGCAAGAGTCCCAACGTCACATGGCCCAAAGGTACCTTCGTGGAGACCGTGAAAGGTTGGCAACAACAGTGGTTGTACGTCACAGAGCCTCGCGAAGCCACCTGGGTCGCGGCTCCCGAATTCCAGTCTGGCGCCCCGATGCAGCTCACCTCCTGGCTAGAGAACGGTCTGGACTGATCTTCGTCGAACGAGTTGACAGCGCTCTAGACGGGCATCCGGAGCATGGTAGATAAGAACATCAAGCTTGTCAAAGTGATCCAGGTGATGCTAGTTCGCCGGATCCTTCCATGCCAAAGCCGGACTTGCCATTTGTGGGAGTTCGATCCGGTCAAGCACCAGACCTTGCTATAGTTCTTCGGCACTACGCACGAAGACATCTAGAAGGTGCTTTTCAAGTCCAACGAGTCGTGGCCGAAGATGACCGAGGACCGTGGGCACGACCTGGCCCATCCCGCCAGTCCGGTATGTTTTTCGTGTTTCAAGGTTGCCCCTTTACTGGTATACTCAAGGAAGATATCTACGCCTCCCTATTTGTTCTTTCAGGGCTGGACAAGGAAGGCGGAGCAGATTCAGTGTCCGGCTCCACTGCCCGAAAACCTAACCATCCCACTTCTAATGAAGATGCTAGTTCTGGCGCCCTATCAGGTGCCGGAGAAGAAGGCCAAGGAGACCAAGGAGACCAGAAGCGGTCTCCGTCATAGAGGTACTTCGGACGCAACGTGCAAAGACGCCGAAACCCACTCCTCCCCCGTCGATGAAGATGAGGAGGAGGAGGAAAGCAATTCTCCCCCCAAGGGGGGAAGGAAGAAAAGGACGGCCTCCACGCATCTGGAGGCAGAGGCGTCCAAGAAGGGGAAGGTTTCCCTCACGGATAACCCCGCGGGGGACACAGCCAGCAGCTCCGAGTGGCGCTCCAGGGATAAGCCCCTGGCCGAATCGTAAGTACTCTAAGTACTCAAAGACTCAACATGTTAAATCATGCACTGCAGCCCGGCCCACGACAGGTCCCAGCGATCCTCATCGGGGGGTTCGCTGGATTCAAAGGCGATGGCCAGCGAGTCGCCGGCGGCGGCTTATTCTCCCAAGGCCAAGGGCGACACCGAGGTGCTGTCCCAAAGGACCTTCCCAGGCCAGGGAGAGGTTCAGGAGGCCGTCAGAGTGGCACCAGAGGGTGATCCCTCGGCCGCCGGACACATGGGGGAGAAAATCCCCATGGAGACTGGCGATGGGGGGCCATATCAAATAGGCCCCCCGCCGAATACCATTCCGGAGACCTACACGGCTCCGGTATCAGGCAAGCAGCCTCCTTCGAAAGGAGGAGGTGCGCCTATTCCGCCGGTGACCTCTGTCCATCTAGAGGCACTAGATAATCTGCTGGAAGCGCTATGAGGCGCTTCCATTGTTGAGGAACACTGTATCCTTATGTGTACGGTGGTTGAGAAGGTTCAGTCCGTTAGGAGCGGACTAACCAAAGCCTGCACCAGCCTGCTGACATGCTTTGAGGTAAGCGGCGTAATTGTGTAAGAAGAATGTCACAGTGTAGACAGTAGCCCCTGATACTCTGTCCGGTGTTCGGAAAGAAAAGCCGGACTAAGGATCAAATGATTTCTGCAGGAGACTAATCACACATGTCTATGTAAAATAAGAAGGCGTCATTGCTAGCTGCGGCCTCTCATGCTGCCAAATTCTCCAGAGTAAAGGAGAGGCTGGAGCGGTCCGAGGACGAGCTCGGCCAAGCAAGAAAGCAGCTGGAGGATAAGCAAGGTATTTTAGTGACCTGCTCAGATATATAGAGAGATATGAGTTCTTTGTGTTAATCAGAGTGTCATGATATCTGTAGGAGCGGTGACCGAGGTGGAGACCCTCAAGAAGGCGCTAGCCGAGGCCGAGGAGAGAGCGGCCAAGGAACAAGCCGCCCACGAAAAGGACGAGGCCAGGGGCGGTGAGGTCCAGCAAGAGCTCCAGGACGCCATGAAGAAATGAGAGTCCTTGGAGCGCAATATTGCGGATCAAGAGACCGAACTCGCCAAAGCTCGCCAAAGCGCACAAGATGCCCGGGTTGAAGCCCAGGGCGCTCTCCAGGAGATTCAAGAGGCAAAGAAGATCGCGGCGGTTAAGGCTTTCATTATGCAGAGCAAATATGTGAAGAAGAGGTATCGCTTACTAAGCCGGATTTGGAGTTCTCCAAGAGCGTTTGCGGATTTGCCGTGCAGTGTTGCCGACGCTGCAAAGTTCTTCCGAGCCGAAGAGGGGAGCACGACGGAGAAGCTGTTCTTGTCGCAATACCTTGCGCCAGAACATCCGGTGCCCTTTAGCGACCAGCTAAAACAGCTGGTCGAACTGCATAGGGTGGCCGAACTAGCCATGAAGGATTTAATAATCCGGCTGTGGCCTGCCGAAGCTATACCCGGTAGCTACTTTGGGCTCCTGAAGCGGATGGTCAACGCCTGCCCCCCGCTTGACGTCATCAAGCGATCGGTCTGCATCGAAGGTGCGCGGATGGCCTTCGCCCGTGTCAAGATACAAAGGGCGAAGATGGACGCCATCAAGCTCGCGACCGAGGGACCGCCCGCAGGCAAGGAGAACCACACGCCCGAGCGGTATTTTGCAGATGCCCTGAAGGGATCCCGTATTGTAGAAGGGCAGTGTTCAAAAGACATTATCTTTGAATGAAGTCATTCATATTGTCCCTTCCCGTATTATGAAACAGAGTCGTTCTGTAATATAATGCTTGTTATTTTAAGATTTTACATCCTGTGCTACTGTGTCCTTAAAACTGAGAGTTGGCCAGTTGTCGGATTCAGCCCCCATGTAGGTTGTACGGTGGTGTTCGGGATGAATCTAAACACTATTGATCCAAAAATTTGGTCCTTGAAGGAGGTGTTTAGCGCAACGAACCAGGAAATCGGACTATGTGGCTTTATCACCCTCACTTAGCCATAGGAGTTTTGAGAAAAATGTAGGCGCAGCCCCTAGTTGGAATTTAGTCCGGACTAGGGTGCTGTAAACACCTGATCGAACTGAGGCCGATCCGCCGCGTAATGCGGAAAAAATCGCAAAAGATTTGTAACCTCCTAATAGTTGACCAGCTCTCGCCAGATCATGACAGTCAGTTTTCGGCTTTCTCTACTGAGGTGTTTGCTTGGGTAAACCAGAAACACAATCGCAGTAGTTCTCCCTTTACTACCTTAGCCGATAGAGCGGAACGTAAGGTAGTAAGCACAGGAGCCGGGCAACCCAAGTATTGTCCAAAGACATGATTCGGAGCCAATGCATATAATGCTAAAATTCGGGGTGCCGAACTGTACTGTAAAAGTGTTCGGACTTTGTTGCCGAAGTATGGAGCGAAGTGAAGCCCCAGGCCAATTTAAAACATACCAAGGTGTCCGGGTGCAATCGATAAGAGTAGCAAAAAAATGAAGTAGTAAGCCAACGCCACGTAAGTTGGGTCGCAAACTGTTTACATTATAATTAGATTAATACGTCAAAGCGTACAAATAGCGCGATAAGCAACCGGGCTATTTGACTTGCCAAGATCAAGGGGCGAGCTTGCGTGTGGGTCCTGAAAACAGGTAGGATGTTCGTCGAGAAAAACGTCTGGAAATCCCCCCACGCGTCTGTGCTACTTGCCGCCTTGGTGTATCCGTCCTTCGAAATGACCGATGAGCGGGCCGCCACGAGGGGCCTGTTGAAAAGAAAACTGAAAAGGATAAAAAGAAAAGTGAAAGTATGTGTGTCCAGGGAAGGTCGAGCCGTATTGTGGACCACAGTCTGGTTATGCCTCCGTCTCTACCCATGGTATTTTGACTGCGTAGTTATGTCTACGTGGTACATATGCCGCCATTCGGTCAGGACTGAGATTGAGGCCGAATTGCTAGTCTAACTCCTGACGAGCCGGACTGTCAAGCTGCGGAGTAGTCCGGACTCGTTTGACAGTGTCCGGGAGCTTGGCCGCTGAATTAAAATTCTGCCTTAAAGGCCGCTCTATACTTCCGCTGCCAGGGCTGCGGTGTGTTCTTCAGTACGGAGGGAGCGCTCTGTGTTTCCATTGACTGTTATGACCCCGCGTGGTACGGGCATCTTAAACTTGAGATAAGCATAGTGTGGCACCGCATTAAATCAAGCGAATGCGGTTCGTCCGAGCAGTTCGTGATAGCCACTACAGAAGGGGACGATGTCGAAGATCAACTTTCACTTCTGAAGTTGTCCGGGGATCCGAAGACAACTTCCAGTGTGATTGAGCCCATACAACCGGCCTCTACACCTGGTATGACTCCTTTAAAGGTAGTTTTAGTGGGCTTGATCCTTGATGGATCGATGCCCATTTTGCGCACTGTATCCTAATAAAGCAGGTTAAGGCTGCTGCCCCCATCCATGAGGACTCGCGTGAGGTGGAATCCATCAATTATTGGGTCAAGGACCGGTGCGGCTGAACCGCCGTGGCGGATACTGGTCGGATGGTCCCAGCGGTCGAAGGTGATTGGGCAGGACGACCATGGGTTGAATTTTGGGGCGACTAGCTCTATCGCATAGACGTCCCTGAGCGCGCGCTTGCGCTCCGTCTTGGGGTGTATGGGTGGCGTATATCATGTTTACCATTTTGACCTGAGGGGAAACTTCTTCTGTCCCCCTGTGTTCGGTGGACGGGGCTCGTCGTCATCGTCCTCACTTTGCGACCCCTTCTCCTTGTTTTCGTCATTTATCTTGCCGGCCTACTTAAAGACCCAACAGCTTCTGTTGGTAAGATTGATTGGTTTATCGGGGGTGCAATGTATCTGACATGGACGATCGAGAATGCGGTCTAGGCTGGATGAGCCCGAATTGTTCCTTTTGAACGGCTTCTTCCACTGGCCGGACTTGGAGCCACTCAATCCGGCGTTGACCGCCATGTCGTCGGTATTATCACCGTTGCTTCGACGCTTGTGTCTATTGCGTTGGGGCTTGCCGTTGCTATTTCTGGCTTCCGATGTGCCAGGTTCGCTTGCATTGTTATTGCTATGGGCTAACCAGCTATCTTTCCCCGCGCAAAAGCGGGTCATAAGCACTGTGAGGGCTGCCATGGACTTCCGCTTTTCTTGGCCGAGGTGTCGGGCGAGCCATTCATCCCGGATGCTATGTTTAAAGGCCGCTAGGGTTTCGGCGTCTAGATAGTCGACGATCTGGTCCTTTTTGGTTAGGAACCTAATCCAGAATTTCCTAGCTGACTCTCCGGGCTGTTGAATTATGTGACTTAAGTCGTCGGCATCCGGAGGTCGGACATATGTGCCTTGCAAGTTGTCGAGGAAGGCTTCTTCCAAGTCTTCCCATCTGCCAATGGAGTTTTCAGGCAGACTTTTCAACCAGTGCCGAGCTGGTCCTTTGAGTTTTAGTGGGAGGTATTTGATGGCATGGAGATCATCGTTGCGGGCCATATGAATATGGAGAATAAAATCCTCGATCCATACCGCGGGGTCTATTGTCCCATCATATGATTCGATATTTATGGGTTTAAACCCTTCTGGGAATTCGTGCTCCATTACATCGTCAGTGAAGCAAAGAGGGTGTGCGGCACCTCTATATCGGGCCACGTCGCGATGTAGCTCGGATGGAGTCCGTCTACGGTTCTCGGACCGGGCGTGATTATGCTTGTTGCGCCAGGCTAGATAGCCATCGTCCCGTGTTGGGGAACGCCCCCGTGATCCATAGATCGATCTGTTTTGACCTGCTCTACTGTCCAGGTCCTGCCGCAGGTCGTATGTATAACCCCGAGCAGTTATCTCTCTGCCTTTACGGCGGGGTAGTCTGGGCTAGTGTTCGGCTTGAGTTGCCGCTTTATCCCAGCCACGTGGTGGTCGGTCAGCCGCATTACGCGCTGATGGTACAGGCTCAAGTGCCTCATCATCGAACTGAGGTAGCAATTTGCGCTTCGGGTAAATTTTTGTTGGGCGCTCGAGGCCATATTCCTCGGCTGCGAGGATATGAGTCCACCTATTGTTGAGCAGGTCTTGATTAGCTTGAAGCAGCTGCTGCTTCTTTTTCAGGCTCCTTGCAGTGGCCATTAGCCGGCGCTTAAAGCGCTCCTGCTCGAGAGGTTCCTCACACACGATAAAATCCTCGTTGCCGAGGCTCACCTCATCCTCGGAGAGCGGAAGATAATTATTGTCCTCCGAGTCTTCGTTTACAGCATGTTCATCAGGGCTGACTCGCCTATCTTCCCGTTCGTCCTGTTCGGAAGTAGGCTCAATGGTATCTTCATTATCTTCAGCATCGTCTAGAGTATTGTTTTCTCCTGTGCCGGTATTGCTGTCCTTTCCACGGTGTGACTCATCGTGCTGTCGTCGGCGCTTTGACTGTATCTCAGGAGGTTTATCCTCGACTAGGTCTTCTTTGCCATCGTCGTTATTCTCTTTGGGTGTGTCCACCATGTACACGTCATACGAGGATGTGGCCGTCCAGCGTCCGGTAAACGGCCGGTTTTGGGCCTGCTCTTCTCCGGCATCGTCGTCCATACCGTCGATGTCTTCGGAGCCCGTAATCGAGCATGTCAGTTAATTCCTCGACAGTGGCTATGAAGTGGGGGGTGGGTGGGAAGCGAAATTCCCTGTCAGCAACCCCCGATTCAAACCGGATATAATTTGGCTGTGAGTCCCCTGCTAAGGAGAGGGTTTTTAATGAGTTTAGCACATCGCCTAAAGGTGAGTGCCGGAAGATGTCCGCGACGTTGAATTTGACGACCGGCGCCTGATCGGGCTCGACGGACGTGAACGCGCGTGGTTCAAAACCTATGGCCGGAGACGAATCCGAGGTTCCGGTGACGCAGGTCCCGCTCGAGGTTGGGTCTGTGTGCGGCTCCAGCGCTGCTGAGTCTGCGGCTCCCGTTGCGGGGTTGAGCTTGCCGTCGTCGAATGGCGCAGTCTGCTCCGGATCTAGGGCCGGAGCACTTACATGTGCTATCTCCTGAGTATGGTCCGATGATAGATTTAGGTCATGATCATCGTGGTGGCAGGAAGCGGCTGCCGTGGGCTCGAATCCATCGAAGATCAAGTCTCCGCGTGTATCAGAAATGTGGTTCAAGCTTCCAAACCTGACTTGATGGCTAGGGGCGTAGCTATCGATCTGCTCTAGATGGCCAAGCGAGTTGGCCCGTAGTGCGAAGCAGCCGAATACAAAGATCTGGCCGGGGAGAGAAAGTCCCCCCGGACAGTGTTGTTGTAGATGATTGATAGAACCATCGAACCTCTTGAGCACGACACAGGAACTCTCAATGAAAGCACCAATCTCGGTGTCAAAACTGGCGGATCGCGGGTAGGGGGTCCCGAACTATGCGTCTAAGGTCGATGGTAACAGGAGACAGGGGACACGATGTTTACCCAGGTTCGGTCCCTCTCTATGGAGGTAATACCCTAATTCATACTTGATGGATGTTGATGAATATGACTATTACAAGAGTTGATCTACCACGAGATCATAATGGCTAAAACCCTAGAAGTCTAGCATGTACGATTATAATTGTTCCTATGAACTAAACCCTCCGGTTTATATAGATACTGGAGGGGCTAGGGTTGTACAAAGTCAGTTACAGAGAAAGGAATCTTCATATCCGAACGCCAAGCTTGCCATCCACGCCAAAGAGAGTCCCACCCGGACACGGGAGAGAGTATTTTGTCTTGTATCTTCATGGCCCATCAGTCCGGTCCATGTCCAGCAGGCCGAACATCCGAGGACCCCTTAATCCAGGACTCCCTCAGCCGCGTTCACTTCACGAGCAAACTGCTTGAAGATGCGCTGGGAAGCTGGGGCCTAAGCACCGCCCAAGATGCAAGCGATAGCGTGTGGCTCTTGGAAGCCCCCAGCCTCCACGTCCTGATGGTGGTCGTCGTTCCTTCTTGGTGGTGGCGGAAGCAGAGGGAGGCCAGGATTGCCCTGAGGACGGTCCTCACGAGGTTGGTCCCTCCAGGCGCCTCACGAGGCTGGTCCTGCCAGTGGTCCTTGCGGGGCCGGTCGCGCCACTCCTGACGGGGGCCGCGGTCGTCCCAGCGTCCTCCACTTCTTCCTCCTCCTCGGTCATAGCCACGGTCGTTGCGCTCGGGGCGTCGACCGAAGCGTCCATCTCGAATGCCCTGAGGTCTTGGCAGTCATTGGTGTTGTGGTTGTGTATGTTGTGGAAGGCGCAGAACGGATGGCTGCTCTTGGATGACTCGGGGCGGTCCCGACCGTGCTTCGTGTCTGGCTCCGCCACGAGCACGGCTACCCCCTTGCGCTTCACGTCCTTGGCCTCGGCTTTCTTCTCTTCTCGGTCGGCATTATGGAACTCGAGGAGGGAAAGGCGCCCCTCCTCAGCTCTTGCACACTTGGTCGCCATGTTGAACATCTCCAGAGCCGTGCATAGCTCCTGGTGGATGGCGAGCTCCTCCTTCATCTTGACATCGCGGACACCATCAGAGAACGCTAAAATGATGGCTTCGTCCGCACCTTGGGGATCTTGAGGCGAACGCTGTTGAAGCACTGGATGTACTTCTGCAGGGTCTCTCCCGGCTGCTGCTTGATGCGGCGTAGGTCACCCGTGGCCGGCGGGTGGTCTCCAGTGCCCTGGAAGTTGGTTATGAAGCGGTCGCGCATCTCACCCCAAGAGGAGATCGAACCCGGGGGCAGATTCAGGAGCCATGAGCGAGTACCATCTTTGAGAGCCATGGGAAACCAGTTCGCCATGACTTTTTCGTCGCCATTGGCCGCCTCGATGCTCAGTTCGTGGAGCTGCAAGAAATTCGCAGGGTCGGAGGTGCCATCATAGCGCGGAGGCAGTTCTGGCTGGAACTTGCCCAGCCAAACAACGCTACAAAGCTCTGGAATGAAGGCGCGGCATCCTGCTGTGGCCACCGGGGCCCATCGCGGGGGCGGAGCTTGGTCTTGATGCCCACACACCGCCGCCGTGGGTGGCACGCGGTCTTGATGTGGTGGCGCCGGGAGCGCGGGAGCGTCTTCTCGCAGTCGAGGAACTTCTTGGCAGCTTCCTTCTTCATGCGCGGGCGCCCGGCGCGGCGGGTCGTGCCGAGAGGCCGCGCGTCTTGGTGCCAGGGCGCCGTCTTGGTGCGAAGGTGGCGGAGGCGCTCCGTGCGCTACATCACCCGCAGCTGGAGGAGGGCTAGGGAGCAAGAGGGACGGTGCGGGGGAGCCCCCAGCAGCGCTGACGAGCTCGGCGATGCGGTCCAGCTAGTCCTCGTAGAGTTCGTCGATCGAGCGGTAGCGCAGGAGCTCGTGTGTGATAAGTAGCGTGGCCTGCGCATCCGTGGGTGCGCGACAAGCGTGGGATGATGAGCCGGCCGAAGTCAGCGATGGGGTGGTAGTGCGGCCATCCCGCCGCACAGAGGGGTGCAGCGAAGATGCTTGCTGCTCGTTTCCTGCCGGGCCGGTGGCGGCGTTGGTGGCGGGTGATGGAGAACGACGGGGAGGCCCGCCGACAGGAGCTGTCTAAGCGACACGGGCAGCGAGGGTGGCCCGGCGCTCGGCGCGAGCTCGACGCGCGTCTGCCATGGATGCGGTGGAGCGGTGGAGCGTAGATCAACGGAAGGAAAGCTTCAACGCCCCCCTACCTAGCACGCCAAATGTCGGAATGCGGGTTCTGGCAAAACCCTTGCCGTTCGAACTCTGGGTGCGCACGAAGATCTCCCTCCCCCTAGCTCACGCTCTCACCACGATCTCAAAGCTTAGCTTGCCAAACCCGAAGAACAAGGGACACAAAAGTTTATACTGGTTTTGGCCACCAATGTGGTGTAATACCTTACTCAAGTGTGGTGTGGTGGATTGCCTCGTAGGCTGGGATGAACAAGTAGAAGGGGAGAACTACCTCCTGAGGAGAGGTGTCCTTGAGCTCGGTGAGCTTGTGTGCTTGAGGATGATCTGAATGATCCGTCCCCTTACTAGGCTGGTGGCTAGTCCTATTTGTAGAGGCCCGGTTCCTCTTCCAAAATATTAGGCGCGAAGGGTTCCACAACGGCCAATTTGAAGAGGGACAACTAGTACAAGCTATCCTGACAAAAGGTGGTCTTCGCCTGCCAAAGGATCTGGTGGTGACGCCGTCGTGGGCTTCGTGGTGACCTCCGTCCTGCCATCCTACTGGTCTTGGTCTCGTTGCACCGATATGGAAACCTTTGCCTGATGCCTCGGGACTCCTCGCCTGCGCCTACTCCTTTAGCACCAAAGAGGAAACCAGTACTTTGAGCCCGCTGGTGCCCGCCGGGCCTTGGCCGTCATGGCTCACGTCACGGGAACCTCGTGAGGTGCCACTCCCCTTGATCTCTCCGCTCCTCACGAGCCAGCCTAGTGAGGCTGCCCCTGAGGAGGTCTTGTGCCGTCCGCCTCGCGAGGCTTGGCCCCTCGCGAGGGTCTTGAGTGTTTGCTGGTGAAGATGGGCCGTACTAGGCCGCTAGTGGAGCCACGCCATGGGCCGCGTGCAGGCAAGTCTGGGGATCCCCGTTCCCAGAATGCCGACAGCGAGAATGACAAAAGCTTAAACCCTACTTTATGCGCTATTCCGTAAGGGACTGATTTGGATCCAAAAGTTTAATGCTATGGTTAGATTTTATCTTAATACTTTTCTCGTAGTTGTGGATGCTTGCGAGGGGGTAAAACATAAGTACGAGGCTTGTTAAGTAAGAACATCACCTAAGCACCGGTCCACCCACATATCAAATTATCAAAGTAGCGAACATAAATCAAACTAACAAGATGAAAGTGACTGGATGAAATTCCCGTGTACCCTCAAGAATGCTTTGCTTATCATAAGAGACCGTTTTGGCCTGTCCTTTGCCTCAAAAGGATTGGGCTACCTTGCTGCACTTTTGTTACCATTACCGTTACTTGCTCGTTACAAATTATCTTGCTATGAAACTACTCGTTACTTATAATTTCAGTGCTTGCAGAGAATACCTTGCTGAAAACTACTTGTCATTTCCTTCTACTCCTCGTTGGGTTCGACACTCTTACTTATCGAAAGGACTATGATTGATACCCTATAATTGTGGGTCATCAATGGGTTCAATCTTGTGGAGTCCTCACCCAGTGACAGTAGGGGTAGCGAGGCACATATTGTATTGTTTCCATTAAGGTTAAAAGAATGGGGGTTTTACCATATTGATTAGATAAATCCCTCTACATCATGTCCTCTTACTTTAGGTGTTAATCCGTTCTTATGAACTTAGTACTCTAGATGCATGCTGGATAGCGGTCGATGTGTGGAGTAATAGTATTAGATGCAGGGAGGAGTCAGTCTAAGTGTCACAGACGTGATGCCTATATTCATGATCATTGCCTTAGATATCAACATAACTTTGGCTTTTCTATCAATTGCTCAACAGTAATTTGTTTACCCACCTTATACTTTCTTCAGGAGAGAAGCCTCTAGTGAAACCTATGTCCCCGGGGTCTATTTCCCATCAAATATTTTCAGATATATAAAACCAAAAACTAGAAATAACTTGCTGCAATTTATTTATATTTCCTTTATTTAGCCTTTTACTTATCTTTTATATCTATCTCTATTAGATCTCACTCTTACAAGTGACCGTGAAGGGATTGACAACCCCTTTTCGCGTTGAGTGCAAGTGTTTGTTAGTTTGTGCAGGTGCATATATTACGGACTTGCTTGTGCCTCCTACTGGATTGATACCTTGGTTCTTAACTGAGGGAAATACTTATTCTACTTCGTTGCATCAACCTTTGATCTTCAAGGGGAAAATCAACGCAAGCTCAAGAAGTAGTACTCGACAGAGCAATTTGTCGGGGGAGCTTGGCCTGGACGACACTGCTTCCTCTAGTTGGACCCTAGCAGGCTTCCTCATGGACTCTGGCTTCGTCTTCCCTGTCGGTGTCCCTGCCAAGCTGCATTCCTTTGGTCCTGGCGGGGGTAACCAGAGCATTGCCTAGTCACTCTCCCCATCCCGGCCTCTTCTTCCTTTCCGAGGTGGTGCCCTCTCGATTTTGTCAAGCTGCGTCCTGTTGGTTCTGACGGGGTCGGGTTGGGCTTCTTCCCATGTGCTCCTTTTTCCCTCCGTCCTTCCCAATGCAGCTCCTAATTAAGAGGAGAGGGATAAGAAATGCATTATGGGGCACTTATCTTTTTTCAAATCAAAAGATGTAGGCACTTGCCAAATTTTAATTAAAACTATGTCATCCTTCATCCATGTCTGTACTTGGTATGATCTGTACTTGTTCATCTACATATTAATGGAAAAAGCGCTTGCCAGATACTTGTGCATGCATCAATCTTGCTGAAGCACGAACCTTCAATACTTCTAGGTAAACAAAGTTTTCCCGCAAGACATCTTGCCGGCCTTCATCGCAGCTACTACTAAGCCTCGTTTAATGAGCTCAAAAATGGGTTAGGAGCATAGATGAAGGCTAGCCTCTCGTTAAACTCTCTCAATGTGGCTACAACCAATCTTGTCCAATAGACTCGAATCAAAGATGGGAGCACGAACGACAGAGGCAACAAGATTTCCCTACGTACAAGTTTTTCATACGTGAATATAACATGGAGTGATGGGATGAACTTATCTTTGTTTGCTATCCTTCTTATCATTTTTGATAAGGAGGGGTTGTCAGGGACCAGTGCATGGGCTCGTACTCATCCTTCTTCTCCGAGAACTATCCATGATGGAAACTTTTCTGTTATCACCAAAAGGAAAAGAGGAGAGATAACAACATGTGGCCCTTCACAATAAGTTAGATATCTTATCTTTGGACTATTGTAATCACAACAGAATCATACTTAAGAAAACAAGTAAACATGCATGCAAGTTTTTATGAAAGCGCTTCGTTTTATTCAACTATGCACGGTGTCTATGCCTAGCTTTGTACAAAGGGTTACAAGTCCCGGGGATGATGCTTATATATAAAGGTTTCCAGGGCAGGGCCCGTCAACCCCGCCTTACAGGTAGAACTTACAAAGATGCTCAATATTAAATGAGTTTTGCATAGGGATGCCATCTTCGGTCTCCAGACGGACTACGCCAGGTCTGGTGATACGTACTACCCAGTAAGGGCCTTCCCACTTTGGTGTCAACTTATATACACCCTTGTGGACTGAACACGACTAAGGACAAGGTCACCTTCATCAAGGCTCTAGGGTTGGACCCTGCGACTGTGATAGCGGCGCTGGGCTTGCTGGTATCGTCATGTCGTAGCCGCTCTTGCTCTACTTCATCATAGGGAAGTACCCTAGGTGACCCGTATATGAGTTCTGTGGGGAGCACTGCTTCTGCACCATCTACAAGGGAGAATGGAGTTTGGCCAGTAGCTCGATTTGGTGTCGTCCTGATTGACCAAACAACCGTTGGCAATTCATCAATCCAGCGCTTGTCGCACTTTCGCAACTTATCAAAGGTTCTTGTCTTAAATCCTCGCAGCACTTCAGCATTCATCCTTTCAGCCTATCCGTTGCTCCTTGGATTCGCAACAGAGGCGAAGGTGACCTTGCTTCGAAGGCTCTGGATGTAATGCATGAAGGTGCGGCTTGTGAATTGGGTGTCGTTGTCGGTTATCACCATGTTGGGTACTCCAAAACAACACACCAATCCCTTAAAGGACTTGATAGCTGATTGCGTCGTCACCTTCCTCACTGGCTCTACTTCGGGCCACTTTGTAAACTTGTCAATTGCCACGTACAAGAGTTCAAAGCCCCCGGTGGCACGGAGAAAGGGGCGCAAGATGTCGAGCCCCCGGACCGTGAAAGTCCAGGATAAAGGGATGATTTGAAGGGCTTGAGTTGGCTGATTAATATTCTTGGAGTGGAACTGGCATGCTTCACACATGGTGAGGAGCTGAGTTGTGTCCTGGAGGGCTGTTGGTCAGTAGAACCCCTGCCGGAGAGCTTTTCGACAAGTGCTCTTGACCCTAGGTGTGAGCCACATACACCTCCAAGTATCTCTGCCAACAGCGATAGTCCACCTTCCTGGCTAATGCACTTCAACATTACGTTGTTCGGCCTCTTTCTGTACAGAATGTTGTCCACATACTGATACATACTTGATTGCTGGGCCACTTTTTCAGATTCCTCTGATTCACCGAGAAGTTCTCCAGTCTGCAAGAATTGGACTATGTGATGCGCCCATGCCGAAGCCTGGGTCTCAACATTGAGAACTAAAGGCATCTCCTCAGCCGTAGGAGCGCTAGCCTCAACAGCAAGAACTCAAGGCTCTGCTGGAGAATGCAGCTCGCCAACTAGCATAGGGTCTCCCCTGGCAACCTTCTCACAAGCGGATCCAGGGAGCTTTGCCGGGAAATGCTTCCCGGTGTTAAGTCTTCTTCTTTTCTGGCCAATATTGACGGAGAGACCGATGGTTGAGTTAGGTGGAGTACAAAAGTTCCTGGTTCCATAGGGAGCTTCTGCGTAGTGCACTTTGATAGGTGGTTAGCACTGTTGTTTTCCGCACGGGGTATGTGCTCTGTTTGCAGCCCGTCAAAGTGTTCTTCTAGCTTTCTCACCTCCTCCACATACGCCTCCATCAGTGGACTATGGTAATCCTTATTTACTTGCTTCACAACGAGTTGAGAATCGCTGCGTATGACCAGCTTCTTTATCCCTAGCTCCATTGCAGTTATGAGCCCGGCCAGGAGTCCTTCATACTCTGTTGTGTTGTTAGTGGCGTCTTCCCTAGGAATGTGCATCTGGATAACGTACTTGAGGTGTTCTACAGTGGGTGCAACAAGTAACACTCCTGCCCCGGCACCTTTGAGCGAGAAAGCACCGTCAAAGTACATGACCCATTCCTTGGGGGCCTCCTTGCCGGGTAGGACTATTTCCACAACTTCTTTGTCGGGCGTTGGTGTCCATTCTGCTATGAATTCTACCAATGCTCTACTTTGGATAGTTGACGTGCTTGCAAACTTCAAAGCAAAACTTGAGTGTTCCAGTGCCCATTCTACTACCTTGTTGATAGCTTCGGGGTTTCTCAAAATACGCTGTAACACCCCGCATGTAACTTGCCATATTTGTAACTCCGACTCTTGCCATTTTCGGCTATGTGTTATGTTATTCCCTCCGTGGTCGGGTTTTGTCTTTCATTTTGTATTTTGTCATGTCATGCATTTTCATATCATGTCATCATGTGCATTGCATTTGCATACGTGTTCGTCTCATGCATCCGAGCATTTTCCCCGTTGTCCGTTTTGCAATCCGGCGCTCCTATCTCCTCCGGTGCACCCCTCTTGTTTTCTTTCGTGTGCGGGTGTCAAACTTTCTCGGAATGGACCGAGGCTTGTCAAGTGGCCTTATTATACCACCCGGAGACCACCGGTCAAGTTTCGTTTCATTTGGAGGTCGTTTGGTACTCCAACGGTTAACCGGGCATCCGCAATGTCCATTTGAGTGTCCAGCAAAAACCCCCCTCAAAACCAGCCCAAAACCCACCAAACTCTCTTCGATGCTCTAGCTCATTCGATCACGATCGTGTGGGCGAAAACCGCACCTCATTTGGACTCTCCTAGCTCCCTCTACCTATAAAACTCCATCCCCTCCCGTATACGAATCTCAGTCCAAACCCTAGCTTCGTCCCTCCGCGCGCCGGACACGTCCGCCCGGCGCCGGACGAAATTCCTGCACCGCCGCCACCACGTGTCGCCGTCGCCCGCGCCCGTACGCCGCGGCCCGCCCGGCCCGCAGCTGGCCCGCGCGGCCCGCGCACCCGCCGCCGCCCGCCTCCCGTGGCCGCGCCTGCCCGCGCCGCCTCCCGCGGCTCGCCCCGCCGCCCGCCGATCGTGCCGCCGCCGGCTCCCTCGCCGCCGCCGCCGGACCTCCGGAGCCCTGCCGCCGCCGCGGCGCCTCGACAGCGTCCTTCCCTCCGCCGGAGCCCGAGCTCCTCCGGCGTCCCCGCCGTCGCCTCGCCTCCCCTACGGCCTCTCCTCTCCTCCCGCCGACGAGCCGCACCACCGCCCCGGCCCGAGCCCTCCTCGATCGGATCTGAGATCCGCACTGTATACGCGTTAACTTTCTCGCCCCCCCTAATTTTTCTCTAAGTCCTGGTTCTGTTACAGCATTTGCTCTTATTCGATAGTGCGTAACTTCTTGCATGTAGCTCCGGTTCACGCGTGTAATATGTCAAATTGTTCGCCTCGTGATGCTCTAAATTTTGTTCAATTGCACCATGTTCATTAGAGGTCATCTTGATGCACAAATCTCTATTGGAAGAGGGATAGTTGCTGTTATCCTCTGGTTCTTATCAGAACTTGGAGATTTGTCATTTTTGTATCATTTAATCTTTGCATCTTATGGGCATGAGCTCTACATGTGTTTTGAAGTATGCCATGCCATCTTGCCAGTGGTGTAGTCCATGTATTTGTTTAATCTCTGTGGTGACTAGTACAAGCATGCAAAGTAGGCTCCGTAATGTTTCTGATTTCAGGGACTTGGTGATTTCTCTGTGTCCTTGTCTGCTGTTATTTTGTTGCCATGTAAACTTGATGCTACAGAGAGATCCATGCATATTTTGGAGATGTTCAGTAAGGATGTTTCATACCTATTAGTTTAGTTGATCCATTTCTGCCCTTGTTTGCAATTATGGAGTGCCATAGCATGACTCAATCTTGTTCTACTTTTGCTATAAAATATTTCTGGCAGATTCTTAACATGATATGCAATTTTGCCAAGCTTATTTTAGTTGATCCATTCATGCTATGCAATTGTTCTTCCCATGTATAGCTTCATAAATATGCCATCTTGCTGTAGGTATGCTTTGTTTGTCATGCATTGCTCTGTAGTGAGAGCATCAAGCTTACAAAGAGGCCTACATATTATTATTTCTGTCATGCTCTGTTTTCTGCTAAGTCTGAAACCTGATAACGAAACTTGCTATGTTTACATGCTTGCCATCATATCTTCTGATCCTTTTTGGCTTATGGTCAGTAAGGGACTTTTGTCATGTGCATTTAGTAGAACACTTCAGTTCCTTGTTTTGCTATGTTAATTTCTTGTAGCATGTTGATTTCGTGCACTGAACGTTGCTACCTGATGCTGTTTTCTGCCATGTCCAGTTTTTCACCGTCTGTGATCCTGTTATCTTTTGCACTTTTGCCATGCTTGTTTGAGCTTGATATGTTGTGATCTAGCCGTAGCTCAGTGTTCATCTTTTGTCAAGCATCTCCTGTAATTACTGCCATGTGCTTTGTTGCTATGTTGGAGTGCTGTAGCATTGTTAATTGTTGTATTTTAAGTGCTATCATGTTGTTAATCGCAGATTCGTGTCATTCTTGTTTTGCTTGCCATTTGCAAACCGTGCATCCGTTTCCGGTCATCTTTATATCGATTTCGACCGAAATCATCTCATCTTTCCAGTGGCATGCTTGGTTTGCCAAGTTACTGCCATGTTCATCATTTTTCCTTCCGGAGCACGCATATGCACCGCATATCATATCTTGCATACCATACATGTTTTGCATCATGTTGCTTGTGCATTTCTCGTGGTTGATTGTGGTTCCGTTTGTTTGTGTTCTTGTCTTGGGTAGAGCCGGGAGACGAGTTCGTGAACGAGGAACCTATTGAGTACGCTTACGAGGATCAAGCTTTCGACAACTCTGAGAACCTTGCAGGCAAGATGACCACCCCTCGAAATCACTTCTATCTTTGCTTTGCTAGTTGTTCTCTCTATTGCCATGCTACACTACCTATCACTTGCTATATCATGTCTCCCATTTTGCCATGTCAGCCTCTAACCATCCTTTCCTAGCAAACCGTTGATTGGCTAAGTTACCGCTTTTGCTCAGCCCTTCTTATAGCGTTGCTAGTTGCAGGTGAAGTTGAAGTTTGTTCCATGTTGGAACATGGATATGTTGGGATATCACAATATCTCTTATTTAATTAACGCATCTATATATTTTGGTTAAGGGTGGAAGGCTCGGCCTTATGCCTGGTGTTTTGTTCCACTCTTGCCGCCCTAGATACTGTTATACCGGGATTATGTTCTTTGAGTTTGCGTCCCTTACGCGGTCGGGTGATTTATGGGACCCCCTTGACAGTTCGCCTTGAATAAAACTCCTGCAGCAAGGCCCAACTTTGGTTTTACCATTTGCCACCTAAGCCTTTTTCCCCCGGGTTTTCACGAGCCCTAGGGTCATCTTATTTTAAACCCCGGGCCAGTGTTCCTCTGAGTGCTGGTCCAAACTAGAGCACCGTGCGGGACCGTCCCTTGGCAACTTGGGTTATGTTGGTACCTGTACGCTTCGCTTATCCGGTGTGCCCTGAGAACGAGATATGTGCAGCTCCTATCGGGATTTGTCGGCACATTCGGGCGGCTTTCCTGGTCTTGTTTTACCATTGTCGAAATGTCTTGTAAACCGGGATTCCGAGACTGATCGGGTCTTTCCGGGAGAAGGTTTATCCTTCGTTGACCGTGAGAGCTTATGATGGGCTAAGTTGGGACACCCCTGCAGGGTATTATCTTTCGAAAGCCGTGCCCGTGGTTATGAGGCAGATGGGAATTTGTTAATGACCGGTTGTAGATAACTTGTCACTTGACCCAATTGAAATACATCAACTGTGTGTGTAGCCGTGATGGTCTCTTCTCGGCGGAGTCCGGGAAGTGAACACGGCCTGAGTTATGAATGACGTAAGTAGGTGTTCAGGATCACTTCTTGGTCATTGCTAGATGACGACCATTCCATTGCTTCTCTTCTTGCTCTCTTTTGCGCAAGTTAGCCACCACATATGCTTTTGCCGCTGCAGCTCCACCTCATTACACCATCCTTTCCTATAAGCTTAAATAGTCTTGATCTCGCGGGTGTGAGATTGCTGAGTCCCCGTGACTCACAGATTCTACCAAAACAGTTGCAGGTGCCGACGATGCCAGTGCAGATGATGGCGTCGATCTCAAGTGGGAGTTCGACGAGGAACGTGGTCGTTACTATGTGTTTTTTCCTGATGATCAATAGTGGAGCCCAGTTGGGACGATCGGGGATCTAGCATTTGGGGTTGTCTTATTTTCATCTGGATTTTGACCGTAGTCGGTCTATATGCTTGTATTTTGGATGATGTATCAATAATATTTATGTATTGTGTGAAGTGGCGATTGTAAGCCAACTCTTTATCCCATTCTTGTTCATTACATGGGATTGTGTGAAGATGACCCTTCTTGCGAAAAAACCACTATGCGGTTATGCCTCTAAGTCGTGCCTCGACACGTGGGAGATATAGCCGCATCGTGGGCATTACATACGCTGCAATAGAAAGCGAGTCACAACTATGATCTCGTGAGCTTGGAAGTAATGGCACAGCTTCCTTGAGGCCATGAGAAGGCAGACGATCAATTTTTGCACCCAGAGTACCTTGACCTAGCCCCTGTAGGAGTGAGCTGACAAAGAAAATCGGTCGCTGCACCATCTTCTTCCTTGCTAACACCTTCCGTTTACGAACACATGTTTGCGGCTCCCCTTCACTATCACCATCAGGCCTTGCCGGGGATAGGGTTGGTTCATCACTAGGTGGCTCTACCGCAATAGTTCCTTTGCTATCCACTTCTCTCTACGCCACCAAGGTAACACTAACCACTTGATTCATTGCTGCCAGATAGAGCAGCTGCAGCTCTTGTGGTTTAGGTGCGACCAAGCTTGGTGCGGAGGAAAGGTAGGTTTTCAAATCCTGCAGTGTAGCCTCTGCCTCTGGAGTCCATTTCCTTAGACCAGCCTTCTCCCAGATTGTGAAGAATGACAGGGCATGCTCAGCTGATTTCGAAATGAACCTACTTAGCGCGGCAACATAGCCAGCCAGACGTCTCACATCTTTGTCAGTTTTGGGGCTTGGATCTGCTCTATTGCCTTGATCTTGTTGGGGTTGGCTTCTATCCCTCACTGAGACACAAAGAACACAAGGAGCTTGCCGGATGGAATGCCAAATACACATTTCTCTGGGTTGAGCTTTAAGTTGATCTTTCGCAGGTTCACAAAGGTTTCTTCCAAATATTCAATGAGTGTAGACTTTCCTTGGTTTGGACCACTATATCATCCATATAGGCTTCTATGTTTCTGTGTTGCTGAGGCTCAAAACCAATCTGCACAGCCCTCGCAAACATTGAACCAACACTCTTTAGCCCGAAAGGCATACGTACAAAGTAGTACGTGCCACATGGGGTAATAAATGCGGTCTTCTCTTTGTCTTCCTTGCCCATGAAGATCTGATGGTAACCAGAGTATGCATCAAGGTAGGAGAGAAAATCCGATCCTGAGGTGGAGTCAGCGATCTGATCAATGCACGACAATGGGAAGGGATCTTTCAGGCATGCTTGGTTCAAGTCACTGAAGTCAATACAAAGTCTCCACTTCCCGTTTTCCTTGCATACCACGACTGGATTTGCTAACCAAGTTTGGTCCAGTATTCATTCGACCAAGCCTGTTGCTTCAAGTTTCTTAATCTCCTCGGCAATGAATTTTTTCCGCTCCAAGGCTTGCTTTCTGACCTTCTGCTTAACGGGACGGGCATGAGGAAAGACAACAAGGTGCTGCTCGACTACCTCCTTAGGAACACCGGGGATGTCAGATCGTTGCCATGCAAACACATCGACATTTGCCCGCAGGAAGGCAATGAGTGCGCTTTCCTATTTGTTGTCAAGGGTGGAACTAATTGTGAAAGTACCATTAGTGCCATCATGCCTTGCCAGAACTTTCTTTGTTGCGGGAGGAGCAGCCTTGGATCTTTTGCTAGCCGAACTTCCCGGCAAGTCGCAGCCGGGCGCGGTGCCCTCCGAAGACGCGCGCTCCCCGGGGTCTTTGTCGTTGTCCTTGCCGGCTTTCTTAAGTGTGTTATCCTCCTTGGCGGGAGCTGAGGCCTTGAAAGTCTCTGCTGCGACAGCACCTCTATACATCTTGTCGACGTAGATAACTGCATCCCTCTTATCTTATGGAATGGAGATGATTCCCATAGGGCCCTGATAACCCACAATTATAGGAGATCGATCGTAGCCTTTCTCGATAAGGAAGAGCGTCGAACCCAACGAGGAGCCAAAGGTAGAACAAATATTCCCTCAAGTTCTATCGACTATCGATACAAATCTATGCATGCTTAACGTTTGCTTTATGTCGGGGAAATGACACCTATGAGATCCCGGGGAATCCCTTCTACGGTTGGCGGGGCGTGGGGCTGCGCAAAGAGCAGGTCTAGCGATTAGCACGAGGGGATTTTTACCCAGTTTCGGGCCACAAATGATGCGTAAAACCCTAATCCTGCTTGTCTGTGTTTATCTTGTGTTCTTCAGTTCTTGTGGCCAGTCCAAAAAGCTTGAATCCTTCAACAATATGCCTCGGGCCTCCTTTTATATGTCAAAGGGGTCGCCATAGTGGCACATAGGAGGTGGAATGTATCTATAGTGTACAAGTTTATCGCCTGGCACCGTAGGACAAACGCATTTAATGCGTCGCCTATGTGCCCTCTTGCTTTATCAGGGGCGGCAACAAAGCTCGTCCCGTCTGTCGCCGTCTCACCTTGCTTCGATGCACGTCCAAGCTGACGAGGCATGCAACGCCATGTTGGCTGGCTGGTTGCTGTGCTGGTGCGGTGACAGGGTCTTCACAAAAATCTGCATGCCACCACGCGGGCGCCCCTGAGCCTTGGTCTTGACGTTGTCGATGGTGTCAGAGCTCTCAGGCTCAAGGGTGGCGGCCTCGCTGGTGTTGGGCAAGTCGCCCCAGCAAGGCTCATGCCGGGGCTATGTAGGCCGCCCCGATAAGGATGTTGCCGAGGGAAGCCTATGTTGCCCCTTCACTCTTCATGCCTCTGGTTCGACTGCTGTCTTGGCAGTCTCGTACCTTTCCTTCCTCTGCCTCTCGAAGCATGGTCGCAGGTGAGGCTACGACTGCCCGCGCACAAGTAAAGGGGTACAAAAAGACCCCTACTTTAGTATACCGACGGGAGCCCCCGGGCCTGGGCCACACATAAGCGCGAAGCGTTGTTGGGCCCGGCCCAGAACAGTGTGTGGGTATGCGTGGCAGAGTTTTAACCGCGGTAACTTCTTTGCCAGTTGCGCTTCCCCACGACCCGCATTGAGTGCGTGACGTGGAGGTCGTGCGTGGAACGGTTGCAGCCTGCTTGCGTCACCCTGCGGTGAATAGTAAAGAGACGGGCCGTGTCTTCCCCATAAAAAGGAGGAAATCGCAAGGGCGCTGCTCATTTACCCCCCACGCCTTTTCCAATCTTGGGACCGTCGTTCCCCTCTTCTTCTTCAAGCGCAAATGATGCTTTCGCCTCTACTCGCCGCCGCCACGCCCCCATTGTCCTTGATCCCTCACCCCCTCTCAGCCGCCATGCCGCCCAAGACAATCAAGAGCAAGGGAGCGGCCAAGGACGCCGGGGGGGAAGGAGGCATCGGAGAGTGAGCTGATGGAGCTGCGGACGCAGTACGCCCTCTTCACCTCGACGGTTGATGCGCTCACCCTCAAGGAGAAGTTCAGGCCCCTGTGGGGGAGGGAGACGTCGGGGCATCCTGCCACGCGTATCGTCCCCGCCTCCTTTGCCAAGGCCGGCCCAAATCCATATCCTTTCTTTGTCGACTACTTCTCCTGCGGGATCTCCCCCCCCCTTTCTTGGATTTCTTCAACGACATCATGCACACCTACGGCTTCCACCTTATGGACCTTACGTCGAACGCCATAGCGTGCATGGCCTTCTTTGCCCATCTTTGTGAGGGTTTCGCCGGAGTGCTCCCCAGCACTGCGGTCTTCCGTCATTACTTCACCCCTCGCATCCAGCCAGGGGGCGCCATATCTGGCTGCATCACTTGGATCCCGAGGACCCAGAGCAGGGGCACGTACTCGGAGGGTTCCTAGAAGGAGAGGTTGGACATGTGGCGGGGCCAGTGGTGCTCGATCGAGGAGGCAGATCCGCAGGAGTTCTGCGGGTCCATCGGAGGCCGCCAGTCCGCAGCAAGGACTGGGGCGATGTCGACGCCGACGAGAAGAAGCTCACGGTTGCCACCACCAGGATCCATCGCCTCACCTCGGCCGGGCTCACTCTCGAGTTGATCGGGGCTAACTTCATCCGCCGCCGGATTGCCCCACTGCACAATAAGGGCAGACCGGCCTGGTATTTCAGGAATGCGGCCTGTATCATGAGGCTCTGCCCCGGCCTGAACCACAACTTCACGGTGCTGCAGCATGCCCACCTTTGCCAAAGGCTTTTCCAGCTCAAGGTTGACGAGGTCGGCACGGTCGAGAGGACCAGCAAGGCCGGCAAGTCTGACAGCTTATTCGGGTTGCCGACGAGGGTTGTTCCATTGAGAAACAACTCTAGCCTGACCGCCATCATCGCCATGATGCCGGTTTTCAACGTGCACGGCCTCGATCCGACCTGGGTCAAGCCAAAAGTGGAGCTGGTGCAGGCATTCTTTGAAAACTTGTCGCAGAGGTATGTTCGTGACGAGTTGCAGCTCATCCGCGACACCACTGAGGAAGAGCTAGCGTACATCGCCGCCAGGGCGGAGGAGGCAGCACTTGCCGAGGAGGCCGGCAGCCTCAGCACTCTGGAGGACGAGGCCGTCGTGGCCACAGAAGAGAGGGAGTTTGCCGGGTGGACGGGGTCTGCCGGGGAACCCAGCAGCGCCGACACTGTGGTCCCCCTTGTTGAAGAAGCCGTAGAGGAGTCGGCCGAAGAAGAGACCGATGCGGATGACTCTTCAGCCCGGGGAGGAAACGCGTCCTGCGGCGGGCTAGTTCTGGCGAGCTGGTGCGGCCCAGCAAGACTGCACAATAGCAACAGGCCCAGGCGCCGCCCGTGCGCCAGACGAGGGCTGCGGCAGCAAGGAAGGCTGCGGCCGCTGCCTCCTCCTCGTTCAAGCGGCCCAGGACGCCATCCCCTTCTCCTCCCCTTGCGGACGCCGCCTCGGAGGCCGACTTCGATCTCGGGTCCTTCAGCCCGAAGAGGAAGAAGAGGCCAGCGGAGGAGAACGAGTAAGCACCTTGCCCCTCATCATTTCCCGATTCTCCACCCATGCCATGTTTCCCTAACTTGATCTTATCTTCACAGTGACACGGAGACGCTGGCCCAGAGGGCCAAAGCTTCGACGGGCGACGAGCCCCCGACGACCGCTCCGCGCACGCCGGCGTTGGTGGTGATCAGCCAGGATAACAGCCTTCGACGCAACCCCCGCTTGAGCCCCCAGCGTGAATTCATTATTCACTCCCCATCAATGGGCGTTGGGGTGTGTATCCTTGGTTCTAACCTTGCCGGGTTCGCAGAAGGAGAGCGGCAAGAGGACGAGCCGCTGAGGGCCGCCCCTGACATGCCGCCCCCGTCAACCATGCCGCCCAGAGGGGTGTCACCCGCAAGGGCATCTACCGCCGAGCCCACGCGCATGGAGGAGCAGGAGGCAAGCTTCGGCGCTGGTGGCTCCGTCCTGACAGCGAGCGTTGGCGGGGAGGGAACCACTTCCTCCCAATTCGGCACGGGTAAGTCGCCTGCCTCCCGTCTCTTGCTATCTCTGCCATGCGATGTTCTTTCTTTTCTTTGTTCTGAACTTTGATTTTGGCCTCGCTTCATTCTCCTTTCTGGTTTCCAGACCCTCCCTCGATGGACCAAGAAGGCATTGACACTGTCATCGAGGAGGTTGCCAAGGATGCCGAAGCTGAGGCCACCAAGATCGCGGCTGGAGAAGGTGCCAAGGACGCCGCCAAGGGGCCTGCCGGCGAGACCCGCGAGGCGGCTGTCGAGGAGGCCGGCAAGGCTGCTGCCGGGGAGGCCAGCAAGGCTGCTGCCGAGGAGGCTGCCAAGGCGCCTGCCAGGGAGGGGGTGGCCGAAGACCAACCTTCCTCCCCTGCAGCCCCCGCCCCAGGTAAGTACTTCAGGGTGGGCGATGATCTATGCATACGCCTCCCAGGGACGGCAAGCACCAGAGCGCCAACCGAAGGGGACGATTTCGACGACGAAGCGCTCGCCACTGCCAGGCTCCAGGTTGTTGATGAACCAAGGGCCAGCGGTGGTTGTTCCCAAGAGTAGCAGCTCCTCCAGGCCTGCCAGTTTCCAGAAGCTTCAGGCGCTCCATCGCGCTTGCCAGGATAAGGTGAACTCCTGGATGGTGGCTGTGGACAAGGCGGAAGCAGATTTTCAGGAGCGCGTCGCTCAAACGCAAGTCTGGTTCGGCGAGGCCAGGCAGGAATTGAGGACTGCCCACGATGAGCTGGATGAGCGCAAGCGGGAGCTCCTCCTGAAGTAGGCCGACATTGAGAAGGCCCAAGAGGCGGCGAAGGAACAGGCCGCCACGGACGAAGCTGACCAGCGGCAGCAGCAATCTTTGCTGGACACCCAGGAGGAAGACCTCGTTGCTCGTGAACAGGCGCTTGCCGCAACGCTCTGCGGCAAGGACGAGGAAATCGAGAAGATCATGGCGCAGCGGACCCAGGAGCTGGAGCGGAAGCACAAGGATGCACTGGATGCTCTGGCCCTGGACCAAGCCGGCAAGGTGGAGAAGCTAGAGCTAGAGCGGGAGGAGCTGAAGAAGGAGATCTCAAAGCTGACGGAGGAAAGGGACACGGCTAACCGCACTATGGCGGATTTGCAGGTCACCATCTCAGACAAGACCAAGCTGCTCTTCGAGGCCAACGATTCCATTGGCAATCTGTAGCTGAAACTGGACACCTTGGAAGGGACGCTTTCGGAGGTCAGGGCCCGTGAGTAGACCCTGAACAAGGCCCTTGTGGGGGAGAGGCTGCTGCGGTAGAATGACGCTGCCACCCACAAGGACTATATGTGGGCATCATAAATCTCTGGACCGGCCGCCTCAATGACGTTGCAGAGAGGCTCACCACACAGCTAGCCGTCATGGACATGCCGAACTTCAGGTACTCCCAGGAGGCGAACAGAAGCCCAGTGCCAGGCTGACCTTGTTCTTCAAGGGCGTCCTCGATGCCCTAGAACAGCTCCGCTCCAGTCGAGCGACTTATCTGGCCAATGAGGCTCGAAAGCTTTGCCGGGGCGCCCTAACCAAGGTGCTCACCAAGGTGGCGTTCTGGAACCCCAGTGTCGACTTCGCCAACGCGCTTGAGAGTTTGCCGAAGGATGCGGACCTCGAGGCACTTGAAGAGCGTATCGAGCCCATCATCAGCTGCGTTGACGGATTCAAGAGGGTGGAAGGCCAGCGCCGGGACTAGCCACCCCATTTTTCATTGCCACTGCGAGTTCATGACCAAGATAATTTTATCTTATGTTAGAACCGCGGCAACCGCTGATGTAATATAACTTTGCAGTATTTTGAAATGGCGCATGCTATCTTCCTGTTTGATCTTTCTTTGTATATATAGAACCTACGCTTAGTTGGATAGGTTTGCCGGTGCGTAAACCTGGGCTATGGCGCTTTGAGGAACGGATCCCTAGTAGCTTGCTGGGGGCGCTTGCTGCCGAGCAAGCCACGTTGCCATTCTCAGCGCAGCCGCTTGAACTGTTGAGCGGACTCGAAACAAAACAAGGGCGTTGCCAATAGCGGAATGGTTCCCTTGCGTGCAGGTTTTCCATACAAGGAGCAAAATCCTTCGAGGAAGATAACCCTATATAAAAAAGTAAATTGCTCAAGGTTTTGCGTGACTTAGCTTTTCCGTCGCCACGCGGATGGTCATTGTGGCCGCAGATGACACTGCTCGCCTGGCCGATGGCACAGGAGTGTGGCTGGTTGATGTTGCTCTCTTGTTTGGAACCATCGCAATGAAGGAGTCGATGCACTAACTTTTAGACCAGATTTTCCCAGCATCAGCGCCGCCTACCTGGCGCGCCAAAGATGTCGGGGAACGACAACTATGGGATCCCGGGAAATCCCTTCTACGGTTGGTGGGGCGTGGGGCTGTGCAAAGAGCAGGTCTAGCGATCAGCGCGAGGGGATTTTTACCCAGGTGCGGGCCGCAAATGATGCGTAAAAACCTAATCCTGCTTGTTTGTGTTTATCTTGTGTTCTTCAGTTCTTGGACTAGCTATTATGCGTGCCCAGTCCAAAAAGTCCGAATCCTTCCACAGTACACCTCGGGCCTCCTTTTATATGTCAAAGGGGTCGCCACAGTGGCACAGAGGAGGTGGAAAGTATCTGTAGTGTACAAGTTTATTGCCTGGCACCGTAGGACAAACAAATTTCATGCGCTGCCTACGTGCCCTCTTGCTTTATCGGGGGCGGCAACAGAGCTCGTCCCGTCCGTCGCCGCCTCGCCTTGTATCGACGCGCGTCCAAGCTGACGAGGCATGCAGCGCCATGCTGGCTGGTTGCTGTGCTGGTGCGGTGACAGGGTCTTCACGAAAATCTGCATGCCACCATGCAAGTTCTTGACTAGTTGGCCTAGAAGCTGCATGCTGCCACACAAGCGCTTGACTAGTTGGCCTAGAAGCTGCATGCTGCCACGCAAGCACTTGCCTACTTGGCGGGCTGGTTGCCGCGTCGGCACGGCCGCAGGGAAGCGAAATGTTGGCGGGTGCGGGCCTAGCCATGGCCCCGCAGATGTCCCCGGCAAGGGTCTTGCCGGGGTCTCGCAGGCGTCCCCGGAAAGGATCTTGCCGAGGGTCTTCGTCTGTCCCCGGCAAGAATCTTGCCGGGGATTTTTGTCTTCTGGTTTCTATCTAGACTCGCAGGCTTTTGGTCTTCACAAATATCTGCATGCCACCACGCGGTCTCCCCTGAGCCTTGGTCTTGATGTTGTCGATGGTGTCAGAGCTCTCAGGCTCAAGGGTTGCGGCCTCACTTGATGCTCTTGCCGGGGCTATGTAGGCCGCCCCGACAAGGCTCTTGCCGGGGCTATGTAGGCCGCCCCGGCAAGGATGTTGTCAGGGGAAGCCTATCTTGCCCCTTCGCTCTTCATGCCTCTGGTTCGAGTGTTGTCTTGGCAGTCTCGTACCTTTCCTTCCTCTACCCCGCCAAGCATGCTCGCAGGTGAGGCTACGACTGCTTGCGCACATGTAAAGGGGTACAGAAAGACCCCTACTTTTGTACACCGACACTTTACCTATAACAAGTATGAACTAGAAGTACTTTGTAGGTGTGATACGATAGGTTTGCAAGATAATAAAGAACACGTAAATAAAAGATGGTGGCTGTTTAGATAAGGAAACAACTAAGTTAGTATTAGTAGAGAGCTTTTTGTCACAAGAAAGTTATTTGTTCCTAGGAAATCGATAACTAGACCAGTAATCATTACTGCAATTTTATATGAGGGAGAGGCATAAGCTAACATACTTTCTCTACTTGGAGCATATGCACTTATGATTTGAACTCTAGCAAGCATCCTCAACTACTAAAGATCATTAAGGTAAAACCCAATCATAGCATTAAGGTATCAAGTCCTCTTTAATCCCATACGGAAACAACCTACTTACCCGGGTTTGTGCTTCTGTCACTCACGCCACCAACCATAAGCGAATCATGAACATATTGCAAACCCTACAGCAGGGATCCCTCTTGCGCAACATGGAGAGCACCATAGGACAACACCAATAATAAAACATACAACTCAAACCAATCTTGATCATCAATCAACTCATCGGACAAAACGGATCTACTCAAACATCATAGGATAGCCATACATCATAGGGAAATAATATATAGCATTGAGCATGATGTTTAAGTAGAGATTACAGTGGATAAAAGAGATGTTACACCGCTGCATAGAGGGGGAGAGAGTTGGTGATGACAACGGCGAAGTAGTTGGTGTAGATCGCCATCACGATGATGGCCCCGGCGCCATTCCGATGCCACCGAGACAGAGGGAGAGAGAGCCCCCTCCTTCTTATTCTTCCTTGGCCTCCCCCCTAAATGGGAGTAGGGTTTCCCCTATAGTCCATGGCCTCCATGGCGACAGAGGGGCGAGAGCCCCTCTGAGATTGGATCTCTCTCTCTCTGTTTCCTTCTGTTTCTGCACTCTTGTTTTCTCTCCTTTCACCGTTTCTTAAATTCCCGGAGATCTGTAACTCCGATTGGGCTGAAATGTTAACATGATTTTTATCCGGATATTATCTTTCTTGCGGCGACAGAAGGGCGCCAACCTCCTTACGGGGTGGACACAAGCCTCCCAGGCACGCCCAGGGTAGGGGGCGCACTTCTAGGGCTTGTGGGACCCTTGGGCATCGTCTTGCATTTATTGTTTTTCCCAAAATCCCATATATTCCAAAAAATCTCCATAAGTTTGTATTGCGGCTGGACTCCGTTTGATATGGATATTCTGAGAAACGGAAAACATGCAACAAATAGGAGCTAGCACTTTGCACTGGATCAATATGTTTGTCCCATAAATTATATAAAAAGTTGCCAAAAGTATGTGAAAGTTGTAGCGTATTGGAATGAAACAATAAAAAATTATAGATACGACGGATACGTATCAGCATCCCCAAGCTTAATTCCTGCTCGTCCTCGAGTTGGTAAATCATAGACAAGATAATTTTTTATGTGGAATGTTGCCTAGCATAATCTCGATCATATAATCTAAACATGGCATGAATATTAAGACACGAGTGATTCAAAGCAATAGTCTATAATTTGATATAAAGACAATATTATTCAAGCATACTAATAAAGCAACCATATCTTCTCAAAATACCATCTCTAAAAGAAAATTTTCCCTACAAAATCATATAGTCTGGCTATGCTCCATCTTCATCACACAGAGTATTTCATCATGCACAACCCCGATGACAAGCCAAGCAATTGTTTCATACTTTTAATGTTCTCAAGCCTTTATAACTTTTACGCAATACATGAGCGTGAGCAATGGATATAGCACTATAGGTGGAATAGAATATGGTGGTTGTGAGGAGAAGTCAAAAAGGGAGAAAGTCACACATCAACTAGGCAAATTAATGGGCTATGGAGATGCCCATCAATCAATATCGATGCAAGTGAGTAGGAATTGCCATGCAACGGATGCACTAGAGCTATAAGTGTATGAAAGCTCAAAAGAAAACTAAGTGGGTGTGCATCCAACTTGCTTGCTCACGAGTGAAAGTGCAAGTATCACTTAGATTATATTTTGGTGTGATGACAATGTGGTTAGTGGAACTAATGTTGGTTGCTAAAGTTATCTCAGGACTTTGGTTCCAAGGTGTCCATTGATGGAGGTGTGCGACCCCCCAGTCCAAAAAGATCAAAGGCGTGGTTACCGGCGACTCGAAGGTTTTTCGTTTTGGTTCGATTTGAGTCGTAGGTAAAACCGCACTATCAAGAGGGGTCTTCGTGGAATTCGTGTCGTGTGGGAATGCCTCCAAGACAGATACACCAGCCCTCCTACACCTCCTCAGATATTCCACTTTTTGTGTGCTTTGCCGTGGTGTCCTGTGATGTTTCATCAGAAATCTTCTGGACACCCCGTCTGCACGGGGTCTCTGACCCCCGTGCGCACGGGGTAGTCAGAATATTTCTGGACACCCCGTGCGCACAGGGCTGACTTGGCCCGTGCGCACGGGGTACCTCGAAACTCACTGGACACCCCGTGCGCACGGGGCTGACTTGGCCCGTGCGCACGGGGTACCTCGAATCTCACTGGACACCCCGTGCGCACGGGGCTGACTTGGCCCGTGCGCACGGGGTCCAACGGGCAGAAATCCCCTCCCGGCCAAGAACACTATATAAGCCCCCTTCTTCCTCCTCCATCCCTTAACCCTAATGTCTTGTTGAACTCCTCCATTGCTACACCCCATTTTGCTCACTACTCTCAATCCCTCCACCCAATCTTATTGAAACTTTGGGGATTGGGAGAGCAAGACCCGATCTACACTTTGACCAAACCAAATCGCGTTCCCCGCAACATTCATCCACCATGACTTGTTACTCTTAGAGCTTGGGCTCCTAGGCGGTTAGAGGTTCCTCCGGAAGCTTCCTTGCTTGTGATGTGCTCCGGAGAAGTTTGTAAAGGTGTGGTGGTCGCCTTCAAGACCAACCCCGAGTGATTCGAGGCTCATCCGTTGGGGGTGACTCGAAGGAGATTACGGTGAGCCTTCGGTGGCGTTCCGCAAGCTTTGGCTCCGGCACCGCTCCAAACAAAGAGTAGCTCTTCCCCAAGGAAGAGTGAACTTCGGGATAAAATCCGCGTCCTCGTCTCACTTGTGGTTAATCCTTTCCCACACTTTACTTAGCCTTGTATGCCTGTTGGCTTGCTAATTAGTTTGTTGCCTAGCATATTTAGCTTAGAGCTTGCTTGTCATATAGGTTGTGTTCACCTAGTTGCATATCGAGTGAACCCTTTTTATCCGCTAAGCCTTAAAATTGACAAGAAAGAGTAAAATTTGTAGTCTCCTATTCACCCCCCCTCTAGTCAACCGTATCGATCCTTGCAATTGGTATCAGAGCCTCGTGCTCTAATATAAGGTTTTACAACCTTAGACGATATGGTCAATCTAGGGAATGAGGGAGGTGACGCACCACTTGCGGAGGATGGTCAAAACCTACCCCCCGCCGCGGCCGACGCACTTGTTGCTCCGGCCGTTGCTCCCGTCGCCCCCATTAACCCGGGGGCCCCGTTGACTGCGGCCGATATTCTTTCAATGTTTGCGGACCTCAAAACCGCTATGTTGAAAGAAGTTCGCTCCTCGGTCAAAGAGGAAATTGATGCTCGCTTAAAGCCCTCGACATCCGCCTCAAACTCATTTGATCCAAATGCGGTTCATGATGCGGATGATTCGAGAGAACCTCTTGCATCCCCGGCTCGCACTCAAGTTCCCAAGTACAATGCCGTGGAACCCTTTTACTCACCACAACCCTTGCAACACCCTCGCATTAATCCCGTGGGGCCTCCACCCCCTTTGAAAGCTAACGCGTTTGCTAAGTGGAAGCTAGATATGGAGTCTCATATTTGCAGTGCATCTACACAACTATGGTGGATTGTGGTCAACGGTTTCAACCCCAAGGATCCCATGAATCTCACTCCAAGAGAAGTGGTTGATGATCAACTCAATGCTACCGCCCACAACATGTTGCGCACCACGGTGACTGATGACTATAGTGACTCCATTGCTCTACTCAAGACCGCCAAGGAAATTTGGGATTGCCTTGAGGAGGCCCTCGAAGGTGATGAAGCAATTCGAAGATCTCGGTTGGCTTTGCTCAAGCAAGAATTCAACCTATTTGTGAGAAATGAGGGTGAGTCCGCGGAAGAGGTATATCGAAGGTTGAAGTCTCTTGTGCTCAATTTGAGAACCTTTGGGTGCACTTGGGCAAATGATGATTTCATTAAGGACAAGTTCATTGATGCTATGGTTCTCACGGAACATACCATGGTGAGGATGATAGATCAACGCCCGGACTATCAAAAGTTGACCGCGGCACAAGTTGTATCCACTTTCTCAACTCATGTTCTTTCGGAGACCAAGTCCAAGAAGACCTTTGCCATAGCTCAAGCCACCAAGAACTCAAATCTTGCATTGAAGGCCAAGAAGGTAGTTGCCCAACCCTCAAGGGATGAAGAAGTTGTTGAAGATACTTGTGAGGAAGATGTTGACACCTCATGCCCGGCAAATGACTTTGCGGAAGACTTGGCTCTCTTGCTCAAGAAATATTCCGGGACCATGGCAAACAAAGGGAAGAATCTGCAAGGAAGATTGTTTGGACAAAGAAAATGCTACAATTGTGATAGACCAAGACATTTTGTGCACGATTGTCCTTATGAGAGACGTGAAGACAAGTCCGAGAAGCTTGTGCTCAAGAAGAAGAAGTTCACCAAGTTTTCCAAGAGGAAAGATGACAAGGCTCTTATTCATGAGGAGTATATGTCCGGAGATGAAGATGACGGTGATGATGATCATGTGGGCACGGCCGCCATTGCCATGCATGCCACTACCTCCTCCTCCACCACCGGCCTCTTCGACTCTCCCAACGAGGACAAGCCGTTCACTCATCATTTGCCTCATGGCCAAAGAGGTAAAAATAAAGTCCAAATCTCTAAAACCCTTCATCCACACTCCCAATGTTTCATGTGAGATAGTGGAGGATGAGTGTGATGATGGTGTGGATAATGATGAGGAATCCTTGATGGCTTTCATGAAAACTCTTCATGGTGAAGCTTGTGCTCGTTTTAGCGATCTCCTTAAATCACTCGCCGAACGTGATGATTTTATTGAGAACGTTCAAAACCTCCTCATAGAGGAAAAAGAGAGAGTCGAACTCCTTGAGCATGAACTACATGAAGAGAGTGTCATGAGAGCATCACTTGAGGAAGCCTTGTCTTATCATAAAATTGACCTCGTTAAAACCGATGATGCGTTGCAACTTGCTCTTGAGAACAAAGATGTCCTTAAAGTAAGGGTTGAAAAGCTTCTAGTTGATCACACGAGACTTGTTGAGGAACATGAGCTCCTTGTGACTAGTTCCAAGGTTGTCAAAGGTGACCTCATTGCCCTCACCGAGTCTTATGCTCAACTTAAAGCTACAACCATTAAGGCTCTTACTTCCGTCCCTCATATTGATTTAAATGATGAATCCTGTACGGCTAACTTTGCTCATGATTGCACCTCTCTCCAAGAGGAGAATAAGAAGTTAAAATCCCAAATTGAGAAAGGGCTTGTGTCGTGCATTCAAGGGGAGAAAAACCTCAATGACCTCTTGAGCAACCAAAAGGAGTGTGTTGCCAAGGAGGGAATTGGGTTTGACCCCTCTTCTAAGAAGAAGAAGACCAAGAAGAAGAGCCACAAGAAGAAGATCGGTCCTACTCCTCCTCCCCAACAAAATATAGCATTTGTTCATGAAGGACACAAGGAGAAGGAGAAGAAAAAAGGGAATGTTGGGAATGGCAAGGTCACTAGGGACAAGGCCATTCCAAAGAGTTTGCCGGCAAGAACAACCCATCTTATGTCCTCATGAGAGGAGATGATGGTTAGACCTTTGCTAAATTTGTTGGCACTAACTATGATGATTATGCTTGGACTATTTGGGTTCCTAAGACCCTTGTTGCTAACTCTCTAGGACCCATTGCAAAATGGGGACCTAAAATCAAAGCTTGATTCTTGTAGGACTATACCTCCGGTGGAACACAATGGGTGATCGATAGTGGTTGCACCAATCATATGACCGGAGAGAGGGAGATGCTTGTGGAGTTCATTGATTCGCTCAAGGCCACTTCAAACATCTCTTTTGGTGACAATAGCAAGGGCAAGGTATTGGGTTTGGGCAAGGTGGTAATCTCTAGTGATGCATCACTTAAGAATGTCATGCTTGTTCAATCCCTTCACTACAATTTACTTTCTATGTTCAATTGGCACATGCCGGTTATGATTCTCATTTCGGTGAATTTCATGTGACCGTCTTTAAGAGAAGCAATCTCAAAGTGGTCTTTGTTGGGCATGTTGAAGACAACCTTTACGTGGTTGATTTCTCAAATGAGAAAACTTATCTTGCAACATGTCTAATGGCCAAGGCCGACGTGGGGTGGCTTTGGCACCGTCGGCTAGCACACGCTGGCATGAGAAATTTACAAGCTCTCTTAAAGGGGGAGCACATCCTTGGACTAACCAATGTGTCTTTTGCCAAAGATCGTCCTTGTAGTGCGTGCATTGCCAGAAAACTTCATGAAAAAGCTCATAAGGTGACGACTATCATTACCACTTTGAGGCCTCTCGAGCTCATTCACTTGGATCTCTTTGGGCCTCCATCTTATGATAGTTTGGGAGGGAGGAGGTATTGCCTTGTCATTGTCGATGACTATACAAGATATACATGGGTGTTCTTTCTCAAGACTAAAGATGAAACTCAAGACACCTTCATCAACTTTGCCAAAGAAGCTCAACGTCAACATAATTGTGAGATCAAGGCAATTCGAAGTGACAACGGCACCGAGTTCAAAAATTACACTATGAACGAGTTCTTGAGCGATGAGGGGATCAAGCATCAATATGCCGCGCCATACACTCCCGAACAAAATGGTGTTGCGGAAAGGAAGAACCGGGCTCTCATTGAGATGGCAAGGACCATGCTTGACGAGTACAAGTCTCCATACAAGCTTTGGGCCGAAGCCATCAACACCGCGTGCCATGCTACAAACCGGCTTTATCTTCGTAAGCTCAAGAACAAGACTCCCTACGAACTCCTAATCGGGAGAAAGCCTAACGTCATATACTTTCGAGTATTCGGTTGTAAGTGTTTCATTCTAAATAAGAAATTCCGTTTAGCTAAGTTTGCGCCTAAAACTTATGAGGGCATATTTGTTGGATATGCATCAAACTCTCATGCTTACCGTGTTCTCAACAAATCCACCGGATGTATTGAGGAAACGGTAAATGTGGAGTTTGATGAAGATAACGGTTCCCGTGCGGAGCAAATTGTTCCTAGTGTTGTAGGTGATGAGGCTCCTTCACAAGCTATAAGGACTATGGAGATAGGTCACATTCGTCCACAAGAAACACCCCAAGTCCAAGTAGAAGAAGAAGGATTAAGAGCCCCTCTTGTGGATTCTCCACAAGGGAAGTCATCACCGCCACCACAAGGTCAAGATGCTATGGGAAATCATGAACCTATCCAAGAACAAGATCAAGTCCCTCGTGTTCCCGAGCAAGATCAAGGGCAAGCTCAACCAAATGGCGAAGAACCAATCCCTGAGGCCCAAGGTCAAGCTCTTGATCAAGATCAAGATCAATCCCAACCTCAAGTGTCTTCCACATCATCACATCCAAGTGATCAAGAACTAGAGGTTGTGAAGAGAAGGGTGTCTCCAAGGCTAAAGCATTCTCCAGGCCAAGCTTCTTCCACAAGTTCAAAACCAAGTGAAGAAGAGCTCACCCTCAAAGTGCAAAAAGCGGCCGCCAAGTTAAAGCATCTTCAACACCTCACCGACAACATTTATGGAAGCATCAACAAAGGGGTAACTACTCGTAGACGTTTGGCAAACTTTTGTGAACATCACTCGTTTGTCTCTTGTG
This sequence comes from Aegilops tauschii subsp. strangulata, assembly GCF_002575655.3. NCBI lineage: Eukaryota > Viridiplantae > Streptophyta > Magnoliopsida > Poales > Poaceae > Aegilops > Aegilops tauschii. Next base: position 276,664,922 of record NC_053038.3, on the reverse strand, counting down.
TTGAGCCCCTTAAGGTTGAAGATGCACTTGACGACCCGGATTGGGTAAATGCCATGCATGAAGAACTCAACAACTTCACCCGCAACAAAGTATGGACTCTTGTGAAAAGACCCAAAGAACATCATAATGTCATTGGAACAAAGTGGATCTTTAAGAACAAACAAGATGAGCATGGACACGTCACTAGTAACAAGGCAAGGTTAGTGGCACAAGGGTTCACCCAAGTTGAAGGTTTGGACTTCGGTGAAACCTTTGCCGTCGTTGCCCGTCTTGAGTCCATTCCTATCTTACTTGCATATGCTTCACATCATGATTTTAAATTGTATCAAATGGATGTGAAGAGTGCATTTCTTAATGGTCCTCTTAAGGAGTTGGTGTTTGTCAAACAACCTCCCGGTTTCGAAGATCCCGATCACCCCTCTCACGTTTATGAACTCCATAAGGCTCTCTATGGACTTAAACAAGCACCTCGTGCTTGGTATGATCACCTTACGGCGTTCTTAAGCGAGATGGGGTTCCAGATCGGGTTAATAGATTCCACTCTCTTCACGAAGAGGGTAAAAGGATAATTTTTTGTGTGCCAAATATATGTTGATGATATTATTTTTGGTTTCAGTAACCATGCTATTAACATTGAGTTTGAGAATCTTATGACCAAGGAATTTGCTATGAGCATGATGGGAGAGTTGAAGTTCTTCCTCGGATTTCAAGTGAAGCAATTGAGAGGAGGAACCTTCATCAACCAAGCACTTTATATTCAAGACATGCTCAAGAGGTTCAAAATGCAAGATGTCAAGCCCATGAAGACGCCGATGCCCACAAATGGCCAACTTAATCTTGATCCCAATGGTAAAGATGTGGATCAAAAGGTATATCGCTCTATGATCGGTTCTTTGCTTTACCTTTGTGCATCTAGGCCGGATATTATGTTGAGTGTGTGTATGTGTGCAAGATTTCAATCCGCTCCCAAGGAGAGCCATTTTTCGGCAGTGAAAAGAATCCTTCGATATTTGGTCCATACCCCAACCTTGGGCCTTTGGTATCCCAAACGAGCAACTTTCAAGTTATTGGGATATTCGGATTCGGATTGGGCCGGAGACAAGGTAGACCGCAAGTCCACTTCCGGGTCATGTCAATTCCTAGGTAGGTCATTGGTAAGTTGGTCTTCAAAGAAGCAGAATTGTGTGTCCCTTTCAACCGCCGAGGCCGAGTACATTGCCGCAGGAAGTTGTTGTGCACAATTATTATGGATGAGGCAAACTTTGATGGATTATGGTGTCAAATGTGACAAAGTGCCTCTATTTTGTGACAATGAAAGTGCAATCAAGATCGCCGACAATCCAGTGCAACATAGCCAAACCAAACATATTGAGATTCGTCATCACTTCATTCGAGATCATGTGGCCAAGGGACACATTGATTTATTCCATGTCAACACCGAGAAGCAACTTGCCGACATTTTCACCAAGCCACTTGATGAAGCAAGATTCCGTGAGTTAAGGCATGAGCTGAATATCGTGGATATAAGTAACTTGGATTGAGGTTCTTGCATACACACACATACTCTACTAGTATCTTGTTTTAGATGTTGGCACCTAAGTAGGGGGAGCTAGCTCAACTAATGAGCTATCTTATCCTACTAGTGCATAAATTGAACAAAATCTTTCACATTAGCCATTTGAAGATGGCATTTGTGCTTCAAAGATGAATATTGGTCTTGGGCCCAAGGTTCATATCTTCGCGGTGCCATACCAAACAAACTCAAACATGGTGGCTTCGGCCACCGCCCTTCGTTGGAGGTTGGATCGTTTTTTTCTTTTTTTGTGTGGTTCTTCTTGTCCGTGTGTTCGTGTTTCGGTGTGTGTGTGTGTGTGTGTTTCTCGATTCTCTTCCAGTGCAAGTGCTACACATACTCCTTTCTAGTAGTGTTGGATTTCTTCTGCGACGTGTTCAGAAGTGAGGCGGGAATGCTCTTTGGGGTCTTGGTAAGAATTTGCATTCAGCCATAACCCAACAAGCTTCTTCCTGTCAAAATCCTCTGGATACCCCGTGCCCACGGCCCTTGTACCGTGCGCACGGGGACCCGTGCCCACGGCCCTTGTACCGTGCGCACGGGCCTCCGTGCGCACGGGGCCTTTAGCCCGTGCGCACGGGGTCTGCGGTTTCTGGCCCTGAAGAGGTGGGACATGGGGGGGGGGGTTGGGTTCTTTCCCACCCAGTCGTCCCCTCCACGCCCCAGATCGCCTCCAGGCCGCCGCCGTCGCCTCCTTGTCGCCGGTGCTCCTCCGTGCGCCGTGGGACTTCACTTCTCCATGGAGATCTCCCGGGATGGGGTCCTCATCCGGTATCCCCCTCCCCTTGTCCTTCTTTTCCTCCTTGGATCCTTATTAGTCTAGGGTTTCCTCCTCTACTAGTCTAGGCCAGTCGTCCCTTGTGGTAGACTAGAATCAGATGGGCATTACTGTGGCGGTTCTCCCCGCCGCACTCACTCCCGGATCTCGATCTGGAAGTGGTTGCCGTTGGGCGAACCCCGTGTCCACGGGCCTTGTACCATGTGCACGGGGCCCCCGTGTCCACGGGCCTTGTACCGTGCGCACGGGACCGCCGTGTCCACGTTGGTCAGACCCCCGTGTGCACGGGGTACACAGTGGTGCGAGTCCTGTTTCTTCTCTGTCTTCCATTCCTCGGCAGCTTGTCGAGCACTTGTACTTATTTGTGTCTCTCGTGTTTGTTGTGTTTTCTTGCTGTTGTGTTTCAGACTCTGCTGACAAGAGGTCCGAGCTCCGTCGCAAGCGCACCAAGGCAAGTTCCAGGGAATTCACTTTGGCTCCTCGTCAGCCGTCCGAAAGCATTGGTCAGGGCTCTGAGCTGGGCCGTGTTCGCCGTGCCGCCTCCAAGCAGCCAGTGATTGAAGCCTCCGAGGATTCAGAAGAGGAGTATGATTCGCAGGAAGATGCTCACTATGAGAACCCCGCAGATGCAGAGATAGAAGATGAGGATGATTCTACTGATGATGTTGATGAGGAGGAAGGAGAGGAACATGTGCTCCCAGGAGGTCGGAATGTCAAGAATCTACCTCTCTCTAAGTGGACCAAGCCAGAGCTTTGGGCTCGCAGGCAGGATTTCCCCTATGTGCCAAACACTGATGCAGGGGTTGACCCAAGATTCAAGAGTGATTTTCAACACCGTGTGTTCTCTGAGCTGATCATGACCAAGAAAAACAAGTTTGCCCCCCACAAGCAAATCAATGTGGAGGCTCTTCGGGACAATGATCATACCTATCCCGGTGTGTATAATGCTCTTGGGAGGCTTGGCTTGATCCCGTTCGTCGCCTTCCACCATCCGTTCAGTGAAGATCTTGTGATGCAGTTCTTTGCCACCGTATACTTCCACAGTGATGAGGCTCGCACTATGACTTGGATGTCTGGCACATATGAGTGTGAGGCCTCCATGGCCAAGTTCTCTGACATCATTCCATATCAGTTCTTTGCTGAGGAGCATCCTGAGTATGGCCGTGTTCGTGAGACAGGTAGAGACAAGGATGAGATTGCTTTTGCTTACAAGCCAGACAAGGCCTTCACCACCGGTTCTATCAAACATTTGAAGCCAACCTATGATACTATGCGTCACATTCTTAGGTACACGCTTAATCCTAAGACCGGGGACTCTCACAATCTGAGGAGCTCCATGTTGGACATCTTTGTCTACCTTCATGACAAGAAGAAAGTGGATGTTCTAGACTTCATGTTCTTTGAGATCAGGCAGTGTGTTCAGGAGAACAAGTCATGCATCTATGCTCCGTTCATCCAAGCTTTGATTGAGTCTGTCTGTCCCGCCAGGTACATTGCCAAGTACCGCACCTCCTTTCCGAAGCGTGATGCCAACTGGCTTCCGGCTGCTCCTCCACCATATGTGCCTCCCAAGAAGGGGCGCAACCCCAGGCCTGAGGATCGTGCTACCTACACTGAGGGATGTTCATCCTATGTGCGGATTCCGCGTAGCAAAGGGAAGCAGGTTGCTACTGATGCCAGTTTCACCAGAGAGGAGAAGAAGTCTCTTTTGAAGACCGTGAGCAACATGTTCAAAATGTGTCAGTCCATTCAGCGCCGTCAGGTTAAGGAGATCAACAAGGGCAAGCTGGTGAGGCGTCAGAAGAAGGCTGAGCATGCTGCAGCTGGTGAGGAGGTTGGTCCAGGGTCTGAGGACATCGACAGTATGGCCACAGCTCGTTCTTTTCCCTTGGGGGGATGGCACTTTGATGATGATGATGATGCTTCGAGCGCACCTCCTCTTGTCTAGAGTCTCGTTAGCATCGCGTTTTCCCTTTTTGTTGTCTTGATGACAAAGGGGGAGAAGTGTTCTATTAGGGGCGTTTGCAGTTGGTTTCAGTTGGGTGAGATCTCAAGGCCTCGTTTGTTTTGGTTGTGTTTATTTGGCTTGAGATACTCTTATTTACTTGCTTTCACGGTGTGGTCGTGAGCTACCTAGTCTATGTGAGAGACTATCTACTTTATGGAATTTATCTATGCTTATGTTGATATATCTTGTGGAGTATGATCAAGCTTCTATATGTTAGTCTCACGTTTTCTGCTCACCACACTTGCATGTGATCTAGGCACCGTGTTGGGTTTTATTATGTTGATCGCATGCCTTGACAATGTGGATCTAGGGGGAGCCTCATATGTGTGTGCTTGATGCATAATCAAGCAATTTTCCTTGCACATATATAGGGGGAGCTCCTTTGATCAACTATTGTCGCATGGCTGTTTACTTAAGTTGTATCCTATATAACATGTCCTAACCATATTGTCATCAATGCACCAAAAAGGGGGAGACTGAAAGTGCAAGTATCACTTAGATTATATTTTGGTGTGATGACAATGTGGTTAGTGGAACTAATGTTGGTTGCTAAAGTTATCTCAGGACTTTGGTTCCAAGGTGTCCATTGATGGAGGTGTGCGACCCCCAGTCCAAAAAGATCAAAGGCGTGGTTACCGGCGACTCGAAGGTTTTTCGTTTTGGTTTGATTTGAGTCGTAGGTAAAACAGCACTATCAAGAGGGGTCTTCGTGGAATTCGTGTCATGTGGGAATGCCTCCAAGACAGATACACCAGCCCTCCTACACCTCCTAAGATATTCCACTTTTTGTGTGCTTTGCCGTGGTGTCCTGTGATGTTTCATCAGAAATCTTCTGGACAACCCGTGTGCACGGGGTCTCTGACCCCCGTGCACACGGGGTAGTCAGAATATTTCTGGACACCCCGTGCGCACGGGGCTAACTTGGCCCGTGCGCACGGGGTACCTCGAAACTCACTGGACACCCCGTGCGCACGGGGCTGACTTGGCCCGTGCGCACGGGGTACCTCGAATCTCACTGGACACCCCGTGCGCACGGGGCTGACTTGGCCCGTGCGCACGGGGTCCAACGGGCAGAAATCCCCTCCCGGCCAAGAACACTATATAAGCCCCCCTCTTCCTCCTCCATCCCTTAACCCTAATTTCTTGTTGAGCTCCTCCATTGCTACACCCCATTTTGCTCACTACTCTCAATCCCTCCACCCAATCTTGTTGAAACTTTGGGGATTGGGAGAGCAAGACCCGATCTACACTTTGACCAAACCAAATCGCGTTCCCCGCAACATTCATCCACCATGACTTGTTACTCTTGGAGCTTGGGCTCCTAGGCGGTTAGAGGTTCCTCCGGAAGCTTCCTTGCTTGTGGTGTGCTCCAGAGAAGTTTGTAAAGGTGTGGTGGTCGCCTTCAAGACCAACCCCGAGTGATTCGAGGCTCATCCGTTGGGGGTGACTCGAAGGAGATTACGGTTAGCCTTCGGTGGCGTTCCGCAAGCTTTGGCTCCGGCACCGCTCCAAACGGAGAGTAGCTCTTCCCCAAGGAAGAGTGAACTTGGGGATAAAATCCGCGTCCTCGTCTCACTTGTGGTTAATCCTTTCCCGCACTTTACTTAGCCTTGTATGCTTGTTGGCTTGCTAATTAGTTTGTTGCCTAGCATATTTAGCTTAGAGCTTGCTTGTCATATAGGTTGTGTTCACCTAGTTGCATATCTAGTGAACCCTTTTTATCCGCTAAGCCTTAAAATTGACAAGAAAGAGTAAAATTTGTAGTCTCCTATTCACCCCCCCCTCTAGTCGACCGTATCGATCCTTTCAACGAGGACCTAGGGCAATTTGAGGAAGCCCATCATTGCAATATATGATCCAAGTTCTATAATGACAAATTCCAACTAGTATATGAAAGGGATAAAATAGGAGACTCTATCATGAAGAATATGGTGCTATTTTTGAAGAACCAGTGTGGGAAAGGATAGTAACACTGTCCCTTCTCTCTTTTTCTCTCATTTTTTTAGTTTGTGCTCTTTGGCCTCTTTTTTTATTTGGGATTCTCTGGCCTCTTTTTTTAAGTCCAGAGACCAACTTGTGAGGGAATCATAGCTTCCATCATCCTTTCCTCACATGGGACAGTGCTCTAATAATGATGATCATCACACTTTTGTTTACTTAAACTCAAGAATTACAACCCGATAGTAGCACAAAGATATGACTCTATATGAATGCCTCCGAAAGTGTACCGGGATGTGCAATGATCTAGCATAGCAATGACATAAAAAATGGACAAGCCATGAAAACATCAGGCTAGCTATCTTACTCTCGTGCAAAGCAATATGACAATGATAGTGCGTGTCATGATAAATGGAACGGTGGAAGTTACATGGTAATATATCTTGGAATGGCTATGGAAATTCCATAATAGGTAGGTATGGTGGCTGTTTTGAGGAAGGGTACATAGTGGGTTTAATGCACCGGCGAAAGTTGCACGGTACTAGAGAGGCTAGCAATGGTGGAAGGGTAAGAGTGCGTATAATCCATGGACTCAACATTAGTCATAAAGAACTCACATACTTATAGGAAAAATTTATTATCCATCAAAGTAAAGTACTAATACGCATGCCTCTAGGGGGGTAGATTTGTAGGAAAAGACCATCGCTCATCCCCGACCGCCACTAATAAGGAAGACAATCAAAAAAATAAATCATGCTCCGACTTCATCCCATAATGGTTCACCATGCGTGCATGATTCGGGACTCACAAACCTTAACACAAGCATGACTCTAATATCACCATCTTTATATCGCAAAACCATTGCAAGGAATCAAACATATCATATTCAGTGATCATACCCGTTTAATGTAGGATTTTATGACTAACCATGTGGATGACCAATTTCTATTAACTCTCTAAATAGATATAAGTGAAGCATGATATTTTAATTCTTGCTACAAAATATATGCCCACTCTCTAATAAATATAAGTGAATCAAAAGAGTATTCTAAATATTGCGGTTTTCTATGTGTAGAAAAACAGGCAATCCAAACTTCAAAAGATATAAGTGAAGCACATGAAGCATTCTATAAACCCATACTCAAAAGATATAAGTGAAGTGCATGAAGCATTCTATATATCAACCAAGGAGTATCTCATACCCGCATGGTGCATAAAATAAAAAGAAAAAAAACAAAGGACGCTCCAAGAATTTATGGATAGCACATGATGAATAAAAATATAGCTCCACTTAAAATTACCGATGGTCGTTAGAAGAAAGAGGGGATGCCTTCCGGGGCATCCCCAATCTTAGTTGCTTGGGAGTCCTTGAATATTACCTTGGGGTGCTTCGGGCATCCCCAAGCATAGGCTCTTGCCACTCCTTATTCCTTCATTCATTGTTATCTCACCCAAAACTTGAAAACTTCAATCACACAGAACTTATCAAAACCCTCGTGAGATTCGTTGGTATAATAAAGAAAATCATTAATTTAAGTATTGTTTCAAAACCATTCATATTTTATTTTTGCATTATACCTACTTTACTCTAACTTCACCATTTCTTATATCACCGATCCAATCCATAGATTCATCAAAACACGCAAAACAATGCATCAAAAATAGAATATGTCTATAAAAAACAGTTTGTAGCAATCTAAACATTGACCATACTTCTTTAACTACAAACATTCTGAAAAGTTAGGACAAAATAACCAATTTTCATATCAGTACTACGTAAAAAATTCAAGAATTTATCACGTTCCAGCATCTCAGATCAATTCTGTTACTCAGCGCAAAGTTTTTGTTTTTGCACTACACAAACCAAACAAGAAGTATAATCATCCTAAAGGCAAATATTGGCACATTATTTTCTATAATACAATGGATTTGTACAAGGGGATAATTATTTTGTTTAAAAGTTTCTGTAATCAAGGTTCACAAAGTTTCCATGGCATGAACAAGGTTAAAGGCTAACTCCACTATAACAATGCTCGTCTTTCTCACTTTCACTTTTATTTTTCAAAAGTTTTAGGTTACTCTCTATATTTTTTGTTTTTAAACTTTTATAAAAGAACAGAACAGAATAAAATGACTCTCTAAAACTTCCGGATTGTCTCCCAAGCAGCGCTTTATTTAAAGCCATTAAGCTAGTCATATAGTGGTCAAGTAATGGATCCACCCGGATCCCAAGGTATATCAAAGCCAATTTTAATTATAAATGAATTGTATTTTAGTATTGAGCACAAAGTAATATATGTCATACAACAACGAAGTCTAACTCTCTTCCTATGCATCGGCATGTCATAAAAGAACAATTCATGCACACAAAGTAAAGGCCAATGCATAGTATAAATAGTTTCTTGCAATTTCATCGTATTTGAAACATAGAGAGGCGTAGATGTAGTCCCTCTCACATAATAATTGCAAGTAGGAGCAAAAAGCACATGCATAATTTATCTATCAAAATCATCATGTGTAGTAGTAAAACACAACCCATCAATATAATCCTTAATAAGCACAAACTTCTCCGATATAGTGTAGTTGGGAGAATTCAAAAAGATAATAGGACTATCTTGTATTGGTGCAATAGCAACAATTTGATTCTTAACATAAGGAACTATAACAATTTCATGCCATAAGCGCAATTCATATTGACATCATGGCCACAAGCATAGCAAGCATCAATTTCATCAAAGAGGGATATTTCTAATGAATCGAAGGGATCATAGCAATTATCATAACATTCATCCTTTGATAAGCAAGAAGGGAAATTAAACAATGTATGAGTTAAAGAGTTACTGTCATTAGAAGGTGGGCACGGGTAGCTAATCCGCTCTTCCTCCTTTTGTTCTTCGCTCTCCTCGTTATCTTTTTCATCCAATGAGCTCACAGTTTCAGCAATTTCTTCTTCCATAGATTCCTGCAAAATATTAGTCTCTTCTTGGACAGCGGAGACTTTCTCAATAAAATCATTAATATAAGCATTATATTCATAATTCTCATAGTAATATTTAAGTACAGCATAATTTTTAGGTGTGTAAACAGCATCGTCATAATTTTCACACTTTTCAAACAAAGGTTCAATTTCATAAGCACCATTAAAAGCAACAAATTCTTCTATTTGTTCCAGATCATAGTAATCATATATACCATTAGCATATGAAGCCAATGTTTTGTTATCACTAAATTTACATGAAAAGGGAAGGTGTGGGGCCTTCATCCTAGAGCAACCAGTATAATCGTATCTCAAGCGTAAATTCCGAGCATACCAACGCAACATATTAATTTGATCCCATAAGAGATTCCCTTTTTGAGTCAAGCGAAAATCCCTAAAAGTATTCACGTTGATCCAACGTGTCTCCCATTATAATTGGAATGGGGTTTTCTCAGGATTATCAAAGTAGTGTTTAATATTTTTCACTTAACCAGCATCGAGGGTTTTAGGAGGTTACCCGTCTCCATGAGTTGCAAGTACAACTAATTTTTTTGGTATTTCGTGTTCCATATCCATAACTTAAGATATAAAAAAACTTAGAAAAAAAAATAAAATCTACTTAGTGATAAAGAAAACAAGCACACACAAGAATATTCACCTCATGCTATTGCTCCCCGGCAACGGTGCCAGAAAAAGGCCATGATAACCCACAAGTATAGGGGATCAATTGTAGACTTTTTCAATAAGCAAGAGTGTCGAACCCAATGAGGAGCTAAAGGTAGAACAAATATTCCCTCAAGTTCTATCGACCACCGATACAACTCTACGCATGCTTAACGTTCACTTTACCTAGAACAAGTATGAAACTAGGAGTACATTGTAGGTGTGATAGGATAGGTTTGCAAGATAATAAAGAACACATAAATAAAAGATAGGGGATGTTTAGATAAAGAAACAACTCACCTCCGCTCAAAAAAAGATAAAGAAACAACTAAGTTAGTTTTAGTAGAGAGCTTTTTGTCACAAGAAAGTTATTTGACACTAGGCAATCGATAACTAGACCTGTAATCATTATTGCAAATTTATATGAGGGAGAGGCATAAGCTAACATACTTTCTCTACTTGGATCATATGCACTTATGATTGTAAATCTAGCAAGCATCCACGACTACTAAAGATCATTAAGGTAAAACCCAACCATAGCATTAAGGTATCAAGTCCTCTTTACTACCATACGCAAACAACCTACTTACTCGGGTCTGTGCTTCTGTCACTCACACCACCCACCATAAGCGAACCATGAACATATTGAAAACCATACAGCAGGGATCCCTCACGCTTGCGCGACACAGAGAGCACCATAGGACAACACCAATAATAAAACATACAACTCAAACCAATGATGATCATCAATCAACCCATAGGGCAAAACGGATCTACTCAAACATCATAGGATAGCCATACATCATAGGGAAATAATATATAGAGTTGAGCACCATGTTTAAGTAGATATTACAGTGGGTAAAAGAGAGGTTACGCCGCTGCATTGAGGTGGAGAGATTTGGTGATGACGGCGGCGAAGTTGTTGGTGTAGATCGCGGTGGCCCCGGCGGCGTTCCGAGCCACCGGGAGAGAGGGGGGAGAGCCCCCTCCTTCTTCTTCCTTGGCCTCCCCCCTAAACGGGAGTGGGCTTTCCCCTCTGGTCCATGGCCTCCATGGCGGCAGAGGGGCCCCTCCGAGATTGGATCTCTCTTTGTGTTTACTTCGATTTCTACGCTCTTGTTTTTTGGCCTTTCACTGTTTCATAAATTCCCGAAGATCCGTAACTCTGATTGGGCTGAAATTTTAACATGATTTTTATCCGGATCTTATCTTTCTTGCGGCGAAAGAAGGGCACAAACTGCCTTTCGGGGTGGCCACAAGCCTCCCAGGTGCGCCTGGGGTAGGGGGAGCGCCCCTACGGCTTGTGGGCCCCTCGGGCATCGTCTCACATTGATTATTTTTTCCTAAAAATCAGATATATTCCAAAAAAATCCGTAAGTTTTTATCGTGTTTGGACTCCGTTTGATATGGATATTCTGTGAAACAAAAAACATGCAACAAACAAGAACTAGCACTTCGCACTGGATCCATATATTAGTCCTAGAAATAATAGAAAAAGTTGCCAAAAGTATATGAAGTTGTAGAATATTGTCATGAAACAATCAAAATTTATAGATACGATGGAGACGCATCAAGGCCGACATCTTCAAAGTGGTATACACGTAATGGGACGCCGCCACGAACTTGGCCAGAGTTGGTCAGCCATGGATCCCGTTGGATGGCATTGGAAGCTCAACGACATCGAACACAATCTTCTCAGTCCTGAAGTTTATTTCCCTTCCAAAGGTCACCAACAAATTGATCTTTCCCTTCGACTGGCTCCTCCCTTGGGTGATGTCACAGCCCTAGATCAGCCCTCTCTTGACTTTGCTTGCTCCTCATGTCATCATGTTTAAATTCCTAAGAAACTTGAGATGGGGATGTTGAAACCCTAGCACCAAATGAATTCAAGTAGGTTCAAACTTAAAACTTTTCATTGAACCCAAATTGCCCTTTAGAAATGTTCATCCTTTTTGAACTGCTCCAGCACCTCTGACAAAAATCGTGCACATTTTTCTAGATCAATTTGGATTTTTGAATGAACTCATAAAGTATTTGAGTTTGGGCATTTAATTGCTATAAATAATTAAAATGCCTAGATAATTCTGGAGGTGGTTTTGGGCTGTTGTAAATAATTCTAACAGTGCCCACAATTTATTTTAGGAATTTATTAAATGATTTAGTATTTTTACTAAATCCAGAAACAAAGACAGAAATAGAAAACAGAAATAAGAGAGAGAGAGAAGCCCAGCCACTTACCTGGCGGCCCATTGGCCGGCCCAGCCCACCAGGCCAAAGCGGCTGTCTTCAACCTCTGCCAGTAGGCAGAGGCGTGTCGACGCGCGCGTGCCCGAGGAGGCCAGCTCCTCCTTGCCTGCTTCACGGCCTCCCCCTCGAGCCTGTCGGTGCCAGCAGGTGCCCCGCAGCCCCCTCTGCCTCTCCCCTCACTCTGGAGCTCTCTCCCTCTCCTCTAGCTCCTTCCCGCAGCACCACCGGATGCGCCTGTCGCCGCCGTATGCTGTTACCGTGACCATCGGCCACCAGACTACTCACCGACGAGTCCCCAGGCTCTGCCTCCTCACGCTAAAACTCTCCGCCGAGTCAAGCATCTCTGTACGACCTGCATCGCCGTTGCCATCGCCGTCTTCAACCTCGGCCACCCGGGATCGCCAGCGACCTTCCATCGTCACCAGCCCCTCCCTGAGCTCGCCGTCTCCTTCATACAAACCATCGTGAGCACCTCTTGTTCCTCCCCCTATCTCCACACCCACGCGCGTGCTCTAGCTCCGACCCCATCGTACCCGCAAACTCCACGCCACCGGCGATGTCACCGCCGTCGCTACAGCCACTGGAGCTCGAAGCCGAGTGAGGCACCATACTCCACACCCTCCCAGGAGCCGAAAACCCCCACATCGTCGTTCCCGAGCACGCCCAACCACGACCGCCGCAAACGAAGTTGTCGCCATCGATTCCGGCGACCCCCGCGTCCAGCTTGACCGTCGCACGATGCGGGCAAGCAAAGGCTATGCCCTGGTGCCCTCAGCGCGCCAAACCACAGCCTGTAGGCGAAACCCGAGCCGCTCTGGTGTGCCTCCGCCGCGTTTTGGTCGCCGCCGACAGAACTCCGGCGAAGCCGACGTGGCGCTGTCATTAGCCACTAATGACCCAGCTAACTAACCCCCTCTCTCTCTGACTATGGGCCCCATGCCTTAATTAACCCCGGAATTTATTCACTGACTATGGGCCCCATGCCTTAATTTATCTCTGTCCAGGAGTTGCAACTTGTTTCTGGTGTTTGTAGGATATGTGTTGGAGGCCGTGCGTAGCGCTGACCCAAGGGGTGGGCTATGATGCGGTAGATACACCATGGCCCGGTGTACCGAGCGCTTGCTTGGTGTCTCGGAAACCCTGCACACATCGTTCGGGGCTGTGAGCGAAACCCCGGCCGGATCTCCTCGCGGATGGAACCCGAATAGGCGATAAACCTGGATTAGAGACTAGTGTGGTTAGTCAGGTCGCGGCCGACACCCTCGCCAGGCTTCCGCTTGAAGGTTGCCGAGATACACGACATGTACATGGTGGTATGTGGCGAGAGCGTGTGTGAAGAAGTACACCCCTGCAGGGTTATAAATGATCTATTCGAATAGCCGAATCCGCGGTAAAGGAGTTCTGGGTTGCCTGTACAGTTCATAGACAACTGAAAGTGGATACTCTAAAATGCGCAAGATAAGCGTGAGTGCTATGGATGGCGTTCTCATAGGTAGACAGGAGCGGATCCATAGTGCTGTATTGAATGGTGAATATGTGGACTCGTGTGCGCCACCTCAAAAGAGTTACTTGCAGTCGTAGTTCAGGATAGCCACTGAGTCAAAGCTGGCTTGCTGCAGTTAAACTCCACCACCCCCTTTATTGATACCGATGCATATGTAGGTAGTTTTGATGTAAGTCTTGCTGGGTACATTTGCACTCATGTTTGCTTAACTTATGTTTTTGCAGAGAGACTTCAGTCTCACTAGTAGTTCCGCGTGGACATCAATGTTTAGCTTGTTACCTCAGCTATGATCTTGTGCCCTCGGCAGGGTCTTGTAGATAGTCAGGCTTCTCAGTCTTTTCATTTGTAGTTGTCTGTACTCAGACAAGTTTAGCTTCCGCATGTGCTTGTTGCTTGTATGCTTTGTATGTTGGGTCATGAGACCCATGTTTGTAATACTTGGCTCCTCGGAGCCTAATGAATAAATACTCTGAGTCGTAGAGTCTTGTTGTGATGCCATGTTGTATTTGCACATATCGAGCATATTGTGTGTATGATTGAAATGCTTGGTATGTGTGGGATCTGACAACCTAGTTGTCTATCCTTGGTAGCCTCTCTTATGGGGAAATGTAGTCTGGTGCTTCCACTGAGCCATGGTAGTCTGCTACAGCCCGGTTTACCGGAGTCCTGCTAGCCCAGTTACTACTGCTCAGGAACACCTAGACTGGCCGGCATGTGTCCCACTTCATTCCTGTGTCCGTCCCTTCAGGGAAATGTCACGCGGTGATTTCCGGAGTCATGCTAGCCTGCTACAGCCCGGGTTCCCGGAGTCCTGTTAGCCCAGTTGCTACAGCACGGATTCACACGCTGATGACCGACACGTTCAAGGCTGGGTCATGTATGCCTGTCCCCGTAAGTTAGTGCCACTTTGGGTTCACGACTAGTCATGTCGGCCCAGGTTCCTTGTCATATGGATGCTAGCGACACTATCATAAACATGAGCCAAAGGGCGGAAACGGTCCCGGGCCAGGTAAGGTGGCACCCGTGGGAATACCGTGCGTGAGGCCGCAAAGTGATATGATGTGTTACATGCTAGATCGGTGTGACTTAGGATCGGGGTCCTGACAGCTTTGGTATGAGAGCCTGACTGCCTGTAGGATTACCAAGCCAAACTGGTTGAAGTTGAGTCTAGAAATGCTTTAGTTATATAAGGGAATTGATTGTGGAAGGGAACGTAAGGCTCTTTTTACTTCTTATACCCTATGCCCTTCTGATCTGAGTCACCCTCTTCTTTTCTGCGGCGATTAAGAACTAGGCTTTTTCATCTTCTATCAGGATCACATGTTACTAATCTGTAGACTTATATGATTGTTGGTTTCAAGCCCGAGTTCAGTTCCTACTACTTCTGTGTGTTGACAGTTGATCCCATAACTTTGATATTGTGATGTTAAGTGGTTATGCCACCATTTTGCAGGATGTATCAAATAATTTTGAGCATTTACAGCCGTTATGCTGTCCGAGTCATCCCAGGTTTCTAAATAGTCTGATGCATTTGCAAATCCCTTCTTTCTGTTCCCGATGTCCCTTTGGGCCAGTTCAACCACACTAATCAGTGAGTTGAGGTACTCTATTGCCTCGACATATATGTTGGAGCTATTATTATGACCCTAGGTGTCTTAGGGAGTCACCTAGTAATCTAGCAATGCTTTGTATTCCCAGTGTGATGATTCTGGCCATTATTCTCGAAAGCATCCCGTGATGCCATTTAGTTAGTAGGGATTCTATTTCTGGGTTTTTGAACCCAAGATTCACTCTACTTAATTCGTGTAGATAGTGTTGCTCTTTCCTTTAGGATATTAGTGACCTTGTGTTAGTCTTCAAGGTCCGTGGTATATCATTCTTCCAAATACCATGAACCATCCTTGGCAGAAGTTCCTCGTTGAACCAAAAGATCACAACAAGACTGCTCTCGATGAGTTCCCCATTCTATATTTTGACTCTGCCAATTCTACCTCTCTGCATGGGTTATCCGGAAGAAATATGTTGAATTTGTTCGGCATACTAATCCATGAATCCACAACTCAGAAAAACATAGGTTCCTTTGAGTTGTCCCTCTTTAGTTGTCTTCTGACCTTCGTCTATCAATTGATAGTCAAGAGTATGCATGCATTCGTTCATTGGTGCCTATCATTCTTGTGGTTCGTCAAGCCATTCTAGTTCAGAATGACTAGGAAAAACAAACTTCAGTACGTCATCCATTTCTAGGATTGGGTCAAAGTAGTTGTATTCCGCAGTCAAAATGCCAATCCAGCTTTTGTTCTGTTCTACCTTGGAGTATTGCCTTCTTTATGTCAGGAATATCACGGGAATTGCACACCATCCTATGAACTCTTGATACAGTGATACTTCTTGCCATCATTTTTCATTCCTCGGTCCCGTGTTGTCGCAACTGGAATGCCGACAAGTGAACCATGATGTGTGAAATCAATACTTCTAGCAACCGTGTTGCTTGGTAGTTAATGGACATTAGTATCATTCTTAGCGTGTTGGTTATCGAACCACTATTCTAGGATTGATCATGCTACCTTGTCCTTATTTTTGGTGCACTCTTTGATCTTTGAGTTAGGATTGAATCCCTTGCTCTTCCGAACATGTCATCTTGCCTTGAAAAGCAAGATTGTTCTCGAGCTTAGGGACATATCGGTGGTTCGTGATTTTCCCGATATCTTCACGGAAGTACCACCAGGTCGTCCCCAGACCGATATGTTGAGTTCGTGATCAAGTTGGTTTCTTGTAACCACCCATTCTCCAAGATTCTGTGTTGGATACCCTGAACTGGTTGGTAAGCTGAACAACAACTTGGAGAGTTGGAAGATGAAAGCTTGTCCGACTTAGTTCATCGCTAAGGGATATCATTGTCTGTGTGTGTGTGTGTGTTGAAGAAAGATGATATCTCCATCGATTGATCCTCATGATCAGTTGTTGGATCTATTGTCTTGCCCAATCTTTGATTTGAGTATGGGCTATCATCAAATCAAATCAGAACCAACGATGTTCTTAATGTTGTCTTACTCATGCTTGTTTCCTCGAGCATACACCGTTATATCTTTTGGACTGACCAATGCTATCACATGGTTCACATAATTGTGGAATTCCATCATAGGGAAGCCTCGATGGATTGTTGTTGAGCCCATTGGCAACATTTTCATTTTGTCCATGATTCATATTGAACATTAAGCTAGTGTTGTAAACTTGTGTAAGAATTTTCTTCATGTCCCATTCATGAAGGATATGTTGGATTAAAGAAGTGACTTCCTCTAATTCATGTGCATTAGATGCAAGTTGCCGCCGTGAATTCGAGAAAGTTTGTTTTGCTCCCTCTGGAATCATCCCAAGTCAGTCAAGCATATGTGTGAAGTATAATGTTGTTTGGAGACTTGCAACCTTCATTCTATATGTATCCCTAACACACCAAGCCCCTAACTGATTTGTTCAAGGAGAACAAGTTCCTTCATAGGAGCTAATCATATGACTTATGCAAGGACTTTGTTATCCGCGATGATGGTTCCCAATTAGAACTCGGTAGTGTTTTATTATAAGACTACCATGTGGTCATGCTTGTCTAGGACAGTGTGTTCACAGGTGTGTAGTAGAACCAGCTCATGTTTTGGAGCTTGCTATCGTAGTTCATCTCCCGAGAATCTCACAACGTCATCTCGTCGATTTGTGTTGCAAACTTTCATTTTTCTCTCTAGGCTGGATGAGTCTGGATTATCCTGACACCAACCAGATCTGAATCTTAGGTAGGTGTGATGGTTGGAACGTTTCCCAAGAACTATAATATTGGTCTCTCTGTAACCCGGTAAAGTGGATGTCGTGGCCAACACACCCAGCCGAAAGACCCATTATTGTAGTAACTTGATTGAGACAATTGGCCACCTTCCCAAGAATTCCGTAGGATTTACTTCCATAGTTATTCCTTATGGATTCTTGCGCTCACGAAGTCCGACCTTCTACCTGATGTTCTAGATACCAAACAATATCAATAAATGGGTTACGCTAGCACATCAAGGAGAACATTAGAAGATGAGTGAAAAATGTCTCTTGATCGATCATCAGATATTGTTTCCTTGGCCTCGCTAAGGAGAAATCTGAGAAGGTGTTATCTCCCTTTGCATCTGCATCGTACATCACTATTCATCATGGTAGTATGTTGTGTTTTTTTTGACTGGGAACTGTGGGGCAAACCCCCACAGCATATCAAAAACTTTATTAAACAAAGTAACAAAGATACAACAGCTGATTACAAGGAGTAATCTAGAATAAGAAGCTGAACTAAAAGGAGAAGAGGGGGGCAAAAAAGCCTTACTACACTAAGCCTTAAGGGGGAAGAAAAGAAATCCATTTGAGAAGGTCATCCTTGTAGGCAGATTTAATTCTATATTGCAACAAGGAGATATCATGCCTAAAAGCAGCACGCCATTTATAAAATCTGGCCCTCTCATTTCTGAAAACGTTGGCATTTCGAATGATCCAAATGTTCCAACATGCAGTGAACACCACTTCAAAGAAAAAAGGCTTGTCAAAATCATTCCTAGCCTGAATAGCCACATCAGACATAGTATTCCCTGCAGGCCAATCAATTTGCAGGTAGTTCCAGACACGAAAACTGAAATTGCAGTTGAAGAAGAGATGATCCCTGGTCTCTCGAACCTGCAGGGGGCATAGTCTACAATGCACACCATCCTCCATGTGCCAATGCCTTCTTTCCACCATATCCTTTGTATTCAGCCTGTCCATGATGGGCATCCAAGCAAACACCTTAATCTTGAGAGTACAGGATGATTTCCATATCCAACAGACAGAGGGTTAAAGGTTTCAGACTGGAATGTATTGGTGTAAAACATCTTGGGTCTATACTGCTTGGAAGAGTTCTGCCAAAACCACACATCCTTAGAGCCAGATACTCTGCTATGAGAATCCATCATAGATTGAATCATGCCCAATTCTCCAAAAGCCTGGGCAGACAGGGGAGATGAAAATGTTGTACAATATCCTGAGACCTGAAAAACTCCTTGAATGTAATCCATGGGTCCTTAACATAAGAAAATAACCTAGGAAATCTTGATTGAAGAGGAGAGACGTCATCACCAATATTCCAGTTATCTGACCAGAACAGAGCAGTGTCACCATCATTAACCTCAACCCAAGAACACTCTCTAAAACTTAGCATAACCTTGCAAATATCCTTCCACCATAAAGAGCCACAAGAAGATGTTCCTTGAGGCACCCTTCCATGGTAGTAAGAGTCCCAAATGAGAGATACCCAACGAATATCAATTTTATTGAGGAAGTTACTAGCATGTTTGAGGAGTAAGGCAACATTTTGAACCCCCAGATTGGGAATACCAAGACCACCCCTGTTTTTGGCCTACAAATAAGCTCCCAAGCAGCAAGGGAGGGGGCAGGTTCATCTCTATTCTTTCTCCACAAACACTGCCTCTGAATTCTCTCTAACTGCTTGAGGATTCCAGCTGGAACAACCAAACTGCACATAAAGAAGATGGGCATTGAAGACAGAGCAGAGTTCAAAAATTGAAGCCTCTCCCCTTGGTTGAGAAAAGAGGAACTAGCAGTCATTCTTCTCTCCATACAGTCCACCAGAGGCATAAAGTCCACCATTTTGGGCCTTGTGGTTCCTACTGGCAGCCCAAGATAAGTGAAAGGCATCTTTCCTATCTGGCAACCAAAAGCAGCAGCAAGATCATTCATGACAATAGGATCAACATTTATGGGGATGAGGAAAGATTTGCGGTAGTTGACATCAAGGGCAGTGGACTGAGCAAACACTTGAAGCATATCTTTCAAGGCCAGGAGCTAAATCCTGTCAGCAGGTAAGATGATTAAAGTATCATCTGCATATTTGATCACAGGGTAATCCTGGTCATGACAAGGGATAGGCAGATGGAGAATTCCTCTTCTGAACATGTCATTGATGATAGATTGCAACAGATCAGCAGCAATAACAAAGAGAAGTGGAGAGACAGGATCACCCTGCCTGACCCCCTTTTTACAAACAAATTTTCTCCCAGGGACACCATTAAGAAGAATTGAGGAAGTACCAGTACCCAGCAGCTGCTTCATCTAGAGAATCCATTTCTCATTAAAACCTTTATGCCTAAGAATCTGAAAAAGAGCCTCATGTTCTAGAGAATCAAATGCCTTTTCAAAATCTAATTTAAGGATTAAAATTGGCCTCCTAGATTGGTGGCACTGATGCAAATACTCAAAAGTCCAGCCAATACAATCCTGGATTGTTCTGCTCTTAATAAAACAATATTGGTTCTTGTGAATGCACTGCAAGATCACGTCCTGAAACCTATTTGCTGCCATTTTGGAAAGAAACTTCAGGCCCATACTAGTGAGAGAAATAGGCCTATAATCTCCAACCTCTTCAGGTGCAGGCTTTTTAGGTACAAGAGTAATGAAGGAATCATTAATGTTATCTAAGATGGCACCACCCTCATAGAATTCCTGAGCTAGCTCATAAAAGTCCTGAGAAATTAGATGCCAGCATTTTTTGAAAAACAGGCCATTAAAGCCATCAGGACCTGGAGCTTTATCCACATGCATATGCTGAACCACCTTGTCCATTTCATCTTTTTCAAAAGGTTTGGTGAGAATGTCAAGGCCTTCCACAGGGGTGATGAGAGCAGAGAGGTCAAAGTCCATGACAATGCCTCTTGGTGTGCCCATCCTATTTTTAAAACAATTCCAGATGATTCCTTCCATTTGAGCATGATCATTGATCACAGTACCATCAGGCAATTTGAGACTTGCAATAGAATTCCTCCTGTGCCTTCCTAGAAGGCATTTTCCAAGACTTGGCAACACAATCCATAAATCCTTCCAGCTCCAACCAATAGTTCTCAAACCTAAATAGATTTGACTTAGGGATAGATGTTTTGATTGTGACAACACAGGGGACATGATCAGATGCAGTCCTAGCAAGGGGGAGCACTTCAGTCATAGGATAGACAGAGATCCAGTCCACTGACTTGAAAAACCAGTCCAATTGCTCAAGAAGTGGGCTGTCCTGCATATTGGACCAAGTGAAAGCTCTTCCCTTGATGGGTAACTCTAGAAGGCCCACATGCCCAATTATCTCATTAAAGATGAACATGTCATTTAGGTCCCCTCCAGGAAAATTCGTGTTCTCTATGGACCTAATGAAATTAAAGTCTCCTAAAAGCAGCCAATTCTCATGAACAGGAATAATTAGGTTATATAACCAATTGACAAAATTATCTCTAGCTTCACCCGGAAAAGGCCCATATACAGCAACCAAAGTCCATTTTTCATTGTTCTGTCTGGACACAAACTCAACAACTACAGCAAACTGCTGAATTTCAAGTAAAGTTCCAAGAAAAACAGAAGAGTTCCAGACCACAAGAATTCCCCCAGAGGCTCCCATTGCAGGAGAGCAAGCAAAGCCTTTAAAACCTCTTAGGGAAGAAACTCTTAATTGACCTAGAGTCAAAAGATGAGCATTTGGTTTCCTGCAAACAGGCAACAACACACTGACTTTCATTGGTTTTTTGCGTAACTGCTCTCTGCCTAGCCTCAGAATTTAAACCTCTGACATTCCAGCACAAAACATTCCAGTTTCTACAAAGGTTACTCATTAAAACATAAATTGATAAGGTCCACCAAGCATACAACACACAATGCTATATGAACAAAAGAGCCCATAACAGTCTGACCCAGCACCATTACCATAAAGTTTGCATGACAAAGTGACCAACAAAAGGACAGCATAAGAGCAAATTTAAAGGCTTGCCAGACCCAATAGAAAAGGAGCACACTATTCATTTGCATTAGTGGCAGCAGCAAGAGGTGGATCCACCATAAGAGCATCCACAGTTAGGAGTTGAGCATCAATCTCCAGTTCCCTTCCAATTTCTTGCAGACGAGCAACAAGTGTAGCTGGTGGGATCTCCTCCTCTGCTGGCTCATCTGGCATCTCAACAGTGAAAGGCTTTGCTCTAGGCTTCCTGCTTTTGGGCTGAATAGAAAGCTCCTGGAAAGTGGGCTTCAAACCATCACGTTGGGCCGAGCTCCTGGTGCATCTTTGAACATATGTGTCCATAATGGGAGTGGGCGCCAACGTCTTGCGAGGCCTTCTAGCTTTAGGGGGTGCTGCAGTTGGAGTAGAAGAAAGCTGAATGTCTGAAACATCTTCAGAGAACACAGCGCGAGCAACCGGCCTAATTGGCTCCTGGTCCCTCTAGGTCAGCATAGGTAAATCCATGTCACTGAAGGCCAAGTCCCAACTCCTCTTAGACAAAATCACTGGCTATATAGGCTGCAGAGCAACAGGTTTTGGAACATTGTAGACAACAGGAGCCTGCAGAAGGTTTTCAAAAGACCTTCTCCAAATCATCTCAGGCGGCAAAGGAGGTCCAAAAGGAACAGCAGCAGGCAGTTCCACTTCAGGCATAATCAGAGGAGGCTCGTAAACCACAATAGCCCAGTTTCTAACATCATTAATATCATCATCCAAAAGAACATTATCAGCCTCAGGCAGTTCCTCATCAGATGAAACAACCGGAATAACATGATTCTGCTGGACAGCATCAGAACTGGGTTGTGCAGAAACATCAATCACCATAGATTCCTGGTCTAGTGGAACAGGCTGGTCCACTGGCTCATTCCAAGAATCCCAGTTGTTGTCTTCCACATCATTGACGGCAGGCTCTGGAGGAGGTGGAGGTACAGCATTCCATCCCAAGGCTGGATACGGAGGCAAAAAGAACGGTGGCAATTCCGGGAACGGTACCCCAGGGACTGGATGTGGATTGCCATTGATGGGCATCCAGTCTTCATCCTGTGGCATCTGTTCAGCAAAATTCGCTCCCAAAATATACAGAGGAGCCGTCCAAGAGACCCTCGCGCCACCCTAAGCAGCATAATCCATGAAGACGACATCACGGGGAACGAGAACATCTTCAGGGAAAGAAGCAAAAACCCGAGACCGTACCAGATATGGATCATCACTAATCCAATGATGAAATTTCTTGAATGTGTTCACAGCAGCTCTGATACAATCAGTATTGCGAAGATCTAAAGGGATGCCGAAGAAGATGAGTAAACCTTGACGGAAACCTTGGGCACCCCTGAAAGACTCCCACTCATCATGCTTCATGAAGCGAACAAAACGATCATTACCCAGCGGCTGCGGAGAGAGTTGAAGCAACTGGAACCGGACAGCAGCATCACGAAGCTCAAAAAGACCTACGGAGCGTATCCAGGGCTGTGCTGACCTGACTAAAACACCATGCGCTTGCAGCCACTGTACAACCTCTTCCCTAGGCAGCACCTATCACCTCAGCAAGCATAAACTCTTCATGGCGGTGCACAATTGGGGTATGTGGCGTCACAAAGGTTCGCGGCACCCGGTCATCTCCACCGTCAACAATGTGGTGGCCAGCCGAGACATAGAGCAAGGATCCAGATGGAAGTTGGCCATGGCAGCATAGCACTCATGGTCCGGCGACGCCGACGGCGAGTGCAGTGGCGGAGGAGGTGTAGCAGACGGCGGAGACGAAGGAGTCTTGTGTCCAGGGCTGATGGGACTGGACGAGGAAGTAAATGTGGAAGTGCAAGGGAGGTCCAAGATTGGTAAATGCGACGTCAGAGAGATATTCTCGCTGGAGGCTTCGGAAGTTGCAACGTTAGCGGGTTTTGGTTGCCAACCCCAACCACGGCAGCAAGAGAGGCACCAGAGTTTTGAAGTGCAAGCAGAAGATAAATGTCCCTTTGCCAAACAAATCTGACACGTGTTAACTTACTCAACCATTCCAGAAATCAAATCATCAAAATCTTCTCTTGCCTGTTGCGAAGAAGGAATGTTAACAGGCCCAGGGGAGAGGTCCTGCTCAGCCCTATCCAGCGGCCCAAAACTCGTGTGCTCCTCCCGGCCCGTGGCACACACCGAAGATGACCCAACATGGCAAGGTATGTCCACAATCAAAGAACCATGATTCCCGCCCGAAGATGGCGGCGCCCAATCAGTCGGAGACAGTAGATCTTGCACCGTGCCAAAAGATATCGAAGGCCTCGTCGACGTCCACCGGAGATTTGCTGGCAAAGTGGGATGAATGGCAACCCTCTCATGTGGTGGGATAGAATAACCCGCATCTTCAGTAGTTTGAATACAATTTTCAGATGCAGGAAAACGATAACCACGACAAGCTGCGTAGTTTTGAAAAACTGCAAAAGAAGCTTTCTTGCTGATAGAATTAGCAGATTTGAACGAGGACTTAGAAGGTCTCTTATGCATGGCCAACAAACCCAGAGCAGCACGCCTTTTGGAAGGGCTAACAAGAACCCACTCGGCATCACATTCTAATTTCCAGATCGTAAACTCACGACCCCAATTTGGGCCACCGTTACCCCAAAGATGAAAGTAACATTTGAAATGATCACATGCAAATGATCTAAGACTTAGAATAATCATGGCTACTGCTTTGCAAGAGACTTGAAATCCAAATACCTTATCCTTGATCAAGAAAACCATGAACTCAATAGCCGAACCTCCGAGGGCTGCCTCAAGTGCCGCCGCCACTGAATCTTCATTCAGACGAAAATCATGACGCCCAAAGGAGACAACCATGGTGAAGATCTCCGATTCCTCCATAGGGTGCACAGAAAAACCAGTAGATTGAAAAACCTTATCTGCAAAAACCAAACCCTTGGAGAAGTCCAAGCCAAGGGTGGATCCATCATTGGAACCCATGAAAGATGGGTATGAGCGTGTAGATCACAACACGCCGAAGAGATCCGTTGGAGAGAAACTAGAAAAAGATGGCCAGTTGAGGAGATCGCCGGAGGTGGTGGGTGTCGCCGGGGAGGAGGTGGGTGGTAGTATGTTGTGTTGCCAGGATCCTTGACACGGGTATTGGTAAAACTTTGATGAATATGGAAATGCTCAAGTTCTTGAGAGCACGCGCAAGCACTAGGATTTATCGTCGGCATTAATTGGGATCCGCTCTCAGTTTATTTGATTATGCCATAACCTTTCTAACAGTGGAATCACTCCCTACTGTTGAGTTTCTCCCAGTACTAGAATCATTCCCAGCATTAGCATTTTTTTCCTAGCTTGCAGCGCCATTGTGCCATTCAACCATGGACTACCCTTCTCGGTAATTTCTGGTCAGGATCACCTTCAAAAGTGGTCCTACCATGGGTCCCATCCATTTCCGATGATAAGCAAAAATCATCCTTTGCGTTGTCTTCAACAAGGTAGTCCACATCATCCATTCTAGCCCGGGTATGCCATTCCTCTGAACTCCGCCAAACTATTGTTGGTGAATTGCCTTAGGCTGGTACAGAGAGTTTCAATGATCTCTGTATCAAAAGTAATTCTTTTTTCCACCTAAGGGAATACCTCTACGAGTCATCTCCCCTAAGATGTCTCGTTATGGTATCATGGGCAACATAACTCCTCGCTACCTTGAAACCCCCTCACCATCTATTTAAGCATGGAATTGTTGCCTACCAAATCGAACTTTCGCCATCTGTTTCTTCCATCCCTCTTGATGTGTGTTTGTGTCTCAACTCGAGAGAGTTACTGTGTCTCATCCCGTGAGTTGATCGTGAATCGCTTGATCTTCGAGGAGATCGTTTCCTGTAGAATCTCTTTTTGTAGTCATCGAGTTGAATGAAGATTTTGAAAGCAAAGACGTCAAGGTCAATTTGAAGCAATGAATCAACATCCTCGAGAGGAGCAATTGGATCATGAAGATTGTGTTAGCTTTGTGTCCCCTCTGTCTTCTTACCTCACGTCTTGAATCTCGGGACGAGATTCTTGTTTAGTGGGGTGAGCTATCACAGCCCCAGATCAGCCCTTGCTTGACTTTGCTTGCTCATCATGTCATCATGTTTAAATTCCTAAGAAACTTGAAATGGGGATGTTGAAACCCTAGCACCAAATGAATTCAACTAGGTTCAAACTTAAAACTTTTCAATGAACCCAAAATGCCCTTTAGAAATGTTCATCCTTTTTGAATTGGTCCAACACCTCTGACAAAAATGGTGCACATTTTTCTAGATCAATTTGGATTTTTGAATGAACTCATAAAGTATTTGAGTTTTGGCATTTAATTGCTATAAATAATTAAAATGCCCAGATAATTCTGGAGGTGGTTGTGGGCTGTTGTAAATAATTCTAACAGTGCCCGCAATTTATTTTGGGAATTTATTAAATGATTTTGTATTTTTACTAAATCCAGAAACAAAGACAAAAATAGAAAACAGAAATAAGAGAGAGAGAGAGAGAGAGAGAGAAGCCCAGCCACTTACCTGGCGGCCCATTGGCCGGCCCAGTCCACCAGGCCGAAGCGGCTGCCTTCAACCTCTGCCAGTAGGCAGAGGCGTGTCGACGCGCGCGTGCCCGAGGAGGCCAGCTCCTCCTTGCCTACTTCGCGGCCTCCCCTCGAGCCTGCCGGTGCCAGTAGGTGCCCCGCAGCCCCCTCTGCCTCTCCCCTCACTCTGGAGCTCTCTCCCTCTCCCCTAGCTCCTTCCCGCAGCACCACCAGATGCGTCTGTCATCGTCGTTCGCCGTTACCGCGACCATCGGCCACCAGACTACTCACCGACGAGTCCCCAGGCTCCGCCTCCTCGCGCTGAAGCTCTCCGCCGAGCCAAGCATCTCCGTACGACCTGCATCGCCGTCGCCATCGCCATCTTCAACCTCGGCCGCCCGAGATCACCAGCGACCTTCCATCGTCACCAACCCCTCCCCGAGCTCGCCGTCTCCTTCATATGAACCGCCGTGAGCCCTTCTTGCTCCTCCCCCTACCTCCACACCCACGCGCGTGCTCTAGCTCCGACCCCACCGTACCGGCAAATTCCACGCCGCCGGTGATGTCACCACCGTCGCTACAGCTACTGGGGCTCGAAACCGAGTGAGGCACCGTACTCCACACCTTCCCAGGAGCCGAAAACCCCCACCTGCTCAATCAATGGCGCACCACATCGTCGTTCCCGAGCATGCCCGAACCACGACCGCCGCAAACGTCGTCGTCGGCGTCGATTCCGGCGACCCCCGCGTCCAGCTTGACCGTCGCACGATGCGGGCGAGCAAGGGCTATGCCCTGGTACCCTCAGCGCGCCAAACCACAGCCTGTAGGCGAAACCCGAGCCACTCCGGTGTGCCTCCACCGCGTTTTGGTCGCCGCCGACGGAAGTCCGGCGAAGCCGACGTGGCGCTATCATTAGCCACTAATGACCCAGCTAACTAACCCCTCTCTCACTGACTATGGGCCCCATGCCTTAATTAACCCCCGGATTTATTCCCTGTTTAGGTTAGGTTAATATAGCCGGCCCCACATGTCAGTTTGACCATGCCACGAAACGTTGACCCGGACCCACTAGTCAGCCCCTGTCCCTTCCCTGTTACACTGACGTGCGGGTCCCACTGGTCAGGTTTGACCTGGACCGCCTCTATTGACTTGCTGACGTCACACTAACGTCATGCTTACGCAGTAAATGTTTTCTGGGATTTCAAATAAATCAGAAATGATTTATTTATTTGAGAAAATTATCCAAAACTTCTAAAATTCATATAAATTCAACCGTAGCTCCAAATGAAATAATTTATATATGAAAAATGATCAGAAAAATCCAATCTATCCGTCTGTACTGGTTTCATGCATGTTTAAACAACTTAACCTCACTGTTTAGTTCAAAACATGATAATGCACTATTTGAATTCATACCTTGAGTTTGAATTTGAACCTCTGGTTCAAATTAGCTCAAACCCCCTGGTTTTAGTTGCATTAGCTCAAATCACATCATATTGCCATGTCTTTATCATGCATCACAATTGTTGCATTGCATTGATTGTGTTCTTCCTTGTTTGCCGATATTTGTCCCCTCTCAGTAGACGTGGTTCCGATGATGAGTTCGATGACACCGATGAAGAACTATATTATCTTCAGAAGTGCCAGGCAAGCAAACCCCCTTGTTCATTCTGATACAATCCCACTCTCTCGCTCCTGCTCTTTTTTACTGCATTAGGACAACAACGATTCAACTGTTTCATGCTGCGGTAGTTGAACCCCTTTTCCTCTGCATGACCTGTCATTGCCACAGTAAATAGATGAAACCCACTAGCATGAGTAGGAGTTGTTTGAGCCCTGATGTGCCTACTCATTCATGCTTGTTTGTCATGCCTGCTATTGCTTAGAGTTGAGTTAGGTCTGGTTCATCGGGGATGAATTGGAGGTGTGTCGACATGTCCTACTGTTGAGAGCTAAGTGTGTGAACATGATTTGGTAAAGGTAGCGGTGAGAGGCCATGTAGGAGTACATGGTGGGTTGTCTCATTGAAACCATCCTCAGGAACTGAGTTCTGTGTTTGTGATCCATGAACAGCTACTACCACGCGTTGGGCCCGAAACCAATGGACCCTCTCGACTTATTAATCGCCTTGATCTCTGTCCAGGAGTTGCAACTTGTTTCTGGTGTTTGTAGGATATGTGTTGGAGGCCGTGCGTAGCGCTGACCAAAGGGGTGGGCTATGATGTGGTAGATACACCGTGGCCCGGTGTACTAGGCGCCCGTTTGGTGTCTCGGGAACCCTGCACACATCGTTTGGGGCTCTGAGTGAAACCCCGGCCGGATCTCCTCCCGGATGGAACCCAAATAGGCAATAAACCTGGATTAGAGACTTGTGTGGTTAGTCAGGTCGTGGCCGACTCCCTCGCCAGGCTTCCGCTTGAAGGTTGCCGAGATACACGACGTGTACATGGTGGTAAGTGGCGAGAGCGTGTGTGAAGAAGTACACCCCTGCAGGGTTATAAATGATCTATTCGAATAGCCGTGTCCGCAGTAAAGGACTTCTGGGTTGCATGTACAGTTCATAGACAACTGAAAGTGGATACTCTAAAATGCGTAAGATAAGCGTGACTGCTATGGATGGCGTTCTCGTAGGTAGACGGGAGCGGATCCATAGTGGTGTATTGAATGGTGAATATGTGGACTCGTGTGCGCCACCTCAAAAGAGTTACTTGCAGTCGTAGTTCAGGATAGCCACTGAGTCAAAGCTGGCTTGTTGCAGTTAAACTCCACCACCCCCTTTATTGATACCGATGCATATGTAGTTAGTTCTGATGTAAGTCTTGCTGGGTACATTTGTAGTCACGTTTGCTTAATTTAAGTTTTTGCGGAGAGACTTCAGTCTCACTAGTAGTTCCGCGTGGACTTCGACGTTTAACTTGTTACCTCAGCTACGATCTTGTGCCCTCGGCAGGGTCTTGTAGATAGTGAGGCTTCTTAGTCTTTTCATTTGTAGTTGTCTGTACTCAGACAAGTTAAGCTTCCGCGTGTGCTTGTTGCTTGTATGCTCTGTATGTTGGGTCATGAGACCCATGTTTGTAATACTTGGCTCCTCGGAGCCTAATGAATAAATACTCTGAGTCGTAGAGTCTTGTTGTGATGACATGTTGTATTTGCACATATCGAGCATATTGTGTGTATGATTGAAATGCTTGGTATGTGTGGGATCCGACAACCTAGTTGTCTATCCTTGGTAGCCTCTCTTATGGGAAAATGTAGTCTGGTGCTTCCACTGAGCCATGGTAGTCTGCTACAGCCCGGTTTACCGGAGTCCTGCTAGCCCAGTTACTACTGCTCCGGAAGACCTAGACTGGCCGGCATGTGTCCCACTTCGTTCTTGTGTCTGTCCCTTTGTGGAAATGTCACGCGGTGACTTCCGGAGTCCTGCTAGCCTGCTACAGCCTGGGTTCCCGGAGTCCTGTTAGCCCAGTTGCTACAGCCCGGATTCACACGCTGATGACTGACACATTCAAGGCTGGGTCATGTATGCCTGTCCCCGTAAGTTAGTGCCACTTTGGGTTCACGACTAGTCATGTCGGCCCGGGTTCCTTGTCATATGGATGCTAGCGACACTATCATATACGTGAGCCAAAAGGCGCAAACGGTCTCGGGCCAGGTAAGGTGGCACCCGTGGGAATACCGTGCGTGAGGCCGCAAAGTGATATGATGTGTTACATGCTAGATCGGTGTGACTTAGGATCGGGGTCCTGACAGTTGATCCCCTAGAAAGTGCCAGTCTTCTTTAGATCCTCATCAGGAATTTGGAGCTTCTTAAGCACATCGGGGGAAATCAAATTCAACCCTGGCCGCCGTCAACCATCTTAGTGACCTTGAGGTTGCGGATTGTTGGCGAAACCGACAACGACAAGCATCCAACCGCAGTAGTGCGATCTGGGTGATCCTCAATGTCAAAGATGATGGGTGTGTTGGACCACTTAATTGGTTCTCGAGCGCTTGCTACTGGTTCTGCCGCATTAACTTCACGCGCCCACTGCTTCAGTTGGCGGTATGAGGAGTGTAATGATGCACCCATGTCAATGCACATTGCCTCAGTAGCCCTCTGAAACTCCTGCTCACTGGTCTCATAATCTACCTCTTCACTATCATCTTCAGTTTCCTTTTTCTTGTGGCCTCTGGTGAGCTTTTCCTTCTACTGATCCAATTTGCCGCGATGACCATTGTGGCCACCACGACCATTCCCGCTAGCACCATTCTGGCCTCTCTCCTCGTCACGCCTTTCATATTCAGCCTTCTGCTTGTCGACTAGCTGCTCAACTTGCTTGAAATCTTGGAGATCGTTACCCTTGGTCCTATGGATCTTCTAGTATGGCCCATCGAATTTGCCAGTCTTCTCAGCTGCCGCAGCTGCTGGCAGGGATCCCAAGTAGTAGCTTCCATACCGGGTGTCTCAATCTTTGCTTTCTTGTCGGTGCTGAGATCACCGGAGCTGTCAATGTCCATCACTATTTTCTCCTTACGTTTCTTGTTGCATTTCATGTTCTTCTTCCGGGGGGTGGCAGCGTCATCGTCGTCTTCCGAATTGGCTTCGACACCCGCCTCTTCTCCTGGAAGTCTTCTCCTGTCTTCTGAACGACCACACTTGTCTGCCAACGTGTAAAGTTCATTGACAGTCTTGCACAACTGAACATTCATCTTAGCTCGCATCCTGCGATTGCGCACATTCGTGTGGAATGCGGCAATAACAGCTGCTAGATGTGTGATGCACTCGGCTGAACCTTTGCAAATACTTGCGCAAACTCTCCCCTTCTTTTTGCACAAGGGGTTGCAGGTCACTGGGTCGTCCTGACTCCTGGAGACCACCTGCGAAGGTGCCAATGAATTCATTGCACAGGTCCGCCCACGAGGAAATGGAATACTCCAGCAGGTGTGTCAGTGCAGTGAACATGCACGTTTGTTCACCGAGATCATGCACAGGCGTGCTGATAATCATGCATTCGGCACTAATGCACAACGCAAGGCTAAGCAAGAGAAACCGCTCTTCGTGATATCAAGGGGCGGATCAAGAAGGCCAAGCCAAGCATACAAGTCAAGATTCCAATAACAATATCCCTTGCGGCCCAGGCAAGCTAGGCAAGGCCGATAGCATAAACAAGAACAAAGCCGAACCACACTAGACGCGCATCCGTGGCGATCGGCGGCCGAAGCGCGCACCCGCTCTAAGAAGACTCGGGAAGCCCTTCTCCGGGCAGGCGCATGTCAGATTGCCACCGCTCCACCGCATCACAAAGCCAATCACTTGTCGATTAAGTGTCGAGCCCCCAAGCAACTAAGTGGCTCTCACTAAGCACGTGGCATTATGATGGAAGGCAGATCATGATCATTTGACACCTGTCTAAAGGCATGTCAAGATGGTAAGCAAAGCTGGCTAAGCGGGGGCATAAGCTTGCCGGGATGCACCCCCACACGCGACCTAATATAGCATTTATGACATTTTGTCCTAAATGACAGATTTAGGTATGATAGCACTATTAGCTGTCTAATTGTAAGATAATGTTTGTTTTGCCACTGTGGTTACCCCTTGAGCTATAAAAGGAGGCCCAAGGCAACCTAGAGAGGGATTCGAACCCCCCTCACACTTGTATGCGCATAGCTGCTCTCCTGAGGTCACCTTGCCAGTCTCCAACATTGCATGTTGTTGTGATTCCTTCATCCAATCCACCAAAAGCAGGAGTAGGGTTTTACGCTTTTGAGTGGCTCGAAGCTGGGTAAAAACCACAAGTGCCGTCGTCGTGCTGCCTCATGACTTTCGCTCTTTGTGCAACATGACCTCCCCCTTTCTGAACCACAAGGGGTTCATGGCCCCATAGGTGATCGTGTTCACCCACGACATCTTTGGCGTGCCAGGTAGGGGCAGAGTGCTAGTACGAACCCGAAGTTGTGAACAGTGCGTTGATCTTCATCAGCGTCTTCTTCGTCATCATCTTCTTCATCCATGGCACCCAAGAAGAAACCTGGCGCGACAGCACATCCATCCACTTTGAAGGCTCCCTCACACGCAGCCACAGACACCGTAGGCACCACGGCAGCGTTTGGTGAGGCGGGCGTGGCAGGCGACACGAATTTGAGGTAGGAAACGCCAGGGGCGGGCAGCATCAGCAACATCCTGGCGAGCTTGATCTGAAAGCTGTGGGGGGAGGGAATGACCAGTCTCCACCTCCCGGCCGCAGTAGCAGACGCAGTCGCCATAGCGAAACCCGCTCCGATGCAAGCCACAACCCTCCAGTCCGCCCATTACGGGTGCAACTACGAGACGCACGCCTTGCCTAGAGCAAGACGAGCAAGGCGGGGCGCCGAATGGGGCCGTCGACCCGCAAGCACATCCCACTCACCACCAAACTGCCTTGGCGACTGGCCCACGAAGGCAAGAACGCGTCGACACTCCTGTTGGTTCTACCAGGAGTCGAGCGACATTGCGGTCTGCCTCATTGTCCATGCCAAGCACGTCCGCAGAAGCGATGATGCGAGCACAGCTCCTATTGAAATTTCCACCAACGACTGACAAGATGGCTGAGTGGAGGGCCACCATCCAGAGTTTGATTGGCTTTACTAAGGCCGGAAAATCTCAACATGCAGAGCCGTGCGACCCCGGTGAACAGCGACGGCAGCCAAAGACATTCGTCGTGTTCAGGGGGTTACACCAACGATGGAATCCCCTCCGTGACAACAGGCCCAGCGACAACGTCAGCAAGCCCGACGAGTCGATGAGCCTGAGAATACATCAATGGCTTCATCTGACCCACAAACCCATCGTGATCAGCGGCGAGTTCTAGAAGACCAGTGCAAGGAAGATGCACGCGTCACTATAGAGCGATGCCGAGAGGCACGCCGTCAATCTGATAGGGGCAATGGCCTAGACGATGGCGAGCCCGCGCCGGGTGCTGGCGGGTATTTGCCTCTCGTGTTTGGGTGCCCTGCCTTCACTCATGAGCTATGCCAGGTCCGCTGGCCATCCACCCGAGTCTTCAAGTCAGAACTACCAGAAAAATACGACGGAAAGTTGAACCCAACAGAGTTCTTGAGAATTTATACAATTGTTCTTCAGGCCGTGTGAGGCAGAGATGAGAAGGTGTTCGCCAACTATTTCCCTTTGGCACTTAAGCCAAATGTCAGATCGTGGCTGATGCACCTGGCGAAAAACTCCATTTCGTCATGGGCTGACTTGTGCAATGAGTTTGTTGGCGCCTTCACAGGTGGCCACCAAGAGCCTGGATAGCCCAGTGATTTGCAGGTTCTTCGACAGAAGGAAGGGGAGGATCTGCGTAAGTATATACAGAGATTCAGTCGAGTGCACCGTAACATTCCGGAGATACACCGTGTAGCCGTGATTTCCTCGTTCCACTCGAACGTACACAACAGAAGGATGCGGGCCAAGATGAATGTACAGTTGCCCAAGACCATCAACGAGCTGAACACCATGGTGGATAGGTGCGCTCGAGCTGAGGAAGGGAGGCGACTCCCCGAAGAGGAGGTTGTCATCGAAATCAATTCAGATGGCGATGATGGTGCTGCCAACCCAAAGGGGAGGAACTGGAGGCGCGATAGGAAGCGCAAGGAGAAGGCAGTCTTGGCCGTTGAGAGCTTTGACTACCCTCGTGCCGGCAAGAAGACCAAGACCGAGGCCCCAGGCAAGGGAGCTGCTGTGTGCGCTGATTGTCGGGAGGCCGCAGCAGCAGAGAAAACGAGACAGTCCGATGGGCCATACTGCAAGATCCACTTCACCAAGGGCCATACTCTCCAAGAGTGCCATCAAGTTGAGCAGCTTGTTAAGAAGCAAAAGGCTGAATATCAGAAGCGTGACAGGGAGAGAGCCAAGAGGGTGCT